>NC_140455.1:16107114-16822114 GCF_963576455.1 Neolamprologus multifasciatus | reverse complement strand
TTACCTCCTGAATGGAGAAAATTTCAGTAACCTCCTAAAAGTGAAATCAATTTTACTCTAAAATTTCAAAGAAAAATGAATCTGTTTTTAAAGTAAGTCGTACCTTGAGAAAAAACTCCAACTCTGATCCAAAGTTTGTGATAAAATGATGTAATGTTATCATCTTACATTATTAAAATTAGTTTTAGATATTGGAAAAAAATTTTTTTTCGAGAATACACTTTAAGGTTTTAATGATTTGCATGTACGCTGTACTACAAACACCTGGTATTTTCAGGTTTGAGGGTAGAGTCAGATCAGCTGTTGATGTTATTGATCAGATGTCATCAGTATTGGTTTGCTCTCAGAAGCCATCGTCGCTCAAAGTGTTTTCCTCCGTGTCGTATTGAACCTTTTTCTTTGTGTCAGTGTTTTTGATGTAGTTTATAGATCTCCAGCTGAATGTATCCACACTGACTGACAAGCGCTTTAAGTGAGAGACGTTTGACGGACTGTGACGGTTTGCACTGTAAAACGCTTTTACAGCCTTTTTGGAAGCAGTTTGTTAAACTTTCTGTTGACGTGTTCATGCTTCCATCACAGCTTTTGCACACAGACACACTTAATGTGCATGTTTCTGTCTCTTCTTCTGTTTCCAGACTCTCTGTACATTCTCCTGCATTTATTTACTGAAATACACATTAGCAGAAAAACGCCTCAATGTCAAGTCGTCTGAATTCAGCCCCACAGTGTGTAGTTGGTCCAGGTCATTAAGGTGGACTTACTACAGTTACACTGAGCTGTGGTGAAGCCCTTCAGTGTAAACATGCTGTGTTAGGTCCTCCCCCTTTAAATACACCCTCTGCAAAAGCTCTGTTTTTTCTGGTTGACCAGCTTTTGGAAGCCTTCCAAGGACCAGGTGTGGCTGTAGTAATGAGGGCACCAAAAAAATAACAAGCAAAAAACACTTTCCTTCCAAATGTAGAAAAAAAAACTGTCTTAGAAGCCTTGGATCACAGGGATTACTGTACACACACCAACCTCAACTGGCCATGTTAACATCCACCACTGGAACTGTAGTGTGTAGAAGTCTTGAACCACTGCCTGTTTCTTTACATTTTTCTTCCTGAAGGTCTTTCAAAGTTCTTTGGACACTGGCGGCTTTTCCAGGTCTTGTACTTGACAGTGTTCACAGGAGTGTGTTTGTGTTAAAACACTTAACACTGACCTTTCACTCACGTGTCTACACGAAAGAGACGACTCATTTGTTTAGATCACTGTTTGCCAAATGAAATGCAGTGGAAGATTATCTGGTTCCACCTGATTCTTAAGTGACGGGTGTGAGTAATGGGCAGAACAACTACATTCTCTTCCACTAGAGGGCAGTACAACTACCTGCTCTAATTAAATGGGTTGCAAACTGCCAGTAAAACAGGCGACAAAGAAATTACATAGCGAGTGTGACAACGCAAGGCATAATAGCAATAGATAAATAATTTTTTGGGGGAAAAAAGGTCCTGGAGAAAATTCCGACCCCAGCCCGTTCTCACTCCCGAGGCGTAACATGCCGACGTTTTGTCACGTCCCGCGGCGTTCCTGAGGAACGCGAAAGGAGACCTTCGGCGTTCTTATGGTACGCGGCGGGTTATGGGCAAAATCCAGTGCAATGACGCTCCCGCGGTAATAGACGTTCCAGCCCTGTATTCCAGCCCTAAACCTAACCTTATCCGTAGCCCTAACCATAACCTTTTCCCTGACCTTATCCAGGACTTTAATGACGTTAAATAGCGTGTTTGTAAGCGATTTGAAGAAAAAGAGCGAACATTTGTAGATTGAGTCCATACGGTTCTCATATTTCCTCATTTTTCCGAGGTCGTCATTTAGGAACGTGGTGGGTAGCCGAAAACGTAATATGTTGACGATTTGTCACCTAGCGTAAAATGTTACGCTTTGGGAGTGAGAACGTGTTGCCGACCCAGATAAGCCCATAGCATGAGTAGTGGTCACAAGAAAGCAAAAATGGTATACTGGGGACAAATCGATCCGATTCTGCTGGTGCGCAGGGAAAAATTATCGATATGCTTTTTGTGACATTTTTGTTTGGTGGTGTGCCGTGTGATTATTATTATTATTTATTTTTTTGTTAATGTGAAATATGTGCCGTGATTCCAAAAGGTTGGGAAACACTGGTTTAGATTAAAATATCAAACAACACTTTGACATAATATTTCTGCACCAGCAAACTGAAAACAATACATGATGTGCACTGTCCTTAAAAGCTGAGTAAACTGGACAAATGGAGGACAAAAACAAACAAAAGACAAAAAAAAAAAAAAAAAAAAACACGTCAGGGAAAGGCTGACTTATGAAAATGACACAACTGGACTGAAAATCAGAGGAAAACTTCTGATGGAGAGATGGCTTGAAATCATTTTCAGTATGTACAGGTCATCAGGTGATCTTTATTAAAACTGATGAATTATGAACATACACACATCTGATCAGCAGCAACATCACAATGATCCCAAACACACTGCCAGTGCAGTAAAAACACACCTGATAGTTCTGTTTCTATCAGCCAAGGACCTCAGCGTTACTGAAGCAAAACAGAATAAAACAGAATTATCCAAAGAAGAGCTGTGAAGCCTGGAGATCATATCCTGCAGATGCAGAGATGACAAAGTTCAGACTGAAGAATAAAGGTACTCGCATCAAAACTCGTTAAAATAGTTCGAAACCGTTTTTGCCTTATATTCTGTATTTTACATTTTTGTTTCTACACTTTAATAAATCACTGCACTAAAATGAGGTGAGTGCAAGAGTTTTCTAAAACTTTAAGAATAAGCATGAAATTGTTACCTCATGTTCAAGTGTTAAAGGCAGAGTTTGCGTTGCTTGTCGGGCGAGAAGATGCTTCATGTAGTTTTACCTCCTGATGTTGGCGGCGGTTCTGGTTTAAAGACTGACACGGCGCTCAGCTTGATTTCTCCCGGGATTATTAAACTGGAATTATTCTCAGCACTCAGCCCGTCAGGAGGGCGGCGCTAGATGTTTGTGGAGGTGAAGCAGAAATAAAGACAACAGAGGAGCTGCTTGTTTCGTTTCCTTTTATTCTCCAATAAATGTCTTTACAAATGTTCTCAGATGATGACGGCATCTGGAAGGCCGAGCTGAAGGCCACACAAAGGACACTTGGAAAACGACAGTCTGTGTTTACAGAGAATAAACGCCGCGCTCTTCGGGGGAACATTCACTCCAAGTAGAAACTCTGCCGACACAATAAATAGTTTCCAGAGCAATAACACAAAAACACTCAGCAGACACACTCTAAAAGGAAATGTTACTGCAGGTATTTAATTTGTAAAACCAAATCGACTGGCCCGTTACTTAGAGCGCTCCCCAAAAACTGCTCAGGAAGTCACTCATTCAGTCACTCGACAGATTCAAACTGTAAAACTGAAGCACTACGAGTCTAACAGCAGCGGCGGCGATGAACCGGAGGGAATGTAGGCGACGACCTGCTTCGATTGTTACGATTCAAAGAAATGATTCACAGTTTGACGACCAATTCGTTGTGATCAGACGAGGAAACGACGGGGGTGTGTGCATGTGTGTGTGGATAAACCGGCGCGATGAAGAGGTCAGTGATTCCACGTGGGAGGGGGCGGAGTCTGAGGATGACCACTGCTAAAACCACTGCGGAGTCTGCTAAAACCCTGGGGGAGGTGGGGCGGGGTCAGCTCAGGCTTTCTTCTCTTCAAGGATCTCGTGGAGCTCGTCGGCGTCCTCGGAGGTTTTGACCCGAATCAGCAGGGGGACGGGGGTGGTGGGGTTCTTGTCATCAACGGGCGGATTTGGCATGCACACCACCATCACGTTATTCTTCCCCACCCGAGTGCATGGCATGGATGACTGCACGATGATGTTCAGCAGGATGTTTCCTGGAGGAGGAGAGAACGTTATACAAGCAGAAGACCCGGCTTTAAAATTAATATTTATATTTGGTGACTTGAAGATTTCTAATTTTATCATTTCATATTTATTATTACTATTTATTTCAAATTACATCTAAAGTTAAATCTCCTGTAAGAAAATAACGCGTTTGCTAATCATGGCTTTAAACGCGACTGGTCCGGTGTTCTGTTTGTCAGCATCCTGTCTGCTGATTCATGACCATTCACAACAACTTCCTGGATTTTTCAGCCCATAAGTGAAACAAAACAGTCAGATAAGTCAAACCTTTACTCAACTCATTCTTGCTTCCTCCACTTCTGTACTATTGATACATTAATGCTGAATTCTCTCACAGCTGCTCTATTCCCATGTCGTTGAAGTATATTAATGACTAACCTCGTATTGTGGATGGATTATCTCAGTTGTTCTCTTTTTATCGAGTAGAAAAAAGTTAGCGTTCATCCTCTAACTTCACTGTGTTTATGTTATGCTAACACAGCTGTTTCGCTAGCAGTCATGTAGCACATCATTATTTACCAGCTGGTCCAACAAACAAAAGTGAGCCTTATAGTGCGGAAAATACAGTACAAAGAAATATTTTATTAGTGTCCTTCAGTGATTGCTGTTGGTTAATCTACAGATTATTTCTGATTCTGTGGATTTGATGTTTGATAAAAATGGAGGTTAAAAGCTGTACCAGTTTCAGATCTTCCAGCTGTTTGTGGAAGAAGTTTCACTTGCTCTCAATTTAAAGAAGCTTTATCTTTGATATCGTTGATTAGCTGCAGTAATCCTGATCGAGTCTTCATGTCATCAAGGATTTGATCCGTTTTCATTGTTGAAGCAGCAGTGCTTGTATCTGACCAGCAGGTGGAGCAGTCTGATCACAGCTCAGACCTCATGAAGAGGAAGCTGCTGAATGTGGATTGTTTTTATGCTCTTAGATGTTCTGGATGTTTCTGGGCCTGAAACCTGAAGCTCGACATATTAAATGTTTCACTGCTGTAGGTTTGATGCTGCAAGGCTTATTACAATTATAAGTGAGCAGTTATTGGTTACACTCACTTTAAATGGTCTGTGTTATTTCAGATTACACTTTAAAGTCTATTTTTGTCCCCTTTGTTTTTGTTAGGACTAATCTGACACAGTGACCATCCTGACAAACATCACGCGCGTTTGATTCTTTAAACCTAATCATCTCTGACATTAATGTGTTTATGTTTGACTTAAAGAAAAAAAAAATCTCAAGTTAGATTGAATATTCCTCATGTGATGACATCAGATGTTTTATATAAAATCAATCTGTTGACGCGATGCTCTCACCCAGGTTGGTGTCGGCTCGGATGATCATCTGAGTTTTCCCCTCGGGTGTCTTTTTGAGGTGCAGCGTTCCCACTCCTTTATCTTTGAACTCTGACTCCTTCTTATAGAACATTTTACACCTGGAAGCAGAGCAGACAAGAAATTAATAAATTACAAATCATTTATAATTTAATAAATAAGATTATTTTTCAAAAACAAAGTTCAGAGTCAATGGGACACTTTCAGAGTTTTTAGTGATGAAGATTTAAAGTCTGCTCTCTAAATCTTACTAAGATGGAGGAAGCTTACAGCAGGTTGGAGATTCCTCCATCAGCTGCAGGTCAAGTTCATTTCTCATTGTGTTCTTTTAAAACTTGCTGGAAGTTTGTATTTCATGACTACAATAGGATAACGTAATGATCTGTCTGCTCCTCTCTGTGAGGAGGTGAATTCCGTGAGTGCAGGGAAAGGACAAACAGCCAGGGAGATGAGAAGTTGAACCAACAGCTGGAAGCTACAGAGAAATATTTCTTACAGTTTCTCACTTTTTTCTAAGCCCTCTCCTTTTCCTCCATCTTTGTCTAAAAATTTGATCCAATCAGTTCCAGCTGGCTTCAAAAGCATTACTAAGCTCCTCCTTCTGATAACCTTCAAGATGCAGTATGAAGTTAATTTATTAAATAATTTGACTGAAATTCATTTATTCTAACTTCACTTGTATTCACACAGCTCTGAGTTCTATGCACAACGCTGCTCCTGTTTCCTCCTTTTCAGATTGATTTCTATGTGAAGCTGAAGCTGCTGCTCGACCTGCAGCTTCACGGTGAAACATTTCAGAAACTTACTTCTTGGAGTAGAAAGCATCGTCCTCTTTCACCTCTTTGACCTCCGGCTTGGGCGGCTCTTCCGACTCCTCGTCACCGTTTTCATCTACAAAAAAAAAAAAAAATCAATAAAATATAAAAATGATATATAAATATAAATCACATTTTATGTCACACGTCATGTTTTTTCCTTTCATGTTGAAGCTTTGTCTTTCAAACTGCTGATAAAATGAGCACTAATTAAGTTTTAACTGATTTATTTAAACTATTTAAAATCATTTTCAAACTCATCCCATTTGATCTTCACAGTAAAAAATATGAGACAGAATCTCAGCTTTAAAACTTAGATATAACTTCATGTATCTTCATGTATTTGAGTGTTTTGCTGACCTGTGGGTTGAGCGTCATCGGCTTTCGCCCCACTAAAGGACAGCGGAGCGGCTGATCCTGGAGCTCCGAACACTGAGGTCTGACTGGAGGAGGAGGAGGACGAGAAGGAGAAGCTGGGGGGATTCGATTTGTTCCCTAAGGAACCCAGAACTGAGCTGTCCACCTTCTTGCCAAAGTTGAACGTGACTCCAGCAGGGATTGGAGCAGCGGCAGAGCTTTTCTCCCGGGTTGAGTCGTCCGTTGTGTTTTTGGTGAAGGAGAACAAGGCAGCAGGAGTGGAGGTCGCTGAGCTGCTGCTGGAGGAAGATGGAGGAGGAAGAACTGCGGCTGTGGCTGGCAGCGTCCCTCCATGCTTCTTCTTCTCCTCAGAGACTCCGTCAGCTGATCCGCCGCCATACTGGCGCTCAATGCTGGCCAGGTGGCGCTCGTAGTCCCTGAAGATGGGGTTGAGGTCGCACAGCGGGTTGTCGTTCACGTGTTTGGTGATCCAGTCCCGCACTGAGCAGTTGAGCGCCGTGAGCTGCCGGCTGTACTCTTTATTGCTGCTGCTGGAGCTCTGACTTGCACTGGAGGCGGAGCCATTGGTCTGCTTGGTGGCAATATCAGTGGCGGGTTTAGCCGAGGATGGCCCGTTAAACGTCAGACCTTCGAGGAAGGAGAAAGTGTTAGTGATGGCATAGAAAGCTCAGCTTAGAAAGAAGGAAGCAGAATAAGAGAGTTACACGGGGCAATCGTGGCTCAAAGAGTTGGCAGTTCGTCTTGTAACCGGAAGGTTGCCGGTTCGAGCCCCGGCTCGGACGGTCTCGGTCGTTGTGTCCTTGGGCAAGACACTTCACCTACCGCCTACTGGTGTTGGCCAGAGGGGCCGATGGCGCGATATGTCAGTCTCGCTTCTGTCAATCTGCCCCAGGGCAGCTGTGGCTACAACTGTAGCTGCCTCCACCAGTGTGTGAATGAATAGTGGAATTGTACAGTGCTTTGTGTGCCTTGAAAAGCGCTATATAAATGCAATCCATTATTATTATTATTATTAATAAACATAAAGAACCAGAAAATTCGATGTTTTTTTAATTGATCATAAAGATGAACTGCTGTGAGCATCCTGAACACATTTTACACTCATAAGAGATCAATAAAATCATCATGTCCATGTCTTAGCATTTTTAAAGCTTCTAAAAACTAATGAAGACATTTTAACACAAAAAGAAAGCTCATTTATGGATCATATTCAAAGGACAAACAGGAATCTGAGCTGAAAGTTTTGAATGGCACATAAAGAGGAAATAGTTTCCGATCAATAACCGACCAAGCTGATCAATGTTTTGCTCACCAGGTGCAGACGAGGACGCTGCAGGTGAGGAGAAACCGCCGAAGGAGGGCGTGCCGCTGTTCCCATTTGTCAGACCGCCGAGGCCTTTGAAGCCTCCGCCATTCCCAAACCCGGAGAACGGAGTTGGAGCAGAGCTGCCGCTTGCCGCCGCGGTTAAGGAGAAGCCTTTAAAGCCTTTAAATGCTCCACTGCCCTCGCTCTGAAACAGGGAAACGCTCAGATTACTCCATGATTATAATCAGACGCAACAGGTAAACAATGGTTTTCTCCTCGTACCTCGGTTCCAGTGTTTCTGCGTTTGGCCTTCTTGATTGCTCGATTCTTAAGCACATCTTCACTCGCCACTGAAAACGTCCCGGCCTGAAGGAGGACAAGAAAGTCAGACTCACATAATTCCAACTTCCTGAAGCCAGACTTACAGCTTCAGCATGGCCTCTTACCTCCTCGCCCTCCTCCTCCTGATCCCAGTTCCTGTCCGTGAGCTCCTTATCAGCGATCCTCTTCGCCATCCCACTGGCTCTGTAACAAACCATAAGAATTCAGTTTGTGTTCTCTTTCATTTTTTTCCCCAGGGTTTAGTGTGTCTTAATCAGCATTTTACAGAATTGAACTGAATAAGAAGTAGACAAGTTTCAGTCTAGAAACAAAGACTAGGACTGTAATAAAAATACGTTTACAAAACGGTTTATCATAAGCAAAGTAAAGTATTCTGCAAAGGGGAACCCCCCTCCTACACACACAAAAAACAAAACAGGATTATCATTGATAACTATTGATTAACCAACTGGTGTAAATCAGATGACAGAGCTCAGTTTGTCCATTAGCACAATTACTCAAAATTTTATGGACAGTTTGTTACAATTACTATTTAATCTAAACTATTTTAGTTGATTTTTCTTGTTAATATCACTACAGTTAACATTTTTCCGCTCATCTTCTTGATCTGGCTCAATGGTCCAGAACAGAAATCTGTGGAAGAATCCACAGATCTCCAAAGCTGCCCACAGACTGAACCTTAACTTACTGAACCTGAGCTTTTATCTCACCTACTTTCAGTATTACTGCACCTGAACACACCACTGCTTTTTCTCCAATAAAACACCTGATATTGAGATGAATAGGCAACAGGTAACAACAGGTGTAAATCTGAGCTTTGGACGGCTAGCAGGCTGAACATTTAAAGGTTTCACCTCAAAATATGAGAAACAATAAATTGAGCATTTTACTAAAAGAAAGTAGAGCGTCAAATGATAAAAAGCTCCAAATTCTTTACAGCTTTTCGCCAAAAACCCGGCTTCATTTGGTGTTTAGTTATTAATGGAGGCCGATAATCACCGATTAATCGATTATAAACAGCTGTGGTGGCGCTGCTGTTCGAATATTCTGGATGGTGTAAAGGTTGAAACATAACTGTGAATTCCTAGTGCGGTCCAAGGAAAGCTGATGTTTAACTAAATCAAATGCACAGGGTTAAGCACTCCTGTCAGGCAGCCTTTATCCGGGTTAACCATCAACTAGCCTGATTCGGTTAGCGCTTCTTTCCGGGTATAATCAATCACCTGTGTACCTGAGCCGAGAGATTTTCTAACTAACGTTTTACTCAGATTTCCGATTACTGAAAAACTGACTTCTGATAAACTGGCTACCATTACCGGAGCACACACCGAGGCCACCTGGCCTGTCCAATCCGGTGTCTAACATCATGTTCTGGCTGTTAGCCGCGGAACTAAACAAGCAAGCTAACCGGGCCGCTCACAAGCAGCTAATGTTAGCCAGCAGGCTAATGGCACGAGCTCCTCTCGTTTCCGGTGTTTAATGATTTTTTTGTTAACAGGTAAATGTGACGCACCTTGTCTGTAACGTAAAGTCCGGTCTCTGCCTCCGCGCGGCTCTGACAGCTCCAGGTAACGTCTGGCTGAACACCTTAACAGGTAACACCGCTCTGTGTTTTTGAACAAACCCCCTTACGCCGCCATTTTACAGAGCGGTATATTCGCATGGGTTTGCGCGGCCCACTTTTCACGCATGCGCACCACAAAGCAGCCTTTAGTCTGGGAATTGTAGTCCATATGTTTTTTTTAAAGGATAATAAGAGGTTAAAAAACGCAAAGGTAAATGCATACTACGCACATCAATCATATTAAATATTAATTATGTCACCGGTGATTATTTAACTTTGCATGCAGGGTGAAGGGTCTTGCTTAATGAGCAACAGCTTAATGGTCACAAGCCCTAGTGACTTTCAATCTGTGGTCCAGTGGCCAAGCTCTGCACCACCACTGCTCCGAAGGGGAAGCTCTGCACAGGTAAAACATACAGGGTTAGTTCAAAAAAGCTCCCCTCCGACAGCCAAACCCATCTGTTCTCTGATTCGATTGTTACATTTTTGCTTGACATGACATTGACCAATCAGATGAAAGGAAGAAAAATAGGGTCAAAATTCGTACTTGTAACTTGCAGAGATTCACATGTTTTTTTGGCTAAGTCCACACACAAATCTTTTTTACGTACACACAAATTCTTTTCACAAATACAAATCTTTTTTACACACACACACAAATTCTTTTTACACATACAAATCCTGATTTACAAGTACAAAATATTTATGACCACATTTTGAGCCCATACACATGGGCTCAAAATGTGGGCATGGGCTCACAAGACAACCTCTGGATATGACGCTGAGCGTCATATCCAGAGGTTGTCTTCTGAAAATGGATGTATGAGTGCTGCCAGCATTATTACAGAGGTTGGAGGCATGGAGAGTCAGCCTGTCAGTGCTCAGACCAAATGCCGCACACTGCATCACATGGCTGTCGTCCCAGAAGGAAGCCTCGTCTAAAGACAATGCACAAGAAAGCCCACAAACAGTTTGCTGAAGACAAGCAGACTAAGGACATGGATTACCTGTGGTCTGATGAGACCAAGATAAACTTACTTGGTTCAGATGGTGTCAAGGGTGTGTGGTGGAAACCAGGTGAGGAGTACAAAGAGAGTGTGTCTTGTCTACTGTCGACCATGGTGGTGTGATGTCATTGTTTGGGGCTGCATGAGTGCTGCTGGCACTGAGGAGCCACAGTTAATTGAGGGAACCATGAATGTCAACATGTACTGTGACATACCGAAGCAGAGCATGATCCCCTCCCCTCAGAAACTGGGCCACGGGACAGTATTCTAACATGATGATAACCCCAAACACAGCTCCAAAAAGACCAGTGCCTTGCTAAATAAACTGAGAGTAAAGGTACTTGACAGGCCAAGCATATCTCCAGACTTAAACCTATTGAGAATCTGTGGGGCATGTTCAAATGGAAGGTGGAGGAGCGCAAGGTCTCTAACATCCACCAGCTCCGTGGAAGAGGATTCCAGGGGCAACCTCTGAAGATGTAGTGAACTCCAGTGGTTGCCACACAAAATATTGACACTTTGGCCACAGTTTGAACATTTTCACTTAGGGGTGTACTCACTTTTGTTGGCAGCAGTTTTGATATTAATGGCTGTATGTTGAGTTATTTTGAGGTGAAAGCAAATTTACACTGTTATACAAGCTGTACACTGACTACTTTACATTGTATCAAAGTGTCATATCTTCAATGTTGTCCCATGAAAAGATAGAATTAAATATTTACAAAACTGTGAGGGGTGTACTCCTTTTTGTGAGATACTGTATATGTCAGCTGCTGACTCCATATGTTCCTTCAGTGTCGCTGAGGTCCATTGACCAGTTGCTCCTGGCAGTCCCAAAAACCTGGCTGAAAAACAAGGACAATTAAGCTTTTTCAGTTATCACCCCAATTTGACCTCCATGCTGCCTTTAAAAAATATATAATAATAAAAACAATTGTAATATTGTTGTTGTTTCATTGATTTGTTACTGGTAGTTTTGTGAGCTACATCTCAGTTCACTGTAGGTTTCTTAAACATTAGAAACACCCGTCAGTGTTTCTGATGTTTGATTCAGTGTTTGTTATAATCAGGCTTCAGCAACAGCAGCAGCTGTAACATTTATTTAAATTTGAATGAATAAAAAAGCAAACAAAACAATGTACTTTTTTTTTTCTTCGTGTTTTTCATGTTTATGTGGAAGTTGCAGAGAACTGACAGCCTGCTGTGCAGTGAATCCACCTGCTGGACAAAAGTCAAACTGCAGTGAAAACATTAGAGGACTGTTCAAAGGGTCATTTTGAAGATCTTACAGCAACACTTTATGCCAGGAAGGACATTTGGGGTAAAAACTCTCCCCAATCATGGATGTTGGTCGGTTAAAAAGAGGGTAGACAAAAGAAGCTCAGATCAGCTGATTATTTCATGCAGGCAGAGGTCAGTCATGCTCTGTGGTTGCAGAAAACTGAAGAACTGGTTTGAGATGTTGAGACACAACTGTAACCCGTGGAGAGCTGTTTGTTCAGCCACTGGAGTGCATCGGTCACACAGCGACATCTCTGCACATGTTATTTGACTCTAACTGAACAAAGTGATCAAATATCAGAGTTAATGTAAAAACAAATCGTCTCCATCAGTCTCACAGCTCTCTCCTCCCTGTTTTAGTCTTTACTGTTGAACAGCTGCTGATTCTGTTCTCTGACTTTGATGGCGTCTCTCTGCTTCACTGATCCTCTGAAGTTTGAATTATTTTCATGGAGTAAAAGTCACAGTTACAGATATCTAACCACTCAGACATGCCTCATTACAAACTACATGACCCTGAAATCTGCATCACAGCTGACCTGAGTGATGTGCAGCAGGACACAAACAGTATTTACTGTCACATCTGTCACAGTAACTGTGTCAATCATCATTAATCCATCCTCCATCTTTCTGTCTGAAATATGTCACAAAACTCGACTTTTAGAGTTGTTGTTTCAGCCTTAAAGATAATCTCTGTGACTCTTTCAAGTCACAAACTTATTTTTATGATTCTTCTGATGGTACATAAATACAGAAAGACACTCGTTTTGTTTTCCTCCTGCTGCTCTGTGACTGTAAGACTAAGTCTGAACTCACAGAGTATTTTCAGCAGAGCAGCTTAAGTGAGAAGAAAACTGAAAGTATTATTAGAACGTAATCATACAACCGGCATTCACAGGAGGTTGTATGACTACATTCCATAACTGGTTAAACTGCACCTTAAAAATCCATGTCTGTCCACTTACAACATATAACTTATAACATTTATGGCGAAAACTGTTACTTCATCAGTGAGTGAACCTTTGTGTTGGATTTATATCATGGTGTCTAAAGCTGAAAGTATACAGTGCTTTCTCATTGAGGATTTTCTCATTAATAGTTATTGGCGACTGTCAAACCTTTGAGTCCCCGAGCAGCTGAATAGGGGGATAATGTTGACGCGTTACTCAAAGTTCCAATTTAAAAACTCCTTTATTTGTTATCCAAATCCTTAAAATCCATAGAAAAAACAGTGATCAAAACATTCCAGGCTTGAGCGGTCAGCAAAAGTCAACTTCCACCATCACCCACTCATTCAGAAAATTCCCTCGGGCCGCGAACAGGTGATATAGCAATCACTACTACTATTATCAACACCACGTGACCCAAAGCTACGCCTATCCACAACAATAGTGGTTCATATTTACTGCTATGACTCTTAATACTGTAGCTCCTGTGAAAAAGAGAACCTTAAGTCAGAAGTACTTGGCTTCCAGATATGACTCTCTAACGTGCAGCTTAGAGCAGATAACCCGTAAGCTCGAGAGGAAATGTTGTTTCACCAAGTTTTTAAAGAAGACTAGAAAGAGAGAGCCTATTTCTCCTATACTGGCTTCTCTTCATTCGCTCCATGTTAAATCCAGAATTTAAAATGCTCCTTTTTTTAATTTTACCTCCTGTTTTTGTTTCTTTCGGCTCTTTATGATCGTCTGCGGTCGATTAGTCCTCCTTCCTTTGTTAACTTCACTTTTCCCTGACCACAACAGAGAACATTACATTACAGCAGTCTGTAATCTGTTTCTGTGTTTGTTTCTAATGCACCAGTTAATAATAATCCTTCTTTATCTGATACTGGGCCTTCGATCACCTCCATTCTCTTTGACTGGGCAGGTTCTGGAAGCCTGCTGAGGAGCACCCAGTGTTTATGAGCTGGATGTCCTGAAGCAGAGGAAACCTGTGAGGAGTCAACATCAGACCAAGCTGTGTGCTCAATGATTCATCTTAGACGTGCATTCTGGGTAAATTTTGAAGGCTCACATTGTTGAATTAATGGCTGCTCAGAACATTACAGAGAATATTAAAGGTCTTCTTTAAGCTGCGCTTAAATACTTGGACCATCTTCTTTCGGGGTCAGCTGGTTGTGGAAGGTCAGTGATTTTCTGTGGAACGACTCACATATGACAGAAAATAAGGAGAAGCAGGAAATGTCCACTGAGCGTTAAACATGTTTATAAAACAATCCTGTGATTTGACTTCAGCCTAACTTTCAGCCTCACAGATGGAAGACGAGCGTGGCTCCATCTGCATGAGGTAAATGAGCTCTGCTGTTATGATTTCAGCATCGTACTTGCAGCTTCTTGCTTCAGCTAAACACTGATTTATGCTTCAGCTTCGTCTCAGCAGTGCTGTGAAAAAGGTGGAGCGAAAACCTCATGGCTGCGTGCAGAGACACGAGGGATCGGGGGTAAAACGGTAGAGTTGGGCAGCAGATGGCTCATCTCCAAGCTTCCAGCATCCCGCCCGGCCTGCCAAATAGGAACAGGTGCTGGAGAAAGAAGGAAGTGAGCTGTGGGCCTGGCGGGCAGCGGGAGACCCCTGACCAGCTGGCGAGGAGAAAATGGAAAAAGCTGGCAGCAGAAAAAAGAGAAAACCTGTTTAATGCGGAAGGCGCCAGCATGCAGGCCCACAGAGGTTCTTTAAGCCTTTTAAATAAAACCTTCACACCGACCGAGAGCAGATTTTAAATCCTGCTTCTATTTACCAACATCTCATCGGCTCACTCTTTACGAATGAAAATGCGATGAAAATTACGAATGATCCAGACTGACAGGATCTTCATAAAAATCATTTTTAAAAACATTAGGAGAAAGTCAGCTGCAGCAAGAAGACTGTTCAGAATAAGAATAAAAAGCAGTTTCAGTTTTCATGTGTCTGTATAATAACTGAGTGCAGGCTGGAAACAGTCAGTGCGACATTCAGCACCTGTATGTTTAAATAATAATGAGCTTGGGAGTCTCACAGTCCAGTTTAAGGCCAAAGTGCAGTGGACGTATGCCACTATGTAAAACAGGTCTGATGTTCCTGCTGTAGTCTGCTCTGTTTTAATGTGTCTCTACTAAACAACAAGATAAACATGATTTATCTATAATTGTACGTTGAAATCAGACTCATTTTCTCGCAGAGTTCAATACAATCAGATTGAACAGATTTTACAACCTGAGACGTCGCCCTCTGCTGGACATTAGAAAGAATGCAGGTTAAACAAACATTCATTTGTTTAGACTGCGTCCATCTTTTATATAAATTTACTGCATGTGAGGCATCGACTCAGCTAAAATTACTTTGGGCTGCGACTGTAATTAAAAACAAGAAACATATGACGTCATAATCATGTGACAGAGAGCAGCAGGTATTTGCAAGGGTAAAAGGAAATGTAAATATCACATCCAGTATTTTATTTTCAAGATCATTTCCCACGGCTGTGACGTTTCAGGCATTTTGTGCAAATTAAAGAAAAGAAAAAGAGCAGAACTGAACATCTGAAACATTTATTATAAACACCATAAAAGTCTAAAACTACAGAAACATGAATGAAGAATTCTGCTTCTCTCCGTTTCATGTCAGTAAAATGTGTGATTGCTGAGCGGGTCTGCACACTTGGCTGCTGTAACACGAGCTGCTGCCTCCTGCTGTGCGCGGTGAGTCACTGCGAGTAGGGCCGGGCCCTCGCCACTCAGCGGGGTCCGGTTTTTGGGGATCCATTGAGTCAAGCGGCGAATCAAAGGCGTCATCTCCTCCGAGAAAGCTGATGATCAGCAGAGATGCGGAACATCAGAGAGCTCGGGAGGGCTGAAATAAATAACCAACAAAAGTCCAGCAACGACGTGGATTTAACATCATTCACTCATTTGCTCATGTGTTCATTACACTCAGTTATTGTCATGCAGTCACACCACCGTAAAGTCATTTTTTAAATTTATTGTATACAGTTAATATCACTACATATCCTATAATTTCTTCACTAGCTCATTTATTCCACAGATGTAATCACACATGCTTTCATCCATTCATGTCCTTTATATTCGTTAATTTCAACTGAGTTGTTCTGAGTAATCAGTATATTTAGTGTCTCATGTGCCCTTATGTTTACCTCTTTATGAGCAGAATATCAGAACTGAAATGTGTGGAGCTAAAATCGAGTGTTTTCTGAATGGACTCTGGTGCAGCTGTCAGGCTGATGCTTTGACTCCGTTTCTTTAATAATCTCATCGCAGCAGACCTGCCCTCACATTCCCGCCTCTAATTAATTTCATTTGATTAAATCGTTAAGATCTCACAGTCATTTTGTTCAGCGCTCACAGTTTTTCATGCGTCTACGCTCTAATCGCCCGTTCAGCACACAGATCTACGTGTCAATTAGGCTTTTGTAAATGGAGCTCTAATTAGGTTGAATTAATTGCCCTGCAATGTGGACAGCAATTAGTACAGTGACAAATTAAAGGGAAGCAGCATGTTTCTTAATGATCCCGATGCTGTCTCCATTAAATAAAATAATTTAAGTTATCAGAGCTTCTACTGTTTCCTCTCAGAGTAGAAACAGCTGTTTTTCAACTGGACTTGTGTATGGAGCTCAACATCCAACCGAGTTATCGCTTGGCTTCCAGACCTTGAAAAGAACAAAATCATCGGCCACCCTGCATATCATTGTCTACACCCAGAGAATGCCATACCCTGTATTTACGGACTTCGATCCACAAAGAAGGCGTCCCACTCAGACCCATTGTTAGCAGCATAAACTCAGCCAATTACAACATTTCTAAACACCTTGCTGGCATCCTAACAGCCCTGGTGGGGAACACCCCACATCACATCAAAAAATGGAAAAAATGGAAGAATGGGAACCTAAACATTGAAGTTTACCAGAAGCCCACACTAAAGGACCAGTACCTCCTCTTTGACTCCCACCAGAACCCTACAACACCGGGCAGAAAAATGTTCCCTCTAAGCCTGAAGGAAAAAAGAGGGAACACACACATGTAAAGGAAGCACTTAAAACATGCGGTTATCCTAATTGGGCTTTTGTCAAATCAGCAAAGATGCACAGAAAAGAAGATCAGACGCCATCTAGGGAGGATCAGAAAGACAAACGCAACAACACTGTTATCTCCTATGTAGCCGGTGTATCAGAAAAACTCAGGAGAGTCTTCTTCAAGCATGACATCCCAGTGTACTTCAGACCCAGCCACACACTCAGACAAAAACTGGTTCATCCCAAAGACAAAACTCCTAAACACAAACTTAGCAATGTAGTTTATGCTGTACAGTGTAGCGAGGAATACCCAGACCTCTACATTGGAGAGACCAAACAGCCACTACATAAAGGCATGTCACAACATAGAAGAGCCATCTCAACGGGACAAGACTCAGCAGTTCATCTGCATCTAAAGAACAAAGGTCACTCTTTCGAGGATGCCAATGTTCACACTTTGGACAGAGAGGACAGATGGTTTGAAAGATGAGTGAAACAAGCCATCTTTGTACACTGTGAACGACAATCTGAACAGAGGCGGTGGTTTACGACACCAAATGTCTGCCATCTATAATCCAGTTATGAGATCCCTTCCCAGTCGTCTTAACGTCCACTCACATCCTGGGCCGTTTGACCTCAGTAAATCAAATGATAGGGTGGGGCTAGGTTTCACAGTGGGTTCACCCAAAGCCTTGGCTGATTGTGACCCACACCTGTTTTCATACCTTGGCTCATATGATTAGGTAGAGGATCAATAGGAGGTTCATGACCTTCTTGGGGGATACTCCCATAGGGCTTAAATCTGGGACTCTTCACCATTTGACCTTAGAACTGATGAAGCTTCTCGGATGAGAGGTGAAACGTCTTCAAGCAACTTAAAGAAGTCCAGATGCTTTTCTTTCCAAGCTCCTTAGACTACAATGACCTGGATGACTGAGAACCTTCACAGACATATTAAAAAGGAAAATAGATTTAATTTTCTCAGATCCGTATATGGATGTGGATATTTACTTTTGCTGGTTTTCAATGAGAGGAAACTCAACATTTACATTTTTCAACAAGTTGCAGAACTTTCAGAGAGAAACAACAAAAACTTTCTGCTACAGCTGCGACCAACAGCATTAAATCCTTTCTGCAACAAATAAAACTAGAGCAACTTCTGGCAGGGCCGGACTGGGACAAATAATCGGCCCTGGCTTTTTCGGTCAAGGCAGCCCATCACGATCAAAAATAAATCTCTCCCTTCCTAATTATGTCCATCCATCTGTCTTCTTACCACGTTAATTTCAGCGTGGTAGCTGGTTGTCACTGGTACTGTCGACTGTGCAGGAGATTTTATAGCTAACATGTTGGTTAATTTGACAATTTTGCTGAATTTACTTTTAGTTTTTTTTTCTGTCTTACATTTTCAGCTCTGCCTTTAAGTCATTTCTTCTGCACTAAACTACTGCTCTCAGTGCATGTAGGGCCAGTGCAGCCCCTCAACTGACCCATCCGTCCAAAAGTGGGTTGCTTCACCGGGACCATGCTAGATTACCAGTCCGGCCCTGCTTCTGCAAACAAACACCGCAACCCCGCCCAATAAACTAGGTCATCCTTAGTTTAAGTAGTTTTTGTTGCAGGACTTGCTGTATACAGTTACAGGTGTTGTTATAATATTATTGGTTTTAGTTGCAATTGTTGCTGCAGGTAAGTTGTTGTGTTGAGCTGCAGGTGTTTAGTCACAGAAGTTGGATTGGCTGTTGTGTTTATTTTTAAGTGTTGTTGTGTTGTTGCTGCTGAGTTTCACAAGTTTTTATGTTTGTTTGTTTCAGGTCTTGCTGCAGTTGTGCTCAGTTGCAGAATTTGCTGTGTTTAATTGCACAACACTGCTGGACCGTGTCATCTAAACCGTCTGCTGTTTCGTCTTCGGTTCTTCGTCTCTGGTTGCTCCTCCCCGCTGTTGCCGCTGTGGATCAGAGCTCATAACGGACTGTGGGCTGATGTTGCACCTGGGGAAATATCTGTGTGATGAATGAATCTGCCCGTCGGCCTCTTCAGAACGGCTGATTAGAAACTGTCTTTCGGCTTTAATATTAAGTGGCTCAGCAAACACTGGAGGGACTTTAGAACAATCAGACTAAGATGATTGAATTATGCTGATTAATAATTCATTCCTATTAAACCCTCAAATTTAGAACAAGCTGCTGCCAAAGAGCTGCACAGTGTGGCTCAGAGGTTCCAGGGTAATGTGTTAGTTTGATTCTGCTCCAACCAAGCAACAAAAGTATAAAGCAACAGCTACACAAAGCTTAATAAACCCTCTGAGACCTCAGATTACTTACTGTTTGAAAAGTAGTTTGAAATGAACTCATCACTTAAACCTGCACTCCCTCTCATTACCAGCAGGGGGCTATTCCTCTGAAGTCTGATTGATAAGAAATCTATGAAGAATTTGAAAGAACCTGCTGGTTCTCGAACTCTGTAAACTCTTCTCTGATGAGTTTATGGTGTTGAACATGAGTGCAAAACACCATAGTGGTGTCTATGTCACCATCGACCTGTCAGTCAGAGAGGCCGCACCCCAAATACGGCAAATTTATTAAAATATTCTACTCTATACAGTTGCTATATTTGTCTCTCACTCCTGAAATGAACCCCAGATAACTGTTAGTTATCTTCTTCTCCAGCATAGCTGCACTCTCTTCTGGTTCCTCGCTTTAACTTTGTCCGATCTTTTGTCTGTAACCAAAGTTAATGCGTTGTTATGAAGGGGGAAATTATCCACAGAGGCCAAAATACCACCGTTAATTTGCATCTTATTACAACATTTCTTGAACTTTGGTTCAAATCTACATTTAGACAAAAACATTTTAACATGTGGCGTATATAAAACCAATGATTAGTCTAACAGTACCATTAGAAACACTCTTTCTGGTGTTGTTCCTGATGTTAAACATGAGCCTGTGAAGCCCCTCTGAGCCACTAACGAGCTGCTCTTTCTCACCTTTTCTTTGATGCTCATTTACATTTCGCTCTGAGAATCTTTTTTTTTTTTTTTTTTTTTTTTAAAAAGCTCCAAAACAATAAAAGCAGAAACAGGAGACATCAGTTTCTGAAAACACTGCACAGAAACACACTGACTCATCATCATGTCAGCACATTATCTCTGCATGACAACTTCCAGTTCAACAAAACCCTGTCTTCTCGTTGCTGCTGAGTTATTCCTGTTTAAATGTGTTGAATGGTGTTCGAGCGTCTCGGCTGGTAATGAAACACCTTGCGGGGAGCTTGTGTTTGTTTATCTCTGCTGAAGTAAAAGGAAGGCTTTGAGTGAAAGAAGTGGGTCACAGCCTGAGCACGGCGGCGTGAAATTCAGAGAAGTTTGAAGCGACTTCACCTCTGCACCGAGAGCCGAGCGGCAGGACGTACTCAGACTGCTTTCCTTTCACAATGAACCTCCTGTTTACTCTGAACTTACCACAGCATGCTGATGCAGAGAACACTCATGCTGCACTTCAGAGAGAGCTGCTGCTTTTCAGATGCAGTCAAGTCAATTTATTTATGAGTACGTATAAAACAGCAATCATTACCGCATATGGCTGACATGCACAGAGGTCAGCAACTGTGTTAGTTCAGGGGATCACAATCCTCATGCCTCATATGAGCACAGAATATGGAGACACTTTCCCTCTCCTTGTATCTTAGGGATGATTTTGGCCACACTAACTGGGTAAAGGTAACCTATGTGGTGCCTGTGTTGGCGCAGTGCTGATGGTGCCACTTTAAAGGAGGTGGTAAGTGGGTGCCTCGCATCACTCAATATTATTTGCTTTTCTCCACATGGTCCCTATAAATGCTTTCTAAGCTTAATAGCAACTTACTATTACTGCCATTGTTCACTATTCACATGGATCTTTTAAACACCAAGCTGTGAAACTGAGCTTGAGGTTTTGCAACAGGAACTTTCAAACCAGTGGCTGACATCGCCACAGCTTTGTTTTATGCGATGTTGGGTCTCAGAGGCCTGTCCGAGGTGTACAACCAACAGCCAGTGTGATAACCTGTTAAATTGAAATTTTAGCCCACCTCTCATTATTATTATTAATATATAATTTTTCATATTCGTACACCTGCCACAATGAGCCAGTTTTTCAACAGTGCTGGTGGCATTTATCTCTGTCCTCTGAGAGAGGGCACTGTGGAGCCAAATAAACACACAAACAGATCTGATTTTGATGACAGTCACCGGGCTGATGTTGACCTCTCACTGCTCTGTTTTCAGCCACTAATCATCTTTGTTTTCGTCTTTCTTTCCGTTCCATTTATTATTCTCATGTTACTTATGTTTTCTTCATTTTTTAGAGTCTTCCTGTTTTTTGGCCCTCGCCTCATTTAGTTATGGTTCGGCCATCAGAAACACGAAGTGGACCCAAGAGCAGATTCAGAACAGAGACTTGGTTGCGTGAACTGAGTGTTTTATTGACAAAGTGAACCTGTGAAAGGCAACGTGAAAACATGAACTAAAGCTCTGAGCAGGACTATGAATACTTAACATGAGCTATGAACTAGACTTTGAACCAGGCTTTGGGTAGTTAACATGAACTATGATATTTTAGACTGAGATTAACTAAATACAATATACATGGACAGGGAGGCTCCAGCCTAGGCCGACTGGATACAGGTGCTCGAGCATGTCAAACAAACTGTGGTTCAAGAGCTTGTGGTCTAGGGCACTGAAACCAAGGGAGAGGAGAATCAGGGTGGTTCTGAGGATTGTATGAATACACATCCAGTAAAAAGTCTTAATGTCTTACTTTGTATGCAGGTGAAGTGATGCAGGATGGGGAAGACGTGAGGTAGAGGCCTGGGTGAGTCCAATCGAGAATTTTCCCAGGTTTTCAAAACAGAGGAGCAGGGAGGCAGGCAGGTGAGGCAGGAGAGCAGGCAAAGAAATGTTACTGGCTGTGAGTGGTGGATTGCATCACAGCCAGGTGATGAAGGCTGTCCCAATTCGAAGGCTCCTCCAAATGCAGCCCACAAATGCGTCCTTCATTTCCCCAAATTTGAAGGATGGATCGGGTGGATCCTTCCCATGGCCCAACCTATCCCAGAATTCATAGCACGGCCCAGCCAATTCCAGTTTCCAACAATGGCAACAGCTACTTAGTTTTAATATTACTCTTATTACTCCTTCTGGGTCACAAAACAAACTTATAACATATTTTCAGGCGAGAATGTAGGTGTGTAAACTTCAAATATCTGCTCAGTTTATCAAGAGATCACATATTTGCTAAAGTGCTCTGACGTTTTCAGAGATGTCTGTTACCCACCAGCTTGATAGCTAGCTGGGGGGTCAAGGCTCACTAGAGCTGGCGAGAACACCGGACCCCCTTTATATATTTAGAAACCCCCCACAGTTTTTAGCTGCTCAGGTTAAACATGATCTATAAGTCACTTGGATAACTTAAAAATGTTATTGTTTGGCTTTTTTCAGATTGGGCATTCAGTTCGTCTCTTCCTGTCACAAAAGCCTTCAGATCACATGACTTCCTCTTGCCTGTGTTGACATGTGATCAGTGGCTGTAATGAAGTGACTTAAAGCTCCTGCAGGGCTGAACGCTGTGTTTTCCTGCTCTGATCTCTGCTGCACTTGGCTGACATTTACGACAACCTCTCTAAGCCCAAAGAGTCGGTCCTTACAAATGTCACTGTGTCTCCGAGTCAGCAGTGAAGGACACGTTCTTGGCTTCCACGCCATCTGCATGGATCCACGCTGTTTGCCAACCATCCATTTGGAAGAGCAAGTAAAAATGTCAGAGCAGCATCTCTGCTCACATTACGCCGAGTGTGAGTGCCAACTGTGCCGCTGCTGTTTGTAGCGCACACGCTCACTTTAAAGCTGCAAACAGGGAAACGACGATAAGGTTAATGGCTGTGAGTCTGTCAGCTGATGGGCTTTTCCTTTCAGTATTCTGCAGCGAAGAGCAGAAGATATCAGGACAAATATTTATCTCTCACCGAGCGCTGCTCATCAATGAAGATTTCTGATTTTAAATCTTAAACACCTAACCACTCACAAGCATTTCAATGCACAATGACTTTAATACATCTTCCAGCTGTGACTCCTAATTTTCTAATATGTTGTATTTTTATATTAGAAATATTCTAAGATTCAATTTACCCTAGAAATTAAAAGCACAATGATGCTGTGCATGTCTGCAACATGTAGGAAGGTTTTCTTAACTTTGACCTTTTGTTGATGATGTGAGCAACATGCCCGGGCTCGATAATCATGATATCAGGCATGATGTTTTTTTGGGGTTTTTGGTTGTCGTAAACACGTGAAACTTCACTGGTGCCAACCCAAAAAACCTGGATCTGAATGCCTGTGTCATCAGACAGCTCATACCTGCCAGCACTCCAGCTGAACTCAGACACTGACAGACTCAGTTTTTTATTCCTGTTTTGATTTCACTGTCATTCTTTCATCCAGTTTCATATTCATTTGAGTTTTCTTCAGTTTATTTATTTGGTTCCTACCTAGTTTTCGATTCTTTTAGCAAAGAGTTTCCGTTTCTGTCTCAGTCTTGAGTTTCATATTCATATTTCTCGTTCAGTGTTTAGTGTGGTTATTTTGTTGTTTCCTGTTTTATTTTGAAAGTGTCTCCAGTATCTTGTTTTCAGTTTTATGCCTCATTCGTGACTTTATTACGTTCAGCTTTTTCTTGTCCCCTTCCTCACTGTGTGTGTGTTTTGAGTGTATTTTTGTGTGATTTTCTATTCAAACTAACCGATTCTAGTTGTGACATTCAGAAGTTTATTTTATAAAACCCTTTTAGCCTGAATAATATGTGTTCCTTTATATTTCTATAAAACCCCCAAATGCCAGGGCAGCTCAACTATAAGCATTAACAAACATAAATGGGATAAATGTTAATATGACATAGCAGATGTGATAAACTTTACAGCTGTACTATCCTGTCATCTCAGTTTTAGTCTGATTTTGGTCCTCTCATGTTTTACTCTTAGTTTTATGAAGTAAAGAGGTCTCCTTTCACCACGTTCAGAACATGATCACTCCTAACAAAGCTGACAGAAGCCATCAGTACCCATGAGTTTGCCTCTGAGCTGTCATTGTCACATGACAAGAGATCAGATTTTGTGGACTATAAAAATCCTCCTGCTTCTGGTTTTTGCTGTAATAATGCTCTTTGGCTAAGTCTGATTATTATCACACACTGATGTTCAAATCTAGACCAAATAAAAGTTTTGATATTGTGTTGTTGTAGGTTGTTTGATTCCAAGTATTCCCCATTAAACACTTCCTGTCAGCCATGAGCCTGGGTGGGTTCAGGACCGGCCAGGCTTCACTGGGTTTGCAGTGCTGACAGATGGCCGGTCCCAGTCTGGCCTGAGGTGGACTGTAAGACAAATACAACATGCAGCTGAGTTCAGATCTGTTTGAGTTTCTGCATGTTTAAAGACTGAAAGGCTATCAGAGAAGCTATCCACCTATGACACAGGCTTTTATCATACTCAGAGTTTTAACATAAAGGTTTAAGTAATGTTTATATTTTTAGTCACAATCTTCATTTTACTGGTTTAAAAGACTAAAAATAGTTATTTTTATAAAGATTCACTATCTGCAAATATTGTGCCAGTTAGTTTGCTGTAAACTAAAACTGGTCTGTCTGAATAAAACAAGTTACTTTTTAAAATTTAGGTCCCATCGCAGTTGGAGAGGAGCAGGAAACTGACACCACAATCGTCACGCCCAGTTTCAAAACTCCAAGGTGGTGCTCAGCTCCAGGCTTCATGATTGGTGACGTCACACGGCTATGTCCATCTTTTATATACAGTGTATGGTTCAAATCTCTTGTTATGTTTTGCGTTTTTATATATCTCTGTGGTCATGTGCTGGTGTTTCTCAGAGGTTGTTCTTAGTGGTTTATTTCAGTCGTGGTCTGACTGTAGCTTTTTTGTTTGTTTTTAATGCCACTTTGCATAAACAATTGAAAAACAAGTGCAATTACAGCTTTGCAGTTCTGGATTTCTTTGTGGTATTTTTCTTTGCAATGATTGAATTTTTTCTGTCGGTTTCCTCCCATTTGGGTCTGTTATTTGTACTTTGTGGTAAATGTATTTGTAGTTTTCATTTCTTTTGCAGCCATGCCTTTCTTAGTTGTCTTTGTGGATCCATCTTACCTCTTTTAAGACAATGTATTTCTTTTGTTGTCTCTTTGTGTCGTGTCTGTTTGTTAGTGTAATAACTTGGGGCAAAATTCTGCATATTTCTTTATTTTTAGGACTTTTTGTGTTTTTCTTGGTTTTTTTTTATTTTTTTTATCCTTTATGCTCTTTATGCAGAGCTCTTTGTGTTTTTGAGTCTTTATGTTCATTTGACTGACACCCGAAGAACAATTGTTGTTCAAACTAAAGCTCTAGCCTCACGAAGTGAACATTAAACTGACAATGTGAAACATACTGGTGTGGGGGGAATGCTGCTGGGGCTGAGCTGGACCTCGATGTTTTTCCCATGCAGGCTGTGGTCCTGCAGACTGATAATAAAACCTCAGCACCAGCAGCCGGCATGTATCTCAGGTCTGAGTCCATTCAGAGTGAGTGGAGCTTAAAAAACTTGCAGCAGCCTGGAATAGTAAAGCAAGCACAGAGAAGACTTCAAGAGTCTTGCCGCTGAGCCGTGAAATGAAAAGTAGCAGCTGATGTAGCAGACCTTGCCGGGGTGGGGGAGGGTATCAGCAGGCAGCCGAGTGTCGAGAGACGGACGGAGGGAGTGAGCTGCCTGTGAACTACAACCAGGAGTGCAGAAAGCTGCAATTCAGCCGGGGGCACAGCAGGTGGTGCTCTGAAACAGTCCTAGATAAACAGGAGCGAATGGAGCTAAAATGATTCTTTCCACCTTAGACAAAAAAAAATTCCAATATTTATTTAATTTCCCTTTCAATGTTTAAAAATCTAGCATTGATAATGTGTCTGACGTAAACTGTAGTACGACATTCAAGGTTTAGTTTCTCTCACAATGAAGCTAATTTTCCCCATAGATCACTACTCATGCTCATGTCTGCTGATTGGACAGTTAGAATGGCAAAAACTCCAACAGATGTCAGGAGTGTAGTTAAAGCCCAACAGAAACTTTCATGTGTGTAGAAGAAGCAGCTGGTTTTGCTGGCTGAAGTTGATAGGTAAAAGTCACAAAAAAGCAATATCATTCTGTCAGGGCAAGCAAGGTGTTCTGTACTTGCCCAATGAAGTCTAAATATTTGCACAAATTAATACCTAAAAAAGTGACATCTACTATAATGTCTTGGCTATTGTCTGTGGAAGGAAGCTGAACTCGGTTTGACGTGGAACAACTGGAATCTAAAGTTTCTGCTGAGTTTGTGTTCTGTTAAAAAAAAAAGTCTAGAGCTTGTCACCCTGAAAGATCAGCAGCATTTTCTGGTTATTGTGGATAAACCTGTGGACTTTGATGGGAAACTGACAGGGCATTAGCGAGCTATACAAGCAGCTGCTAGCTTTTACATTTCAAATCTACTTATACTTTAAAAAATATCCCGAACTGTCAGGTAAACTGGAACAGGCCCACAACAAATCCAACATCTACATCATTATGACGTCTTGCTTTTAGCAGCACAAAAACTTTGCGTCAAAGCACAGAGCAAACTTCAGACTGTTTCCTTTTCTTAACTGCCACCACATTCTCCTTTAAAGGCTTGCAGACAGAAACACGTGAACCCACACCAAGTCTAATCTACCTCACCCAGGAGAAAAAATACTGCCCAAACTCTTTTTGCCTCTTAATAACATCAGAAAGTGATGATGACTGTAACGGCCCATAACTGACAGGGGCCCTACAAAACATAAACTAGCCTTTTTTAAATGATTTTTTTTAACCTATCACCATAAAATAATGTTTGCTTGTTTTATAAACACGTTTGTTTCCCAGCGTTAGTTTTCTTTAATTTTTGGCAGCAAAAAATAAAAAAACAACTCAGCCCCTTACCCCGCCTCCTCCCTCCTCATTTCCTGATTTGGTTTGGTCCAGGTGCGCTCTTAGGTGATGCTGAGTGGTAAAGCGGTAGGATGGCTCTATTAAAAGGTGAGGTCAGGTTTTAAAAAAGAGAAAAGAGTATTTACTGGTATCCTAGCATTAGCTAGCTTACTTCATTTCTAACAGAAAATAATGTGTTTGTGTTAATTTAGCCAACATTCACTCTTTGTAGGCAGACCCTTTGCACATATGTGAACTTACCTGCCGACCTGCTGCCAGGCCACACAGATGACACCTCTGGGTCACACCCACTCACAACTACCCACACCCACACTGCTGACACTGAGGTAGCAGGTGGGCTTAGTAAATGTGTCTGAGGGAGGCGCCTTGCGAATTATATTATTTTTTCTAAACACTATTTATTTTGTAAGAATATCATCATCATTATAACTGACAAAAACAGAGTATTTTTGGAGAAGTGTGTGTTGCTCTGCATATATTTTGCATGCTGCCTGTGACTGTTACAGGTGGAGAGCTTTCAGTAAATCCGATTAAAACTTGTCTGAGCTCCACCTGGTCTCAGGACAGATATTTTAGTTGGCTTTACTTTGTTTGAAAACTCATAGCAAAACTGTTATTTAAGTTTTATTTGCCAATACTTAATATAAATAAAAACGTTTAAGTGGTAAAAAAATACACCATTTTATAGATCAGAATTTATACTTACCTTCTTCCAAAAATTAACATATATTTTATTTGTATTTGTTGTAAAGTGCCAGTCAATGTGGAAAAAAAATAACGTTATAATTGAAAATATTCAAATGTAAAAAACGACACACACATATGCCACCAATCTCTCAATCTTTTGTAGTATTAAATTTGTGAGTCTAAAAGTGATTATTATTTATTTATTTTAACTTATGTATTTTTAGAGGCAGCTAACAAAATCCAACAGAAAGTTTAACCTTTACAGTTACACGCTTCAAGTGCATGCTAACGGCGATAGCGGCGATAGCCGAAGAACGGGTTCCGGTTAGAGGACCGGACCCCCCCCCCCGCCGCTGAGGTCGGCAGCTGCTACGCAGCGAACACGAGGGTGCGGTGCTTCTACTCTGTTTACTTCACGGACCATCAGACATTATATACACCTCCTTTTTAATTATCATCAAAATACCCCTAGACTCTGTGGTTACAATGGGAAACATCTCCTGTCCTGTTTTAGTTCTTGCTAGTGTATTTCAGTGATGACTGCTGTGTTTTGCTCTGGTTCAGTTTGTTAAACACTGGAGGAAGATTTATTTTCTTTCTTTCTTTGTTTCTCCTTTCCCCTCTGTAAACATCAGCATGTGTCACTGTGAACAACTCATTTACGTCTTTGTGTTCATGGAAATGAATCATCACATCATCATGAGTCAGCATGATTTTGTTCTTCAGTAGGAAGTATGTTTTTGTGACAAGTATGCACACTCTCCCACCAAAAAGAAATGAAATAAAATAAGGTCAGCTGCAACACCTGCACATACTGATGAAGAGGCCTCTCCATCAGTAAATGACAGGACTGTGCTGCAGGGAGCGTGACATCACTTTCACACATGGAATCTTTGTGACAGACTGACTTCAGTGATCTGACGTGCTCACCTTAAGTACTCTAAAACTAATCCAGCCCTGGATTGAAATCAGTGTTGAGACACTGATTTATTTTATTAAAATGCTGCCATACCCTCATCAAAGCTATAAAAAATCAGAGTCACTTTCTTGTGGCCTTTTGTCCAGATAAACCGGACAAACCTTTCAAAGACAACTGTTTTAACCCCAAATATGAACTTTATTTAAAGCTCACACAGCAGTTTAATTTAGAGTGCATTTTGAATGAATAATGTATTAATAAGTAATACAAACTAATTGTAAACAACTGCCATGTGTAGGACTTAGACTTTGACCTGTGGTCTCTGCTATGAGCGCTAAAATGGAGTTTTTCACCCTTTATAAATGGAAAAGTTGATTTTGTGTCAATCAGTGCATATGAGGCCAGACAGATGAAAAAGTTGAAAATAATGGGGGGGAACAAATCAACCTGGAGACGGTGCTTATAATTACAGAAAAGTATTTTAGTTCAGTAGAAAATCTGAATATGTCTGTTGTTTCTGCCACCTTTGGTCATAAACCCAGTTGACTGTTGACCCCTCAGAGCGCCTCTTGTGGAGACCGGAAGTGCAGACAGAGGCAGGTCCGTGTTACAGTTCCGTGCTGCGGCTTCTCTGCGGCCTGTGTGAGGACCTGTGAGCGGACTGAGCGGAACCTCCTCACACTTAGAGCACATGAAGAAGTAGTCCCTCCCACGCGGCTGCCTCTGTCCGTGGTGCTAGGGTCGGCTCCTCCGCGGTGCTGCGCCTCAGAGACAAGTCACAACGTCGGTCTGAGTCGGTCTGAGTCCGCGTGCAGCTCAGGGTCCGGAGTTCTCAGTG
The DNA here is from genome assembly GCF_963576455.1 of Neolamprologus multifasciatus. NCBI lineage: Eukaryota > Metazoa > Chordata > Actinopteri > Cichliformes > Cichlidae > Neolamprologus > Neolamprologus multifasciatus. Next base: position 16,792,680 of record NC_140455.1, on the reverse strand, counting down.
GATTCAGACGTTACCGGCTGCCATCTCCGCTCTTTCATCTCCCATCACGGTTACTGCCGGGGCGGCCCCGCCACCTCCGCTACCTCCTTCACGCTCATTGGTTCTCCTTCTTGTCGCTTCTCGTTTGCAACTCCTGATTGGCTTTCCTCCACCGACCGTGCTCCCGTTTTTATTTGTAAGCAGTTTGGACCAATCGCAGCTTGGCTTGCGGCCAGAGGGCGGGAGGAGGAAGATGGGGCGGGGCCAGAGTCAGACTGACAGAAATGGGGGAGAAGGGGCAGATTTGGGAGGAGAAACTAACCCAGCAGGGCTCTTTGTGCTCATGTGACGAGGTAGAAAGTGTACAGGGGCAGGTGTGGGTGGATGTTCGTCCTGCTGAGGGGCATTTCTGCTACCCCCCCCCCCCTCCCTCGCGTCTCTGTCTCAGGAAGTTGAGAGTGGAGTGAATGCTGCTGCTGCCATGTTTAAACCTGCAGAGCATCCATGTTAAAGGAGTAAACAACACAAAGACTGTTCTGCCCGAGTCAGCTCCACTGCACGCTGGGCAGGAGTTTAAACACGCATTATTTCACATGTATGACAGGAATAACATGTGTTCACGAAAAAAGCCACACTGGGTTTATTTTTAATACATATTCACACTTAAAGTCATCTTTATTTTTTTTTAAAAATAGTTTTACTTTGTATAGTTTAGGTCACATGTAACAAAAATCAGTCTTTTATGAATGCTTCAAATTAGGGCTGCCACGATTAGTCGACTAGTCATGATTACGTCGACTATTAAAATCGTCAACAACTAATTTAATAGTCGACACATCACTTGAAGCTTTGTAAGTGACGCAGGAATAAGTAGTAGTATTTAAGAGTGTAATAACGGACTGAAACAGAAGATGGCAGCACTGCATGTACAAGGATGCCAGCTGCCGTTAAACTCCGAAGAAGAAGAAGCTGTGTCCCAGAATTCATTGTTGACAACTGTGCTGGGCCCAGTTGTCAACAATGGCAGCAGCTAGTTAGTTTGAAAATTACTCTTATTATTCTTTTTGGATCACAAAATAAAGTTTAACATATTTTCAGGCGAGAATGTTGCTGTGTAAACCTCAAATATCTGCTCAGTTTATGAAGACACCACATATTTTCAAAAGCGCTCTGACGTTTTCGGAGACGTCTGTTACCCACTAGCTCCACAGCTAGCCGGGGGCAAGGCTCACTAGAGCCCGTGAGAACACCGGACTCCCGGCAAATCGTTTTCAAACCCACCGCCATCTTTCGCTACTCAGGTTAAACATGTAATATAATTCACTTAGATAACTTAAAAATGTTGTTGTTTGGCTTTTTTTTTTAGTATTTGTTCCTGAGTAAATCGGTTTGGCTGAGAAATAAAGTTATAGTTTTTACACAGCTGAATAAACGTCAAGCAGACAACTGATTATCAGAAGTGTGAGATGCTCGAGAATATACTCAGGTGTCCTGTTATATTTTAGATAGCAAGGAGTTTATTAAACTTCACTGAAACAACCTGCAGATTTCATTAAAATTTAATAAACTACCATCTTGTCTTTATTTTTAGTTAGCACATACCTTAAACACTTCAAGCTGTAAGCTAATGATAGTTATATAAGAGCAGATGCGTGCTGGTGCAGTAAGCTGTAAGTTTTACATCCAATGGATGCATGATCTGATTAGTCGACTAATCGCAAAAATAATCGGTGACTAGTCGACTATCAAAATAATCGTTTGTGGCAGCCCTACTTCAAATCCAACCTATTTACATCACTACTTACTGTTTAATGCCTTTAAATACCCATCCTTTCTTTTCCTTCCACTCAACACTTTAAGTGAACATATTTTGGTGTGTTTGTTTGTTGTGTTAAAAATATCTGTGCAGATGTGCATAGCTATGAAAATGACAAAACCTTTACATCACAAAAACATACACAATGTGAGTTTGGTGTAGTTTATTTTTTATTAAATCAACAGGTTTTCATTTCTGACATTTACTCATATTGTGTATCCTGATGCAGCTTAATTAACAAAATAACTGTGCATGTGGTACCTAACATCAAAACATTATGACTCAAAGAAGCAGCTGACACAGCCTACATATTATTTATCATGCATATTAAGTATTAATGAGGGTTAGGATATTATTAGTAGAGAAATCTAAAGTTGCTGTGAGTTTCCAAACAGGTGAGGGTCATGTGATGCAGGTTGGCTTGTGTGAACTGGGTGTAGCTGTCATATTAAAGCCCTGTTATGACTTTTAAAGCTTTATTATATTTATTTTCTGTAAAGCTGCTCACAGTTTTTGTGCATTATTTTTAATCTCATTTAATGGTATAAAAATACAGTATCTAAGCTTAAAGTGATTATTATGTGGGCATCCTGTGGATAAAAGGCCATTTTCGGATGTTAGGTAAGCCTTTGGTTTGTTAGTGTTGCAGCTGAAGAAACTTTTTATAACTTATATCCTAAATCTATGTGGATTTTCTATACATGTGTTATATATGTGTTATATTTATAATTGAAGTCTGTAGAATAACTAGAGATTTTGTAATGACTTTAATGAAGCAATTGTATTTATAATCCAGCACTTTAGGTTTGAATGTGAAAAGCTCGGTGTAATTTAGACACTGACCAGCTTTTATTCATCTTTTCTTTTAACCAGACCTCTCTGAACCATCAGAGTGTGGCTAGGCGCCGTTTTATTGCGACCAAAGGGGTAAAAACACGACTTTTAATCATAAAACCTGACTGTAACTACCCCCCCCCGCTCACCGCGCATGCGCAGTGAAACAGGGAGGAGGGGGTCTGCTCTCACTGCTCCATCCGGGAACTTCAGAATTACCATTGACAGCCGAAGCGCAACTTTTCCCCAGGCAAAGTGAAATCAAGCCGCGGACTCGGACAAAATATAGTCCCCGTTTTTCAACTTAAAATTAGCGAAAGAAAAGCGACCCGGCTGCCCGGTCAGACCCGTCGACGCTCGGTGGTCTTCTGGAGAGGAGCCGTGCGAGGCCCGAGCTCTTCCTGCCGGGTTTGGAGCACTTTTGAAGACGGGCGGAAAGTGGGTGATGAGTCCTGGGCTGTAAAAAGAAGCGAGAACTTGCTTTGCAGCCCGAGTAGTTCTTCTTTCAATTGTTATTGTCGCTTAAAAAAATCTTTAAAATCACTCAAACTTGGTCTCGGCCGCGTCGAAAGTGGGAGAAAAGTGCTTTCCTGGTCGGAACATGGAACTACAAGGCCTGCAAGAGGCGCTGAAAGTAGAGATCCAATGTCATCAGGTAAACGAAACATCGTGTTGTTCTCGCCTTCAGTGGCGTTCCGAGCAGCGGGCTCAGAGCTGCTCACTCCCGGGGAGAAACTCTGCGACATCTCGCTGCTTAAAATGTCCGCCGGCGGCCGTTTCCCGGTCCCGCTGACCGAGGGCACTTTGGGCAGCACTTTGTCTGATTGCCGTGGCTGTTTTTCTGCGAGCAACAAGAATGTGGAGCGGTGATAATGCGGTGCTGCTGATGGTGCTGTGTGGCGATCAGGACGCGACCTGAATATTTATGAAGAGGTGCAAAGAGTGCGGCTTTGTTAACTTGAGGCACTTTTTCCTGCATGTAGTGGCGCAGATGAAGCGGCAGCCGCAGGTAATTATGGCTGGACTGTGTGAGAAACTTTATCGGCTTAAACCCGCTCTGCGTGAAGTTTCCCCGCTGGGTGGGGGTCTCTGAGGGGCATACCGGGGCCGCTTCTCTGCCCCGCTCTGCGGGCTGGAAGTGGCTCCTGCTCGGCCTCTTAAAGTTGTGTAATGTTGGGGGAATTTTAGCGTCCATTTTGAGTTGGTCGACATGTTTCTGGAGAGCGGGGATGAGAGCGGAGCGGCTCGGCGGACAGATGGAGGAGCTGTGCCGGACTTTGAGTACCTCACACAGCTCTCAGAACCATCATGGAGTAGTTTAATTTCAGCGTATTTGACACGGTTTACTCTGCTGCTGTTAGTCCCTCTTAGTCACATGACCTCAGAGGGTGCCTTTGATTCGCTTTCACTTTTCTTTAATACTCGGTCTTTATGTGGAGGTGGCGGATGTTTGGTTAACTTTGAGGCGGATGAGGCGGATGCTGCGGAGCGTGGAGCCGGGCTGGATGGTGTTCAGCACCGCGGACAGCTCCTCGGAGCTCCTCCGCGGCGCTGCACCGCCCCGCCGGCCGGTCCCAGCCCGGCAGCAGCGCACCCAACTTCCCCCTCATTTATCAGAGGAAGAAGAAGGAGCTGCTCTCCATCCGTGCACTCTTTCTCTTCTGTTTGTGTCTCACTTTATTTCCTACACAGTGCAGCTTCCTCAGTTCCTGATTGGCTGCTGGTAAACTTTAACTAATCCATCTTCTTCTTCTTCTTTAGTTTGATAGTGGAAGCTTCCATTTTGAGAGGAAAAAAAAAGGGGGGGGGGGGTTACTACCTCCTGCCCCCCTCCTACTCCTCCTTTTCCTCTTCCTCCCCCTCCTCTATCTGAAGAGGAAAAAAAGTCTGCAGAGTTTCACGCAGGAGGAGGAGGTGGTGGAGTAAAGGGGGGATGGGCCCCATTCATGCCTAACATTACCATTTTGATTGCTTTGATGCTGTTTTTGGTGTGGAGGAGCAGGGGGAGGGGAGGCAGCGACAGAAAGCTCAGTCAGCACGGCACACCGATGTTTTTAATCACCACGCTCCTCTTTCTCTCTTTTTAGTGACCTTTATGTTTCCTCCTTAAAACACAGCGGCCTTAAATCCTCCATGCACACGTTTAAACACATTTATCTACATTTACAGAAATAACATGAACTCACAGCCGAGCAGGAGAGTGGGGGTTAGAGAGGTAAAAGGAAAAGCCCTGGAGGTCATTTCAGGGTCGTGGTTTTAGGCCTAAAGGTGGATGTTTGTGAGGAGCGTCGGAGGAAAGGCTTCGATAGCCACAAATATTTGAAGGAAAAATTTGAGAGAAGTCTCTCCACGGCGCCCCAGAACCAGCTTTAATGTGTTTGATGAAGGCATGTCACAGTTTACCTTCAAAGTGCAAACATTCAGAGCTCTTTATTTATTATTACAGCATTTTTGATCCCTCATAACTTCATATCTACACCAAAAACAACAACAACACATTTTTAAGATCAGTTTTATCCCACTGTGAGAGTTTCCATCTGAAGAACTGTGACCCTCAGTGAGGATTCATCACAGTCTGAATAAACTGCAGTTTGATCTGTGACATGGAGGAGCAGAAACCAACACTGGTGTTTGATCTGTTTCCTTCACAAAGTGCATTCTGGGTAAGTTTTGAAGGCTGGTATCAGCATGTAGGACGGCGAGGTGTCTGTGAGGCACCTGAATACTCTACTTTCACCTACATGTGATGCCAGGATCATCTTCAAGTTGTGATTTATTTGCTATACTTAATGTTTTACCCTCACGATTAAAGTTTAGGGCTGTAACATGATGTGGTAGTAAATTGTTTGTGTATATGATGTTGATTAAACAGCTTCAGGTCCTGAAAAAGTTCTTTAAAAGCCTTGAAGGGGGGACTGAAAGGGCCTGGATCACAGACTGTGCAGGTGCAGCTGATGTTTGAAGAAGGACGAGGTGTGATGGAGCTGAGAGCTGTTTTTGTGTTTGGAAGTGTTGTTTCTGGTATTTCAGGCAGATATCGTTTACACAATTCCTCAGAGGCCTTTAGCACATCCTGTCGTCTGGTCCCCTATAAAGGCAGCTTTACCTCGCTTCACATTCATCTATTCATTTAGTTTCTTCAGCTGATTTAGAATTAAAGTTCAAGGAAATCTGATTAGTTTCTTCTTTTTCTTTTAAAGTTTGGAGAAGTCTCAGTTTTCCAAAGTCTGATCTCAGTCATGACCAAAGTAACTGTGGTTATGATCATGCAAGTTAGTACAAAAGCACCTCTGTAGTCAACTGGAAGTTAAGAGTAAAGAGCATTAAAAGAAAATGCATCTGTAATTATAGTTTCATATGAAATCATTTTTTAAATCATCATTAAATCTTTTTTATCATTTATTCTCAGTAATAAAAAAAGGATCCATGTTGAACCTCCAGTGGTTTCGTGCCCCATCAGTGGGGCCCAGGCCCACAGTTTGACACCCGCTCAGTGATTTTATTTGTATGAAACGTTTCTTCTTTAAGTTCATTTCGAAATTGGGATGATGTAAATGCTCAGGTCTCTGCTGTTTTGAATTTTCTTAAAGGTCGGGCTGGTTTCAGACGTGTTCCTCACCTTGCGTAGAAGCAGGTGGAGCTCGCTCAGGTGTCTGAAGGTAAATCTGTGTGGATGTGGAGCTCAGGTGAGCACAGACTGATGACAATAGATGTGGCGTGATCTGTGACAGCAGGGCTGGATGTCTGTAGAACCTCTTTAAATCAGTCCAGCTGAATGCTTTCACACACATTAAAGATCCAGCTCCAGATGATGCTCGACAGGTATGATTCCATGTATCCAATCCTCATGTTTATCACACAGAGTGGGTTACTTCTCACATTCACATCTTGAAAGTTTAATACTGAACATTAAGTGTATCTCTAGTGTTTAGTTGTGGTGCATTGACATAGGCTGATGCTGGCCTTACGTTAGTGTGCGCTGTGTGCTGATGGTGAGTGCGAAAAGAACAAAAAAATAAAACCAAACAATAAAACCGTAAAGTCAGGGCGGCGCACTGACTGCAGGATCTTTGATTTGATTGGTCGCTAGGCAATGTGTATACCTGTTGATCTCTTATCTGGAGCAGGTTAAGTCTGCAGCTTAATGTTGCCATGGCGATGTACCTTGCAAGGAAGTGAATCACCTGCTTAGTTTTTGATTTATTTATTTTTTTCATAAATAAATTGAAGCAGAAAAGGTGAAAGTGGTGCTGTGAGTGTGAGCGGCTCTCCTTGGCTGACATGCCCACCTTTCACCTGGCTGGTGCTGGAAAGAAAATGACTTCACTGATTCGTTGCCGCTCTGCTTGCTCCCCGTTGCATCATGGCGGTCTCGTCAGGCGGAGCCCATCAGACGTGTGTTTTTAATGTTTGTCCCATTTCTGTGCTGAAAGTGAAACAAAGACCACACCAAAGCCATCATCTGTAACCATGGTTACATCTCACTTTAACCGCGTGCAAGCGTCATTAAGGCTTTTTTTAAAAGTTTCACATGGCTGCAGCTGCACAGATATATGTATGTGATGAAGAGGAGGGCGAGGAAGGCTGCTTTCATGGAAATGTGTTTGTGTGAATGCAGCCCTCTGATTGGCTCCTGCTACTGCTGGATGGTGTGCATTTTAAAGGTGATGGGTGACGCTGGAATGACCTCATGTTGGTCAGTGAGGTTAGAGCAGCGGTCCCCAACCCCCGGGCCTCTGACCGGTACCGGTCCGTGAGTCGTTTGGTACCGGGCCGCGAGAGTTGAGGCTCAGGTGTGAAATGTGTGGTTTTCAGGGTTTTTATCGGTTTTCAGCGTTATTTTGTTATTGTTTTTATCGTTTACTCGGTTTTCCTGGGTCTTTTCAGGTGTGTTATGAATAAACCTTATTTTTTTCGGTACCGGTACTAGTTTTATTTTGTTGTATTTATCCGCAACACCTTAAAGGCCGGTCCGTGAAAATATTGTCGGGCATAAACCGGTCCGAGGCACAAAAAAGGTTGGGGACCGCTTGGTTAGAGGACATCACTGAAGCATCAACTGTTCCTCTGACGTTCAGCAGAGGCAGCAATGAGTCAGTCCCACAGATGCCCAGGGTTAAAACCTTACAGCGGAAATGAACATCTTTACAGGCTGACAAGCTGTCAGTTGTTTCTACTGGGTGAACTCTGTAAGGTCTCAGCCATCATCAAAAATAAGCATCCCTGACCCTCAGCCATAAGAAAATTGCATTTTGGGCCTTTGAAAATTGTTCCCCTTGAGCCTCATCAGGCTTCCAAACAGTCACAGTTTGTTTCTAAACAACACTGGACTGATTTCCCAGACATGGTTTAAGTCTGTATCGTGACATAACCTTTTATTTTTAAAGTGGAAATCTTCCACGCGAACCTCTCCTTTAAGTGTTCGATATAGAGTTTACTAAGTTTACCTGTCGTCCTGATAGGTATTGGCTCCAATGAACCAACACAGCAGTGGCTGAATTTTTAACATTCAAAGGCCATCCATGTTTGCAGCTTTTAGTGTAAATGTGCATCAGAGAAATGCTGCTGAGCTGATGTTTGCATTTATAGCTGAGATAATGACGTCAGCATGTTGTCCTGGCTTGAGGTTATCCCGGCCTACACTGGAAGGATAAGACTTCTGTAGCCTCCAAGCTCGTACAACTCACTCTTAGCATCTGCAATACTCATCACCAACTTGAAGCTGGTTTTACTTATGTAGCACCAAATCACGACTACAGTCTCCTCATGGTCTCCTCATATTGTAAAGACGACACAGTATTAGAAAAAACCCTCCAGTAATCGAGCAGCACTTGGTGACTGTGGGGAGGAAGAACTACTTTTTAGCAGGAAGAGACCTCCAGTAGGAGAAGGCTCATGTCTGTAGTTCCAGTGACAATGATGTAATCAGTATTTGTTTGTGCTGACATCATTGTCATGCGACCAGTAATGTGTTTGTGTTTGTTTTCACTAAAATGCTTCCAGAGTCGAGGTCAGCGTGGAAACAGGAAACGTCATGCAGCCTCAGGTGTGTGTCATAAGGTTTTGAGTGAGATTTGACGACTCTAAATGAAGCAGATGAGGTGCTTAAACTTCACTGAATAAAAAATTATCATTTATTTAACTTTGTACGCTGTGATCGCTGCTGAGCCTCCAGGATTCTGACAACTCTAAAACAGGACAGTGTTATTTAGCAGGAGTGATCACCTCCTGCTCCATAACCACGAGAAGAGCTGAAATCTAAAGGTCTCCAGCTTTTTGTTTTGTTTTGTGCTTTTTGGTGTATCCCGGTTCATGTTTGTGATGCATGCTGAAGTCATTTCTGCTGCTTTTTAAAGTAGATTTCAGCAGAAAACCAACCCTGACCGCCTGCTTGTGTGAGCTGCTGCTGCTGCACACTCTCTGCTCTCTCCTCCAGCTGTGAGCAGCTGCTCTGTTTGCTTTGTGTGCCGCTCTGTGGGACGGCAGTCACTGTGTTTACTCGCTCATACGAAACCAGGTTACTCAGAAATCGGTCATCATGCGCTGTAGTAACCTGGTTTGTGAAGAGCAGGTGTGTGCATGCAGGAGCGTCTCAGTAATCCGGAGTGTATTAGTGCTACACTCGGATTAAACTTGTGGATACAAATGTGCAGCTTTCATGTCAGCTGGAATAGTCTTTTTTCCAAGTTTTGTCTCTCTTTGGGGCTTTGAATCTCAGTTCTGTAATAAGCAGTCAGGTTATATAGATGCAACATTTTTTTTCATCACTTCCACCAAAAATGTTTAAAAACATTTTGACATTAAGCAGCTTCCCAGTGTATGTAAAGATCAAGTTTTTACTGTCCATGCTGGTATTAGTAAGACTACTAAAGTGTGTCAAGTATATTTACCCAAGTATTGCATTTAAGTCCTCAGATCAGCAGCTGTTCATACAAGTTACTAATTAAAAGTAAGATTTTACAAGCAAAGCAAATGAGGAGGTATTAAAAAACCAAAAACAGGCATCAGCCGAGAAGAATTTATTTACCAAGTACTCAGAACAACAGGAGGACTCATCGCCTTCAGTGTAGTTCTGTCACCCACCCAAAGGCCTTTATGATCCAGCCTAAACTCTGGTTTACTGTCTAATTACAAGATTACACTGATTAATCTGTAAATAAGCAACATATGGACATAAAACTGAAATAATAAGAGCATAAAGGCAGATTTGGCCCCGGGGAGTGTCTAAGATCAGATAAGAAATCAGGCCCACCTGCTGTGGAGTCTGTTCTTTGCCCATTTTTCATTGAAATCAGTGAAAATCAGCTGAGACTTTTGGAGCTGGTTAGTGAGGCAACGGTGGGGTGATTAAAGCCATGAAACGTGGCTGGAGGTGGGGAAATAGTGATGGGGTAAATACAGAGAGGCAGATGTTAAAAACTGCCTGCTTACCTCAGAAACAGTTTACAGCTGTTTAAAGACTCTGCCTCCTTGGTATTCTTCACATATTTCAGTTTTGCACATAGATTACTCAGTGAGGGTCAGAGGTCAGCCTGGTATACTGAGTCAGACTTCAGCTCTGCTCATTAGCTGGACATTGGAGAGCGTGGGCCAGAGGCGGGCCATGACGTCCGTCCATCCATCCGGATTTCAGGGAGCGGTACCCTCCATTTTTCCTCATTGTGGTTGTACCAGCGAGCAGGAGATCTTTCCCAGCATCTGAAAACAAACTCAGGGGTCTAATCCCTCAGCGGCTCATTACCAGCTTCTGCAGGGCTGATTAAGCCGTGTAAAGGTTTAAGGATTTCTGCTGGACTAACCGTGGTTTAACAAAGCAGACTGGTGTAAAGAACCAGCTTTTCTCTGTTGAGGCCAATCTATAGTTTGTTTTTAAAAAAAATAACTTTGCCCTCTTTTCTTTCTGCTTGTCCCTCTTAGGAAACCTTGATTGGATAATTACCTTCACGGCCTCGATGTTCAGCGGTACAAAAAAGCAGCACATGCTTAAAATTAAAAAAAAGTACTTTACTTGAAATGTTCCCTTCTTTATAATACAGAAGTAAATATAATAGTTTTTGGTGCGCTGCATTGATCTGCCAGCAGGTGATGAGCTTAAAAATACAAACAAAGGATTATGAGGGATTAAACGCTTACTCGATTCCCCTAAAATATCAGCCAGGTCCTCCGTTTAAAGCCCAACTCAGCTCAAAGCTCACGTCTCAGTTACCCCCTCACTTTTCCTCCTGATGTGTCCTCTCCACACTGACACCTTTAGGCCCTCCCTCTTCTGCTTCTTCTGCTCAAACACTCTAAACCAATGATGTATTTCAGACTGAGCACCTCAGCAGGAAGTGCTTCAGTCTGATGTTCCAATGCAGGATGCTAACTTATCCGTCAGTATGATCGGGAGCGTCCGGGCTGGAGACCTGTCCAGGGTACCTTGGTACATGCTGGGACACGCCTGGGTCCCATCACCTTGAACAGGTTAGAGAAAACTAAGGAGCCAATTTCACAGGCATGGCTACCAGAGAGAACATCTCACTTTCAGAGAGAGGGACAGGAAGTGACTGACAGCTTTGTTTTCCCATCAGACAGCTGTAGCCAATCACGATAATCACAATAATGACTATTTTGGCTGTCACAGGTTTCCAGAATCCAAACCTCAGATCTTCAGTTTGTTATCTTATGCTTAAAACTCCCACTGTGTTCAGTTTCTTCACGGAACATCATTAGCTTTTCATTGGACTGTAAACTTAGGGACGCATCACGAGTTCCCATTTTCAACCTGATTTTGTGCCACAAACAATCCAAAACTCGTCTTTCAAAAAAGAGTAGCAATTCTGTTTGCTGTGGACGCCATCTAGACTGAATTTGCACATTTCACGGTTAAGCCTACAGATTGAATTATTTGTCCTAAAGCTGAAAAAAATGAACCGCTTACTCTCTCTGTCTATAGTTAAAGCTGAGCGTTCAAGAAATCCTTTGAGAATTCCTAAAGGTTTGACCATCCACAACTCCATGAAGAGTTGGCGATACATCCAGAGCCTTGGAAATATTTTAATTATCCACAGCTGTCACCTTTGACTCTGGGAACATGTGATGGAGATTTTTGATGAGGTGTGAATAAGAGGTGTATTTATACAAAGTTCAAAGGTTCTTGAGGAGTCTGGGCTGCTGAAAGGTCCAGAAAACCTTTTTTTTTTTTTTTCATCCATTGAGCGAACAAACTGAACATCTGTGAGTTTTAAACTAACGGTCAGACAAAATAAGATACTTAGAGTCAGGTCTTTGGGGCTTGTGAAGGTCATTTTGATTAGATTGAACAGTGAACTTAATCCAGTCTTAATGGAAACCATAGTAGACCCAATCTCCACCTTCCTTATTTGAGTTTCTGAAACTTATGACAATTGAGGAAGACTCGGTACTTCATGTTTGTCATGAAGTTTTCAAACATCCAGGACTTTTTGTCCCTGTTAGCTTTCATTGCAGGTGAAATGTGTCTCAGAAGCACCCCACAAATTACTTTGTGATGCAGCAAATATTGGTGCTTCTCATGCTCTTATTTTGAAGTTTTAAAAGGCATCATTGATTATGTGGACACTTCCTTTAGCTAAGCTCTTTCTGTTTGATCTGTGCTCATATAATTTGTGGTTTTGCAGCTTTAAATCCTCATAGTTGACGTTTGAGACGTGTGTGTGTGTGTGTGTGTGTTCAGGCTGATAGGATAACAACCAAAGGGCATCCACATATCAGCCTCACGAAGCAGCAGATCCCTGTTGAGTCTCAGAGGAGCGTAAATCTGCTCTCGTTTGTCCCCGTGCTGTCGCAGCGGCAAATCGTCCCCTTTTTTGTTTGCAGACTCGTTTTAATCATTCCTGGAGGGCACGCTCGGCTTTAATTAAGAGCAACATGGCAGGAAAGCTTGTGATGACTCCTCCAGAGGGAGGGCAGGGCTGTTCTTTACCCGGGTGTATCACATACCTTCAGACGGGACCGGGGCCGCCAGCTTTGTTTTGATTAATTCTGCTTCAGAAAGTGAAGATCTCCCGGTTTGTGCGGCGTCTTTTTGGCCACATTACCTTCATTAAGTCCTGAAAAGAAGACGAGATGGAATTCAGGAAATTGGGGCGGCCTTTCAAGGAGCCGGCTTACAGTTTAGGGAAAGATGGAAATCAGTTTTTCTTTCATTCAAATCACTACAAAGCTCTCCACTTCCTGCACACGCTGTCCATTTTAGACAGGTTTACTTCATGCTTATTAAAAACAGCATCTCATAGGACCTTACAGGCTGCTTGCTATTCAACACATACTGTGATCTGATCCAAAGTCTGTAATTATTCATGGATTTACAAACATGTCAAATAGAAATACTGTAATGTCCTGCAAGGGAATACTTTTTTATCTGCTGCACAAAATAAAATAACCACAAATTATTTCTCACAAGGTGAAATTAAAACTTGACTTCCTTTTTAATCGCAGGTGTTATTAATGGCAGGCATTTCAGTGCTTTTGTCTGAAGAGCCGTGTGCGGCTGGTAAACAGGTTGCAGATCACCTGCTGCAGGCGCTCGGCCCTCCATCCGAGTGACAGCTCCTTATTACAGAGCAGCAAACAGCGATTTCCAGAGAAAAGTGCTGATGCGGCGGGAGGCGAGAGGCTGCAATGAATTAACCCGTGTTGACTGCCGTGCTGCTGTTTCCCTCGCCACAGCACTCTGTCATCTCTCTGCATGCGGTGGCAGGACGTAATGGAAAGATGTTTTCTTTTCTCATGACTCGCACTGTAAAACCAAAACACACATCTGAGCTCTTTTGGTTTGGTGCACACATGAAAGCAACTCTCATGGACCACGTTAGAATCTAAGCTTCATGCATGTGGAGCTGTTACAGGTAGCATGCAGACCTGTCTGAAGGGCCAGCTTTTTAAACCAGGTCTGAGCTCGGTGGCCGGCTTCACCGGCCTCTTTCTGCCTGATTTATGTTCGAGGACTCAGAGTCTCTCTGACTTTGACTGGTATTAAATGCTTTATGGTAAATTACACCCTGACAACAGTTCACTCAGACTTTTGCTCTTTTTCTGACGAGTTTTTGTTGTTTACTGTGAGGTGAACTCTTTCTGCCTCCTGAGTGACCCTCAGTAACCTTGAATCTGTAGATTCAGAAAGTCCATCTTTCTGCAGCTTTATTTGTTGTTTGGAGCTGAACGGAGAGGAAATCGTAATGAGGGGAAAGTTTGGATTAAACTGGGAGGGATCGATATGAGTGCTGAGCATGAGGTGAGTGCTCCGTGCTGTACTGTAGCTGTATGAAGTGTGTGCACTCTGCAGGAGAAGGAAGCTACTGCTGCCTGCTTTTTCCTGTTATGTGATGAGAGTGTGAGTGGCCGGAGCGGAGACGTGCCCATCGACCGTCCGAAAAAATCCGATTCTATCAAAACTATTTCAGAGTTTTAAGCCTGCTGTTGAGATATGAAAAACATATTCCTCGTTAACCTGTTCTAGTGCGAGACATGGTGGAAGTGAATCTGTCACTGTTTCTCGATCTGGCTTCTTTGATCCAATCAGACGGAGCAGATTGCAGCCGTGTTTTTTCCTCTGTGAAAAAATGCAGCATGCAGTATTTGTGTTTCATCATGCAACCGATCAATTACTTTACTACAACAACAAAAACAACAACAACAACAACAAATGCAGTGATTTCTAGTGTACAGAGCTGGAGGAAATCATAGATGGATCCTTTCATATCATCATAATCAGTTGCTTGTGGGACTTTTCTTGCAAATATACTTCTTATATATACAGTTTTCTCAAAAGTGCATGTCCTGGATTATTAACCATTAAATTTGTAATGGAAGGTTACACCACCATAATTTCGTTGCACATGTACAATGACAATAAAGGGTTATTTTGTTGTATTATATCTTTTTCTAGCCATTCTGATGATTTGGTTGATTTTTATTGCACTACCAGTGTGAAGATGGAGATCCTTCAGGTTTAAACGGCTACCATCCTCTCCTGTTAAGGAAACTCTAGCTCCTGTCTGTTAGCATGTATTCCCTGAACTCCCACTCAGTGTCAGGAACAATCAAAACTACAGAGGTCTTAAAAGTGCTGAATGATTTTATCGATAAAACAATCAACAAGCAGTGGCATGTGGCCTTTTTTAAGGCATCTCACAGAGTGGATCCTGCAGCTGTAAAGCACAGACTTGGTTTGGGAATGATTTATCGGGCAGATGTCAGTGTGTACAGACAGAATGAATCACTTCCAGCTTGTTTAATGTAACTGAAGGCGTTCCCCAGGGTTCAGTACTGGGGCTGCTACTGTTTGTTTTATATATGAACAGTCTGAGACTCTTACAGACCTTATAGCTCGTACCCAGCAAGGTACGTGGTGTGTTCGGGTCAGATGTCATTTTGTAGACTCGGTTGTGCTGTTCTTATTTATAGAGCAGGTGAATCTTCAGTCTGCGAGCGGCTGATGTGGTCGAATGTATCTGAAATGTTGAAGAAGTGATGGGAGCACACATCCTTCAGAAGTGTGTGAATATTTGTTTGATATTATTTGAACTTTTCTGGTGACTAAGATCATGATCTAACTATACTTTCAAATAAAAGGATAATTTTTTTCACTTTTTCCATCTTTTTTTAAAGGAAGAGTTTTATTAGTATAACAGTATGACTTTATGTTAACACAAGGTCTCTTTATGCTTTAAAACATTTATTTTCTGGTATTTTCACATTTTATCTGAGTTTGTTGCCTTTTCAAATGATACTGTGACTTCCATTAAGTTAAATTTAGACACAGTTAGATCACAGGATTTAAATAGTTCTCTGCCACAGTAAAGTTGAACATTAATAAAAGTTTACACGCTCATAATCAGTGTAAACGTGTATTAAACGTGGTGATTTTTCTCTTCTACTGTGGTAACTTTTGAAGGTGGCGGGTGGAGATGTCCCTCAGCTCTGTCAGTCGGCCTTTGGGGATCCAGAGAGTTGTGCACTGAGGCGCCACGGAGCTCGGATTATCAGGCTCAGAAAACCGTGAAAATCACTGTAATAATTCAGAAATTGCCTCCCCGCGTTGCACTGCGAGCCTCTTCTTCTGTTTTGAGGATTTGTGTTTGTGTAACAAAGCGGCAGCAGCTCTGTAATCTGCTCGTTTGTTTATGAGCGAGCTCTGCTGGCCTTTGTGGTGGCGGCACTTTCAGCCCCGAATCATCGCTCGATTTCACGCCGCTCTGAAATTAACTGTTGCAGCTTCGACATGAAATATCACCCATATGTACCTGCTTCAGGAGGTCAGAGAGGTAAATCTGGCTTAACAAACATACACCTGTGCTTTTTTTTTTATTTTTTTATTTTATTTTTTTTTATGAGGGTAAGAGGTTCACAGCAGGCCTTACCGCTATGACAACATCCGTTAAATAAAATCAATGCACTTAGCATTGATGTGTACAGACTATTGTCTGGCTAATCATCATTAAGGGATCGGTCCAAATCACCTGAATTCAGCATCACTACTACCAATGAGAACAAAAAGAAACAAACATTTTGAATGGAGAGGGAAAAAAAGGAGACTTGATTTGATAATTTTTCTTATTTAGTCCTTATTTTAAAATGCAGACTTTTGTTTGGAAATAAAAGTCATGTTTTTTGCAAAATGACACCAAAGTCTTCATCAGTGGTGCTGCATGATAATGCAAAGCTGTCAGCCAACCAGTGGACATCTTAGCTTTATAAATATGGTTCATGTTTACCTGTTTGATCCATCAGCAAGTGTCTGTGAAGCTGCTGCCATTGACTTTGGAGCTGCGATTCAGGCCTGAAAACGCTATCAGCACAGCGTGGATCACAGCTCAGTGTTGGGATCTTCCCTAGACTAGAAACCTGGTCAGTTTAACCCCGATGGTAAAAGTGTCCAGGAAGACTGCAGGTCAGCTCTCATGTGTACAATAACTGCAGCGTATTTAATGAGTTATGGACAATTTATCTTCACACCTTGAATATTTTCATAGTAGGAACGTAAAGCTGCAGGCTGATAGGGTTGCAGCTGAAGTGCAACAAAAATGTCCAGCGTGGAACTTGAAGCTCTCAAGTTTCTGCACCTGACAGGAAGTGTTGGTTCACAGGAAGTGGTTCAGGGTAAAGCGTGTGGAGAGCGTGCAGTGCCGTCGGCCTGTCTGAGGTCAGTTAATGATCTCTGCTGTCGGGACAAAAGCCTTGCTTACTGGTTTTCCTCTCCTTTAATGAACCCCTCCCCTCACTTTTTTGCGTCCAGACCGGCAGATAAAAAGGTTTTATCTGAGAGGGTGGGAAGTTTAAAACTTAAAGGTTTTTATAACTCCTCTGAGTCAGACGTTCGCTCATGTGTCTGTTTGTTGTGGTCACATTCCCGTGGTTCGTATTCAGCCACTCTCTTCCTCCCACTCGCGTCCTCCTCGTGTTGGCCGTCCAGCTGACCGACGCGATGAATAATGTCTCTCTGAGGCGAACGATGAGGCACGAGTAGATTCCCTGACACGGGAGTGCTTTCATGCATAAGAGATCACAGTTCAGGTTTGAGTCACTGCTCGTCTGTCAGTCGGCGGACTGAGCTCGTCAGCGACTGACCTCTTCCTCTCTGCTTTCACTTTTGTGTCCTCATGACTTCCTGCCGCGAAGACAGGAAACGAGTCCCATCAGACTTCATGCTATATGATGAGAAAATCTGACTTTTTTGAAGATTTTAAAGTAACTTGCAGGTTTGAGCTTTGTTTTAAGGTTCGCTGAGACACTGGAGGCAACAATATAAAACTGAAGGTTTGGGCTTGGATCATTTTGGGCTCTATGAGCTTTATTAGTGAATATTCAACCATTCAGCAAGACAAAAGGCCGCTATGATTCATTATGAGTTAATAACCAGGACCAAATTCAGTCAATTTCATGTGTATAATGCCACTTCACAACAACAGGTGATTAGACTCTACAATGTTGGAGAGAAAACTCCCCAAAATCAGATAATGATGGTGTTGGTGGGAAGGAAGAAATTCTTCCAGCAGAAGCTCAGGAAGGCATGAAAGACAAAAATTTGATCTAGTGAAAAATTCCTGCGTTAGAGTAGCAAAAACTTCCAATATAACCTGTAACAGACTCAAAAAATAAAACTAACAGTCAAATAACGAGAACAGAAGAGAATAAAAAGGTAAAATTTTCACACAACGAAAGGAGCTCACCTGTGTATTTTATCGCAGGTCAGGGTTTCTAAGCTTCTCTCCCATCTTATTTGAATAAATTATGAACCGCAGCTTTAAATCAGACCAACATGAAAAATGCATAAATAAACTATCTCATTCATTGCCAATACATTTCTCTTATTAAATGTCAGCCTTCTTTACACTGATCTGACCCGGGGCCAGCCCGAAATGTCTTAAATTCTTTCTTTTCTTTTCTTTTTTATTCTGCCGCAGTTTGGTGTCAGTTTAGCTTCACCCTACATGAATCTCTGTTAAAGTTTTAATAAAGCTACCACAATAGCCTGCTTTGTTTTAGAGAAATTACAAGCAGATATCAGAGAGCTGGACCCACTCATCCTGCTGTTTACCCACAGACGCACCCTGCAGAGTGTGAACTCACCTTGAAAGCTGCAATTTAAAGGACTTCTTTCCACGGAGATTAGAATCAGGTCCTCGTTGAATCATTTTTCTTTCCTGTAAAGGGCACAGCATCAGGAGAGGCGACGGTATTGACTTTTTCCCTTGATAAGGTTTTCCAGTTCAGCTCGCTGTTGATAACCTGACGGCACGGCCAGGCCGGTTGAGGCCTCGGCGAGCGGCTTACCGGCTGACGCTGTGCACAGTCAGCAGCCAGGCCGGCCACAAGGCTCAGTTTATCATCAAACGCTGAGCTACATAGAGTCAGCATGCTTCATCGCACAGCAGGAAGTCAGACAACAAGACGATGCCCAAGAAACTAAAGACAACAGAGGAAACTTTGCACCTGTGTTCATTTTTATGAACACATCATGTTCCTATTTGGTGAATATTTCACATCAAATTAAGCTTTGAGATAATGAAGCTGTGGAACAGAGACTCACCAATTGTGAGAGTGGAAAAAAAAAAAAGGACAAATCGTGCTGGGCACCAAAAAACATATAATCCATGCCCCAAAATGTAAAACTGAGGACCTACATATCGAATGAATCTTCAAGTAACTGAATATTCAGTCGTCAGGCTGCTCTCAAAGCTCCTGATCCAAAACGCTGCTGTGTAATGGAGAAACAGTAGAACCTGGTGGAGACGGAGTCGATCCAATCACGAGACAAATACACTTTGAAGAAATAGCTGAATGACATCAGATGACCCCGACCAGCAATCCAGCCAGTCAGAAAACACGAGACAGGAAGAGGTGGGGCCATATGATGCGCAGTAACTGAACTCTCAAAATAAGAGCGAGGTCAGATTAAAAACATGGAGGTGGTCCATGATGTGGGTATGGTAAAGTCAGGTAACAACTCACAAAGATGGCCTGGTGTGCTCGGGAGTGTCGGGAGGTTAAAAGTTAACAGGCTAACCCGAGGAAGCCTTTCAGAGGAGAGTGACTAAAGCATTTTGGACTACCCTGACTTGAAATACTGAGAAACTTCAGACTGTTTGCCCCTTTTGGGGTCTCTGTAGTTTCAGGTTCCAGATGAGAACCATGTTTGTGGCTCTGTATGGATTTATTTTTGATGGAAACAGATTATATTCCGGAACCTTTTCTGGGTTGGTAGAAAACGAAGAACCCGCTCTGATTGGTTTACATGAGCCAACTCTTGTTTTGATGCCACCTGTCCCAAACCTGACGGATGAACCCTCTGACACGGACTGTTGATCCTCCTCCGTGAACAGGAGGTGGGATTGTTTGGGTCCGATGTCGCTTGGTGATTTGATCAGTTGGAGGAGAGCGTGTATGGACAGGGTTGTGGTGGTGGTGGTGGTGGGGCTTCCTGTACACATCTGATTCAATTAACCCTGAGACTGACAGGATGACGGCTGCAGCAGCCTGCTGCTCCCATAACCCACTATCACCGCCGTCTGTCAGAGAGCGAGAGAGAGCTCAGTGCAGCTTCTCTGCCTCATCCTGACAGCGTTGCATCGGATTTTCATCACGTTTCTGCAGCTGCTTTTCTAAACAGCAGGAAAATGTTTGATACTTCCGTGATGGACTGCGAGGTTTGAAGTTTGGTGCCGTACAAAAATAAAACATCAGATGAAACCTGAAAAACAGGAGAATCAGATTAAATTCACATTAGATTTACAGTTAAAATAAAATGTTATCAGACTTAACTCGAGGTTTGATGGAGAACGGAGGCGGAGATGACGGATTACTGTGACTGACAGATGGTAGAAATGTATATACTGTTCAGCCCACATCAGGCGGGTGGTGCCAGCTCTCAGCTGAAGAGAAAGTTTCTCCTTTCAAAGGGACAACTTCAGTTTTTCAACATATATACACTACCTACCTCACATGGAGACTTAGCACATTTTATTTTTATGTTTTCTGTTGATCTGAAAGAACAATGCCATCCAGTAATGGACACTGTCCTCACTCTTATTTTGAAAGTTCAGTCAGTGCAAACAAGTTAGCCCCTGCCCTTCCTGTCTCATGTTTTCTGGCTCACTTGTCTGGTCGCTGTTAGGTTTTCTTAGCGTCATCTTGGACCGCAGCTGGTGATGGATCTTCTGCCCTTTCTGATCCCCATTGGTACTCTTGCTTCACAATTTTGGATCAACTAAAGGCTTTTCAGAGAACTTTTAGAGCAACCTGATTATAAGGAATTACAATAGTCCTCCTTAAAAGACACAGTCTTTATGCATCCTTGTTAAAAAGGACTCTAACGTAGTGTTTTCTGATTACCCAAGGGAACCATGTATAATGTAAAAATAATCGGCCTCAACTAGGGATGGGTATCGTTTAGGTTTTATCCGATACCGGTTCCAAACCGGTACTTTTGAAACGGTGCCGGTGCTTAAACGGTGCTCAAACTGGTGCTCAAACCGGTGCTTAAAGAATGGAGAACACAAAATTGGTCCAAAAACCTCTCATGTTTAGCTGTTTGTTTTTTTTTGTAAAAAGATAACAATGTTAGCCTTTTCTGCAGCTATGGGGCACATATGGTATCACTCTTGGCTGGAAGCAGTGCTTAAACAATGGAAAAAAACACAAACTTTGTCCAAAAACCTCTCATGTTTAACTGTTTTCCACTTTTTCTTTGGTCATTTTAGCCTTTTTGGCCAGGGTGAAGGGAGTATCTGCCATCAAACAAGAAGACAGCCGCATGTAACTACGACGGTGTTTGCTAGTTCACCTTACATGCATTAATTTAATAACGTGGTTAGCCTACTCAACGTAAATTACACATGAACAACATGAAGCTACTCACGCAGAGAAGAACGGCTGCTGCTGCCATCATCATCCGTCATCATTTCTGCTACACTAGCAGGGCTCCGGGTCCGATAACAGGCACCACACCCGCAGTAGATGTGCACGGTGTGAGGTCTTGCAGCAAGCTATCAAATACGGCGCATTTCTCGGCTTTAAAAAAAAAAAACCGCTATGCGTCGCCAGGTCTTTCATCGGATTCGAGGTGTTACCTCCTTTGACAGTGTCACAGTATCAGCTTAAAGCACTTGTTGCAGGCTGCTGAGTTTGCATATTTTGCTGTGAAGTACAGCCAGACTTTTGACCACTTCGCCTTGGGCATTTTAATCTGTAGCTCTGCTCTAAAAGAACGTACGCACCTGGACCCACCTACTATCCTCGGAAACGTTTAATGATTGGCTAGAATCTAAAGTGTATCACAGCTTAGGAAAAAAAAAAGCACCGAAATAAAGCACCGAAATGTGCGCTGCTTTTCGGTCTGGTTACTACCGTTTATGTCAGAACCGGTGCCATCATGGCACCGGACACCGGTACCCATCCCTAGCCTCAACACACAACCCAGAGGAACTCTGTGTTTACCTGGTCAAACTAGAATCTATCAAATGATTCAAATCACCGCAAGTCATTTCTTTGAATCCCCAACCATGTATTTAAGTCTCTAGTAAATTGTGAGGTCTGACAGGAACAGGAGAAGTACATCGTGGCCTCAGAGTGAAATCATTTCTGTTGTTGGGCATCTTTTGCTGCTGGTTTGGTGTTTGTCAAAATTTTGCTGCTCGGCTCATGACGACGATGACAAAAGAAGTGAATTGACTGTGTTTGCATCACTGCTTCTGTTTGAACATGGAGTGAAATGTGAGCTCGGAGCCAGTAAATCAGCTGGAATATGATGATAAATGTTTGTCTTTGTCTTCCTGTTTCTACCTGTCAGTAATTATTCGGAGCATGAGGAGTTGGCATCATTGTTTCTATAGGCTCTGTGTCTCATTAGAGTGAAATACTCTGAGTGTGGGTGGCGTTGGTGGGACAGAGAAGAGCATTAAAATGCATGTGACAAACATAGACTGAATGAAATGCTGTTGGGTGGTGCACGCATGAAAGTTACTCCAGCTGGCTGAGTCAACTCACTGGCAGCTCACCTCCACAGCAGACTGTGTGTGTGTGTGTGTGTGTGTGTGTGTGTGTGTGTGTGTGTGAGAGAGAGAGAGAGTGGTGGCAAACAGCTGGTGGGAAAAATTTATCCAGATGTAAGCTCAGTCGTGTAACAAGAAATAAAGTTCTATTAAGTGTCTTTCTTCCAACTTAGTCACAGAACAATGAAAATAATTCAGTTAAGTTCAGTTTTATTTTTATAGCCACAGCTGCCATCTCAGAGTGTTTTATTTTGGAATTGAAACCAGTGACCATTTCTGGGCAGTCCAGTAAGTATAGTAGGGGTGTCCATGCTCTTCTGCAGGTGGAAATAGCTGCCGATGTGCCACTTGGGTCCAGTGCTCCTTCATTTCCCCAAATCAAACAAGCACTGTGGGTTAAAATGGTCGAGGTTCTTTCAGCTCAGTGTGGACGTTCTTTCAGGTGTTTCAGTGAATTTTAACATCCAACACCTGTGACCAAGAGGATTTATGAGGTCTAGGGGAACATTTAAATAGTTTACAGTAAGATGAAACAGGATAATGTCCTAATGACAGCAAAACCTAATCTAAAATATAACATTTCTGACACTTGGTGGGGTTGTTTGTCCGACTTTCAGGCTGAAAGCGCACTCATTAGACCCAGTTCTGAAAGGTTTTGGATAAGTTATCAGGAACAACATAACTGTTTCCCCTGCTGACCATAAGATTTAGGCTCTTTAAAACTGCGGGGACTGACTAACTGCTGGAGCCTCTGCTGGACGTTAGAGGAACTGCAGTTTTCTAGCATTGTTCTTCATCCCCGTAGGCCAACACGTGCTTTGAAATGACCTGATTACACCAGGAAGTACTCTGCTTATCTTACAAGCCTCAGATGTTGACGTTTCTGACGTGCAGTGGGGTTATATTTTTTGCTGTGTGAAAGCTTGCTGTCTGTGTTTTGAATTGATCTAACACAGTTGAGGCATCAGAAACCATCTTTTCTGAAGATTTTAAATTCTGTTCACTGACTTTGCATGTTGTTGTTGTTGTTGTTGTTGTTGTTGTTGTCAGTTTAAAAAAAATTAAGGTGTAAAATATATAAAACTGTTGCCTGGCTTTACTTTTGAAGGTGGGAGAGCAGAAATAAGAGCTTTTTGTTTGGTCGGTCTCTTGTTGTTGTTGGTGAGCAGCTCAGGCTGGGGGAAGTCAGGAAAACTTGTTCAGAGCGAGCTTCTGAGCTGCCCTGGTGTTAACAGGGCTCCTCTTTAATCTTTTATTTATCTGCTGAACTAAAGAGGTCATTCTGATTGAGCAGCAGTATCCAAAACAAAGGAAAGTCAGTCCCTCTTACTTCCTGTTTGGACCTGCCTCTTTAACTGTAGGAGGAGAACGTTTAGAGGAAACAATTAGGAGAAGATGTAGACTGGCGTTATAATTAAACACCGCCAACACACGCCTGCTGTCACCCATCCAGCCAGCGTGGGCTCTGTCTCCATCAGCACCCTGACCCCTGATTGGCTCAGATGGCTCTGTTAAGCTGGTAATTATGGAAGGGGCAGAGGTGCCGCTGCGTGAATGATGTTAAATGACTTCTTGCCACAAATTATTAATTGTTTTACTTGAGCTTTTGAACTCAAAATGTGTGTTTACATTCATGCTTTCATACTCCTCAATGTGAGCCTCGTGGATTGACCCGACAGTGAGTATTTAGAGGATGATGGGCCTGATGATGCCCTGAACACCACACTGTCTCATGATTTGGCTTCTTCATGGTGATTTTACCTGAATAGGGCAACAATAGATACTGGTTTTCTGTCAGAGCCAGTCTATTGTTAGGTTGATGTACTGTGTGGAAAGAAGTTCAGTTCTTTTGGCTGAATCATCTCAAGTAATTAAGTAAATATACTCTGATAACACTTTAATAAGTAATATGATAGAGAGTGAAATAACATAATAGCACTTCCTTTGAACACAGACCACACTATTGACATTTTAAAGACCATGTGTGCTCAAGCAAGATGAAGAAAACAGGATGAAGTCAGGTGAAGTCAACCCGAACCCTAATTTTGACCCTAGGATATCGGAATGTGTAACTTTAGGTTTTCCCAATCAGGGAACACGAACATATTCATAATTCTGACAGACATTAAAAAACTTTCACATTTAGAAAAAAGAAAAAGAAAAAAAAAGTCTCTCCTGCCTTTCTCCAAAATATAGGGTTTAGGTTCTTACCTGTGATTTTGCAGACCTCAGAAGATTAAGATGATTTTGCATAGGTGAACTTAATCACCTGATGATGGGGCACAGGTAACTCAGTGAGGCGGGGCCACCTGACACAGGTGAATCCTGATTTTAGCGCACAATTCACCATAAGCTGAACTCTAACGGTAATAAGTTCAAGTTTCAGTGCCATTATCTGTAGCAGTGTTTAGTTTTAATGCTGTTTGGAGATTGTATTTCTTTTTAAACAAGTGTATATTTTCCATCATTGTTTTGGTGCTTAGCAGAAGCCTGACTCCATCAGAGCCTTGCTAAAATGCTGCCGAAATATAACCGAATATTTATTATTTCGAGCTGTGACAGCAGAGACTTTCAGACCTTAACAAAGTTGTGTTTCCAAACATTAACCACGGCCGACGTCTTCATTGGCGCGTGAGGATGCAGAGCGGCGGTGTTTGTCTCTGGCTCGTCTTTGTCTTTGTGAGAAAGCGAGCAGAGCAAAGAGAGGAATGTTTTTGTCTCTCTGCAGCAGCTGGTTCCTTCTCAGCGCCGGCTGTCCAGGCCTCATTCAGTGCTCTCTGATTAGGTTTTTGTTGTGTGTGTGTGTGTGTGTGTGTGTGTGTGTGTGTGTGTGAGTGTGTAAGTGGTTCATTTGTCAAAGCTTTTTTAGGAACAAACAATGGGCTCAGTGAGCCAGCTAAACAGACATCACCAGAAAGAGGTCAATTATAGTAAAGGACTAAAAAAATAGAAACGTGAATGTTGGTCTGATTAGTCTTTGTTATGGAAACCGTTTCATAACTCGTCTCCTGCCGGCTCTGATTGTACGTCTGACATCTCTGAAGATTTAAACCATTTCACTCGCAGCTTCACGAGATGGAGAGGAAAAAAAAAAGGAACATTGAGTCGTGATGGAGCTGCCGTTTTCCTCCAGCTGCCTCAAAACAAACCGAATAGAAAACTCACAACTTGCAGAAAACAATTTCCTGCAGTTTTCCCCCCATTTAGACCTGAACTATGTGTGGGAGTGGCCGTATTTCCTGGAGCTCATTTACATACTCCTTTTAGGCCAGCATCCCACAATGCCCTGCTTTTTTTTTTTAATGCATTATTGAGTCTAGTGGCTTGCTTAAAAAGGGGGTAGAGACCTCGCCATAAAAGGAAGTAGGACTCTGCATTCAGCCAGGGTTACTTCAAAGCCCCTTTGAAAAATTGATCAGGTGGGGTTGTAGCTAAAGTAGATCTCAGGCTGCGGCCTTTTCATCAGGTTAACAACACAAAACACAACCAGGAAGAAGAAGAAAAGGAACTTATTTATGTGCATGAAAGAGAAGAAAGCTGCTGAGAATTCCTCTGTCGCTACTCATTTGAAAGATCACATCTCTCTTGTTTTTTTTCTCAAGGCTTTGATCCTCAGATTAATCATCTGCAGTATTTGAAAGGAAGAAAAGAGGATCAGAGCAAATGGAGCCAAAATGGATCCAGGGAGCATAAATTACTCTTATTAATTATCATGTTTAGTTGACCCAAAATAATGGAGATAGGCAGGCAGGAAGGTGAAGGTTTAACATATTATAACTGCTTATAACAAAAAATGAAAAATAAGACCAAAGGAAAAAATTCAGAACACAAGGAGCCAGCAGGAGAACCCGGAGACACCTACAAACAAAAGGAAGCAGAAACATTGACCTGATGAGGACTGAGAAGGAAAACAGATTTCAGTTTCTATGCTCGTTCGCATTTGACTTTTTGAATTGACCTAATTATGTTTTCCAAACATTAACTCACAGTGCAGGAGTGACCCCAACCGGTCGCAGCAGATGTCCGCCCCTCCCTGAGCCTGGTTCTGCCGGAGGTTTCTTCCTGTTAAAAGGGAGTTTTTCCTTCCCACTGTCGCCAAAGTGCTTGCTCATAGGGGGTCATATGATTGTTGGGCTTTTCTCTGTATCTATGAAGCGCCTTGAGGCGACATTTGTTGTGATTTGGCGCTATATAAATAAAATTGAATTGAATTGAATTGAATTGAATTGAATTGAATAATAAGGCACAGGTTAATCAGTGAGAACTGATGGACTGAAAGAAAACGATAATAAGACGTGAACTAATGGTCAAAGTCTACCAGTGACTTTGTACAGAGAGTCCCAGACAGGCAGTGGAGGTGAGGGTCTCCTGGTGCAGGTATCCCCACTTGTTGTTGACTTGTGTAGTGTTTTTCTGAGACTTGTGTAGTGTTTTTTCTGAGGCGGAGGGCACCGCTGAAGTCTCAGCGGTGCCCTCCGCCTCTCCATGGTCTCCTTTTCTCTGTAAAAGGTCACGGGGTCATTTTTAAAAATTACCTCCACCAGATGATGACCATAAATACGACAATAAACATCACGTGCTCCATTGCCGCAGCTTGCTGTAAATATCTGAGAGTCCGGTCAGGAAACTGTTCAGCTTTCTTTCTTTAGCATAAAGCACCTGGTTGTTTTTTGTGTTTTAGAAGTCTTTCAGAAGAACATATCATCTGTACACGGAGTTGGATGAAGCTGGTAAATCCTCTTCTTCGTCTTTGCTGTAACAAGAACTGAACCAAAATAATTTGGACTGTTTTAAAATCTCACTGGTGCCTCAGATTTTGATTGTGGAGCTTGAAGAAGAGGTTTGGACCCAGAGATGGGTAATAATATCAGAATTAACAAGCAGGACAGACCCAGGACAGGTGGGAGAGATAATCTCTAGGCTTGCTCGGTCTCCCCTCCCCAGAAGACCTGAAGGAGGTGCTCAGGTGGGGACAGGAAGGTCCGGACATCTCTGCTAAGGCTGCCTGAGACTCCCAGCTGTATACACCCCTGAGCTTGGTCTTGGTAGTGACAAACACGTTTTGCGTCTGACTTTCAGATTAGGGCAGCTGGTGTATTTCAGGGGAAACTTTTTCCTGAAAAATGCATGCTGACTCCTCCCCTCCTACAGTGTAGATCTGGTCTTGGGTCCAGATATTCAGGAGATGGAGGGATATCGGCGGTGTCTTGGGGATCATGCCTCTGTTAAGCTGTGATGAGCTGTCAGGTCTACGCCTCTGTGCGTCTAATCCTGCCATCCCTCTCCAATCTGATCTCATCCACAGATCTTCAGCATAGCTCAAGGCATCGCTGCTTTAATACTGATAATGCCTTCCTAGTTTGTGGGGGATATAAGCTTTGAAAATCCCTTTAATCAAAGCAGCAGTGACACAAACATCGCCTTGGAAAGCGGCCCAGTAAAGACTTAATGCCACGGAGAGTTTGCCCCGTTTCCACATGCAATCCTGCCGGCTGAGTTTACCTCTGCCTGAGTTCTTAATAACAAAACCTTTCATTTCTCTTCAAGAAGAACAATCATCAGTGTTCACGACAGATCCAGCTACCTGCGAGCAGCACGACTTCAATTCACTTTAACAACCAAACACATATCTGTTTGGACAGAATAAATAAAGTTATCTTCACACATTGTTTAGAAATGATTTGCATCGCCTGGAGCTTTATGAACGTGGAACAAATGGAAACATACAGAACTTTGGCAGTGCTCTCAAGAAGTCCATCTCTACACAGACGCTGTTTCTCAAGGATGCTGTCCAACTGCTGAGAGAGGAGGGTGTATACTGCATACCTGATTATCAGTATAAAGACAGCCAAGCTGACCTGGACGAAGCTGGATAACCTGTTTGGGTTTTTGGGGTTTGTTTGGTGTTGTTTTGGACAGATTGCATGGACGTGACACGGAGATTATAGCATGCGGGAAAGTGACAGTTGTGGCCCACATTTCAACAGGTTTCAGGATTGAATTCAAGGCAGCTGAACTTTGGGTAAATTATGTGGTTTAAACCTTCGGAACAGCCATTAAGTTAGAGCCAGTTCTAGGTCCTGGTTTGTTGAAGGTAAATGGTGTTAGTTTGTCAGACTCCTTCAGAGGAACCTGAAGGTGGCCACAGCTCAGAAAAAATGTGCCCTTCATTAACGTTCAGGAGCACTCCCGCTCCTTTCTTCTGTTGTGTTGTAATGTTAAATGGACCCACATAACCCTGCATTGCAAACAGTGAAAACAGTTCGCTTTATTGAAAATATTTTAATTGCTTTTTCAGCTATGAAGCTTTTAAAATCACCACCAGACTCCATTAACAAAACCAGTAACTGTTCCCTAAAACATGTCAGAAGTTCTGCTTTGCTGCTGCCTGAATCCACTGAACTAATCCTAAACGTCACTGAAGAGCGCAGTCCTGCAGAGCGAAATTACTGTTATTTGTCAAAGGAGTTTGGTGATATAACAGAGGTGAAGACCTCCTAAAAACCTCTTATTGATCTTTTTTTTTTTTTTTGTTCTTCTTTCTTTTCAGCTACTTTGCCGGTCGATACTTTGGTCTTTTTTTTCCAGACGTGGGTCGTCCTAGCCCATGAACCGTTCTGAAGCAAAGAATTAACAATGAAGACTGTGGCCTATGTGTGGTATCTTAGACAGTCTCTGCAAACATATGAATATAGGCAGGAGTGCAGATGTAGATAGAGCCTCCAGATGTGAAAGGTGAAGCCTCTGCTCTCTCTGATTTGCATGGTGGAGGCAGTGAAGATGGTGAGTTTTAGCTGTGCTTTGAAGTCGAGTGGTTTCTTTCGTGCAGTAGTGGAGGAGCCTCCGGGGAGGCTCTCAGCCTTCATCCAGACCCCTCCCATTGTCAGCCTCTGCTTGGCAGTCTCCCCGATCGGCTTCAAAGTTGGGGACGTTTGTGCCTCCAAAGTCTTGGAGCTTTGAACTGAGAATGGGCTTCAGTCACAGAGGTACACTCACAGAACTGTAAAACAGACCTGACTCGCTAATTCTGCACTGATATCCAGATTTGTTATTGTGGCTGGGTGCCCAGAGGCTCACCGACTAACTAACACTGACAGAGTGTCCCGACTGTCAAAGAAGTTCTTTGAAAGTGAAATGAATCTGCTGGGTGTCTGCAGGCAGCAAAGCAGTCAGGAAAATGAACAGCCTCACAAGTGTGAGAGTGCTCTGTGAGGCGTCTCAGATAAACCCCAAATAATCTGGTTTAAACGCACGTGTCTGCTGCTTTAATTCAGACCGCTCTTTGGTCACATGCAGGTTTAGATATGGAGCTGGTAGCTGAAGACGAGGTGTTCTCTGCAGAAGATCCTGAAAGGGGAGAGTCTGCAGATTTGAACTATATTTGTATTTTCTGTAATAGAACCAGAACAGTTTTTAACGTCATGGAGGTTGCTGTATGATTAACCTTGCTGGGTTGTGGAAGCTGGTTAAGTTTCACTTGGATAAAGGTTGGTTTAAATGTCCAGGTAAACCATTAAAAACTGTCACCAGTTAATTAGATAATCATTCCAGCTTGCTGTGCTTTATTGGAGTGATCTGTATGAGAGGTGCATCTGAACTTTCTTCTCTCCACACTTTGTGGAGGGGCACCACTCTAAGATTTTAGTGACCGTGAAGGTAACACCACCCAAGCAACTGCAACATGAAGCACAAAAACCTACAGTTCCTCTGTTCGTCCAGCAGGGGCTTAAGTGGTGAGGCACTCCTCATAGACATGTTTACACTTTGGTACACAAACTGTTTTGGTCTCTGTAGCAAATTTAAAGGTTTTATTATAAGGGGTGTGGCCTATTTGACCTGACAGGCTGACCTGTGGCTGCTAGCTGTCTGCTGGCCTTACCTGAGCTAATTGAAGTCCCTGAACTGGACCTCTGGAGCGTGTTTGTGCTGTTGGAGCCTTTTGGAGCATTTTTAATCATGTGACCAATAATATGGCTGCTGTGAGGTTATTGTACTAGCAGACTGTCCAGGAAGGCGGAGTTCCAGTTGTAGGATTGTGTCGTCTTCGTAGCGCTTGTTAAAAAGACCACAGCATCCACTTATGCCTTGCGAGCTACTGCTCCAATCACTTTATTGACACCATTCTAAAAAACCTCTCACACCACAGACCAGTCTTCTTTTATGTGCTCCCTGGAGGCATTCATGAGCTTTCTTAAATACAGCGCCCCCTGCTGGTAAACCTTATTACATAAACACCTACATATCACCACATCCCCTTTCCTCTGAATTATATACAACATAGGTCTTTTTAACTAACATATACACATAATTGTTTTACATTAAAAAAATTTCAATTATTTTTTTTCAACACCATCAGAATTTAAGATAAAAACAAATCCAGTTATAGCTTTACAGATTAAGCCTAACTGGTCTTTTGACCTCACGCTCTGACCTCCTCAATACAGGTTCTGAAACCACTGCACTCTTCTCCACATACTCATGTCCATCCAGTGGTTTCAAATCAGACACTGTCTCTGCATGTGACACATCAACATTTTCATCTTCCTCACCATATTGTTCCTCCTGAAATGTTTCTTTAGTCTTCAGCAAGTTGCGACGGTTCCTTCTGAACACATGACCTTCTTCAGTTCTTACGTCATATGATCTCGGACCTGCTTCCTGAAGAACAATGGCTTTCCTGCTCCATGCATTCTGATCTTGAATTCTCACTACATCATCCTTCGCAAGCAATCCAAGTGCTCTTGTTCCCTTGTCGTATTGCCGTTTTTGTTTCCATTTCAGATGCTCTTGCTTTTTTATAATTTCTTCACTCTGCTTGCTTTCTGCATAGCAGGGCAAAGTTGTGTGTAGCTTACGATTCATCAGCAATTCTGCAGGGGATAAACCACAGTCTAAATAAGGATCAGATTGATTGTCTGTAGCCTTCTTCAGAAGCTGCTTGATGATATGCACTCCTTTTTCAGCCTTGCCATTTGCCTGTGGATGTTGAGGACTTGATGTGACATGTTTAAAGCCGTATTCTCTTGCGAAATTCTGCCATTCTTTGCAATTATAGCAAGGACCATTGTCACTAATGACAATTTCTGGTATTCCATGCCTGGAAAAGATAGACTTCACATGTGTGATCACATTATTAGCAGTTGTACTTGTAAGCAGAGCAATCTCAGGAAAGTTAGAGTAATAATCTATCACCAACAGATAGTCTTTCCCATTAAAATGAAATAGATCTGTTCCTACTTTCCTCCAAGGCGCTGTAGGAAGTTCAGGAATCATCATGGGTTCTCTTGCCTGTCTGCTCTGAAACTTGTTACATGTTTCACACTTTCCGATCATGGTCTCAATGTCTTTATTAATGCCAGGCCAGTACACCGTGTCTCTAGCCCTCCTTTTACACTTTTCTATTCCCAGGTGTCCCTCATGTATTCTTTGAAGTATCAGCTGTCTCAGACTATGTGGTATCACAATCCTATTGCCTCTCAACAGCAGTCCATTTACCGCATTGAGCTCTGATCTAACATGATAATACTTTGAACAAGACCCTTTGGGCCAGTCTCCTTGGATATTTTCCATCACCATTTGCAGCTCCCTGTCTGCAGCTGTCTCTTCACATACTTGTTTTATCTTTGCGTCAGACACTGGCAGAGACTCCACAATCATATTAACATGATCATCTATTTCTTTCTCAGTGGAGCTTGCGTGACACACCTCTGATGCTCTCGACAGTGCATCCGCTAAAGCTAAATGCTTGCCTGGTGTGTATATCAAGTCAAAGCTGTACCTCTGCAGTTTCATCATGAGACGTTGAATCCTCGGCGACATCTCATTCAGATTTTTCTTAATGATTGACACAAGAGGACGATGATCTGTCTCAACTGTAAAGGTAGGAAGACCATAAACATAACAGTGAAAAATATCAAGTCCATATGCCAGCCCAAGACATTCTTTCTCAATCTGAGCATATCTGGTTTCAGACTTAGTCATGGATCTAGAAGCATAAGCAACTGGTTTCCAACTCCCCTCTTCAGCTTGAAGTAAAACAGCTCCAAGCCCATCCTTTGAGGCATCTGTTGAGATCTTCAGACTCTTAGTTGGATCATAATATGCAAGCACTGGGCGCGTTGTCAGTGTGGTTTTTACATCATTCCACTCTTGTTCATGTCTCGCTGACCATTTAAATTCTATGGAATCACGAAGTAACTCCCTTAGTTTTGATGTTCTCACTGACAAGTTAGGTATGAATTTTCCTACAAAGTTTATCATTCCCATCACTCTGAGCACACTTTTCTTATCTGTCGGGCGTGGCATTGTTGCGATGGCTTTTATTTTTCTTTCATCTGGCTCAATACCTTCAGCAGAGAATTTGTCTCCCAAAAATGTTATGTCCTTTACACCAAAATGACACTTGGCACGATTTAGCTTTAATCCATTCTCCCTTACCCGTTGCAGCACCTTCACCAGTCTGTCATTATGTTCTTGTAGGGTGGAGCCCCAAATAACCACATCATCAACATAACAGCGAACACCCTGTAATCCCTCTAACATGTTGTCCATGGCACGATGAAAAATCTCAGATGCTGAGATTATGCCAAATGGCATTCTGAGGAATCTGTACCTGCCAAAAGGTGTATTGAAAGTACAAAATTTTGAACTTCTCTCATCTAGCTTTATTTGCCAAAAACCCTGCGCTGCATCTAGCTTTGAGAAGTATTTGGCGCCTGCCATTTCACTTGCAATCTCTTCACGCTTTGGTATCTGGTAGTGCTCACGTTTTATGGCTTGATTTAAATCACCAGGGTCCATGCATATTCTCAAATCATTGTTTTTATTCCTCTTATCCACACAAACCATTGAGTTTACCCACTCAGTTGGTTCTTCCACTTTTGTAATGACCTGCAACTGTGACATCCTGTCCAGTTCTTTCTTTAAACGGTCCTTCAGTGGAGCTGGGACTCTACGTGGTGAATGGATCACTGGCTTTGCATCCTCTTTCAGCTGGATACTGTAAGTGCATGGTAGACATCCCAAACCTTTGAAGACATCCTCATAATACTGCACAATGGAGTCAACTGCTCCTCGCTGTCCACTTGCTGCTTCTGCACAGCTAATGTGGTACACCCTTTTTACTAGGTCTAATCTTTTGGATGTCACTCCACCCAGCAGTGATTCACGACCTT
This sequence comes from Neolamprologus multifasciatus, assembly GCF_963576455.1. Classification (NCBI taxonomy): domain Eukaryota; kingdom Metazoa; phylum Chordata; class Actinopteri; order Cichliformes; family Cichlidae; genus Neolamprologus; species Neolamprologus multifasciatus. Next base: position 16,759,366 of record NC_140455.1, on the reverse strand, counting down.
CTGGAACAACATTAAACAATACATCATAATCCTTATGTTTTATTGTCACTTTAAGTCTGCATTGACCACTACTTTCAATATTCTTTCCATTGTAGTCTTTTAGAGGTACTCTTTTCTTTATTATTTTGGGCTTTGGTTTCATAGCATGGATCTCTGTCATGCTGATTAGGTTTGCCTGTGCACCTGTATCAATCCTTAGTGCCACCAAAGTTCCTTGTATTGGGAGTGAAACAATCCACGTGTCTTCATAATCTGAGCGTCGGTCACTGTCTTCTGCTACGTTATGCTCACGTTTTACATCCCCAAGTGACACCATGCCCACAAAGAAAGTCTCGCTTAAGTCAGTCTCTTCAACTACATGCACTGATTTGGGTTTGGCTTTCGACAGACATTGTTTGGCAAAATGATTTTTTCCATCGCATTTCAAACATCTTTTGCCATAAGCTGGACACTGTCTAGGTTCATGTCTGCTACCACATCGCTTACAGGAGTACACTGTACCCTCTTTGCTGGACTTTTGTGACATATTCTTCCTCATATTCTTTTTAACCACAGCTATTTTTGCACCACCATGTACTGCAGCGACGCTTGTCTCATTAAATGTCTTTGCATGCTGCAGGGCTAACTCACTTGCGTGACACAGTCTTTCTGCTTCTTCCAGAGTTAGCTTGGAATCTCTGAGCAGCTGTTCTCTAGTCCGTTTATCATGGATCCCATACACAATTTGATCACGAACCATAGAATCTTTCAGCTCTCCAAAATCACATGACTGTGCCTTTAGCTTCAAATCAGTCACAAAGCAATCAAAAGTCTCTTCTGGTTGCTGCATCCGAGATCGGAAAACATACCTTTCATATACTGTGTTCTTCTGTGGTGAACAGTGTGCATCAAACTTTTCAACCACTTTGTCGTACTTATTCCTGTCACCAACTTCCTCAAACTCAAACGTGTTGAAGACTTCAATGGCTTGAGGACCAGCTACCGTGAGCAGCAATGCAATTTTCCTGGCATCGGGTTTGGAGTCCAGTCCCATGGCAGCCATATACAGCTCAAACTGCTGCTTAAAACACCGCCAGTTGCTGTCCACATTCCCCACCAGTTTCAGTCCTTCCGGTGGCTTCAAACTTTCCATCTCTTAACCTTGAACTGCTATCGCTTCCACTCTCCCACTTTTACTCCTGGTACCATGTGTCGTCTTCGTAGCGCTTGTTAAAAAGACCACAGCATCCACTTATGCCTTGCGAGCTACTGCTCCAATCACTTTATTGACACCATTCTAAAAAACCTCTCACACCACAGACCAGTCTTCTTTTATGTGCTCCCTGGAGGCATTCATGAGCTTTCTTAAATACAGCGCCCCCTGCTGGTAAACCTTATTACATAAACACCTACATATCACCACAGGTGTCTGTATGATGCTCTCTTCGTCTGTGGATACAGTTCTTTCACCAACAGCTCAGCACTCCACCCTGTCACCCTACCATCCTCACTTCGGACTCCAAAACCCTATTTTGCAGCATCCAGAAAGTTAACATTAAGACTTTAAAACGTGCTAAACCACCCTGCAGCCATGCACTGTCGTGGACATGAACATATTTTTAAACAGTCTGATGTTCTCAGTTTTGTTTAGCAGCTTCTGGAGGACAAAGTGAACCTGAGACCTTTCTGATTATTCTTCCCAGTCAGGCTGTAATTAGCTGGGTTTTTTTTCTTGCCATAAAATAATCTCTTCAAATGAACTCTCATAATCTCTTTTTGTAGATGTGGATTTGATTTGTGCTCAGCGTGCTGTTCAGTCGTCAACACCTCCTGCAGGTGTGGATTAACGTCTAATTCTGGCTGCTGGCATTTCAGAGAATAAATCGGCAAATCTGCCTTCATCACACGTGACAGTTCAGTTTGTTTCTTCGCCCTTTAAAGTGAAACAAAAGAAGGGGCTGTAACTTTGATGGAGCTGAGCATGAAAACACTCCATCCAGCGGCGAGCGGCTCCTTTCATCCTGCTGCAAATCCTCCCTGTGTTCGCTCATTACAGCTCAGCCGCTCTGCAAAGACGTTAAGTCAAAAGCGTGGAGAGAAAAGAGAGATGTGTCTGTCTGAGTCACTCACTAAAAATATCAGCCGCCGCTCTCTCTGCCGCCGTTACGCTGACCTGTGAGTCAGAGCTCCAGCTGGAAAGGTTCGGGGGAACCAGGTGATCTGACCGGAGAACACAATGTTTGTCAGGGGAGGCGTCAGAGCCGGCGGAGGGCAGGTGGATGAAAGGAGGAGCAGGAGGAGGCTCAGAACACTAACACTGCTTCAACAGGCCGGAAACAAAATGGCTGCTGGAAGCAAGGATGGTTACAGGAAACTTGGGATAGTACACAGACCCAGAAATCCAAAAAGGCCTCACTCCACATGCTGCAGCAGGAAGTGGTTTGAGGTACTTTTTATGGCATTTATATCTATATATAAAGTCGAGTTTGAAGAAGGGCATCATCAGTAACATCTGTACTAGCAAAGAGTAGAAATGATCCTGCTACCTAGTGTCCAATCAAACATGAGATTAAATCCAACAAATCCACAAATTAAAAAGTCTAAATTTTCAGAAAATGGTCTGATTTTCTGAGGTAGTGCTGTGCTCCTGGTGATGGACGCTATGGTAGCAACAGCAGCAGTTTCTTATCTAGCTGCTTGTCAACTTCAGTTTGGGATTTTAGAAAAGCATAAAACCTGTTTTGCTGTTAAACTAACCTTACAGGAAGGTGAGGCTGATAATGTTTCCTGTATTTCTCCAGCATTAACATTGTTGTTTTATATTTAGCTGCTAGCTGCTGCCTAAACAATAACTTAACTGTAACAGTAGCCAATTAACTTGACTAACAAGTTAAATGGTTACTGTTGCTGTGCTGCTATTTGTGTGTTCAGCTGCTAGTGAGGGGAGGGGCTGTGTGTCAGCTGGAGGATAATCATTTTTAGTTTCGGTTAGTATCCAAGTGTGAAGGCTGAAGGCTGTTTGGTCAGATGCTGCCTGCATCTCCCCCGTTATGTGAAAGACATTTGGTGCAGATGTTTAGATGAACACATTATGTGGAATTTCTGGGATTGTGTTTGTGTGTGTTTGCAGTAAACACACAAAAAACAACTGTGACTAGTCCTGCTGTTCACAGATATTAATCTTTGTGATTTGCACTTTCCGTGGCTGTTTTCACTCGTTGCTCAGGTTTAGGGAAAACAAAAATCCTAAATTAGATTTGGTATATAATGTCTGTAGTATATCTTCAGTGCAGAATCTCTTGTGTTTTGAGAGTATAAATCCTCCTTCAGGTCATCATGTGTTTACGTTTTTATGTGATGGTGACAGTTTATTCAGCTTCTGTCAGATACTTTTCCTCATAAATATCCTGCTGTTAGCTGCAGCCTGCGAGAAATGCCCCAAGGTAGAGTACTGCTGAATCACTACGTGGATTTTATTGCTTTTTTTGTTCATTTAGTAAACAAAAATATGTTTTGTTCTTGAGTAAATGAAATCCCACTTTCCACAAATATTTTATTTATGTGAAAATCATTGGGAAAAGTCAGAAACGCAGACAAATCCCTGACTGTGTTTTTCATTTGGTACTAATTATATAGTGTTTCTCACAAATGTGAAATGTGAATAAGTTTGTGGTTTTATTTAACACCTTTTTTTGGTACATTTAATAGCCAGTGGATATAGACAGCAAATATGAGGAAACTGGGAATAGGAACAAACAGGAATTAAACCTGAGACTTGCTACTTGTTGCAAACAGCATTGGTATCTATGTTGTACCCCCTTAAAGGCCTTGCAGTGTTTATTTTTATCAAATACCCACCAACAGCAGCTGTGTGGACATAGCAGAATTTACTGAACACACGGCGTTAATGGATGAAATTGTAATAAATTAGTTTACTTACAGGTCCAGAATTTCCCACCTGACAACATATTCTTGTTCCTCTTTAATGCAAAGAAGTTATTACAATTTGATATGTTGCCCTAACTGCATACGTTTGCTCCACTCGACTTGACCAACGGATCAAATGTCTGTAAATTGTGGAAAGCTTCTATGCCGATGACGCCGATGTTTATGTGTAAGTGAAGCTGACTTGAAACCGAAAACGACCATCCACACTGATGTTAATCAGACCATCACTGTGGATATCTTTGCTTTCTGTGGAGGTTTCTGATTGGCTTCCGTTGTGTCTGATTTTTATCCAGCTGTTTTTTTTTAGAGCGGTGCTTCTGAGTAAGATGCTGTTGGACTAACACTTCTTCCCCGAGTCTCTTTTTCCTTATCGTCTGAGAGCACCCAGCATCTCAGCTTCTACTTCTGTGCTGGCTGCATATCGGCAGTGATTACTCTCTCTCTCTCTCTTGCTCTGTCTCTTTCTCCCTTTCTCCTCTTTCTGTTGTAGCCAGAAGATGGCATGGTTCGTATGCAGTCTCCTCACAAAGCAGAGATCAGGGCCGCCTTGCTATTAATAGCCCTGCCATGCCTTTAAATGTGTGTGTGTGTAAATAAAGTGCTGCTCACTGGGAGGGAACACAGCTGTACAAGCCGGCCTCGCTCTGGAAAATGGTGCACAGATGCAAACATAAAGCAACATGACAGCTTATTGCTGTGTAAGTAGCTGATGATGGTGATTAAAACTGAAAAGGAGGGATTTCCCACGTTGAGCCCAGATTTAAAGCTGCGAATGCGTCACCTTTCCTCTGCCAAGACCGTTTTCTGACAGATTCGCTAGGCTGCAGGGCGCCGTCTTCTTCACCTTCAGCACTGGACTCGGTTTAGCAGAAGCAGTGAGTGTTTCTGACCGGATAAAGAGCTGCATGCGAGGAATTAAAATGTGTTTGATGGGCCTTCAGAGGGAGAATAATATGTTTGCTTAATCACGCCTGAGTGTGAAAATGTGAAGGTAAGTTGCCTGGAAACTAAACAGGAAATGGTCAACCAAGGAATAAAGGCAGGAGAGTTTCTTTGAATATTCACAGCGAAGGCCTCAGAAATGGCCTTGAATGCAGCCGTGTGCAGCAACTGAGTCACAAAGTCAGGGTTTCATCGGGCTGTTGTGCTCTGGAGGGATCACTGCACTGAGTTTATTGGATTTCTTTTTTACAACAATCAAACTTTATTCTTGTGAAACTCGGTGGAGCTGTGAGGGTCGATGGTGTGAAGGCTTACAGATCTTTGGATGTGTACTTAATGTACACTTAAAGCCTCAAAGAAGAAAGCCCTTTGACTGCTGGATACAGCTGCAATGTTTGCTTTGGATTAAAGAGACTCAACAGAAACAGATGAATCACATTATGCTTCATGTCATTAAAAGAAAACAGAGATGAGTCAAGATCAAGTGTTAACTGTACCTCAATTTAAATTAGTTCATTAATTTCTTTATGTTTTTACATTAAGAGAAAATGTTAAAAATTGGAAATATTAAATATATTTTTTTTCTGAGACCACACACAAAGACCACATTTATATTGCATTTCATTTATAATTTCAAGTCAGACTTTATTTTCCACTTTTCTAATTATTATTAAATCCAAAATTAGCCAAGTTTTGGTCCCAAGCACAACATTGCTGACAAATGAAGAAATGACCAAATGCTTGCAGTTCCTGTAATGTCCACTAGATCAAATATGCCACTGAAAATGGTCCCAAATAAACATTTAACAGGAACTGCAGCCACATCTAAAACCGATCTAAAAAAGCATTTCAAATCCAAGTTCTAAACTATAAAAATGCTTATTGTGCTTATTTTTTAACATCAGTAGTTTTCTAAGCTATAATTGAGGCCAACTCCAGTCAAACCACAATGATTTTGTTGCTCACATTTTACATTCTAAAACCCTTTTTGAAACATCTGGAGTTGGTGTTAAAATGATGGAATAACAGTCACATCTGAAGTCTGTAACAAACGTTTTTCTTTTTCCTGTGATTAAGGTTTAAATCCACTTCCCACAGCCCTGGTTTGGTCTTTTTGTGTCCAAAAATTTAGACTATTACCTTATTTATTTATTTTTATATCGTGAGAGGTTCTTTGTGAGATGGGAATATTTAGTGCTGAATGATTGAAACACTTCATGAGGTTTGTGTTTGTTTAAAGGCTGTTGAGGACAACCTTGAGATGAAGGGCGACCCGGTAGAAGAAGTGCTCTTGATGCGTGTCCGCTGAACTCCTGAATGAAAAATGACCGTTTTGATTTATTCATCTCTGTGTGAGTGCGAGCGGGGATGAGGATTTACAACCGTAGATGATCTGAGTGTCAGAACAGAGGAAAGAAAAAAGAGCAGAGAGCGAGGCCAGTTTGTCTTCTTGCAGGAGAAAGACAAACTATCAGCCACTAAAACCCACAAACTGTTGATCAGAACAAGCCAAATAGAGTGTCAGGTGGAGCAGTTGGGGTTTGGGATTAAATTTAGTCAAAAGGGAGAGGTGGGGGCGTCCTTGCACTGGCAGTCAGGCGCTAACAAAGAGCGCCGCATAATAAATGGGACTTTAATTTGTTTTTTCTCGACAAGGTCGCCATGAGTGATGGGTGAAAGGCAGCGATGGGATGTAGAGTTGGCCCGAAGAGGAGAAAAACACGAGCAGTTAAAGCCTCAGTTCAGCCACTAGAAACTGCATCCAAACAAAGCAGGTTTGGGTGGTTGTGGTTGGAGAAAGGAGGACTTGGTTTAAGATGTTGTTGGCTTCATGTGACAGGTTGATGAAGTGTTTGGAAGCACACCAAGCTTAATGTGAAAAATCTGTAGTTTGGCAGAAATCGAGTTTCTTCAATTTACTGATGTTGGGACACAGAGGAGAGTCACATGGTTAAAAAGACAGGGTCTTAAAGAGTGTACTGGCCTGCTGTATGGCCAAAAGTAGGTACAGAAGATATGTTTGTGTGATGCTGGATGCTAAAACTCAGTTCTTCTCTATGAAAATGACAAACCTATGAAAGAGGAGGAGGCGGCCATTTTTTCAGCCCTCTGCAGGTGCTTTAGGTGAAATGAGCTCAGTCCCCTCTTGAGAATCACTTCGGTGGCTCTTACAGACTTGTTTCAGTCCTCTGTGGGACTTTGTTGAGGCGCCGCGATGCGTCTTCTGTGCCCTCTGACATGCATTTTGTTTACATGGAGGCTGCCAGGCACCCCAGCTGCTCTGCAGGCAGGCCGGCGAATGGAAATGTGCACAGAAAACTAATGAAAGCAGCAGAATGAGCTCATGTTTGTGCTGCGAGGAGAAGAAGAGGAGGAAGAAGAATCACTGCTCATGAGTTTCATTTTACAGGCTGACATTTTTGCTACCTCGGTGAATGTAGTCAAATTAATTTGCCATTATTGTGCCGGCTTATCGGACGTTGCAGAGACGTAAACAAAGATGCGGACAAACTGTGAAAAGCAATTAAAAATAAATGGGGTTTGGACAGAGAGGCCTCAGAGAAGGAGATAAGGGAAGCAGAGCTGCTTTTGCTGCTGCTGCTTCAGTTTGTAGTTTTTGGTTGGAGCTGCTGTGGACTTTTTGGGCGCCGTCCTGAGGCGTCATCACACTAAACGGCTGAATTAACCCAATTATTTGGAGCAAGCTGAAGTGGCGCGGCTGCCTTCAGGCGCCCTGTTATTTGGGAGGACTGTGTAAGTGCTCGTAGCCCTGGGTGTGTTTCTGTGAGGGTCAGCTGAATGCCTGCCTGCAGACTGATTACTGTGCGCCTTTGCTTAATGAAAAATAATGACCTGCTTGCCAGATTTTTCCTTCTTTGTTGGCTCTGTAATGTGACAAAAGCTTTTTCTCTACCTGAGTTTGTCTTCGTGGAAGAGGCAACTGTGGTCCTTAAACGAAAGCTAGTTTCCGTAGCAACATGCCAAATATAACAAGGCTTGTGCTTGCATGAAAATAAAGAGATGGCGACGCAGATGCTGTTTGCTGACTGAAGCAGGGCTGCAGGCCTGAGTGTCTCTGATGAAACTCGGTCTATAAAACATGAAGGCATGAATGCTGATGCCCGGATGGTGCAGCAAACGCCTCACAGGGATGCGGTTTCTTCTTTTTCTGCTTTTTATCAGCTTTGAGGACGGCAACAGTAAACATATGGCCCTGTGCATAAGTATGAGGTGGTGGCAAGAGGACAAGCCGCAAACATTTAACCAGAGTCTGAAATAGCCACCTTCATCTATAAGCAGAACAATGAGTCCTTCTACAGATGGTTTGACACACAAAATCCTGAGATAGAGATAGAAGATATCGAGCTAAATCCAATCTAAACCAAGCCTAAGATCAACCCAAAACCAAAACGGTCCAACAACCACTCTAAGCCAAGTTCAGAGGCAATAATTAAAACTCAAAATAGTCCAAAACAAACACCAAATTCAGTCTTAATTGAAGTCCAAATCTGCCCAGAACCAATCCCACAATCAGTCTGAAACAAAGCCCAAATTTAATGCCAATTGAGTTTGAAAGTCTAAAAACATTTTAAACAAAGCCCAAAAATGGACCAAAAGCCAAATCAAACCAAGCTCAAATGAAGACCAAAACAAAGTACAAATCTGCTCTGAAAACTACTTTAAAACCAAGTTGTGATTTTGTGTAAAAAGGAATTAATTTTAATTTAATAGTAAGATGCATCCCCCAGTATAGATGAATAAACGAGCTTTAATTTTTTTTTCATATTTGAGGTTGTTATGCACACAGCTCTCTGCTCGCTGTGCAGCCCTTCCTGTTTTACTGATTGATTTGACCTTTTGATAGTTTTTTTCTGCATCAGTCTAATGTCACGTAAACCCTAAAATTAGCTGCTGCTGCTGTTCTGCTGCTCCTGTACTCACATTTCCTCTAACAGCAGTTAAAGCTTTCTGGCTTCTAACGAGAAATTCTCTGAAAGACAAATCAGGAGGACTGAGATTGAGTCAGAAAATTGCTTACGAGTGTTCACAGTGAAAATTGGAAGCCTGTGGAACATTATGTACGGGAACATTACAGGGAAATGATCAAAGGCTGAAGGAATTGTTAGAAAACTGAATGTGGAGTACAAAAGCTTGATTTTAGTCAGAACCTTGTCCCACAGCTCAGGATGAAAATGCAGACTTTGAACCTGAAACACTGGAAGAGTTTTAAAAAGGGCGAGTCAGGATGTTCAGTGGATTCCAGGAACCATTTGGCTTGTTTTTGGACGGCTATTTTTGTTCTTCCTGTGGAGAGCAGCCAAACATTTTGGGTTCAGTACCTGGAAATCAAAGAGAGCTTCTTTTCTGCAGCCGCCATTTTACAGTGATTCTCAGCCAGCACAAAGGCACAGCAAAGAGGCAGAGAGCAGATTTTCTGATGCTGACAGGACTGAGGGAAACTTAATGATGTAATGCACTGGAGAAACGTGCAAGAGCTTTTGACTAAGAGGAGTGAATTACTTTATATTTGAAAGAAGCACATCTTCTTTTCTCATGTTTCTGTTTTTCATGCATGAGAACAGCAGCAGCGTGTTGGGCAGAGAGGTGAGGCTGTAAATGTTACAGGTACCTTTTACCCACAGTGCTTTCGATCTGCAGCTGCTCAAGGGCCTGCAGATAAGAGTTTGGCTGCTCAGAGCGGATTAAAGGTTTGAAGGTGTAGAACTGTACCGAGGAGGATGTTTCTTTCGCTCATGTCCATTACCAGGTCACACCATGTAAACCCTGGTCTAAAGACGGTCAAGGTGAAGATGAAGGGAAAATGGGTTGAAACATGCTAAACACTGAGTGCAAATCAGGCTCTGGCAAAGACTAGTCTGCACCCTGCCACAAATCAATCCTTAAACCAGTTCAAAATAAAGTCGAAACTTAAGCCTGAATTTAGTTCATCTTCATTTCCAGAACCACTCTAAACCTAGCTCAAGATGCACTCGAAATCAACTAACCCCTAAACTGAGCACAAATTTTGAAACTAGCCTGAAAACTATTCAAAATCAAGTTTAAAACAAACTTCAAATTTAGTCTAAAACAACTTGAAAGTAGGTCTAAAAGTCTAAATTTAGACCCAAATTCTTAAATACCCAGAATCAAGCGGCAAACCAGTCTGAGACCAATCTGAAACCTGTTTAAGCCCGCGAGGATAAATAACTTGGTGCAAAACCTCTGTGGGCCAGACTTGGTCCAAACCTCATGACATGGTGTAAGACGCCTGTCATCTGGCTCTTATAGGCTGGTTGTGGCTGCCTTCCTCTGTCTGTTAACATTTAAAATGATGGAAAACCTAGAGCAGGGTGATATGAGATATATATATATATATATATATATATATATATATATATATATATATATATATATATATTTATCACGATATACATTTGAAAATTTGCGATAACGACATAACTGATGATATAATTGACACTAGACAAAATACTTTACAACTCCACAACTTTATTAGAGCAAAAAAACAAAACATCAATGTATTTTCACTTAAACAAGCAGCTGTTTTTTATGTGCATTAAAGTTATATAAAAATTTAACAGTGCAAATGCAAATTCCTTGCTGACAGTTTAACCAAAAGGCATTTCCAGTGGAAATTGGCCGACATATCCTCAGCATAACCATGTGTAATATCCACAAAACTTAAAAAGAGGTTATACACACACAATACGGTAATATTATGTTGACGCACAGTACGTATCACTCTGCGAGGCTCCGGCCTACGATAGCCGCAATGCTCCGATAATCCATCAAGCAGTGCGGGTTCGTAGCTAAGTCGGACTAAAACATTTGGCAGACTTTAGAACGCCGTGTACCACATAAAATCGTTTCGAGGTCAGTAAACACAACCAGAATTCATACATAAGGCACACGGGATCATAAAGGGCACTGTCGATTTTCAGAAAAATCAAAGGATTGATTTTAAGTGTGCCGTATTTTCCAAAAAACATGGTAATAACGACGGTCCACTAGCATGCGCTACCAAAAATAGTGCTTTGTTGTGTATCTGACGGACAAAAGCTAAACCAGTTCCACACCACTGAAGTTGCAGCATTTTTACAAACCAATTCTGGTTCATCTGTTTCATTCAACAATCCGCTTTCGCCCTTCTCATTCTCTGCCATGCTTTTTCCGCCATGTGCGTATGAAAACAATATTCTATCGCGATATTTCATTTTCTTATCGTTTCCCAACATTATACCGGTGTTACCATGAACGGTAAAATATGGCCCAGCCCTAGGAAAACCCCTAAAACAGTCTAAAACAAGGAATCTTACTCACCAAAGAAACCATTGGACAAATATTTAAACACTATCATGGTGCAGCCGCTGGATTAAAACTTCACCTGACAGTCCATGCAGTAGCTGCTTATGTAATTCAGACTGAAAACTGGAGGTGGAAGACCTAACGCAAAGTTTTTAAAAAGTTAAAGAAATCATTTGAAGATTATGAGGGTCAGAGCACCTTCGACTGATGAGGCTAGTTCACGATGTACGCTAAGTATTTTTTTTAAAAGATTAGTTTGTTGATCCTGGTCCTAACGAATCCTGCTTTAGATTCTACACGTGCTAATTGAAGGAGATGCTTGTTTGCTTTCTGGGTATTTGTATTGTATTCTCTGCAGATTTAGACAAACTGTCTCATGGCATAAACAGTGAAGTGTTTGATCCCCTCCCTGCATCACTTCATTCTTCAGAAATGTTTCAGGAAGCAGTGAACAGCACACATCCACTGATGTGTGGCAGTAACAGCATCCAGGTGTTTCTTCCTCCATCACAGATAACATGGTCAGCGTGGTGTCCCTCCTCAGCGATGATGTACAGTTCAGTCTGTCGAGGCTGTAATGGATTTTGAGTCCCTACATGGCCGACTTCCCTCTCACATGTGCAGCAGCAGAGAGAAAAGACAATTTCATTTACCTGCTTCTAATGAAAAGGCAATTTGTTGTGTGATAGCATGAAGATGGAGTGGGACGCCGGCGTCGTCCTCCCTGCAGGTTCGGAGGAGAAATGAATGGCAGTGTGTCATCTGCAGCTCCCAGAGGCAAACTGAGAGGCAACGCCACGTCTGCCGCTCCATAAACTCAATCAGTTTCTGTACAGCGACCTGCTAGGCACCAGCTATCAACAGCCCCCTCTCAGCACTCGCCTCCGGGGTTTGATGCATGATGGCAAAAACTGGAAGCGGATGGAAACTATAGCAGCAGCTGAAAAGCAGAAAGATATTTTAAAAGCCTCCTGCTATGAGTGACCACTTAGACCCAGGTAAAATGCAGGCAGGATTCAGCGTCTTAATGGATCCTTTCTTTATTCTAATGCGCTCGAAGTTGTTCCACCTGCCATCTTTTTTGTTCATTTGAAAGGTAAAAGCCCAACAAGTGGTTTATTTTTTAGCCACATGCAGAGTTTATAGCACTATTTCAAACTGTTTCTGCAGTGCTAAAAGCCAGCGCTTCCTTTGCCTTGTCCTTGGCCTGATGGGAATCTAAAACCTCAAAAAAGACCACATTGACTCATCTCTTTAAGTCAAACATGGACATGTTTTGCAGAGGGTAAAATCCATTTTGGACTTTATGGACTGTAACATGTCACGTCATTTGGTTGGCCTGGCATCACCTGATAAATGTGCAAATCCAAATGGCACCATCAGTGCCTCTGGACACAGCTGTGTAGACCTGCAAACAGATCAGTGACACCTGCAATGTAGTGCTGAGCACTGGCACTCTGCTGCACAGTCGTTGCATCAAACCCATCCCGGGTTAGATAAAAAATGATAGAACAGCCAAGGCTGTGTAGAAATGTTTGAAACAAAATGGAACAAAAATAAAACCTCAACTCTCAGATTCATCTCATTTCTGGACATGAATGCCAAATCCAGTTCTTTCAGTCTTAGGCTGTCTATCACAGCAGCCTAATCTTTCACATATTGAGTTGAATTTCTTTATATCCCATCAATCCCAAAAGACTGTAACTATATTTTAATAGTCTGAGTTAGGGGTGGGCGGTATAAACGGTATATGGTAGAAACGATATAAATTTGGCCAACGGTAGAGATTTTGACCATACCGCTCTACCGCGATAGCGCATGTTGATGGTGTTATTAAGCTGCGCCTGTTTTGGTCGAAAGCATTGCAGCGGCTGCAAACAACATCATCTGCAAATTATGCCGGGCGACAGTAATAGCAAAGAGACGAAGTAGTTTTGGAATATGGGGAAAGCCAAAAACTGCGCTTTCTCCACTTGCGAACCATTGATTCATTAATGCTGAATTCTCTCGCAGCAGATTATCTCAGTTGTTCTCCTAACAGAAGTTTGGTACAGCATCCTGCCATGCGATTGCATTTGTCCCTAACCACCAGAAATCCTCATGTTAACTTTTATCGAGTGGAAAAAAGTTAGTGTTCATCTTTCAGCTACACTGTGCTAATGTTATGCTAACGTAGCTGTTTTGCTAGCAACACATAGCACATCATTATATACCAGCTATCCCAATTTCAGTAACCCTACAAACATCACTACTGTTTAATTTTCTGTCTTCATTTATGTTGGAAGTGATAGCAGAGCTGTATGTTTTAATTTTTTCAGGAATCTCTCAGAACATGCTATATCATGTTTAGGTGAAAACTAACGAGCTAACTTCCTGCTAACTTCTAACTCGGTTGAATTTAATAAATTCTGTTTTCATAGATGCCTGGATGTTAAACTTAATTGTTACACCTGGTAAAGCAGCAACGCTGATCATTTTATTAAAGATGAAAGAAGTTTTTAACTCTCAGTGATGCCGCAGTGTTCGTTTGACTTTGGGACCTGAAGGTGACAGAGTTTAGGACCAGTGTTGCCAACTCCTCAGTAAGGAAAATCACTATTGGCTGTCCTAAAAGTCGCTAGAAGTCGCTAAATGACATCATCACCTAATTTGCATAATTGGTCATGCTAATGTAATTGTAATCTATGTTGTTGGAGAGAGAAATAACATCGTGGAAGAGACATAAAGTGAGTAAAAAACGTCCTAAATGCATTTAGAATTTATTTAGAACTACAAATTAAATTTATTTTAGCAATTATTGTTTTTTTTAATGTCACAATTCCAACCCTGCTCCTTTACCCGGGCTTGGACCGGCAAAAGTGACCCGAAATAGGCACTCTGGTGGAGTTACGTTGTGTGTGTGTGTGTGTTTATAAGTAGTTTTAAACCTTGTGATCCACAAAACAGCATAAAAGTAAAAGAGTAAAAGAAGAACTGACTGCGTTACAGCACCCGCTGCTTGTTGAGAGTAAAAGCGATATGCGCTTTCATGTCTTTTTTTAGCAACTTTTTTAAGAAAAAAAGTCGCTAGGGGGTCTGAAAACTCGCTAAATATAGCGACAAAGTCGCTAAGTTGGCAACACTGTTTAGGACCCAGATTACTCCGCAAGGCTTCTGACTATGGCAGCTGTAATGCTCCGGCAGTCCATCAAGCGGTGCGCCTTCATAGCTTGCCAAAGTCTTAGGCTACGTCCACACGTACCCGGGTATTTTTGAAAACACAGATTTTTTTATGCGTTTGCACCTTTCGTCCACATGTAAACGTCGTTTTCGGTCACTGAAAACGGAGAATTTTAAAACTCCGGCCAGGGTGGATATTTTTGAAAACTTAGTTTTTGCATTTACGTGTGGACGAGAAAAACGCAGAAAACGCAGCGTCAAAGGTGTGCACCTTTTTTGACGTCACACTGTGCGCCATGTTATTGTTTCGGTGAAATTAATTTCTACAATACTGTTACTGTTAATTGTACTCTCTGCAGTGTTTAAATCCTTACATATACATACACAGTTACTGTCCCTCCACACATACAACTCGGTTCTGCTTCTATGCCCCATCCTTGCTTACTATTTCCCACCGAGGCTTCTAGACTTCTGATTGGCCAACATTTCTACACGGTTAGGTATATATCGCCACCTGTTGCTTTGGCATGTTCCAAGCAGCGTTTTCCTTCATTTCTGCCTTTACGTGTGGACAGGATTATTTTTTAAAACGAAAACGGAAAATCTCTGTTTTCAAAGATACCCGTGTACGTGTGGACGTAGCCTTACTAAAACATTTTTTGATAGATTTTTGAGTGCCGTTTACCACATAAAATCGGTTCGAGGTCAGTAAGCACAACCAGAATTCATACATAAGGCACACTGTCGATTTTAAGTGTGCCTTATAGTGTGTAAAATACGTTATACAGAAGAAAAGAATATATCGCGATATATATCGTTACCGCACATGCTTCAAATTATACCGTGATATGGATTTTAGGCCATATCGTCCAGCCCTAGTCTGAGTAGTATTTATACCTATGTGGCATCTTAGCTGAATAGGGAGATTCATAAATCCACATTTAACCGCCTTATTAAGACCTCAGTCACTCAGGCTTGTTGGTGATCTGGCAACCACTGGTTGCTGTCGGTAATGTATGTGCGGCTGCTGGAAGTTGCTAGATGACAATAATACTGTTATGCTGCCAGTAACTTCCCTGTGATTGCTTTGGTTGCCAGCAGGTCACCACAGTTTGCATGAAAGATGCTAGCTTGTCTGCAAACCGGAAATGGACAATGTTTACCTTCACCATAAAAGTCATGACGCATGGCTGCAAACAGCACATTTTAAAACAAAAACACTTTGGTGTCTGGTTTATGTCACACTTTTTGTTTCCTGATGGAGAACACACATTTTTCTGGTGACCCGAGTTTGCTGGGGGGGGGGGGGGGTGACTGAACAATCTCTAGGCCTGTGTGAGTCATTTAGCTGTTATCTAAGCAGAAAATAAGAAACCAAAGACATAATAATAACCTTTCAAAATTACAAGCTAGTTCTTCACATCTTCTCCACATTCTTCATATAAAAAGCTTTAACACACACTTTGATAACAGGAACCCCAGGGGTGAGATTAATGTGCCTATTGGGAAAGTGAAGGCAATACCATGACTGTTTTTCAGCTGTGAGAGGTTGTACTGGGAATGTCGGCTGATATAAAAGAACTCTGATTTTGTGTATTTATAACCTGTAAAACTAGTAAATAATGGGCTTTACTGGTTAGTCACAGCTTGGAGGGCCTTGCTGCTTTCCTCCCAGCACTGCTGTAAATATAAAATCTGATTTCTCTAAAACTTGTCAGAGCAGCTGGCAAATGGAGCTTCCAGGAGCTTCGATTAATTAACATGTAGAAACTGTGTCCACAGGCGTCCCCACTGAAGCTCCAGCAGTCATTTTCTGTAACTAAGTGGCTCTTTCTCCTGCTGGAGCTGCGAACATACGAAAGCCACGCCGCTAATTGAACACCGGCATGTCGGAGCATGTTTCAGCTTCATTCTGCAGTCAGCTGCTCCAGGGACAGGGCCCCCTTCATCACCTCCTCCTCGTCTCTGAGCCCCAGCCTCCTCACACCTCCTCTAGTCCTCAGATAGTTACCTACTGTCTCCTCTGATTGGCCTCTCCAACACCTCAGTCAGCATCGTGAATTCATCTTCGGGCTCGCCTGCCCGGGCCTGCTGCACTTCGAACATGAGGAACATCTCCAGGTCTGCTTTTTTACAAAATCAGCTTCAGAGATTTGTGGTGGGCTCATTCTGCCGTTCCATGAAGATCAGTGTGTTTTTTTTTTTTCTCCCCCAGTCAACAAAAAGCTCAGAATTTAATTTGATCTGTGGACTTGAACATTTTATACATTTTCTTTCTTTTGAAGTTTCTGGTTTTAATTTCACCCAGACTAACATGTACAGACTGTTTTACATCAGTTTAAAAACAAGTTTATTTACTTCATTAAATTAAAGTTAGTTTTGTATTGCTGTCAATGGCTTCACTTTGCCTGATCTGGAACCTGCTAACATCAACCAGTTCATTAAGCACTCCTGAACTTAGTGTTTGGTTAAATAGAACCTCTTTTTTACCTGTTTGTAACACTTTTACAACCTAAAGTTATCGGTTATGTTAAGCTACTTTAAATGTCACTACTATTATAGAGTCATTTAATCATGGCCATTGAAACAGCCACAGCTGTATAACTTCATACATTGTAAACCAGCTGCATTTGTCTGCGTGAGAAATTAAAGCCATTAAATCACTAGAGCTGCGCCACTTCGTGCATCTCACCTTTAAACCACCAACTTTAACATCATTGTTGTCACCTGGTACCCGATAACCATGACAACGTTAAACCAGTCTTATTTTACCATGACCAGCATTTATTCAGTGATGATTCAGGCATCGTGTTGTCCCTGGGTTATTTGTGATTTTGGGTTTTGGACTGAACTGGACAGCAGGGCGCTGGGAGGAAGACGATGAGGCAGCGGGACAGGTGGCCGTTGTTTCCCACGAGGCTTTGCGACGGCGGCTTTGAGAGATGAAGCCTGTCACAGTTAGCCAAACAGCGCTAATGCTCTCCCCAGAAAGCCTCCAAACGCTAACAGGAAAGCAGAGCCGGCTGTGTTTGTGTGCATTTTGAACAGATGCTCTGGCTGTAAATATGGGGGGTGAGGAGGAGGAGAGGAGGGGGTGCCATTTGTTTTCATTTTGTTGCATTCGGGGGGAGGAGGGGAGAAAACAGCCATTCAGATTCAGCGGGTCTTCTGAATGAGCCTGCAAACCAAATATTAGTGTGTGAGCAACACACACACACACACACACACACACACACACACACACACACACACACACACACACACACACACACAGCATTTTCATAGTATTTTGTTTTTTGGCCTTTCATGGAGAAACTGCAGCTTTGCAGTTTGTGCTGCTTGTTCATATTTTTGGGGGATGGTGTCGATCGTGTTTCTGAGCATTTCCTGCGCTGGATGAAGCTCTTATCTTTTTAAAGTGCTGCAGTTCTTTCTCCCTTAGTTTTTAGAGCAGTCTCTTCAGCTTTTTATGAGCTCTTCATATGTTCATGTGCAGCACGTGTTTTAAAAACTCTCAGTGTATCTACAGCCAGTGGGCTCACGGTGTCCTGGCGTTCTCAGCTGACTTCATGTGGATATGAAGCTGAGGATCAGGAACACAGCAGCAGATTAATTATTAACCCCCTGCTGTGGATGAAGTCAGAGTTTCTCTGTGCTGAAGTTTCCATTTTCAGCGTCATGTGATGGTGTTTGTCTCTGCCTTCAGGACCCTCAACATAGACCCTCAACCTCTGTCTCCTTGTCCTAATGTGTTCATTTTAGCCTAACCACAGCTCTGTAGCTAGCCACTAGGTAGCACACTATTATAAGACAGCAAGCCTGACTTCACCAGCCCTCCAAACAACACTGCGGTTTAGTTTTTTACGCTTTGTTTTTGTTAGGGTGAATTGTTAAATGTTTGTCATTTTTATGTTTACCATTTGTACATTGTTTTAATTCTGTGAAAGGAATTCTTTCTGTCCTCCCCTCCCCAGATTCTCGAGGTTCTAGGTGGGGGGCTGTAGTCTTTTATCACAGACTCATCCTTGTGCTTTTGATGTAAGCTTCCTGCGTTTACGACCCTTTGGTCAGCAGGAGGTCTGACACACACACACACACACACACACACACACACACACACACACACACACACACACACACACACACACATTCTTACAGAAGTTCACACATACATACAATGCTTTGTCTTAGAACCATGTGGGCGTGGCTTTGTTCTGACGTGTTTTGTGTGAACTGTCTCTCAATAAAAGGAAGCAGGAGGAGGTCAGATCTGGGGGTCATTTTCGTGGTGGACACAGACGAGGCCTCCCTTGTGCAAATAATCGATCGATCGACTGTCTTG
Organism: Neolamprologus multifasciatus; assembly: GCF_963576455.1. Classification (NCBI taxonomy): domain Eukaryota; kingdom Metazoa; phylum Chordata; class Actinopteri; order Cichliformes; family Cichlidae; genus Neolamprologus; species Neolamprologus multifasciatus. The sequence continues at coordinate 16,740,672 of NC_140455.1, read as the reverse complement.
TTTTCTTCATGATGAATAAGTCTCTAGAATTAGCGGGGCTTATGGAAACACAGACCCAACAGTTTTCTTCCAAAGTTACTCCACAGTGGTGTGTTTTAGTGTTTTAGAAATACTATAGTCAGAAGTATCTCTGCAGGTATACGTCAGTTCACACAGGACCTTGTGAACACCCTGAGATGATGGACAATATGAAAAATATAACACAAGTGAACCATCCGTGTCTGGTTTTGTTGCAGATAATGTGTGGTTATCCCTGGTGTTTGTGGGCGCGCCATGTTTTGATTGAACTAGACTGTCTTGATGCATAATAAAGATGGGTGAAGCCGCCATGAAGTCACCTTTGCAGCTTTAATAGGAGAGCCAGTGTTCAGCATATACGCTGATGATACTGTTCTGTATATGGAAAATAATAACCATTGTGACATCACATATTGACTTTTGGACTCAACATTCAAAGGTCCACCTGCCACTCAAATAGGCCACGCCCCTTATAATGCAAACTTTAAGCCATAGTAGAATTGAAACAGGTGTGGTATGAAACAGTTATGAAGGGTACAGTTATCAATAATGGATAAACCACTTTCTTTATCAGGCTGTAAACATGTTGAAGTTTTAACATGGGAGTCTATGGGGACTGACTTACTGTTGGAGCCTCTGCTGGACGTCAGAGGAGCTGCAATTTGTGGTACCAGTTGATCAAACCTGCTCTCTGCTCTTTGTGCCTCTAACTGGTAAAAGTCAACAGAGGAAAGCATTTTAGGTGGTGTAGCATTAACCCCAGTAACAGTGGAGATCAAGCAGAAGCTCCGTCCTCATGCTCTGCGCTAGTGCTTCTGTGGTGGTCAGGGTCGCCCTTGGCGACCACCCCTCTGCAGACTGAGTCTGGCTTCAGACGCAGCAGCAGTGAATGAGTTTGCGTTGTAAAGTGTAAACGAGGCAGACGTGGTGGGTCGTTGGGGCTGTGCAGTGCGGTACTCTCTCTCTCTCTCTGACGTCCTCGCTGCAGCTGATTTGGAAACTATCAGCGCTCGGCTTGTAAATTTCCCCAGTGTGAAAAGCAATGCATACAGAATGAATCCGCCTCTATTTATCTATCTGACTATCCTCACATGCCTGTACATGCTCGCCGCACGGCAGCCTAACGCCGGCCTACTGCGGGGAGGTAAAGAAATAAATAAAGCCTGTGCGCAGCTTCAGTTTTTCCACTCGGTTCCCAGACATTTCTACACCTATCCGTTAGATTACAGATGACAAATAGACCCAGATCCTCCTCTGCCGACTGCGTCGGCCCAGCTGTGACGGCATTTCGTCCTCCTGAGGTTTCACCGGCGGCTGTTAGTGTTTGTTAAAGAGCGGGGCGGGTGAGGAGGGAGGAAGTTTGCAGCAGAGACACGAAAACCAGCCGCCGATAAATCATTTTGTTCCTCGATTAACCTCGAGGACCTCACTCTGCAGCTACTGCATGTTATTACAAGTGTTTTCCAGCTGAGTGCGTCTTCACTGATTTATGCAATATTTCATTTACAGTTTCTGACTCGGCGCTCTGCAGCATCTCAGTTTGTGTGCAGGGACAAATCTCAGCGGAGAAAAAAAAATCACTTATTTAAACTGATTTCTTTTCTGTTTGAAAAATGTCTGTGAGTCCTTTTCATCGACCGAATATTTGTGTTTGTGAGACGCTCATCTCTCATCTCGTGTAGGTTTCTCTGACTATGAGTCTGAGGTGAAGCTTCAGGCGTGGTCCATCAGCACATGTCAGTCACATCGAGTAGAAACATGACAGTTCAGCCTGCAGGTGGGGGGCAGGCTGACGTAACATGGACTCATGTACTGTATTCAAGATCAAATCTGCTCCTTTATTTGCTTGTCTCTTTCATTTCCTGGGCTGTGTGTGTGGCCCTGGGCCTGAGCCCAGAACACCCATTGGACAGTCAGATTCAGGAGGAGGAGGTGCTCTTTTCATGAGTCTGTCTCACCAGCCTGATCAGGCTACCTGTAGGGAAAGAGGAGGCAAGAAGGGCCTGCTGCTAACCGGTTAGCAGCACCTAAAATGTTCATGAATAGTAAAAACGAACCAAGCTTCATCCTCTGATGCAGATCTATGTTTTTAAGGTGGTTTTCAGAAAAATTTGAAATTTCTAACAGAGTTTTTGATTTATTTATTTTTGGTCCATTTTAAATCATTCGCCCGTCTGCCAGCATTCCTGCACTTTCACAGATGTGTCTGTATTTGCTTCCTGTGTCTGAGTCACTCTGAGATCCAGCGGATGATGATGACTTCAGTTTGTTGCAGAAAATCCCAGTTAACCTCGTTAACCAACCTCACAGCTGATTTAATCTGCAGTTATTGGAACATAAATTCTGACCTGGTTCTGTGAGAGGTTCATGTCGATATCTCGTGTGCTTCAGAACCTCCGAGGGATCAAAACTGCTGTAAAAACGATTACAAGGCATCAACTTGTATTTTCAGCTATCAAGTAATAGCTGAAAATATTCACAGTATGAAGATTAAATTCAGCGTGGCTTCATCAGATATAACAGTTACTGTCATCACTTCAAGATGCTTAGGTGTGCTTGTGTAAAGTCCTGAAAAATAATCTGACCTTTGACCTTTGCAAAGTTGTTTGAAATGACATGAAATCATAGTTCTACTCACGTTTCTTTCTCCTTTTTCTTTGCAGAATCAGACGTTGTGCAAAGGCCTCAATGAACTTCAGAACGGACAGGTAGGTCACATGATGGTGTCTCTAGAGGTGTGCATTTACCTGAACAAGCTCCTCCCACCTCCTCTCTCACTGTTCCTGCTGTACGTCTGCTTCTTCACCTGCGGCTCATCTTTGTCCTCTGAGGAGAAACCAGTGAAAATGAAATGCTTTGGCCACATTTCACTACCAGAACTGCCGCAGGTGGAGCTGACTTCATGATGATGTGGATGTGTCGGCGGTGGTTGGTTTGAAGTTGTGGTGCAGTGTAATTGGGCGGTGTGATCTGTGACGTGAGTCCGAGGGTCTCCGGGATGATGTCCTAACTTTCTCTGAAGTTTGTTGATTTTTGTTGATTTTTTCTGCCATTGATAAAAGGCGACAGGAGCTGAAACATGGCTGTAACCGTTTCCTTTGTTGCGCTCACCGGTGCCGGTGATGCTGAGCGTTTGTGACGGCAGCGAGATGGCTGAGGAATGTGAACAGGCTGAGAGGACGCTTCCAGAGAGCAGAGACAAAAGGAGGAGAGAATAAGAGCCGGAGATTCATTACACGTCAGTTTAATTTCAGAGCTGCGATTCCTTACGCGCTGGAAGTCGATTTGGCCGCTCGTTGCGGCGGTTTCTGCAGGCCCTCCCATTTATTTGGTCTCTCAGAGGCGAGCAGGCAGACGAAAGAGAACAAACCTAATTAAGGCAAACCCTGTGATGGGTGGATAATTGTTGTGAGGCATCAGTGTGTGTAATTGAGGCTGAATTTGTTTTACAGGTTGTAAATGTGCGTTTTCCCCCTTTGGATGGTTACTGCAGGACTCGTACACGTTTGAACGTGTCCAATCACTGCCACAGGTGACTGTGGAAGGTCATTAAAGCAGTCTTTTAAAACCGTAACTCAAGGGGCGCCACAAAAAATAATCCGTGCTTTCTGCAGAAACACAAACACAGAGTTTACTCCAGCTATTTTTTTCTGTGGTTAAAGACTCTGATTGGCTCCCTTGGTCCTCCACCAGCCAAATAAATGAAGAGTGCAGCGTGGAACACCTTCCCTTGTTACCTCCCCGAGGTATAATTAGACACAGCCAGAGAGGGAGATCAATTCTGAACATCATAATACGACTCAGAGTGAAGCTGTTAAATGATCCTCAGGAGACCTGCTGGAGCTGCTGCAGTGTTTAACAGCCAGCCAGCATCAAGGGAGGCCACGCTCGCTTAATTCCCTCCAAACAGAGACGAGGAGCAGGGACGTGTGCCTCCGACCTCCAGTCACCTGTTTCATCTGCACACTCAACCACAGACTGTATACAAAAGATGGTCATAGACAGCGTGACATCACCCACTTATGTGGACTCCATTTTGAAGCTTCAGTGTTAACGTACAGGCTGCCATTTTATTATTTTTTGGACAAGTGGGTGGAGTTATCAGCTTACGCTTGCTAACAGAAACTCCCAGTGCTCAGTAACCTGCAGTTCCTCAAACGGCCACTTGAAGCTCCAGCAGTGAATCAGAATGTTTTTGTAACTCAATATTTGAAGTTGTAACCTTAAAGTTTGCATCATTATTATATTATTATTATCTTTGTCACTTGGGCCATCTTTTTATACAGTTTATAATGCCATCTTTGAATACTAGATAATAAAATCCTAGTTTCACATACATGTACAACCAGCACATATCGCCCCCTGCTGGTGTATCCCTGTGCTGCACAGTACAGCCTGATTTGCTTTCCTACAGTCAGTTGCAGGTCTTTTGCCCACAACCGAGATGACAGACCTTGCCGACCGTACATACAATACACAAATATCACATTGGGGAGACAGGTCAGGCTAGGTAGCGAGGAAAAAAACATTGAAATGTGTAACACAGAAGGATAATACAGGAATGGACAGATATCAACACACCATAGCACAATAAATACAGACAAGCAACATGGGAAAGAGTTCCAGTGTGTACATCTGATCTGGGACTGCTGCAATCTTTCGACTCTGCGCTCCAACTGACCCGATGTCCACATCAGAGGGGAGGTAAGCATTGGAGGTGGCGTTGGATCCGGGGTAGGGAGGGTGATGCATCGGTATCAGTATCAGTATATGTATGTGTGTGCGTGTCCATAGTTCAGCTGAGACAGTGTCCTTTGCTCAGTGCTGTGAGCGGTGAGCAGACAGGGGAAGTTTTCTGTTTTTCAACCTTACAAGTTGTCATTTTATTGTAATTAATCGCTGTTTATTTCATGATGTCGTCTTATTTTTAGATATTTCAACAATCTAAATATTTTCAGATGTTTCTGCAGCAAATCTACAAAATGTTCAAACTAGGTGTTTGTTCAGATTTAGTCTGGGGTAAGAGGGGATGAAAACCAGCCTGACTGTGAGGAGCTTGCTGAAAGGAAGCACCGGGTCATTGATATACTCTGGTGTTAAACACAGAATTCACTCAAACGTGTCTCCAGTTTTAAAATATTGTTGTTGTTTTTTTAAACTTTTTGCATTTAATGATTAAAAACCTCGTATTAACATTGAAAGTGTTTAGAATATCTCAGATAAAAGCTCGTTTCTTGATAAAATATAATGCCCACACTCGGCCACATCACTCTGTAAAATTGCTTGGGCGCTGAAGGGTGAAGTGAGCCTTCTCCAGAAAGCTCTGATTGTTCCTTATTGGAGGCTTTTTATCGGACTTGGCAAAGCAGGCAGCCCCCTCTTCTTCTTCCTTTTTTCTTGCCCCTCCGACTGTGACGGTGTTCAGGACTGTGTATTTGCTTTGGGTTGGCGGGTAAATGTTGACACGGTGGATCTGAATGAAAGCTTTTCCTCGCTGCTGAGAGAACAGAGGACTTTTGGAAGGTGGTTTGAGGCCTCCCATTCTCATTTTCTCCCCTCACCTGTCCCACTCACGCCGCTGCCATCAGCTGAACTGGTTCTGACCTGCTCTTCCTGTCACTGCAGCCTCTCTGCAGACTCCATCACGTCTCACAGATCTGCCTAAACTACTTCCCTCTCCGACTCAATCATTTGCTCCATCCAGCCCATTATGGCGCCTTTAACAAGCGGCCGAGCCACTGAAGCCCCCCCCCCCCCTTTCTTGCTCATCCACAATCACTTCAAATTAGATTGGCGAGTCAATAGAAGAGTCAATATTTAATTTGCTCATAGCAGGTGGTGATTCAGGCGGAGACATGGAGGATCCACCTTGAGGACGCCATCCTTCACATGAAGTGCGCCAAACTGATAAAATGTTCTGAAAGAGGGGGGGAAAAAAGGAAGTCATGTTTTTGCCTGGAGATGATACCTTACAAAGGCTTCAGGGGAGTCGACTGTAATTGCCTAATGTTGACTGTCAAGTAGGGCTGCCAGAATTAGTCGACTATCAAAATCGTCGCTGACTTATTTAGTGGTCAATGCGTCATTTGAAGCTTTGTATGATCCCAAAAGATGCAGGAATAAGTAGTAGGATTTAAGAGTGTAATGACGGACTGAAACAGAAGATGGCAGCACTGCATGTACAAGGATGCCAGCTGCCGTTAAACCCCGAAGAAGAAGAGGAACCGCATCCTCCTGTGCCCGCATTTGTAGGCCAATTACGTTACAGCGACACGATGAATACTGTCCAAATTCGAAGACTCCGACAAATGCGCCCTTCATTTCCCCAGATTTGAAGGATGGGTCGGGTGTATACTTCGTGGCCCAACCTATCCCAGAATTCATAGCTCCAGCTCCGTTTCCAACAATGGCGGCAGCTAGTTAGTTTTAATATTACTCTTATTCAATGTTCCCTCTAAGCAGCGCACTGCTGGGACGGTCTCTGCACACAGAAAAAAAAATCTAACCTGAATTAAAATTAAAATGAATTTTTTGCAGTGTTAGTAAGTAACTGGCTGCTCCAGTATGGGATTAGAACGATGTTACCTTATCCCATAGTCCAGCCAATAATGCGATTCACATTCGTATATACGCAGCTAATCAACGTCGTTGGCAGGCTCTGACAGCGTCTTTATGTACCGACACTGGTGTCTTAGCTAGCAAAGCGGCGTGGCTGATGTGGAGTGAAGCCACGTGTACAACCATTGGAGATGTGAGCAGGACAGACGGAACAATTGACAGAAAAAGTGTGGACTTTATATCAGTTTTTAAATTGTGTTGATAGGCCACGTAAAACCAGAGTTATGATAAAAATATATGCAATGTTTGGTTTTCTTCCTGAATACTATTGTTGTTTATATTTACTGCTGGAAGAAACGGTAAAAACTGCGTTTTATAAGGAAAGCGCTGGAAAGTACTCTTGTTGTCAGGTCTGCAGGTATCAGGCTGTTGTTCTCCTTTATCTCATAGTGGACAGAAATTATGTTTTGGAGTGGCACAAATGATCTGTGTGGCGTCAGATTTGATGCAGAACAGCTGATTGTTCTGTAAATAGTTTAAAATGTTTATTTAAAAAACCGCCTTGGCTGCATTTTTAGGTAAACAGCTGCAAAAAACTTTGTTTTTTGCAAAACTCAGTAACTTTTTTGAGGAAGTAACTATATAATTAATTGCCCAACATTGGTCTTTATATACTGTATTTTGCAGACAGAGAGTTACAGGACTCTCTCCCAGGCCACAGACTCATAATACAAGTCAGAGCTTTATAAAAACAAAAAAAAAGAAAGTTGTGTTTTCAAACTTGGAGTTCAAGTTATTTTTACTTCCAATAGTGTTAACATACTACACAGGTCATGAACAAGATTTCTTTTTTTATTTTCATTGTAAGTGGGCTAAAGCAGTTAATTAAAAGTAGTCTAACATAAATGTAAATGCTGTAATTTGATTATTTTAATAAACCATGTAACTTGGATGGATTCGATGCTGGTGTGACCACACTGCACACGCCTGCTGTTGCTCACAGTGGTCCAAGGGATCGCTCAGGGAGTTTGTGAGTTCGCTCAGACACATGAAAAATTAGAGGGAACATTGCTCTTATTACTTTTTCTGGGTCACAAAATAAATGTTTAATAGGGATGGGTATCGTTTAGGTTTTATCTGATACCGGTGCCAAACCGGTACTTTTGAAACGGTGCCGGTGCTTAAACGGTGCTCGAACCGGTGCTTAAAGAATGGAGAACACAAAATTGGTCCAAAAACCTCTCATGTTCAGCTGTTTTTTTAGTAAAAAGATAACAATGTTAGCCTTTTCTGCAGCTATAGGGCATATATGGTATCACTCTTGGCTGGAAGCAGTGCTTTAACAATGGAAAAAACAAAAACTTTATCCAAAAACCTCTCATGTTTAACTGTTTCCCACTTTTTATTTGGTCATTTTTGCCTTTTTGGCCAGGGTGAAGGGAGTATCTGCCATCAAACAAGAAGACAGCCGCATGTAGCTATGATGGTGTTTGCTAGTTCACCTTACATACATTAATGTAATAACGTGGTTAGCCTACTCAACGTAAATTATACACGAACAACATTAAGCTACTCACGCAGAGAAGAACGGCTGCTGCTGCCATCATCATCCTCATCATTTCTGCTACACTGGCAGGGCTAAGGGCCAGGACTCTACTCTTCAGCTTTTTGGGGGATGTTGCTAACTCTTCGTCCGATAACAGGCACCACACCTGCAGTAGATGCGCTCGGTGTGAGGTCTCGCAGCAAGCTATCAAATACGGCGCATTTTTCGGCTTTTAAAAAAAACGCTATGCGTCGCCAGGTGTTTCATCGGATTTCAGGTGTTACCTCCTTTCCACAGTATCACCTTAAAGCACTTGTTGCAGGCTGCTGAGTTTGCATCTTTTGCTGTGAAGTACAGCAAGACTTTTGACCGCTTCGCCTTGGGCATTTTTAATCTGTAGCTCTGCTCTAAAAGAACGTACGTACCTGGACCCGCCTACTATTCTCGGAAACTTAAAATGATTGGCTAGAATTCAAAGTGTATCACATCTCAGGAAAAAAAAGCACCGAAATAAAGCACCGAAATGTGCACTGCTTTTCGGTCTGGTTACTACCGTTTATGTCAGAACCGGTGCCATCATGGCACCGGATACCGGTACCCATTCCTAATGTTTAACATATTTTCAGGCGAGAATGTAACTGTGTAAACTTCAAATATCTGCTCAGTTTATCAAGACACCACATATTTTCAAAAGAGCGCCAACGTTTTCGGAGACGTCTGTTACCCACCAGCTCGATAGCTAGCCGGGGTTAAAGGCTCACTAGAACCCGTGGGAACACCGGATTCCCGGCAAATCGTTTTCAAACCCACCGCCGTCTTTCGCTACTCAGGTTAAACATATATAAGTCACTTAGATAACTTAAAAATGTTATTGTTTGGCTTATTTTTAGTGTTTTATTTGTTCCTGAGTAAATCGGTTTGGCTGAGATTAAAGTTAGAGTTTTTACACAGCTGAATGTCAAGCAGACACTTATCAGAAGTGTGAGATGCTCAAGAATATACTCCGGTGTCCCGTTATATTTTAGATAGCAAGGAGTTTATTAGACTTCACCGAAACAATCTGCAAATTTCATTAAAATTTAATAAACTATCATCTTGTCTTTATTTTTAGTTAGCACCTTAAACGCTTAAAGCTGTAAGCTAATGATAGTTATATAAGAGCAGATGCTGCTGGTGCAATAAGCTGTACGTTTTACGTCCAATAGACGCATGATCTGATTAGTCGACTAATCGCAAAAATAATCGGTGACTAGTCGACTATCAAAATAATCGTTTGTGGCAGCCCTACTGTCAAGTCACCTTTTTTGGAGCCTCAGTGAGGTTAGCTTCCATCGATTGTAGGGGTGATTTGCTTTTGGACTTAGTTTCACGGACAGTCGCCACGCCTCGCCTCGCCGTGGCGACCATCCTTCCTCGGGTACTACAGAACTCGCACACAGTGGTTGGCCAGTGGTCAGCCAACGAGCTTCATTCAAACTGCTCAAGTGATGTCATATTTGCCTTTTACAAGCGGTCGACTGTAAAACAGCTTTAAGGCTTTATGACCTCCACAAGGAATTCTGACTTATATTTATAACTGATTCTTACATGTGTGGTGTGTGTTATCATCATATAGAAGGTAGAGTAAAATGAAGAGTAAGTAAAGAGTTAAAATAATGTGTCACATTTGACCTCTGACCTCTCCCTCAAGGTCAGTAGATTGATCTGAAGGTGATAACAAAGCTACATAGAACTGTTTAAAAGTGTTTCTTGTTTGTACTGACAACATATGGGCATATAGAGAATTGCATATAATAATAGGTTATAGTCACATTTGACCTTTGACCTCACTTTTACATTTCACGTCTGCCTTTCTTTTCAACACCAAAATGTGTTACATCTTTAAAGCAAGTGTTGTCCAGAGAAAGGGAAATAAACTGTAGTGTAATATTATATAATAATATCCGGTTATTTATAAATCAATATCTCTTATGCAGGACTTACTCCTACATGTCTGTGTAATCAAAGTAAACATCTGTCATGTACTCTTAACTAGTTTTTCTTGTACTACTAAAACTTCTTAGAGTACATTTAAAAGAACAGCTGCTTTGCTGTAGATTAGCGCTCTCTTCTTGGTTTCAACTTTGACCTTTCTTTATTTTGGCTGTTTGTCTGACCTTTTCTTATGTCTTCTGCAGATGATAGTATTTTAGTATGTTTATCTTCTCCTGCTTGGAAGTTACTAAATCACTTGGTTTGTCTGACTATATAGTTTGTATATCTTTTCAAAATATAAGCTTTTCACCATTGTCTGTAGACAGAAACATTTTATTTAAAAACCCGCAGGATTTTCATTAGAAGTACACCAGCTTATATATGTAATGGCATTTGTTCTCTGACAGTTGATGTTCTACTATAGCAAAAAAGCAGGCAGTAACAAGTCCGTGGTTGTCTGTGGTTTGGAGGAATAGTTAGTTTATTTCTCTTTGAATCAGAAAACATCTCTAACTAATAACTTGTGCCTCTACAATGATGAACGCTCTCATGTGTGGGTGTTTGAAAGGCAGTCAACAGAGGCTCAACATCTGGTCAAAGGCAGAGAGCCTCACACACCACTGAAACGCACACTTGTCCACATACTTTTGGCTCTGAAGCTAAGTTGCTTAAAGGTGATTTTGTGAACAAAGATAAACCACCAGAGAAACACCTGTCAGGTGCACAGGAAGGAGGAAGTGCCTCTTCACGACTGAGTGGGTAACGAGGTCTTCCTCTTTTCATCCAGCCTTCATCTCTGCTCCTCTGTCACTGAGTTTAATTACACACCGTACGCCGAGGCTGCCCCCAGCGTTTGGTTTACCGCTGTCGCTGCTCGGACACAACGCTACATTTACATCAACCCCGCACTCCGAGCAACTGTCCTCCATATCGCGCTCAGTCGGGCGTCACTGGCTCCAGGTCTTAGCTGTAAGATGTGGTTAAATGAACAAAGACCGAGGTGAGCTGCATAAATGCATATTTACATGGCGAAACCCTCAAGTCGCTGTTTTCAAAGTTTTTACTTTTTTAATGAACTAAGTGGAGAATTACTCTTTGTGCCGGGCTCAAAACATCCAACTGGAATCCATAACAACCGATGAGTTTGGACTAGTTTCAGTCTGAGTTAGGGTCTGGTTTTAGTCTATTTTTGGCTGGTTTTGGACTGGTTTAATTGGTGGTAGTCGCTGGTTTAAATCTCATCTATAAATTAACAGACTCATAGTCAGATGTTTCTGTAAGGATGGGGTGTTTTGGCCGTAAACCTGATCCAGGTTCTGGATGTCCTGAGTTATGTCCTGGTGCTCGATGGAGCAGATGAACCAGAGTAAAACAGAATGTGGAAAAAAGCTGAGAGCAAACATAGATCCAGTTGTTAGTGTGCACTTCACATCACAGCAGGGACTGATGCAGTGCACTCCCGTCACCCCCCTCATAAGCATCACCCAGGCCCCTCCCATGCATGGCGTATTGTGTTAGGATGTTTCCTCTCTGTTTCTGCAGGGCGGTGGGGGACAAAGAGAGAAGCCCGTCCTTCCCTTTGTCCCCTCGGAGCCCCCTTGGCGACTGCAGGAAGTTCTCAGATGTCTGCAGAGATGCACTGAGAGTCTGTTAACAGCAGATGTTCAGATATTACAGCACTCCGTTTACACAGGGCACTTCATCCAGACCTTTGAGTGAATGCACAGGAAGAAGTGTCTGCATTTCAGGGCTAGAGTGTTAACATCTTTTCTCCTCTCTGATGACCCACATTTCTGGAAAAATCACAAAGCTGCAGGTTTGTGGCAGCTCTGGCCGTAAAACTTTATTAAGACATTTAAGCAAAAACTTTTATTGTGTTTTTGTACTAATCCCTATCACAAGTTTCCACTCTGTCAGATCTCTTTTTCATAATGATCTTAAATGTGATTTCAGTCTTTTTTGTACTTTTTTATGATTTCCTGAAATGTTTACAGTATAACTCCAGTGTTTTTAATGTGATGTGTTCAAAAATGCTTTAGGGTTGGTTTTGATGGTTTGGGTTGTGGAGTGGTTTCACACTGGTTTAGGGCTCTGTTAGTGGCTTCTTTTTGTTGCAGGTTGTTAGTGTGTTTCAGGGGCAGGGTTTGTGCTGGTTATGGCCTTGTTTAAAACTTTGATTTGTACAGATTTGAGTTTGGTTTAGATACTGAATTTGAGCTAATTTGATTCTAGTCCTGGACTGGTTTTAGTCTAGCTTTAAGCACTGGTTTGCAGCATCATAGACGTTTTTCTCTGTCCTCTGGTGATGTGATCTAAACTGATGCTGAGGTCTGGAAGCTTATGCTTCTCTTAAAGAGAGCTCCTTGTATTTGGACTTGTTGTCATGTTCCAGTGTTTTCTTATCAGACTACACTGTAGTGCTAAAAACCCCTTTTTGGAGAATGTAAAAATCCAAAAAGTGGTTATGTTAGATCTGTATAATGGTCATGATGGTTAGATCTTTTTCTGTGGAAAAGAAACATTTTCAAAAAGTTTTCATGTTCCCGAAAAGGAGCCAGAGTCCTTCAGATTGCAAAGTTAAAAAAAGAGTTTCACAGTTTGTGCCCATTTTTTAGAAACCTTTTTCCATCTCATCAGGAACAAAAACGAGTGACTTCATAGTTTTAGAATAAACTTTGGGGGTTTTTATGTGTCCCTGGTGGCTGTGAGCAGTGCTGCTCCTCCAGAGTCATTCGGTTTGTCGAGCTGAGGCTTCGTCTCAGCTTTTTGTGAAGTGTGTCTCTGTGTGCTTGCTGCTCTTTGTGGCTGCATCTGTCTGCCTCTATTGTTTGCAGGAGTCCATCTGCTGGCCTCCAGCTCGCCCCTCCTCCCTCGCCTCAGACAACCAACACCCTCTAGCCTCACCCCTCCTCCTCCCCCTCCTCTTTGCTGGGAAAGCCAGCTGTCCTCCCCTTATTCTCCCCCATTGCTCCATCACCGATGAGCTGAAGAGGCTGCTCAGAAAACTTGGCCTGAGCGCATTCTTACGTTTACAATAATTTCATTTAAAAAGCTTCAGCTGAAATAAATGAATGTGATTAGTCTGGTCCACACAGTCTCAGCACGTAGATGGTATTTATAGTCAGGAAAGGAAAACCAACACATGCAAAATCATATTAAACAAAGGAATATTTCAGCACTTTTCTAAAAGTTATTTTAACACTTCTGCTGGAAGATGCAGAGGTAGATGTGGATATGCTTTGACTTTGTTTACTTTAATACACTCATTCAGAAGAGAAGACGGGCCGGGCTGCAAAAAAGTTTGTACACAAATAAAATATCTGTATATTTAATCATGTTTTCCAAGTTTAAGAAACTCTGCTTCCACTGATGATGAATTTCTGAGGTTTTCAGCACCTGCTTACAGTCTTGGTGTAGATTTCTGTAAAAATATCCCTAAACTTAACTCTGTTCACAACTCTTGTGATTTTTCATGTATGAACTGCTGACAGTCATGTCCTGCTAATGTCAACTTATGCTATTCAGACACGAGTATTAACTATTTGTGAAGCAGTGTCCTGCTGAATGCATCTTTCTCTAGCAGACATGCCTGTTATTAAACTTTGATAACTTTACTGACTGACTATATCAGAGCAGAACTGCTACTTATATTTCTTTTTATTTGTCAGTTTATTATGTAGGATCCCAGATGACACATTTTTGCTGCTGTTTCATAAAAATAGTCCAACAGCGGTTTGATTGGTCCAAACAGAAATGTCCAGTTTTTCTGCAAATTTAAAAGTAAGATGAATATTTTCAGGGTTTAAATTCTTGGTTTCTACTTTTATTTTTGTTTATTTATGTATGAAATTATTGTCTTTATTCCTTCCCTTCTAGTTTTGCTTTTTTACATTTGGATGCTGGTCTGATTATGAGCTCGTGAGCGGTTTGTCAAGCACTTTTAATTGATGAGACGAGTAATAAACAAATACATGTTGATTGATTAGCAAATCATCTTCAGCTTTAGCGAAACCGGATTTGGCCTTTCGCACTAATCTGTGACATTTTAAGATCAGTTGATATACAGATGACCTGAGAAGTGACCGGTAAACTGATCGATAATGAAAACAGTTGTGAATGCTGTCCTGTTGCTGAAGCATTGCGTTTATTCACGGTGATGTTCAGAGCTGTTCCACTGATAGATGAAAACATTAGCCGACTATAAATGCCTTCAGCTTAACATTGTGAAGTGTGTGGATCGATAATTCAAAATGACAACTGTGAGTATTGATCAGAGGGAGCTGTGCGGACAGGGAGCTGCAGAAAGTGAAAGAATCAATGAAAGTGCTGAAAAACAAAAATCCAGTGTTGAATTTGCAGCTTTTGGTGTTTCTGGAAGCCTCACAGCCTGACAGCTGCTGTTTTGTTGCAGTTTTCAAACTGTCCGCTGGTTTTATGGGATGACATTCATCATTATTCACTTTACTCTCTCTATAAACACTAAAAATATGAAAGTAACAACAGATAATGTAATCAAACAAAGTTAGAACATCTACCTTTTCTTTTTGTCATTCAAACAATATTGGACAGTCACTTCTCTGCTTTGTATGGATCTCCTGACCTGCCTATGAGAATAAGTTGACATATTTTTGTAAGCAAATGGAATTCTTTTAAAACACTAAAACAATCATCAAAAAAGGACCACAAGGATGTGACAAAAGTAAACACTTTTCAGGCTCTGAGTAAAATTAAGCAGTGCAAGGATATCTGAGAGAATACATCACATTTCTAAACGTGATTGCTATCCAAATGTACGTCCAATAAATATCTGGCAAACATTTATAAACACAATCTAGAAAGGCACCAGACACCAAAGAGCTCCGCCAAAGCCAGTCGTCCATTCTTCTCTATGTGATCCGCAGCCAAGCCAATGACAAAAAAGCTTTTTTCCAAGCAGTTTGGATCCACAACAAAATATAATGGTTTCTTCCCTTTCACAGGCTCAAAATTTCCAACTTTTATCTCATTAATTTTTATGTAATCGTACAAACCAACAACAACTGAAAATAAAAGCAGATCATCAGCATAAAGAGAAGTGCAACTTGTGAACTGAAAGCTTCAGTGAACATATTTTTCTTTTTCCTCGTATAGGTGCATTTATATCTTAAAAAAATCAGCTTTTGGAATTCACTGCAAACAGCAGCGGTATTACATCTAAGAAACACAATGTAAATCTCATCAGTGCCAGTCCCAAACCTGGATAGGAAGGACATCCGGCATAAAGTCTGTGCCAAAACAAACACGAGGATCCATCAGCCAAAGTGTCTGAAGTATAACATAATAGAGAACTTGTGGTTTTAGAACTTGCTGAATAGTAAGGTTTAAAAACATGGTTCATGCAGAAAACCTTTGACAAATTAAATTAACCTTTTAATAAAAAGTTAGAAAACTTTTTATTAACAGCTTTAAGCATTTCAAATAAATAAACCTAAACCAAACATTTGATCAGTTTTCCATTTAAAAAAAGATCAAAGTGCCCTTAAAGCTCTCTGTAATGGTAATGTGATGGAGCAGATCTCAGAAAGAATAAATTCTGTTTTGATCAAACTAACTAAAACCTTATTAGCAATCACTCTAGTATCTTAATTCTGTGTTTAGTCTGAAATAATGGGTGGATACTGATGTTTTGGTGCTCCAGGTTGTACATTATGGATGCTTTTTGGGTAGTTTATAAACTCATTTTGTCTCAGTAGTTAAAGTCAGTTCTGCAAGTCACAACTACAATACTGTACAATACAATACTATGAAATACTGAGAATTTGAAGTGTACGAGCTCACAAAGCTTAAAGAAGCTCCAGAGTAGCGGATTCGTCTTCAGTTGTCATATTTTCCTCCAGATGACTTCCAGAGTTTGACTTTTAATTTCTCCAACTCTCGGTCTGTTCTGTGCCATCACAGCAGGAGAGCTAAAACCAACAGAAGCTCCTCATTTTGCTCAACAGATGTCCTTAATCCCGTCTAATCCAACATGTTAAACGGTTGTTTTCTCTGCAGCGAGCGCGGGGCGCCGACCCTGGCACTAAAGCTTCCCACAGGCCAGTTGGACTCCCTCAGACTCCCTCTGGTCCTGGTCTAGTGCTCTCATCTCCCCACCACAGTGCCAAGCACAGGCTGAATTAATAAAGTGTCTGTTTCTGAGGCCGTATGTGAGCGGGGACAGCTCATAGCAGGAAGAATAACACAACTTTTTAAGTTTCCAACAGGAAAGAACCCTAGGTTTACCTTTTACAAAAACTATAGGAAAAAGATTTGTGATCCGATTGGATATTTTTTTCTGGTCAGTCCCATAATCAGTTTTTCTGATGACTGTGGCAGTGTGAAATAAAGAATAATCAGTGCTCAAGAGTGACCACTTCAGCATTTATGACTTTGAATAAAGTCTGTTTTATTCTCTGACAACAGCAGGGCTCCGCACTTCATAAATCAGTTCTTTAAATAAATCATCTGTCCCTTCAAATTTCAAATCAGTGACTTTAAAGAACTTTTACTGCCTTTAATTTAGCAGCTCTTACCCTGAAATGACCTGATTCGTTCCTTAAGATTAATAATTTGTGCCATCAAATGACTAAATCATGGTCTGAAATGACTTCATTTTCTTTCCTTCTCTCTCTTCTGCATCATCTGAGAGCCAAAACACTGAAACGGACTTTCTATGAACTGGGTCAGAACATCAGCACTTTGAAGGGAAACTTGGATATCCAATAAAATATTTTGGGGGATATCACACATGCAATGGGCCAAAAATACATCAAAATTACATTGATGATCTCCATGCTGAGGATTTTAGAGGAACAAAGATCATGATTAGAAAGAATAATTTGTAATTTGGCCTCACAAACACCTGAAACCTGAAACATTTAAAAGTATAAACAAGAAATATACGTTGGTGGGATTTTAATAATATAAGCAGCTGTCGATGGATGATTAGTAAAATCAGGCATTCAGATGATAATTCAGAGACTTAACCTTCTAAAATCAAGCTGTGTAACATCCACATGTGTGACTCGTGTTATATAACCAGAGAACAAACAGGAAGTGATGTAAATGCTTTTCAATGGAAATTGATGCAGAAACATGGAAAATCATCCTAATAACCTCCCTCTGTTGTAGTAAATGTGAATAAATAATAAAATAACTGCTGGTGTTTGGTGGCTGTTTGATGACCACGTTATTACCACGTCCAGTGACATTTAAAACATGACCTGATCACTGAGGATTCTTGGTGTCAGGAGTGTTTCTGTAGCCAGTGTTTAACCTTAACATTAGTCAGCTTTGAGTGTTTTTTTTTTTCTTTTTCCTTGGTGTTTTTCCACTACTCGAGTAGTTTGAGCTCCATCATTGCAGTTTTCCTTGGTGACTTTTCAGGCTAGTCTTCATTTTTCCTCAGCTGCTCTTCCAAACAGAGCCCAAATCATGTTGAGAAAAGATTAGATTTTTAACTCCTCAGCGGGAACACGGCCGAGCACCAGCCCAACCTGCTCATTCAGCCACTAACTGGCCATTTAATCAGCACCAATAACGTCTGCTGCTGCTCTTTCTGCCATTTTTCATCCTCTTATTATCTGCGATTAGGAGAGCAGAGCTGAGATGATCGGTGGACGCAGCAGTGGCTCTATAATTTCTCTCCGGCTCTTCATTTTTTAATATAGAGTTTGACCTTTCAGAGCTATGTGCCGGTTGCCGCCGCTGGTCAATATTCTCAGCTCTCGCTGAAGGTGCGAGCTGTTCGGTTGGCAAATAAATGTCTTCATTAAAGCGACGACCCCGAGCCACATTTCTTCTCAATGACGTTCAGATCGTTTCTGCTTCAGCCTGTGATTTTGTTTGGCCTCCGATAAACGCTAAGGGACGAGGACGGGAGATTAAAGACACTTTAAAGAACATTTTCTGAGAAGCTCTGAGGCTTCTGTTCCCACAGGATTCATGTGTCTTGGAGGTGGTGTTCATTTAATTCATCTTTCTGTGTGAAATTAAAAGATCTGGACTGTACAGGAGAAAACAGAAAAGATTTGACATTTTTAGGTTTTTAATAGTTTTAATAATCCAGTTCTAACTGTTTGTACAGACACTGGCTCCGCTTTTTTTAAAGGCACCTGTTTGACACGCACGAACAAATCCAGGCCAACGACGGCGCTCAGAGAGAACACCTGTGCTTACCTGTACCTCACATTACAACAGCACATTAATGAGCTTACAGCTGATGGCCTTTATTGCTTTATGTTGTTGTTTTGGCTCGCAGACAGGCCTGAATGTTGGTGTCAACATGTTTCCAAAAGCCGAGGGAAACCAGTTCCAAAACAGGCCTGTGTGTTACTGCAGTTTATACGCAGATGCAGGAGCCCAGTTTCAGGCCTGCTCCTAGATCTGTTATACAGGAAGCCCAGATTTCCCTTCAGAATAAAAGCTCGCCTGCTGGACCTTTGTGAGTTCTCAGCTCTCTGGCACAAAATGAGCTTTTATTGAAAAAAAAGGCTGAACTTTACGTCTTTTTCAAACCCCGAGATGTCTGAGTCAAATCAAGCTTCTTCTTCTTGAGTTGTTTTGCGTTCCTCTTGTTTCCATTTACATCTCTGACCTCCTGCTGTGATGGAGTGACACATCTCTATAGCAACATTTCTGTGTGATGCTGCAGGATTGAAACAAAGACAGAAACCTCCCTTCAGCGTGAAGTCACGGGAGCTGATTTAAGTGGTAATAAGCGCAGGAGGGGTGAGGTTTGATCGTTTACTTTTCATGGAGAGGCGCCGCAGTGAGAACAGCGGGCAGCGTCACAACAGCTTCGATCACGTTTCGGCAAATCACATTAAAAAGAAGTCACATTTTTATGATCTTCCATTCATGCGAGCGGCTCCGTCACTTCTGAAAAACCCAATTAGCAGAGATGGGCGATTGAAATCTTGGTGAGGGCGGCGGAGACTCTCAGCGGGCTCGGCTCAGTTCTGTCTCTGCGTTGGCATTCAGTCGGTGAAATATCTTCTGGGCACTTTTGCTGAAAAGTTAATTGAGATGATAAACAAACCAGAGTTTGAAGCTGCTGCTGTGATTTCCTGTTTTTTCTCTCCTGAGTAAAAAAAAAAAGAGAGAAATCAAAGAGCCGAAGGCAGCAGAAACAGTGATTAGAGCTGCCGCTGCTGATCGATTGAAGAGGTATTGTCACCGTTTCTGTTTGTGTAATTAAAGTTTGTGTCTTTGAGTCCATTTACCGAGTAAACACTTTTGTCTTTCTCTGCAGCGAAGCTCGTTAGGGGGCGAAAATCAGCATCACTTAGTATTTAGAAAATAATTCAACTGTTTCTCCAAAGAAGTAAAACCTCGCAGTCATTTTTTGTTTTTTCCCCTATCACAAAACTGCTGATTACACAGACTGTATATCAAAGATGGACAAGGACACTCACTGGTTTGTGGATTCCACATTTTGAAGCCTCAACATTGGCTTTTTGGAGCATATATCTTATTATTAATAATAATAATAATAATAATAATCGTATTATTAATAATACTCTCAGATTTTGGTCCACGTTGATATGACAGCATCACACAGCTGCTGCAGATGTGCTGCGACCATCAGAAGATGGTACACTCGTTATAAAGGGACGGACATGGTTAGCAACAATAATCAGGTAGGCTGTGGTGTTTAAATGATGCTCAGTTGCTACTAAGGAGCACAAAATCTGCCAAGAGTATATCTTCCCTACCTTTACCTTTACCTTTTTTCACCACCAGCAGCCTGAACTGTTGATATAGGTCAAAACTCTGACCCGGACATGTGAATATTACTGCAGAAATTAAGACTCATCGGAGCAGGAAACAGTTTTCCATCTTCTGTTGTGTAGTTTTGTGAGTCTGTGTGATCTGTAGCCTCAGTTACTGACAGGAGTGAAATCAGTGTGGTCTTCTGCTGCTGGAGCCCATCTGCTTCAAGGTTCAGAGATGCTGTTCTGCAGATCTTTGTTGTAACCAGAGGCCATCTGGGTTACTTTTACCTTCCTATCAGCTCGAGGCAGTCTGACCATTCTCTGACCTCAACAAGGTCATTTCTCCCAGACAACTGTGGCTCTTAATGGTTGATGGAAAAATCGAAGCAAATCAGCAAGAAAAAAGTCACTTAAATCATCTTAATTAATCATACTAATACAGTAATTGGATCTACAGCAGGTTATTTTTATCATTCTATATGTCTAAATGCACTGAGTTGTTGCCATCTGATTGGCTGATTAAATATTTACCTTAACAATCAGTTAGTTGTTAGTGTCTCTAATGTGGCTGGTGAGTGTATATATTATTTCAAATTAAAAGTCTATCAGCAACAGAAAGCAATGTTTGTTTTTACATATTTCTCAGGTTTAAATCCAAACTGTACAGACACATGTGGATTTATTAGGACACGAGTTAACCATTAAGGAAGCTTTTATTTGTCATCAGGTCGGGGTGATGAAAGGCAATGTCAGAAACAAAGCGATGTAAACAGTAAACAGCTGTTGTCATCTGCAGTTAAACATCTGTGAGGTCTTTAATTACTCATCAGAGTTTTCATTGATCCGCTGGCCAATAAATTGATCGATAGTTTCGGCTCTTCTTGTCGACATTTCCTGCTGTCGGATCTGTGCGGCAGCTTGTCACATTCCAATGGAGTCCGAGTTACATGGGAAAATTAGACTCGGGGCGCGTTTGATTTGCATTTAAATGGATTTATTGTCCACTGACGGTGTGACGGGTGGAGACTGACCACATGATCAGATGAGAGGAAATGAGGAGCTGTGCTGCACGGTTTGGCCGAGCGCCCCGTTCGGCTGCATAATGAACATTTTAATGTGATTGTTATCAGATGGAAGGCAGCGGAGGAGTATGAGGAGCAGTAATACTGACAGAGCTGAAGCTCTGCTGAAGCTTGGAGTCGTGGTCATTGAGCCTCTGAAGCGCGACTCAGTTTGATTTCATGGATTTTTTTTCTGTCTCTTAAAGTTAAAAAGCAAACACTGAACAGCAAGTGGGGACTCTTTCTGATTTCATTTAAAACTACATGAAACAGGTTTAATTACTCGAGTTAACCAGCTGGATTCACTTATTGACCAGCTGATAATTGCTGATGATGCTCAGGAGGAGTGAATTATAGACTCTGTAATTGGTCAGCAAAGCCTCAAGCTGAGCATTTGTTTTTTTTGTTTTTTACCATCGCCATTTTAATGTTTTAAAAACAAGATGTGCCGAGTGTTTTAATATTTCCTGCAGCGTATTTTAATGAACTCAACCAATGTAGAAATCTCTGTTTCATGTTTTAGATTCGTCAGGACATCAGCTTCATTTTGTGAATTCAACTGCCTTAAAGTCAAAATAATTAGAGTAACTCCTGAGACATCATTTCTGACTTCAGGGTGATGAAGCTGAGAGAAACTGGCTTATACCTCATGTGAGGATCCAGATTTTCACTTTCAAAAAGTCTTGAAAAGTCAGTAAAATATACCGGGCTGCTCTTTGTCTTTCTGAATCCTTTGACACTTTAACTGCAGTAAGCTGGTTTTAAATTACTCATCAGCTCTGTCCCTCAGAGCTCCAGATTAGGGTCGCCACTCCTTTCCTGGGATATAAATAATATTACCACGATAGTCTTTTCAAGATCAACTCTGCTCAACGAGCTGAAATTGAAATAATCACATCATATAAGTGTTTGTCCATCATTGTAGATCAAAATTTGTTTTTGAAAATCTTGATCCTCTCTTTATGACCAGCACCTGAGTACTGGCAGTTTGTCTTCCTATTGGTTGGTTTTTGATAGATAAATCTCTGCTTGGGGTGCTTTCCTTTTATCTGTGCACACAAATAAAAAACATAGTCAGTATGGCCTTTGTTCGCAGTGTTTTATGAATGTTTGTCCTGAAACAGACGTGATTTTTAAAGTCAGATATCCTTTACGTGGGTGAATAAAGGAGCTCTGTTCTGTTTCTCCAGTTAATCCTGGTGATCAGTGAGAGGGTGATGAACCTTCAGAAAGTTCACATCACACACAAGTTTAGGATCTTGTTTAATCACCGGAAGTGTTTCATATTTTTCCTGTGAGCTTCAGCTTCATAACTGCTGTTACAGTAATAGTTTAGGACAGGTCTCACCTCCACCTGAGAGTCCCAGATGATCAGACCTCCTCCTGACGGGGAGGGCAGGTGTGGCTCAGCTCTGCAGTGTTTTCCCTGCTGGGTCGCAGCCACCCGGCGGCCATATTTCCACGCTGTGTTTGCTGGCTGAGCTCTGCATGTGGGGCAGCGGGGGCCTCACGGCCCTTTTTGCCAAACTGTGGGCGAGGGTCCAGACTCTGTCCTGTGTGCCCCTGTTGATAAGCTGTCCTGCTGCCAGACACAAGCTGGTAGGAGTCCATTTACTCGGAAACTGCAGCCAAGGACACTTTGGAGGTTCTGATCCGTGAACATTTTCTCTGCTTCAGTCAGAATCTTTTATCTTCGGTGGTTTCAACTGCATGATCTACTATTTTTCTACCAAATATATAATCTAATCTCTCTTTATGAATCTGGAATAATCTCTCTGTCTAATGGTAGTGGGCTTTGGAAAGCTTCAGCCTAAACCTGTTTACATTTTATCTGTTTTCTTTTCTTCATTTAATAAAAGCTTTTATTTTGAAAGTTTGGATTTCAGTCAAGATTAAGCACTGAATGAAAAAAGTCTTCCTGGTTATGATGAAGCCTGCCTGCTGGGATTAATCAAACATCTGGCCCTGCCTGTAAGTAGGCCCCACGGTGGGATCCTGGATGGGTTTATGCTTGTCTCACCGTTTTTAAGGTGGTGTTTGTGAGTGTTTCTGTCTCACCAGAATGGAAAAGGCCAAACTGCAGCCGTCCGTCTCCTCGCGGCCTGAAGGGCCTTGCTGGTAAATGGCGTGTAAACAAAGGAACCGTCTGGCAGCTGCACTGATGGAAATCTGAACAGCTACTAATGTGTTTTTCAGCAGCCCCGTTATCTCAAAGGCCCACTATCAAACCAGAGTACATAATGAGTGTGGATAATCCGGTCCGCTCGCTGAATCGGCAGCGCTGGCGATGACCTTAGCTGTGGCCGTGGAGCGGGCAGCGGCGTTCTCAATTAAATTCTGCCAGTGGAGTGGAGAGAGACGGCGAGCACGCAGAGATCAGTTTAACTGCTGAATGAGAGATTAGAAAGAAAACAAGAGTCGACTAATGCTGAATAAACTTCACCCCTACGGGTTGTTTCTTCGAATGCAGCAGACTATATGTGCCTTTCAAAGTCGAGGGAGTGGACGGGAGCTGAAACAGGAAGGAGAGGAAGCCGAAGAATAACTGTTACAGTTGTTTAAAGCCCAATAATATTCAGATTTAAATCATTCCAACTCACGTGAGGCATGCATTCATCTTTGTTTCACAGCTTTGTTCACTTTGTTCTTGTTTAAAAGTTGCTATTTGAGAAAAAAGGCTAAAAAGAGCTTTATCGAATCAGAAGTATTTTTTGTGCTTCTGTATCATCACACTCACAAATCCACAAGGAAACAAAAAATACTCAAAATCAAAAGAATGTTTTTGTTTTTGTGGTACACGTTCAAATCTGATACCATCATAGCCTGCTGCCGCCATGTTGGTTTATCAGAGTCAGAAGTGACCATATTTAGACCAGAGGGCGGAGCTTTTGTTTCCGCAGCATGAGCTTTACTAGAAGTTGGTGCTTCCTGGCATCCATTAAAACCTGCAAGTCCTTCATCGTCCAGCAGAGGCTCCAGCAGAGTCCGTACTCATGTTAAAGTGGAAATGCTGTTTCAGGAACAGCTTCAGGAGTCAGGAGTAGTAGTCGTGGTCTTCAATTCCTTGACGTCTTTCCTGTTCCCATCAGCTGACACACTGCAGCTGTTTCAGGTCTCTGCCAGCTCCCTCCCCGTGGAAAGCTGACCAGCTTTCTGGTTCCAGCTGACTTGTCTGTCTCGAGCACTTCCACTGGGACCTCTCCCAGAGTTTCAATTAACGATCTTTCTTCAGCCAGCAAAGAGCAGAAGAGATCAGGGAGGAAGGGAACACTGTGTGACTGCCGCTCCGTCACAGCCGGGTCTGAGAAAAACTCCAGGCGTGCATTCATAAATAAAAAGAAGTGTGTGATTGATGCTGCAGGGCTTTATTTTTTCCATTCTTAAATACCTAAAATTGTCTCTAGACAGCAGAAACCTCTAAAACAAGATTGTAAAACATGATCCGGCCCCAACTATAAATTCTCCAGAGGTGATGGGTAACCACCTTCTCCATAAACGGACAAAAAACACCCACATTCTGCTGTCTCACTCCCAGTTTATTGATTGATTTTTATTATTATTCCTTCCTGCATAAATATGCCGAGCCCAGACAGCATTACAAGACATGGTTATTTAGGAAAAAGAAACCAGAACCAGACAGAGGCAACAAATCAAATATCCTGATACTTTTCTTTTTCCGAGCTTTACAAATATAGAGAACTCATTAAGAAAGAATTTTAAAACTTGTTCATTCATTCTTTATCAGTGCACCAAAAAAATTCTGGGTCTTAGTAACAGTAATCTCATCATACATGGAAACATTACTGAAGAAAACATGATTAATTATTAACCTCTAAATCTCGTAATTAACACAACCTGTTCTCCTCCTGGATGTTTTTAATCTGTGAACTTCAAGAACAAGAAACGAGTTCTTGTTCTTCATAAATGTGCTGTAATCGCTCTCAAGGCCTTAATCATGCTTCATTTGAATATATGTTCATTATTTTGGTTTTAACAAGATGTCCTTTAACCATTTTTCTCCAAGTAACTTTATTCTAGTAGAGTTCACACTGTAATAAATTGTTATTACAATACATAAATCAGCATGAGGCTCTGCAGGACATGGATGATTTCCTCCAAAGCAAAGCCATTCTGTTGACTCTAGTTTCTTACAAGCTTATCATTTGATTTTCACCTTGTTGATCCAGGAATAAAACTCGGATTCTGTTTAATGTTGTTCCAAACACCACTGACCTGAGGCACGAAAGGACAAGCTTTATTTCTGTTGTTGCAAATACTGTATTGATATATATGAATATGTACATCTTAGTACATGCTGGCTGATCGTTATCCTCACTCAAACCCAGCACAGGTTAGGAGTAGGGATGGGTATCGTTTAGGTTTTATCCAATACCGGTGCCAAACCAGTACTTTTGAAACGGTGCCGGTGCTTAAACGGTGCTCGAACCGGTGCTTAAAGAATGGAAAACACAAAATTGGTCCAAAAACCTCTCATGTTCAGCTGTTTTTTTGTAAAAGATAACAATGTTAGCCTTTTCTGCAGCTATAGGGCATATATGGTATCACTCTTGGCTGGAAGCAGTGCTTAATCAATGGAAAAAACACAAACTTTGTCCAAAAACCTCTCATGTTTAGCTGTTTCCCTCTTTTTCTTTGGTCATTTTAGCCTTTTTGGCCAGGGTGAAGGGAGTATCTGCCATCAAACAAGAAGACAGCCGCATGTAGCTATGATGATGTTTGCTAGTTCACCTTACATGCATTAATTTAATAACGTGGTTAGCCTACTCAATGTAAATTACAAACAAACAACATTAAGCTACTCACGCAGAGAAGAACAGCTGCTGCTGCCATCATCATCCGTCATCATTTCTGCTACACTGGCAGGGCTAGGGGCCAGGACTCTCCTCTTCGGGTTTTTGGGGGATGTTGCTAACTCCGGGTCCGATAACAGGCAACCCACCTGCAGTAGATGTGCTCGATGTGAGGTCTCGCAGCAAGCTATCAAATACGGCACATTTCTCGGCTTTTAAAAAACACGCTATGCGTCGCCAGGTGTTTCATCGGATTTGAGGTGTTACCTCCTTTGACAGTATCACAGTATCACCTTAAAGCACTTGTTGCAGGCTGCTGAGTTTGCATCTTTTGCTGTGAAGTACAGCCAGACTTTTGACCGCTTCACCTTGAGCGTTTTTAATCTGTGGCTCTGCTCTAAAAGAACGTACGTACCTGGACCCGCCTACTATCCTCGGAAACGTAAAATGATTGGCTAGAATCTAAAGTGTATCACAGCTCAGGAAAAAAAAAGCACCGAAATAAAGCACCGAAATGTGCGCTGCTTTTCGGTCTGGTTACTACCGTTTATGTCCGATATTGGTACCCATCCCTAGTTAGGAGTGTAGTTTAAAGCCCAGCAGAAACCTACATGTGTGCAGGAGAAGCAGCTGGTTGTGGAGGTTGAAGGTGAATGAAGTTAAATGGAGGATGGTGTAAAGCAGCTTGTTGTACTGTGACTTATCTGATATACAGTATTTTTGTACAGCAATAGAAACAATACAAAATGTAAAAATCAATCTTTATTAATTTCAGCAATCCCTTCTATTAAACAATGATGAATGATTCTACAAGAAAATGTTATGTTATTAGTTTACAGCTTCACAGGGCTCCATTTATTGGCTTATCAAACAGAAACACCGGAAACAGGAAGTCCAAAAAGTTGGAGTTCTACTTTCACTAATCCTCAGAGGTCTCAAACATCATCAGCAATGTCAGGAAACCATTTTAGCTCTTTCCCCCTAAAGACGACTTTGGATACCCTTAATAATCTTATGATGAGTTCTGACGCCTCAGTATATGTCAATAAAGTTGTGGTTTGATGACCATTAGAATAGTTTCTTAGTTTCCAAATGTAGCTGCATAGGCAAAGACTGTCCTCACTAACTTCTGATGGCCTCCCAGTCATTTTGGTCTATAAGCAGCTCAAATATGAACTTCTAACATCACAAGAATGCATTAATAAACATGCAGCAAATAGGACGCTGATAAAATCCGAACCAGTTTAGCTTACCAGGCTATTTCGTACTTATTTGACTGTTTATTGGTTTCAATCTCTAGTTTAGACAGTTGGTGCTGCTTTACACCATTTTGATGTGCACCAGCTTACAGATGGAGAATTCACAAAAGTGAATCATCGGCTCTCAAAGGCAGAAAATTGGGCATGCATCAGAAAGCCCATTTCCTCCATCACACTGTCTGGCCGTCATTAGAGCTGCTCTGTGTGGATAAAAGGTGAGGAGAGAGTGGACACTGATGAAAGCCTCTGCAGGCTGCGTCTCATTTAACTGAGCCCGATAGCTGGAGGAATGGCTCGTTAAGACACCTTAAAACATCGTTAACGTTTCCTCTCTCAGATTGTTGCCTATCAGGCAAAACTGTCTGCTTAGGGGTCACAGAGTCCTCCCAAAGTCTTCCACTACAATCCACCAATCAGCCCGACACAGGCCCGATCTGCAGACATATCTCAGAGGAGTTAGACAGCACTCAAAAGGCCATCCTGGTGCTTAACAGTATAAAACTGGGGAACTGAATCCTTAAATCGTCACCTTTCGACCGGTGACTCTGTTCAATGTTACACCATAGAAAGACGCACTCTCTGTGCGAGATGGTGTTTTCTTTCACACCCTGCATGCATTAGTGAAGCCTCCTGATAGTAACATGTGGAATCAATCCTTCATTTAGAGATACTTGTGCCTAACTGTTGGTAAAAACTGAAGAAAAGCGAAGCACTGAAAACATCTTTCAGAGCGACGCTGCAGGAGCTCCGTTTGATTTTATCCACAGCTTTAAAGCAGCCGAGGTCAGGTTCAGTGCACGCTGCCATTATCTGACATTTTGGGAAATCCTTTACACCTGAGAGTCAGATGGATATCAGCTGTCGAGCAACACGTCATTACATTCAAGTCTGAGTGTCCTTTTTCTGGAAGATAAATCCTCGCCTGTTTGAAGAACCTGGAAGGTCATTTAATGACACTTAAGGGTGGTTTAAAGGTTTCTGCAGGATCCTCAAAGACTCTGAATACATTCCATCAGCTGCACGATAAAAAGGATTTACGGGCTGTTTCTCTTGGTTTAAGAGTAGCTGTGGGCTGTGTAAATATGTCAGCACTCTGTGAGGACCACAGATTGTCTTAAATTTCTAACAAAAAAAATCTAAGGAGGTTAAAATTAATTTCAACCTAAATTTGGGGTTTTAATGGGAATTTAATTCAGACTTATTGTGCATCTTTAAGGGAGGGTAAATGTTTCTAAAGTTGTCAAAAATCCCTATAACTTGTGGGCTGGTACTAAAGTAAGACTGAAGAACATTTTTAGTGAGTTGGATATTAAACATGGACGTCATCTGTTGGGTAGTTTTGGATCATTTTGGCTGCTGCCATGTTGAGTTTTTTTCATAGGTGACCATATTTGGAGACGAGGGTGGAGCTAATGCGGCCAAACAGATGTGATGAACTTATCGATAGAGAACAAACATGTATACGTGTTTGTTACGTTTCTGTATCAGGCTGTAAACATGTTTATTTCTGCTGTTTCAGTTAAACATGGTAGTCTATGGGGACTAACTCACTGCTGCCTCTGCTGGACGTCAGAGGAACTGCAGGTAGTAATGACATTCTCTGCTCTGTCAGAAGCTCAATGTGATCTGAGGTGTTTCCTCTTCAGGCTTTGCCTTCTGCAGGTGGTTGAGGCTTTTTTATTGTCCTGTGTTGTTTCTTTTCTCGTAGCAGGTCTTTGACTGAAGTGCTGATGAATCTTGACGTTCTCGGCGGCAGCATTGTTTGTCTTCAGTCTGATCTCCGGTGGCTCTGAAACGCTCTCGGAGCACTGTAATCGTGGCTCTCTGCGATCCCTGCTGCTCTCACGTTCTCTTCTTCCTCCCCTCATTCACTTTCTCCTCAGCTCCCTGCAGGAGGGACGAGGCTGTGCTCTGCAGCCTGGAGAGCCTTTAAATGAGTGACCTTTGAGACAATCAGAGGCGCCCCGGCTCAAACAAACCCTGAATGGCGAGTGGCGGTCCCCGGGCCCCCGTAGCAGGCTGCTGCCCGGGCTGCCTGTGGATTACATTGATCCCCTGAAACAATGGCCTCACTGCACTCATGGTGGAGAGGGCTGATAAATAACATGTGAATAAATGCAGGGGGAGCACTGAGAGTCATGGAGGCCTCCGCTCTGAGCTAGAAAGGATTTTCCTGGTGTTCTAGAAGCTTCACGTCCCAAACAGTCAACAGGTTTCATTTGACTGGGTTCCGTTCAGGTGACATCGTAACCACGACTGACATGAACTCATATAGACAGTCGTTGTTGCTGCCATTTTTAATAAAACCCAAACTTTGAAAGTCTTTGTGATTAGCAGCCGGGCTCAGCCCCCCCCCCCCCCCACACACACACACACACCCTGCCCCGACCCACCCACTGTAGTCTATAGAAACGCTTGAAAGAAGCAGCGGCGGGATGAGAGGGGGCAGCAGTGAGTGGAATATAAAACATTTAGAGAGCTCTTCTTCAGGAGTGTGAGGGTGAAACGAAGGGAAAAGGGAGATTACTCTGATCTGCCAGGGGAAATGTTTCTGTGATACACGCTGAGGTGGGGGAGGGGCGTAAATGTGTATTCATGTGGACGAGGATGCTGAGTGTTTCCAGTTTAACATCAGAGTGCGAGTCGAAGTCATCGTGAGCTGCTTCAGATTCAGGTCAACGCCAGTGTGAACACTTTCAATCTGTTTGTGTCGAGGGGAGACATCTGCTCAAGGATTCAGGCTAGAAGAGGTCACCTGTTCACCTGCTGCTACATTGTTAACAGGCAGGATAGATGTAAAGGATCATGGAGAGCATGACCAGCATTTATAGAGCAGTCAGTCTGCTCGTACACTAAATACTTACTTTGAACACAAAGTAAACCCTAACAAAACTTAAAAACACAACATTCAGAGTAAATATTAAAAAATATACTTAAAATATCAAAATACCAAGTAAAAAACAAACTAATGTAGAAAGTGCAACCGAAACACTTTTATAGTAGAAGATGAGTTCATTCTTGAAAATATAATAAAATGTAAATTTTTTTAGGTTTTTAAAATAACTACATAAAAAAACCCTGAAACTTTAGCAAAGTAAATACAAAAATAAATAAGTAAATAAACAAGAATGAAGAACAATGCAAAGAAGAAATTATGAAGCGAATGGAAAAATACACAGAATAGTAAAATATAGAATAAATTATTGAAATCACAATAGTGAATCTAACAAAAGAAATAAAAAATAAGTATTACAAAGCTTACCTTTTTTGTATTTTACCAAAATAAAATGTAATAGTTTCAAAGTTAATTAAAATGTTAACATTTAATTCTTGAAACTAAATTAAAACGTCAATTAAAAAGTAAACATATACACTACAAGTTAAAAAAAAATCCACAGTGTATACCGATACTGTGTATCATCACTGCGAGCTTGGAGGTGTTTCAGACTGTGTCCTGATTGGTGTAACCTTAAAGGCAGGAGGACGCACTGCACACAGCTTTTTAATCTCAGCCACGGCTTTGTTTGCAGCATCTTCATACAGCAGGGAAATGTAGTTTCAGGAGGAGTGTGAGGTGTACTCAGAGTACAGACAGACTGAGGCCCTCACACACAGACGGAAGCATCTCTGTCTCTCTCTCTCGCTCTCCGTCTCACTCTCCCTCCCTTGCTGTTATCTGTCTGTCTCACCTGTCTGTCTCTCTCCTGTCTCTCTGCAGAAGCTGGCGGTCAGAAGCTGTCCTGTTGGGACGACTAAGCCGCTGTCGCTCATCAAGCCTCCCAGTCAGGGCATCGCCATCTCTGTGGTGCCGGCCAAGGCTCCCGTTTCCATGGTAACCGCACACATTAACGGACAGAAGGCGGTGGCGAGCTTGGAGCCACTGCAGACGTCCCCCATCAACCTTCAGACGGGCGGCAGGGCCGTGGCCGCTGGAGTCCACCCGTTCAGCAGCAGCAGCAGGAGAGCCGGAGAGCTGCCCCCCTCCCAGGTAACGTCCCTGCTGAGGTCACAGTGAGCAGCTGTTCCAGCTGTTTCTGTTCCAGTCATTAAGGTGAACAGGTGTCCAAAAAGAAACTACTTTACTTTTTCACACAGGAAGTAGTTTATTTCATGTGATGGATTACTACATCACACATCCGGAGATTGAGTCTCAAACACATTATTGTGGATTCACCTGTTTTCCAGGTGAGCGATGAGTTAATACGTTTTACACAGTAACACAGACCTGCACCCGATGCAGGCAGCTTTGTTTCCTGCAGGTAGAATTTGGGTTTTTGTGAATGGAGTCTGGTGGGCTTGGGCAGAGCCGTCTGACAGCAGCACAGGCACTGAAAATGTTTTCGTACTGTCTGCAGTGCTATGATTACCTTTATTTACCACAGTAAATGTAGAACATTTGTTCCTGGTTCCTGGTATTAGTCTGCCTATTTCCTGGAAACTATAATGAAGAATATCAACAGCGGATTAATCTGTGGAGCTTCACAGAACATCTGCTTTTTGGATCCTTTCAGAGGTATTTTATTCTTTACAGTCTTTAGTCTACACTGCAGAGCTGAAGTTATAAAACCATTTTCCCTCTGAACATCAAACTGGTTTAGAGTTTACAGATTTAAAGATGCTTTAACGTGACGCGTTGGTCTTTAAAGCCGCTGGTTTAGGGAGTAAATGTGTTTTCTTTGCAGCCGTCACCTTGTCGAGCATCCAGAAGCTTCTGTGTTGAATCACTGCTCAGAAACCTTGGAAGAAGAAAGAAATTGCAAAAACTTGACATTTTGTACCAGCTGCTCTAACATCCTGAATGATTGTGTTTGAATGCAGCTCAGCGTGTGAATGATCAGAGTCAGACAAAGACCTGAAAACCACAAATTCATCAAGCACAACATTTCCTGTTAAAGTGTCATTTTACTTATTTCGTCAAAGAAATCTCAATTTAAATTTGTGAGAAAAACACATCAAAAGCTCATGTATGTGCGGTCAGAAAACTGAGTCTGAATGTAGCAGAGCCAGCCTTGTTTTTTTTATGTCGGTCAGTTTCCTGTCATAGAGTCTGAGGGCGTGAGTGCCGCAGCTCGCCGCTAAAGCAGCAGCTGATTGTTGTTGTGATCCTGAACGCAATGTGCAGCACGGAGGAGAACTCATGGTTTGAACTCAGGGACTGTTTTCCACTGTTCCTCCTCCTCCTCTGAGCTGTTAGGATTCAGGCCGCAGCACCTCACCTCTTCCACACTTTGTATTCAGCACCATCACCTCCATCAGCACACAGTCGGGATCCGAGCTTCACGCTCAACACCGGCAGCCTCCACACTATTACTGTAATTGCACGGCACCATAGAGGGAGGAGGGCCGAGCCTCAGGGCCCTCGGGCTCTGGCTTTATGCTTCCTCTGTCTGTCCAGCACATCAGCACACCTCATATGACACGCAACACGTCTGCTAATGTGAGACCGGCTCATACAGAGAGGCTGCAAAGGCTGACAGAAAATAACACGAGGAAGCTCTGCGTCTGAAACTAGTCCGAAACACCATGATAAACAATGTCCAAAGCTTTCTAAAGAAGACCCAAATCAACACCTAAAAATGCAAGAATCAATGCCCCTAAAGGGATTTTGACTTAAATGGAAATGATGTCCTGGACGACGTTCAAAGCCTTTCTAACATTAGAATTAAACTATAACAAGCCCAAACTATGGTCCAAAATGAGTCTTAAATCAGGCCTCAAAATGTCAGAAGCAATGTCCCAAACCTTTTCCAAAATATGTCTCAACTTAGAACATCATCATAAACAGGTTTAAAATAATGTACTGTTTAATATAGTGTTTCCGGTAACATAACGAAGCAGCCGGTTGGTGGACATATAGGGAAGATTGCACCATCTACATGCGGTGCAGTGAGAGTTTGAGCTTCCATCAGGGCTGCACTGATAATCATAAAACTTGTTTAACACGGATCAGAAAATGAACATGTGACAATTCACAGTCCCACGACATTCAGGCTAAATGACTGGACACTCGGTGGTGTTGACTGTTCTTCACACATCACCAGGGGACCGGTCAGGGTGGGTTTGCATTTCAGGTCTAAATTTTATATGAAGTGAATCTGACCCTGATGATAAGCAGGTTCCTGGCAAGCTGATGGAATTAGGTTTCCTCAGCCTGCACTTAGAGGCTTTTTGTGAAGCTTGTGGCCTTGGCCTTGTGCTTCCTGTCTTCTGTCAGTTTGAGGCTTCTTGCAGGTGGACGATCAGCTGCTCAGCTGCCGTTGCCTCTACTTGGGATGCAAAGCAGGTCGAACGTTCGGTGCGATAAGGCAGCTGCTTTTCATCATCGTGTCACTTTGGACAAACCAGACTGGCTCTCCTCCTCCTTCTCCATCAGGTGGTGGAGGTGAATGCTTTGGGCAGCAGGACTGTCTCAGCTCTTTATGGCTGCATTGTTCAGCCGAAGCCAGCGCTCCTCACCCAGCTGCCATAAAAGAAAAAATAAACCCTCACTCTCCCCTCACTCTCCTTTTCTCGCCTCCATCAATTGAGAGTCTTAAAGGCTCAGCCAATCAGAGGCCGGTGGCTCATGTGTGAACTGACATGAGGAGGGGGGGTGGGTGGGGCAGGGAGGCAGGTCACTCCGACCACCTGGCCGCTAATTTGCAGATCAATAATGAGTTGTAATGGGACTGCTGCTCTGCATGAGTGCACACATTACAGCTGCATTGTTTCAGCACTTCAGTGAACTCTGAGTGCCGCTACACACACACACACACCGTTTTTCTGTGCAGAGAGACGGGGATGCCGAGGCGCCGCCGTGACCCGCTTTACAAATTCAAATCAGACTGTGTTCAGACGTCCCCCTCCTGCTGGTGGGGTTCATTATCTCTGCCAAGCAGGTGAGGCCTCGGTCTTTCACACACGACTCAAACAGTTCGGGGGATTTGGTAGAAAGTTTTGCTCCGAGTTTTTGAAATTTTTTAATGATTTCACGCTTTTCAAACACTTTGAGGTGAGGACCTTTTACCATCATCTTTATTTGAAGGCTGGTGATTTGGCTTCTCCCAAATAAAAAAACTAAATGCTCACTCAACAAAGCAAAATCTAACCTAAAAACTCCAGACAGTTAATGTGTTACAGCCATGTGTTCCATGTACTGGAGTTTCTCAGCTGTAAATCCTTCAGAACAAATATAGAAGTTCAAAATATAAAAGTGCATCATAACGATGCCCAAACCATCTCAAACAACTCAACAATGTTTGACCTTTTGAATTTGTCTGAACCCATTTAAAAAACAACATCAACATCCTGAACAATGTTTAAAGTAGAAATTGTTGAAAAGCTTTGCTAAATGACTCTTATCCAGTCTTATCCAGTCCTAAAACTACCCTAAACACCCAAACAGCATCCTAGTCCCAAACAACGTCATCAACATCTCCCTGAATGTCTGAAATCTGGTTGTAAAAAAGCATTTAAAACAGCGTTTCAGCCGGTGCTGAAACAGAATGGAGAAATCTGCATCTTCAGCCAGAGTTTATCTGAAGATGACATCAGAAACATTCAGCATGAGCAAGTGCTGCCTCAGAGGAAAGGTTTCAAAATAGAAATCATAAAATGTCGGATTTTGTTCAGATTTGTTATCGGCCGGTGAGAAAGCAGCAGTTTTACGTGAGCTGGAGATAATTGGGGCTGGTTTCAGTCAGCTGTGAACCCTGGCTACTGATTGGAGCTGAGCTCAGCGCATGTTAGCCGAAGCGGAGGTACAGAGAGGCTGCGAGGAGGCCAAATCTGTTTGAAAGTTTGAACGCCAATCCTGCCTCTCTCTTTCATGACTCTCCTTCTCGCCGCCTTCCAAAGACATCTTTATCCTCTTAAAACAGCAGCCAAGG
Organism: Neolamprologus multifasciatus; assembly: GCF_963576455.1. Classification (NCBI taxonomy): domain Eukaryota; kingdom Metazoa; phylum Chordata; class Actinopteri; order Cichliformes; family Cichlidae; genus Neolamprologus; species Neolamprologus multifasciatus. The sequence goes on along the minus strand of NC_140455.1, from coordinate 16,705,843 downwards.
TCATCGGTGCCGTCCGCCTCCAAGGCTCGTCAAAGCCAGAGGAAGGTAGACGGCCCCTTCAAGTGGTCTGCACGAGCACAGAGGGTCCGCAGAGAGCGACGGTCGCATTAATCATTATTTCATTTGCCAGCTGGAAGAGAAGAGAAGGCAGAGGACAAACACGCATGCTGTATCTGCTGCTGATTTAGCTGGGCTCGGTTCAGTCGCAGGAACTCAGGATTCAGGCTTCACCTCCCAGACCCCAAAACCAGGGTTTCATCTGCAGCCCATCATTTATTCTGAGATATGTAAGTGTGTGTCTAGGGAGAAGTGCAAGGTCATAGAGACGGACCAAACAGGCTGAAATAGATTTATTCATAAAGAGCTCTTCAGTGAGTGCGCCTCAGACTGAAGCACAGAGTGATACTTCAGTCTCTCTGGCTCAGATCTGCTCAGTCATTTCTCAGGATTTGGGGCTAAACAAGGACTTCTAAACATTTCCATGAACATCTGTGACTTCAGTAACCATGACGACCACAGGAACAGCATTAGTGTTAACCTGACAGGAGCGTACGTGAGGAAACATGGATCCTTTTTATTCATTGACCTCCTTACAGCTAAAACCTCAGTATAGATCATGAAGCCGTGCAACAGTCGACCTTTTTGATCATCAGCTTGTTTGATCCTCACAGCTTCATAAGTCCAGCAGACATCTGCATGAGCATCAGCTCGTTTATCTTCATTACAAACTGCAGTCAGATCAGTTTTAAGTGTCAGAGTAACGATCGATCAGAGTCTGAAATCTGCTACTCTGATGTCTGATCTGTTTTCTTCACCAAGTGCATTCTGGCTAAACTTTAAAGGGTCGTCTCGGCATGTGGGGTAGAGGTGTGATCAGAGCATGTTGGAGTAGATGAAAGCTCTCCTTTTACCTACATTTAGAGGTGGGGATCGTCGCCCTGCTGTGAGTCCTCCCGGGTTGGAATCATTTTCTCATATTTTGGAATTTTTGTGTTTGCTGAGATGGAAACGGTTAATTCTACTCTGATGATGGATCAGTTTTGGTCCAGTCGATGAATTCTGTGATTTGTGATAAAGTTTGAAGGCAGCTTTAATTTGATTTTTAATAATCTGAGGTATTTAACAAGCATGCTGCGCTGCACGTTCACTTTAATCAGCACCAATCACAGACTCAAGAGCACGAGGAGGAAGTTTTACTTTCAGTCAGCACGTTTGTTTTGTGCAGGTTTCAGAAACGAGTGTCAGCTGCGTCTTCATCATCATCAGTGTTCAAGTTTCACCGCTGAGAGCGTGAATGAAGTCGGTATGAAGCACAGACAGAATCAGAATTATAATATTTCCTGATCAATGTTCAAAATCACATTTGATTGTTTAAAAACCTTTTGAAAGGAACATTTGTGTACTATTTTGTACTTGTACCAGTTTTTAATGTTTACTGTTTCATAAATGAGCAAAACAGTGTCCCTGTACCATAAAACACATTTAATTAAACTACAGCATCATATTCAGTACATGTATGAATAAATAATCAAATATGTTACATGCACAGCCGGGCCATACCCCGAGATTAGCAGGCTTCAGGCCAGTGACCAAAGACTGTCTGAATTATGTTGTAATAAACGCTGAGCTGCACTAACATGCTCACACAGAAGTCACAGAGGTAAGAGGTCACAGAGGTCAAACTCAGGATTTCAGGTTCAAATGAGAAAGATTCTCTTCTTATTTCCAGCTTTCTGTTTTCCTGCTGAGTCAGATTGTGAAACAGCGCCCCCGGTGGACAGAGTCCCCCTGTTTTTTGTAGAAACACTGAGTGCAGCTGAAGCTGCTGATGCTGCAGACCGATTCTGAAATGTGTCGTCTCTGCTGTGTGTGCGCTTCCTCCTCCTCCTCCTGCTGCCGCTGCTGCTGTCGTCATGAAAAACCAAAGTTCATAACCTCCAAGGCTCGCCCGCCTCAGGCCATACACCATCCTTTGACCTGTTGAGACTCCAACACTGCTCACTGCAGTTTACAGCGTTTACCCATCAAAAGTGGATGTGACGCAGAAAAGTCAGAGAAACTTCTGAGCTGATCTGTGAACACGGAGATTAAATTTTTATGTCACCACCACAGTTTGAGAATTGAAGCTGTACTTTGTAAAACAGCTGCTCCTGGATCAGCTACTGATGAACAATCTTTAATTTACTTTAATTACAGCCAGAATAGTTCAATAAACACAAAACTCTTCCTTTGTTGACTTTCACATGTTGTGGTTTCATATTTTAGTTTTTTAGGCGTGAAATCACCTCAGTCTTCCCCTTATATCAAGTGTTCCAGATGGATGTTTGCATTGAACATCTTCCTAATAATGAAGTCAGAGTATGAACAGTAACCCAACCCACCTGCTTCTTAAGCCTTTTCTTTACAAGGACAGCCAATCAAGGGAACTGGGAGGAGCTAAAGGAGCAGCCATGGGTCAAAGACGGGAGAATTATTCTGATCTGTATGTCATACCGAGCCGCTGTAGCAGGGTCCAGAAACAGATCCGGTTTAATGAAATCAAAGCTGATTGGACGGGAGGAGTGATGGTGATAATTAAGGAAGAGGAGTTTGGCTTTAGTTTTCTGTTTTCAGTTCTTCTCGTAGATGCCACAAACACAGCATCCTTGTCTGAATGTGACCCCAGCCCCTCCTCTCTGGTTTATCGCAGCAGGCCTGCGAGACTAGGGGAGGAGGACAGTGTATGTGCTGCAGAGCCTTGGTCTGCCTCGGTCATAGTGTAAACTTAAAGAAGGAAGCAGAGAAAATTCATTAAAAGCAGGAAATCACTGGGCCGAGGAGGAGGGGGAGGAGGTCTCCTGAAGAGAGGGTGCTTAGGCTTGGAGAAAAGAGGCAGCAATTACCAAAATGAAAGCACTGCAAGAATTTTCATCTCTGCAGTTGCCATGGAAACCAACCTCGTCCTCCTCGCTATGGAGCCGCAGCTCAATACAATGGAACGAAGGGATTTTCATAGAAGAAGAAAGGAGGGGAGGGAGCTGCCAGGAAACATGGAGGAGACGCTTGTGGCTCATTTATAGGTTAGTCTGACAGAAGGAGTTGGCCAATCAGGGTGCAGACATCAGAGGGGGGACAGGGGGCGCTGTGACGGGGCAGCACGCTTTAAACAGAGATTAAACAGAGGGAGCAGAGACGACCAACAGGGAGGGGGGGTGGGAGAGGAGAGGACCAACAGAGAGGGAGGGAAGGAAGAAAGGAGTCATTTCACTGACTGCTGCAATATTTTATGCATTAAACAGTAAAAATCAATTTCTGGTATTTATTTTTGTACAGTTTGGAAACACAGACTGAACTTTGAGTGTTTTGAATGAATTCAGTGATCTGACTGTAATTTGGCACTCCTGAGCTTCTGTACCGACTCTTCCAGCAGGTGGAAGATGTTTTAAAGTTTCCACTGAGCTCCTCTGAGCAGCAGCAGCTACTTAAACAAAGAGAAGTCCTCGTTAGTTTGAAGTGACGACCCACTCGCTGCTTTTCTGTCTGTTATTTATTTGTTGCCTGGCAACAGGAAGAAGTAAAATGCTGCTGACTAACGAGATGCTGAAAACTGAACGACTTCCTGAGGAAGATTTCTTCTAATGAAGTTGTGAGTTTCATGAGACCAGCCGCGCAACAGCTCAGAAAGGTGGAGCTTCTCGTTACGGCCCGCCCCACTGCTGCGGTTTGACTCGTCTGAGCAGAATAATCTCGGGTTCAGGTTAATGAAACGGTTTCCCAGTATGCAGGAGTGCTGTGGTTTGATGTAGGAGCAGCTCCCCTTGTGGTTAGTGTTTGTTACCACAGCAGAATGAGCCCACTGGACTATATGAATTAAAGAGTTCATGTGGCAGACTGACCCCGTGTTGTGTGTCAGTGATGATGCTGAGCAGATGAATTTAGACGCCGGACTCGTTTGAATCCTGCTTCAGGCGGGTGATCAGCTTGTTGATTTGTACTTTCTGTGTTGGTGCTCAAGGAGCTTCCTGCTGAATAACTGCATTTGTGTGTTTCAGATGCTGGGAACTCTCACTGCTGTGCCCATCAAGGTGCCTCAAGTCAGCTCCCTGCACCGGCTGGCAGGACAAGCAGCCACTGTGCTACCTCAGGTAAAACCACTTGCTAGGTCGTCCTTGTTAGTCTGACTCCACATCACGATAATGTGTCAGGGTCAGCAGAACAGTCTGAGTCTGATTGTAACAGTAGCTGCTTCAAGCTGAAAGCACCAGAATGATGAAATCAAAGTGTTTCTGCTGAGCAGCTCAGTGCAGAGTTTAAAGCAGAGCTTCAGGTTTAATCTGCGGGAGAACGCCCACTTCTTCTTCTGTCTTTGTAAAAGCTGCAGAGTCGCTTTGTTTTGTGCTTCAGTGACACTGTGAGCTGCTTCACACACTGTAACAGTAAATACAAGACCGCCGAGGAGCGAGGAGGGAAAAAGAACAATTACGAGAAAAAAGAAAAGAGGAGCAGGAAGATGAAAAAGAAGATGGAGGAGGAGAAGACCAGGGAAAAAGAAAGAGGGAGATAAGTAGGAACTAGAGGAAGTGAAGAAGGAAGGAATGGAGGATGAAAAAGATGAGTTTTTTTACAACCCCTTTTAACTCTTTGTATTGTTTATATTGTCTATTTTATTACTTAACCTTCTGTTTATTTTAACCTTTGTGTACAGCGCTTTGTGACTACCTGTCTACGAAAAGCGCTTAATAAATAAACTTACTTACTTGCTTATTTAACTGGATGAAGACAAAAAAGAGTAAGAAGATGAAGAGTAAGAGGAAGAGTTTTTTGTGAAGCTGGGTTGTGTCTCTAAATCAGTGAAAATAAAAGTTTTATTTGGACGGTTCCTTTTTACAATGAAACATTTGAATGGGATAAATTTGAGTGGGATTTTATTTTGAAAGTACTTCCCAGGTGGAAGTAAATCAAATGAAGTTTGGACACACTTGAAGAACCTGCAACATCCAGCAGGGGGCAGCAGAAACCAGAGCAGCACTACAGAGCTCACAGTTTCAGTCCCTTCGTCATTTATCAGAAAATCCTCTCATAAATGTCTGAACTCAATGTAACAGTGTTGACTCCTGCCTCACAGTGTGACTAGTTTAAACCATTATCTTCACCATCCTCCTCATCGTCGGGTATTCTTCGGATCAGGGGTGACACGTCATGCTCAGTCTCAATGATTTGTCCAAGTGCTTCAGGAAAAGTTGAGTGTGTGTTGTTAAAGGCTGTCCTCCTGATGTCCCCCTGCAGGTCAGGCCAAAGACCCAGATCCCCGACAGCCTTCCCCACAGCCCCTGCCAGGAGCTGCAGCCTCTCAGCCTGCAGCGGGCCGCCACCGTGGTCAACCCCAAGAGCCAGGGCCCCACCCTGCCCACCGCCAACAGCACCTTCAGCCCCGACCACCAGCCCAACGGCCAGAGCGATGCCTCACCGCCCACGGCCCCGTCGGGGGGCCCCGACTCTAGCAGCCCCGTCCACCACGCCTCTGCGGGGCCTGGCGTGGCCTACGCCATCATTGCTGCCTCCCCCACCACTGGCAATGGGGTGTCTACTGTCAGCGAGGCTGTCAAGGTGCGAAAAACAACAGAAACAGAAACCACGTTAATAATAATAATAATGATAATAATAAACCATTCCCCTCCTGGGAAATGGTTTGGACAGCTTTGGACATGTTTCCAGCCTTCAAACTTTCATATTGAGCCATTTGTTAGTTTTCTTTGGCGCCCCCTGGTGGCAGAGCCTGCTGAAACTCAGCTGTTTTTACTATTGATCAATGTGTTTGTGTCTGATTACCAGTGTTGGGACTAACGCGTTATTAAGTAACGCGTTACAGTAACTACGTTATTATTGTGGTAACGAGCACGGTAACTAGTTATTATGCCAAAATCAGGAACGCGTTAGTCGTTACTGGGATTTAGATAGGGTCGTTACTCGTTACTTCGTGTGGTGGCTATCGCGGAGCTTCCACAGATTCAGTAACATTAGCAAGTGGTGGAGGCCAGCAGGTGGATGAGAGAAAGTGGACGCAGAAGGAAAAGAGACCCGAGGCGGCCGCCGGTCCGAGTGTGAACTGAACTTCAGGTAAGAAGTTATGACCTGCAGTCTATCTGGGTCAGATATAAACCAAGTTTAGGTGGAGTTTATTTTCGTTATTCTGACTTTTTCCGTACTGCGTACTAGCTAGCATGACGGAGTTTCTATACAGCTGGGTGGGTGCTATGATGTTAAAGATGTTGAACTTTATTTTGTTCATAAGTTATCAGAGTTGCCAACCGTCCCGTCTGGTATTCAGAGAAAATATTACGCGTATTGAGGTGAAAAGGAACAGTTTGTCCCGTAATTCAGCTACAATGAAAAAGACACAAAGCTTGAGTTATTCTGTGTCTTTGCTGCACAGCTGCCTCTTCTTCTTTCATTCTCCCCCCTCCCTCTCCCGTTTCTACTTCAATCATGAAAACTGATCAGTGATCAGCTGATCGGCTTTTCTCTCTTGTTTGTTTATTGGTCACTTTGCGCCAGAGAGAGGAAACCAGCCGATGTCGCGTTAAACAACAGCAGCACGTTTAAGCTTGATCAGCTGTTGTTAGAATTTATTTAATATTAATTTCTAGTATCAGCTGATGTTTGCTGGAGCCACAGCTGCAAAAAAGCTGCTGGTCATGATATCGGTTTGGTTATCTGGTGAGAGGGAAACATGAAGATGAAACCAGGAGACGTCCTTACTGAATCATCAAAGCTGAACAGGTGATGGAGAAACAGGTTTACCTTTTAGGTGACATGAATGAGTTGAAGGGAAGTTATGAACTGTTTCTGAGAGACGAATAACACCAGGATCCTTTTTTTATGTAGCTGACAGCTGGTAACTGTGCAGGGGCGGATCTAGCAAAGTTTTTGCCAGGGGGGCCAGGTAGGGCATTAACAGGGATAGGTGGGCACAAGGAAATACTTTTCTTTCTTATTCTCATTTAAAATATCTAGCTTTTAAAAAATAATTATCTGAATCTTACAACAAACGATTGATAGATTGATGCATATATACCATCAAAACAGTGTACATCACTGTCACAACAGCGTTTGTTTTCATTCAAAGGCTTTATGATTTTTCCTATAATGGTGGGCCGGTCTCTAGTCAAAATGCCCGGGCCAATTTTCTGTCCCAGTCCAGCCCTGTATGCAGCTCATCTGCAGTCTGGTGTTGCCTACATCTTCCTATTCAGAAGGCAGAATTTCCGAGTTCTGAGTACAATCAAAGCACCACGACTGCAGTTTTTGTGTTGGATGTAAAAGGCGCACATGATGCTGTGACGTAGGCTAGAATCATGGAAGCAGTCAATGACGGTCCAGGCGTGGGATTTCTCTCGTGGAAATATGCACATTTTCTTTTCCTTTCTATTGGTAGGTGGCACAGTGCACTTGTGGCAAGTAAGCAAGCTAGAAGACTGGCAAAGTTATGGAAGCAATACATTAACAAGAGAATTCTAAGTAAAACCAAAGTTACTTTCCCTAGTAACTAGTTACTTTGAAAGTAACGAGTAACTTGAAGTAACTGAGTTACTTTTGATAGAAGTAACTAGTAATGTAACTAAGTTACTATTTTAAAGTAACTTACCCAACACTGCTGATTACTAAAGCTAAACTCAGACTTCACTGAAGCTGGTTTAAAGATTTTTAATCTGGTTAAATGAAATCGAAAGGAGCCAGTTGAGGTGGTTCGGGCATCGGACAAGGATGCTCCCTGGGCACCTCCTTGGCGAGGTTTTCCGGGCATGTCCCACCGGGAGGAGGCCCCGGGGCAGACCCAGGACACACTGGAGAGATTATATCTCTCGGCTGGCCTGGGAACGCCTTGGTGTTCCCCCCGGATAAGCTGGAAGAGGTGGCTGGGGAGAGGGAGGTCTGGGCTTCTCTGCTTGGGCTGCTGCCCCCGCGACCCGACCCCGGATAAGCGGAAGAAAATGAATGGATGGATGGATAAATGAAACCGGAAGTCATCTACACGGGGCAGGTCAAAGTTCAGTGGGTCACATCTCCTCTGACGTCACCTGTTTGTTTTCAGGTGATTATCATCCAGCCGCAGGCGCCCAGCAGCACCGAGGGGTCCCCGGCTCCGCCCACCCCCAAAACCCCATCCACCCCCAAATCCACATCCCCGAAGAAAGACGAGGACCCCAAGGTGAGACGTTACTCTTCATCTTCATCATCATTACAGTCAGCAGTCAAATCGAACTGAACTTCATCCTCACGTCGTCTCTCTCTCTCACTTTTCCAGAAAATTGCCTTCATGGTCGCCCTCGGCCTCGTCACCACCGAGCACCTGGAAGGTGAGTTTCCGGCTGATCAGAAGTAACCAAGTATTTTACTCGAGTACTAACCTGATTGACTTTGTGTCAGCTGCTCCTCATTACAGTTTGAACAATTCAGAGAAAACATTAAAAAAAAAGCTGGAGGTACACACTGTATGGGGCACACCCGTGGACTGTTAGCAGATGAAACAGCAGTTTTTAAAGTGTTTGTGTTTCTGTGAACAGAAATCCAGATGAAGAGGCAGGAAAGGAAGAGAAGAAGCACAGCCAACCCGGCCTACAGCGGCCTGTTCGAGCCAGAGGTAAGAGAGCCAAAAAACGCTGCGATTGCCTTTAATCTAGATTAAATGAGGAATGTGAGTACTGCTTGTGTTCGTGCTCTCACTCTGTCCCTCGTGTCCCTGCAGCGTAAACGCCTGGCGTCACATTACCTGAACAGCTCACTCTTCCTGTCACCACGAGGTAAGGAACAGCGCACCATCCTCTGCCTGCATCAGCATGTTTACACAGCTCACAATCAAACACTTTAACTCCACGTTCTCACAGTTTTAAAGTCAGTTTCATCTCTCATTACCCAGCAGCAAAAGCAGTGAAACATGACCTTTAACCTCATGGGCTATTTCACTGATCCTGAACTGAACTGTTCAAATTTGGTTCTGAATGTGCCGATTTCACCCTCAAGTCCTCACGATGGTTCAGACATCACTGGACTCCCCAGGGTGACCTCTGACCTGCCAGCAGGAAGTAGCACCTGCTGATGCTCATTCCTTCATTCACTCATTCACTCAGCTCATTGATTGCAGTGATCTGATTGGTTGATCTTGACTCGGTTACTAACCTACCTGAGATGTTTTAACTGAATGGCCTGCACGGCTTCTCCTCTAACCTCCCACTAACCTCTGCTCTGCTTCAATCCACATGCTAGACTCTGAGGATTTCTGCTGGAAGGTAGGTCATGTGATTCATGATGTCATACCCGTGTTTCAGGTCTTCTGTTTTCAGATGTGCATTAAAGTTCTTCATTTAAATCATCAGCCCATCTCTTTTCGCTGACACTGTGAGATCATAGGCTACCAATGTGTCAATCACAGGTAGCCCCGCCCTAAACTGTCCCCTGCTTCCTGCTCCTCTAATGGGACGTCATTTCCAAAATGAGCTACATGTTTTATTGTAAAAGTATCAGATTGAGTTCACTGAGCTCAGAGGTCAGCTGGCTGGAGGTTCCCCCTGCTGGTTGTTAGAGAAAATGCAGACCCTGGTGGATGAGACCGGTACTGATGGATACTTGCTCTGACAGCAGGACTTGGAGCATGATGACCACTGTGCCGTATGTAAGGAGGACGGCGAGCTACAGCAATGCCACAATTGCCCTCGAGCTTTTCACCCCACCTGCCTCCACCCACCGCTCAAAACCCCACCCAGAGGCCCCTGGTACTGCCCCAAGTGCCAGAAGAAGGTACGACCTTCCCGTCCTCACAGGTTCAAAGGTTTTTGGCTTTCGGTGCTTAGCATATGTGTCTAACAGCATCGATCTGTTTTCGCTGTCCAGGTCCTGAATAAGGAGAACATGTCATGGCCACAGAACTTCGTTCAGTCCTACGTTACACACAAGACGGGTAAGACACGCGATGAGCGGCCATGTTTGTCTGAGTGTACTGACGGTGCACTGATACATGTTTGTGTGCGAGCAGTGAGGCAGGAGGAGAAGCGACGGCTGCTGAGGAGGAACAACGAGCTGAAGAAAGAGTGTGCTCACCTGGAGGAACAAGACAAGCAGCTCAACAAGACACTCAAAGTATGAACACACACAGAGTTCCTCGACACACTGTGGTCACAGGTCTGGGTCCAACTTTTCCTGCGCTTTCGATCTTTCGTAACTTCATAGGTGCAGCAGCAGTCTTCACATTATAAGTCTTTCAGTGGGTTTAAAACTGATTTGGTTGCAATTTCTAAAAGAGTTTAAATGTGAAACTTTCATGTGGATATAGATGCTCTAGTTTGGGAAAATAACACAAATTAACTAAAAAAACCACACATTATATATAGTTCAGTTTTATTTACATAGTGTTAATTCACAACAATAGCCACCTCATGGTGTTTTATACTGGAGTGACTTTATAATAATAGATTATGAAGATTTATGAATAGAATGAAGAAGAAACACTCAGTGCATCATGGGAATCCCCAGCAGCCTACACCTATTGCAGCATAACTAAGGGAGGATTCAGGGTCACCTGATCCAGGCCTAACTATATGCTTTAACAAAAAGGAAAGTTTGAAGCCTAATCTTAAAAGTAGAGAACAGTACAGAAGAGCAGCCTGAAAACTGAAGGCTGTGCCTCCCATTCTGCTTTTAGGAACACTGGTACTTCTAGGAACAACAAGTAAGCCTTAAGGAAATGTATAGTCCAGAGGATGTGGACATTTCCTGTTTAGACAGCTTGATCGATCCTAATTTAGATTTCTGTTTTAACTGATAAAGAAAACACTCCTGTTGTCTTCCGTAGATGGTTTCTCCAGGACAGGAGGTGATGGCAGTTTGAAGTGTTTTCCTTTTTAGAGTTTAGTTACTAAAAGCTTCACTTGCACTGGCCAGCTCACCATCATTAACAGCACTAAATCAGAAAGACTCATTACACGTTTATTAGTGCACTGCATGGAAACACCACCAGAGGGCAGTATGCAGTAGTAAGCAGCTGAGCTCAGCGAGCTGTGAAACAGAAAAAGGCATGCTAAACAGAGTGTAAGGGCCTGCTGATGAAGGCGAGGCAGCTAGCTAAAAAACGAAGCACTTTAACTGCTGTCACCTTCAGATGGATGGAAGAAGGGTTCAACTGTGTTTAGCACGCCTCGTTTCTGTTTCATAGCTCACTGACCTCAGCTGTTAACACTACATACTGCCCTCTGGTGGCATTTTAAAGCATTGTATCATTGGCCTCTCAGTAGCCATCCCTGGTAGAACCCACGTTCCATTCAGGCAGATGGGACTGAACACCTGGTTATACCTGATTTTAACACCTGATCTGTAGCACGTAATATGTGTCCCCAGATGAGTGATCGGGATGCAGCTCACATGCTAATGCTGGGTGTGCCGGTGTACCTGTTGTACCTGACAGGAAGTTGCTCTTCTGTTTCGTGTTGCTGCAGCAATGCATGGACCTGCGGGAGCGCCTGCTGGGGCAGCAGAGAGACACTCAGGCGTCGCTCGACCGCCTCAAAACTCTCATTAGGTTGATCCAACGTGACCAGCTCATCCAGGTCACCATGACGACCACCGCCACCATCGCCACGTCGCTGCTCTCACAGTCCTGGATCAAATCCACCAGCACCGCCGCCGCCGCCACCCCCCCGGGCCCCTCGGCCACACCCCTGCAGACAAGCCACAGCCAGGACGACGTCAACATCTAGCCCCGCCCACCAGAGCTCCAAGTTTTTCCACAGAGGGCAGCGGTGATGATTTCTTTAGTCAGAAAAATATTGATGAAGAGCCTCTATCCTCCACACGATTCAAGTATTTTTTAAAACCCAACACCTACAGTGCTTACGAGATTTCTTTTTTTAAGTTCTTTTCTATTTATTAACATTCTTGGCCTTAATGTATTTATTACAAAAAGTTCGATTACAGCGTGGCGGCGGGAACGCGCAGCCCAGAAGATATTTCCCTTTTTTGAAACACAGGTGTGATTCCTGTCCTGCGTATAGAGAGAGAGAACAGTAGAGTTAGAGTAGATCCAGGATGGATGGAAGTGGACGGACTGTACATTGATATATCTGAGTAAATGTTTGTTCTCATTCTCCTATGAACAATGTTTTTGCCATAATGATTCAGGAAAATGTTTTCATCGTGTATGTGAACGCATACGAGCCTTCAAACAAAAGCAGAGAATAACTTTTTTCAGTATTAATAGAGTTAAAGTCAAAGAAAAAAAGTATTTAAGATTAAACTACAGAAATTAGCATTTCTAGTGGAGATTTTAGTATTTTCATGCTGATGCCTGTTGAAAAATGTAAGTTTGGAGTATTCAAGGGGATCACTGTACATATGTTGTATTATTATTATTATTATTATTATTATTATCACCATCATGATCATCGCAGGGTTTTCAAACTTTACCGAAGTCACACGTCTGAACGAGACGAGTTCCTGCTCGTTTAAAACATCCACTTCCTGTTTGACAGCAGAGCCAGAGAAACATGCCAGACATATTTTCATTAAAATTCATTTCCTATTTAAATCAATAGTAAATATTGATGCATCTAGATTGTAAAAATAACTGCAGAGCTTCACATTCTCTTTAAGGTTTAGTCGAAGAAAAGCAGAAACCATCCAAACTCTAATCTTTGGTCTTGAAAAATTAAGACTGCACTTAAAAAGTCAAAACTGCTCTGAAGCTCTAAATGATATGAGTTATTAGAAAACCATTTATAAAAACTGCTGAGCCCGACATTAAACTGGATTTAATTGGTTCAAACACCATGATGGTCAGATACCATGAGCGCTGATAGTAGGACCACAAATGTTTGATCTCCAGTGAACCAACACAGACCTTACGGGAGGTTCACACACAGGCTGCTCACCGTGCAGCCAGTGCACGCTCTGCTGGACAGGCTGGGTCACTCCTCATTCATCCTCAGCACATTATCTGCATCATGCTCAGTTTGAAAAACCCAAAATGTTTCAGTATCAGATACGTGTATGCTGAAGCAGACAGAAGGAGGAGCTGCTTCCACATTAACGAGGGGTCAACATGTTTAATCTGGAGAGTTTTACTCCTGATATGACCTCAAACTGATTTTTGTCTCATTTCAACATCACCCATCAAAATACTGAGTCAAGTCCTGTTAGACCACAGAAGAAACACATTTACGGCTTTAATATTAAGAACCAGCAGATCTTCAGTAGTCACTGAATAAACTGTAAGCTGTGTGTAAGTGAACTTCTTTCTTCATGCTCAGCTCTGCTGTCACAGGAAATGATTGGTTAAGTGGGCGGGGACCGCCGTGTTCGCTCACAGCTGCACTCGAACACGCCGACGTTCAGTCGATGTGACGCACCCGCCCCCTCTCACCTTTAACCAGTATAAAAAATATGCCAAAAACATTTTGTTGTTTTTGTACTGGGATCAGTAATGTGCTTTTTTTCTTCCCCTGCCCGTTTTTATATTTTTCGTTTTTTTTACTCGTGTTTTTCGAACAGCGACAAGCCTGTTAATCCGACAGATGAACACTGCCTCAAGTACAAATCGTTTTAAATCCAGGGTTTGCGTCTTTGTTGCGTCATTTTATAAACACGTTGATCGGAAATGGGACCGCTCTGTCAAACTGTCGGCGGGCCGGGACGCCGCCGTCAGTCCATTTGTCTCGCTAGTCTTCCTGCTGGTCCAGAGAGGTTCCATTTGAGTGTTATGAAGTTAGATTTAGTACATTTTTTATTTGTTTATCATGCAGCTCTCAACTTCCTGTCGATGCACAAACATGAAGAAACGGTCAGAAAAACAAAGGCTTTATCAGGAGGACGGGAAGGAATACATAAAGACGTGATTTTATTTTATGAGTCATATCAAGTCCAAAATACCGAAAAGATCCTTAATGTTGGAGAAACATCATCTGCACAAAAGATTAAAAAACAGCCAAGCGACTCTGAATGAAAGAAACGATGAGCAATACATCGGCAAAACGGTTCCAAAGTGACTTCACTCCAAAAACACGGTCAAAGGCCTCCGTCGGCTTTTGACCGTACTGAGAGACAAAAGTGGGCACGGAAACACGACAGCCTGACTTTTCCAAAAGATGCTTTGAAGCTGACGCCTGAAATCTGTGCACCTTCACGTCCCTTAGGTTTTAAAGAAACACTGAATTTTAGAACCTCAACCCAAATCGAATAAATCAGGGGCACTGAGACTGAAAGGATTTTTGGTTTGTTCTGCTTTCATTTTGGCTTAAATCTGCAAACATGTTCATAATGATGGATTCTTATAACTCCAAGAGTCAGTAACATGAACTGACAAAATAAATAAAAGAACAGACAGTATCAAAAAGGATTAATTTTAAACTACTGAGAGTAAGAAGAAGGCGTAGGTTGTGAAGGGGCACAGACGACAGACACCTCGGCTGACCGAGGGATCCCAACCTCAGATGAACGTCTCTCAGCACCAAATTTTCCTGCGTCCGTCGTTCCCTCCATCGTCAAATGAACAAGTAGTTTTTCAGAATAAGAGCTCTGTCAGATTACAGAGCCTGGAAGGAAAGAAAATGTCAGTAAATTCTGACCCCAAAGTGCTGATCTCTGAACCATGTGCTCAGGTTAGTGAGTCCTGGTGCAAATAAAAAGATTTACATCAGAGGAAAGCAGCACATTGACGAAGAGATGCATAGTGATCTGTGTGGCTACCTTAGCTAATGAAGTCTTGGATACAGCCCTTTCAAAATAAAACGGTTCAGTTTATGCACCTGCATTATTAGTCAACACAAAAGGTCATCAACACCTTTTTTTTCACTAACTTTGTCCATTTAAAACCATAGTATATCATCTTAATTGAAGATTCAGAATCTGCAAAAATTGTTTCATGAATAAGAAATGATAAACAAAAGTTTTTAAATTCTCTTTGCATTTTGACAAAACCACAAAGTCATAATACTGGGGATCCACGTGTTGGACGATAATGTGGGCGCCTGAGTTCAGTATCAGGCTGCATCCACAAACACAGATATCTACTAATTAGTGCTCAGTAACAGTAATCAGTTAGAGCCCTAGAATTTCACCAAAACTGAAGCTCAGACTTCTTGGACGACCTTTTAGTACAGTAACCTCACAGCAGCCATATTGTCTAAAAGGCACCAACAGCACAAATTTGGTCCAGTCCAGACTCCAGTTGGCTGAGGTGAGGCCTAGCAGACAGCTAGTAGCTACAGCCACCAGTGTCACCATCACCTGCCAGTCAAAGAGGTCCCGCGAACTGCAAACTTTAAACCTTAATACAGTTTAAAACAGTTGAGTTATAAAAACTTTCTTCCCCTTACAGTTGTTTGTCTCTGACTCCAGATATGAACCTCAAACTGTTACGTCTCCTTCTTCTCCAGTATACAAAACTGTCATCTGCATATGGAGACACTCTTCTTCTTCTCATTCATCTCTTTTACTTCCTCTTATCTTTATTCTGTATCAAAAGTTTCATACAGTTGTTATAATGGGGGAAATTATCTAAAGAGACCAACAGTTTTTGTATCAGGCTGTAAACATGTTTATTTTTACCGACTCACTGCTGCTGCCTCTGGTGGACATTAGAGCTTCACGTAATTTAACTCTTGAACTAAACCCTTCCTGGCTCTGAATTTGAGACGAACCTTCAGTAAAGTGTAAAAACATCAGATTAAATCTTTGAGGGTGACGTGAATGATGCCATGTGATGCATATCGAGTAGGGAAATAAAACCAGAAGGAAACCATATCAGCGCTCTGTGCCACGTCCATGCTCCGCCCCTTTAAAATGAACAAACCTGTCCCTGCGAGCGAACCTCTTCATCCGTTTCTAGAAATCCTCTCCGGGAGAAACTGTGCAGTGCTTAAACAGATCTATTTTAATACACGAGTCGACATTTGAACAAAAACATTTTTATATTCTTTTATGGAGGAGCAAAACGAGAAAACAGAACATTGGATTTTCTATTGTTTGCCAGTTCTGCATTCTGACTTCTCGCTTCGGTGTATTATTTTAACCACGAGGAGGCGGCGACGGCGATACGAGGGTGTTTAGATGGAAGTGAAGTGTGTGTTGGCTGTGGAAGTAGAAGTTTTCTTTGTCATTGATAAGGGGACTGTCCAGTGGATAGTGTGTATAGGAAAGTGTTTGTCTTAAATATGCCAATGTAGTTTTTCTTCTTTATGATGCATTAAAAAGCGGATTGATGGAAGGTGGTAAATGGTTAATGAGTAGTCTCACCTTTTTGTACCAAGTTCTTACGAAAAATTTAATCATTAATAAACAAAATTCAAGAATAAAAACGGCTCAAATTTGTTTTATTCTTAGCAGTTTCTCTACAATCTGCTCTTATTTTGAAAGTCCAGTCCTTGTGTTTCCTAGCAGCTGACTCACTGATGAGGATTTTTCTTTGGTGGTCCTCCTTCAGCTCTCAGACCACCTGAAGGAATTGGATTTTCCCTACTCGTTCACCTCTTATCTGAAGAAAACGTGGTTCAGAGCAGGAATGAATCACCTTCACACCAGAAAGCCGAGGGCTGAACCTGAACTCACCTGCGTACGGGTCTCCTCAGGCTCGGATTTTACTCAATTGTAGATGAGGATTCTGATTTCTGCTCAGTGTGAAGCAGAACTTTCTGAATTTGAGGCTCACAATGAAATCAGAGCGTGCTCAGTTTGAGCAGTCACAGGTAAAGTGACCTCAGGAGAGGCTGAAGATGAGATCCGCTGAATTTTAATTGGGGACAGAAAATGGGGCAAGCTGACCGTGTACCTGCATGCTCATTGGCTAATGAACATACACTTCTTGGACGAAGCTGCTCAGCATCAACCAACCTTTTTTCCCCCAATAACGCGGTGAAGTCCACCAGTGAAAAAAAAATCTAAACAAAAACAGGTGAAAGCAGAGAATTTATCACAGCTTTTTATTAAGGTACATATAAAAGATAAACCTCTGGGTGTCTTCTGTCAGGAAAACATTCTGTTTGTACAAACCTGATGAAGACGGCGCTCTGAGGGTTTGAGGTTGTTACAAAAACAAAACTTACTGCAATCAGTTTTTACATTTGGTGGTCTGCACTCGACAGAAACGCAAAATACCACAAACATGGAAACAGATTCCAGCTTCTCGTCCAATCAGATCACCTCCAGTGTTATTACTTCATTAAAGATGAAACACTTAAAGTATAAATAAAACCAGTAACATCACCATCATGAGTCCAAACGTGAAGGTTCATGCTTTGAGGTCCACCTTGCATTTGACCTTTTTAAAAATGATAAGAGTTAAAAAAAAATTAAAAAATAGTTGCCGCCGTCCTTCAGGGCATCACCTGTGCAGGTGGGCAGCGGGAGCCGAACACTGTGTGGACGTGCTCGATGAGGAGCTCAGCGAAGATGTTGATAGGGGTCAAAGCGGTCAGGGAGATGGAGCCGTGACGGGGCCAGACCAGGTTCACGCCAAAAACACACGCCAAGTTAGATGGAGACATCTTGTTTATGATGCTTTCCTGAGACACCTGAAGGGGGCGGCGCACAGGCGAGAGAGAGGGAACAGAAAACACATCAACAAACTGGAAAGGTGCTGCAGCATTCAGTTTGACCTGCTGGTGGCAGTGGTGTCTCACTGTTAGAGTAAAGTCACCGATACACAAACAAGTCCGACAGATCAAATGATGTTTTTGTATATTTAAGATGATTTTTATTGTAACTTATTTCCATATTCAAAGGCGTTGATGTTTGAGTCATTTCATATGTGACGTCACAAGTATGTAAATCAGCTGCTGAGACTGCTTCATTTTACAAATCTGACCAGCCGTCTTCGTTTACAGTCTCAACTTTACAGCAATAAAAATCTGTTTGCTCCAATCAGCTGTTTGTGTGTCTGATCAATCACCTCCTGATTGGTGCTTCTCAGACTCATCTGAGCTGTGACTCACCTGGTGCAGGAAACACAGCAGGTACTTTGCCACAATGAAATTATGTTCAGGTAGACTCTCGACGATCTGTTTGCATCGGGTCACCCGCAGACTGCTCTCCACATCTGCAACCAATCAAAAACCACTTTAGTCTCCAGAGAACACAACCCCTATTTCTTCTTCTCCTGCACAAATGCGAAATGCGGGACTCACGGAGCAGCTCCTGGACCTGGCTGTAGACCCGGAAGGTGAGCAATGGCTCAGGAAGCTCTCTGAGGAATGTCTTCAGGATCACGGCGGGAACGTGCACGTCTCCTATCTGCTCGAAGTTCACCGGCTTCCCTGCATGAGTTTAAATAAAGTCAACTTTATTGACAATGCTATTTTTCACAGATCCTGAACTCAAATTTATCCACAAAGTCACACACTGACACATATATATTTTTAAATACAAATTTTAAAAATGAAGATATGAAAATAAAATAAAAAATAGCCCAATAGAAAAAAATGGAAACAAAAATCAAACTACAAGAAACAAAAAATAATACATAAGATAAATATAATCAAACTTCATAAAATAACATTAATAAATTAGAACTACAGCAGTGTAGCTTATATGAGTGGAAAAAGGACTGAAGAGGTTTTTTGGGTGACCAGTACAGTAAAATCATGAATCGGAATCACCAGGAGCTGCTGTGATCGATCGATCACCTGGAGATTGATCTGTAATCATGCTGATCTTAAATGTTACGTTCATGAACACAAGCTGTTTCCCATTTCTCACAGTTATCTCCATCTGAAGGCGTCGCCTCACATGGCAGGAAGTTCATTTAATGCAACGTTGGCCTCAGCATGGCTTCCTGTCTGGTTTTTTTTCCTGACGATCTGAGAGATCAGAGAGCCCCTTCTGCTGAGGCAGGGAGACCCCACTCACCCAGGTTGTAGAGTTTCTGTACTTCCTTAATGAGCTGAACCCGAGCCGATCGCCTGAAGAGCCCCTCGGTCCTCAGACCTGAAACACACCGTGATGCATTCACTGACATCAGCTGAAAACGGTTTTCTCCGGTTTACAGTCGACTGCAGATCATCTCCTCACAAACTCTGATCACGGGTCTCACCTTACTGACCTCACTTTATCTGACTATCCAGACAGAGCTCTCAACTGGATCAGGTGACCCTGAACTCACTGTTCTGAGATGAAGCCTCACCTTTCTCCTTCAGGTATGTGACAGTCTGGGTCATCACAGGTGGGATGACGGCCTCTCGGTTCTTCTCTCTGATGCTGTCAGAAAACACGTTTCATTGATTAAAACTGCTCGTTTGCGATCGACTAAACTACAGAGTGACACTCACTACTGAAGACTAACACCAAACTGCTGGGTGGGCAGGGGGGGCCGGGGCGGGGGTGTTTTCACAGAGGGCGGGGGTCCTCCTTTCTGAGTCGCTCGCAGCTCCTCGTCATGTCTGTGGAGAGACGACAAACACGGTGAGGAACACGATGAGGAGCCGTTGGGCGTCCGAGCCGAGGTGCACCAACCTGAGCACTTCCAGGGGGATGAAGAGCTGCTCATAGTTCAGGTGTTCCCGAAGCTCAGCCAAGTAGTTCACATACGTCAGCTTCCTCCCAAACTTGTGACTGCAAACAGAACAAGAGAATAAGAATCAGCTGCAGCGTGACCGAGAGCAGCTAGAGAACTTCCTGCTAAGCCTCAGGTGTGCTCAGGTACATATGTACCTGATCAGAGGTTTGAAAAGGTTCCAGACGATTCGGATGAAGTTGGTGGGATGGACAACGTACAGAGCCTTCAGGTTCTTCTTGTACCTGAAACACATGTGAACACACCTGCTGAATAATCCACTAAAAAGAGCAGTCTGGGTCTCGGCCCATGATCTGTGGCTCTCCCTGACGGTTCGTGATACCACGGTAACCTGACCGATACCACTTCTCAGAGACAGGTGAACAGGTAGAATCGACCCTGATGCACCCCTCAGGACTCATTACTGCACCTCAACACAACTTTAAGCACATTTGAAGAGCTAAAGAGGTGCAGATATGTCCCTCAATGCCGAGCCTGATACCACATTTTTTAAAAGGTCAGTTTTTGCATTTTTACAATTAAAAGGTCCAAATAAATAGAATTGGATTGAATCGAGTTGAATGCAAAACTGATCGCCCGCCCAGCCTGTAGACCCCGGCGGCTGTTACCTCCTCTGACTGAAGGCTGGAGTAAAGCTGGAGGTTCTAGTTCTCCACAGAAACGCTAAAACGTCTCTGAGACTGAAGCTCGGAGTAAACTGCGGAGGGTCTGAAAGGGTTTCCTGCTCCTATAGGAGCTGATGGTGCAGCTGCTCCACTCACTCTGACGTCACACTGAGCGTGCTCTGTAGCAGACCTGAACTTGAGGTTCTGGTCTGTGAGCTGATGGATCAGTCTCTGGGCTCTGCAGTAAAGCGCTGAACTTGACTCATAAAGACTACAAGAAATTGAGGTGACCTACTTCCTGTCGAACTCGCTGTAAGCCTCTCGTAACCACTTGAGAGACGGCTTGTTGCTGCTCCTCAGGCCATAGTGGAAGTACACCAGGATGTAGTCCATCTCCACATACTGGTCCAGTGTGAACTTCAGGTACCTGCAGACAGAGAACATTGTGAAAACCAACCACAGAGGACCTGTACATCTCTGACCATGGCAGGCTGCAACATGGACTCACTCGAGCAGGCGGCGGTGATTCAGCTGGTGCGAAGGTGGTAGGCAGCAGCTGCTAAAGACAATCAGCTTCCTGCCGTAGTGGTCGTCCCCTGGAACCAAAAACGGCGAGAATATTAGCAGATCGTTAGCATTGGCGGATCGTTCTGAACTGGTTGACTTAAGCGGAGCTTACCCGAAACCTGGATGATGCCGTGTCGAGCCACGTCGTAATACGGGTGGGAGGGGTCGAGACTTGGTGTGCTGACTGGAGGAGCTGATGGACCATCTGTGACACAACTGCCCTCCTCCTCCTTCTGCAGCTCTGTTAGAGTAAGAACCACCTGAGTAACTCACACCGACAGTGTCTGTCTGTCTGATTGAGTGTGTGTGTGTCTGCCTGCTTGCCACTGTGTGTGTGTCTCTGCCTGCCTGTGTGTGTCTGAGGTGCATTTGAACTCTTTAAAGTTTTCCTTTACAGCTGACTGATCAGCTGATCCATCAGGAGCTTCCACATTTAGTCAGTAACAGAAGCTCCTTCACAATAAAAACCTGCAGATGTAACCACTGGTTATATTTGAGATTTAAAAAAAAAAAGTAACTGACCAATCAGATCTCTGGAAAATGACCTCACCATTGTGTCTGTAGTAAAGTGTGAAGTAGGTGTGACACTCGCCAGCTTCAGTGTGAGCTATAAATTCTGATTACAGTTTTTTCTGAATGCTTAAACCCTAACTGTGATTCTTATAGCACAATTTCTAAAACTATTAATACTTATAGAAAAACCACTCACTGAGTTCGCAAAACTAAAAGCACAAACACTGCTTTGCACTCAGTTTGCCATTTTGTAACACACACTTTGCAAACCTGTAGCTACAATCCACTGCACAGCACTCTTTTTGCAGAACTGTAAACACAACTCACTGCTTTACACTCAATTCCCAAATGATCAACGCACTCCTAGCAAAACTATACCCATTTACGGCCATTATTTACATTATTTTGCCAACTGTCTGGCACACTGTCACATGTGAAAACTTTTTTAGATAATTAGTTCACTTTGCAATCAGCCTAAGCACTATAATACAGGTAAGCTCTGTGTGTGGAGTACAATGGAGGGAGCAGGAAGAGTGAGAAGTAGAGGAGGCCGAGGAAGAGGACGTAGAGGTGAAGTAGTAGGATGAAGAGGACGACAAGGACAAGGAGGAACAAGAGGAGGACGAGGAGGGGGGAGAGGAAGGGTAAGAAGAGTAAGAAATAGAATTGCTGATGACAACAGAGCTACAATAGTGGACCATGTATTCAACCATGGAGTGACCCTGAGGGAAGCTGGCCAATGAGTTCAGCCTAACTCGAGCCGCTACACTGTAGCAAGCATCATAAGGACATTTTGAAATGAGAATCGGTTAGTACAGTCACTTTGCACTAAGATCTGTAGCACTGCCATATGCCAATGAGAAACACAACAATACCATAGATGTAACAATACTGAAATTGTTACTTTACAGAATTGCTAGACGACCAGATGCTGGGGCAGAGGAAGCATGTTCACTGCAGACCAAGAAACCCATAGTCAACATGGCGATTGCAAATAATCCTATACTTGGAAATAAACACTTGTGTTTGTTTTGATGAAGTTTGGATCCCTCCATGTTTACAGACCTTTGACAAAAGTATGAGCTCAAACTGACATAGCCTACCTTGTGCACAGAGAAAGCAAAAGCCAGATGTGTTTTTTATTCATACCATCAGTGTTTAGTTGGTGCATTGTGTGCTTATTAATATGATGGCTTGTGTTAACTGTTGGATACGAAAATACCATTTTTACAAAGGTGTGGAGAGTTAAGCAAGGGTTATTCGCTTTTACAAGAAAACTACAATGTTTTGCTGATTGGGTGAAGGGTTTTTTTTTTATTTGTGTGTAGAGTTTTGCAAAAATAGCCAATAGTTACAAAAAATGTGCTTGAGCCATCAGAAAAAACTGTAATAACCCTGATATGACACCAAGCTGCTCCCCTCTCCTTTGAAGAAGTCAAAGTTTAGCCTGAGAATAATCACATGTGATAAATTCCTCATTTATGAACCTGAGGAGAAGAAATTACACATCAGTGTTTCCCCGTCACAGCACAGACTTCCAGAATAGAACAGTTCCACTTCTGGACATTCGTCTGACGTTACTGACAGACCTGAAGTTACTGTTTCACAATTTCTAATCTTAGCTTTCTCTGTAACATCAGCCTCTCTGCTATCAGAAGATCTGTTTCTAATTGGTCAACAGCTGATAACTTCGCCTCATTCATGAGACTCGAGCCAGACTGGTAACAGGAACCTGCTCCTGACCTCATCATGGTCTTATCTGCTGCTCTCGGTCTCCATGTTCAAGTCAGGCTGCCCTCAGAGGTCCCAACCTCAGACACAGCTTCACAAAGACTATCCAAACACAGTTACACACATCATCATCATTATCATCGTCATCATCATCACCACCTGAGTTTTGGCTGAGTTTTTAGAAATGACCCGGCGATTAGTTCTGAATTCCAAACGTGTAGCTCCGCCCATTTCCGAGATGACTTCCTGAGATCAGTGATTATCAGGGTGGAAACTGGAGCTGTAATCTGTGCTCGGGAAGTTTGTTGTAAACACACAGCAAGGTTGATAACAGACAGGAAGTGACCCAAGCGCACAAAGGCCGACTTTAGCCCTGAGCAGGAGGTGCCCAACAATCAGAGCCAGGCCGCTGGGCTGTAATTTTCCTGCTGGAGAAACCGAAAGTTTCGTCTGCAGGTTTTAAAGTGTGCTAGCGTCCTGTGACCGCAGGCCAACTCAGATCGCTGTGCTTCCATCGATCCATTTCTAACTGACACGTGTGTTATTTATGTGACCAGACAGCACAGTGACAATGACCTGAAGAGGAAAATGACTCATGCTGTTCAAACATTTCTACAAATAAAAATCTGAAATGTGTGGCGTACATTTATTTTCAGCCTCTTTTCCTCTGAGACCTCTGGATCAAACGCAGATCACTAACAGGACACCCACAGGTCACCTCTGTCCAGCTGTTCTGTGACAGCCTCAGAGGTTCCTGAAAGAACAGCAGTGAACAAACAGCAGGTGGGTTTGAAGGAGCGGAGGTTATAAACAGATCTCAGGCTTTGAGAGCCTCACAGAGATCCACTCACTCCATCATCCACAGGAAGAGTAAGCAATGGCTGAGAGGCACACAGTCACTGTGGAGCAGCTGCAGAGATCCACAGTCTGTCCACAGGTCATCAGTTATAATAATCATAATAATAATAACAACAAATTTTATTTAAAAGCACCTTTCAAGACACCCAAGGACACTTAACAACAGAGTAAAACACAACAATGACAAAACTAAGACCAATTAAAAAACAAGATAAAATAAACAAACAATAAGTTCACACAGAAAGAGGCGAAAAGAAGGCAGAGCAAGTTGGATAGAAGAAAAAGATGGAATTGAGCAAGCAGAAGAGGTGGTGCTTAACAGGTCTGAAAGGTAAGGAGGAGCAAGGTTATGAAGGGCCTTGAAGGTGAACAGAAGAAGCTTGAATACTATTCTGAATTTCACAGGAAGCAAGTGAAGTTCCTGAAGGACAAGGGTGATGCGCTGGTAGGAGGGGGTTCTGGTAATAATGCGGGCAGCGGAGTTTTGAAACAGTTGAAGCTTATTAGGGATTTTTGGGTGAGACCATGTAAGACAAAATTACAATAGTCACTGTGGGAGGTAACAAGACTATGAACAAGAATGGACACAGACTGAGTCGGAAGAGAAGGATGTGAACGGGTGAGATCATTGGTCTGCGATTCATAGGATAGTGAGCTGTCAAGGATAACACCAAGGCTCTTAACCTGATGTGAAGGGAAAACTGTGGAGTTGTCAATAGTGAGAGTGAAATGATTTGCCTTCAGTAGGTTGGATCTAGTGCCAATAAGTAGAATTTTAGTTTTATCCTCATTGAGCTTAAGAAAATTGGAGCTGAACCAGGATTTTAACTGGGATAAGTAATCTGTAATAGAAGAAGTTGGAGGGAGGAATCGGACCTGCGGGAGAGATATAACTGGGTGTTATCAGCAAAACAGTGAAAGTAGGGATCAACTTTAAAGTGGTACCAAGAGGGAGGATGTATATTATGAAGAGAAGAGGGCCTAAGACTGAACCTTAGGGTACACCAGTAGTGACTGGGAATAGACGAGAGCAGAATGATTTAAGTTGGATAAACTGGGAGCGGTCAAGGCGATATGATTGGAAGCAGGCTAGAGGTGTGTCAGAGATGCCAAGAGAGGAAAGTCTGTTTAGAAGGATGGAGTGAGAGAGTGTCAAAGGCTTGAGCTTAGATCTATATGAACAAGAATGTTGAAAAGACTAGAGTCAGCCTCAAGTACAAGACACACAGCAGGGGCTCTGGTCACATGAGACCAAAACACAAACCCAACACTGCACATGAACCTAACGGAGCATCGTGCTCGTCTCCAGCAGCCAGATGAGAAGGTGGACAGAGGTAAAACAGACGGTGCTGCAGAGGAACGCTCAGATACAAGTCCATACCCGAATCAAGCCACTCACAAATGAGCTCCAGACAGCTGAACTCACATGCTTCTCAGATTTTTACTAAAAACGTCTGAACCCCAAGAATCATTTTCCTTGCACCTCACAGTGAAGCACAGCCATGTGCTGCTCTACATTAATGTGGGCTCACAGCAACACCAACTCCTAACATCTGAACTCTTTTCAGGCCGACTCAGACTTCATTGAAGATGAAGCTGAGGATGAGGACTTCCTCAGAGAGTGAAACACGCAGCAGCAGATTAAAGCCGGACCTCCTGCTGTGGATCATCTCAAACGCTGTCTGTAACGGTCTGTCGTTTCCCCTCATTAGAGAACATCAGTATGAACATGTACTGTGAGCAGCTGACCCTCCATCATGCAGCTAACCACCAGGTAGAACATCAGCATCAGCAATAAGAACATTTAGAGAGTTAAACTGATGTCCCTAAGCCTGCAAACATCTGCTCTCCTCTCTGTTTACATTCAACCTTACTGCAGAGCCCAGTGTGTTTTACAATCTACATGACACAGCCACAAACATAAGAGTCAACCACAGAGTCAATACAACACCCCCCTCCCCCCTCCCATTACTACAGGAAGCTCTGAGAAGTTTCCAGGAAAGCACCTGACAAACCAGGACCTTGAAAGCCGTTGCACACTCACCGATTTCTGCCAGCTGCTCCAGATCAGCCGAGGAGCTCATTCTGCTGGAAGAGAGCAGGGACTGATCAAAACAAGCAAACAAGCAAACAATCACGCGCGCGCGCGCGCGCACACACACACACCCCTCCGAAGCGAACTGAAACCTATACGCACCTGAAAACACCTGAGTTGCTCTTCAAACTCGCGGTTACCCGCCGCGCGCGCTCTCTTTTCCGTTTTTTAGCCGCACGCGGTTCACGTGGCCCTCCAATCAGTGCTAGGAGGAGGAGGAGGGGGCCAGAAACTCACCTGAGGTCGGTGAGGTGACGTTACAAACCGCCAAGCGCACAGGTAACAAACATCCAAACTTCCTACAACTACCGCGGGCTGGCCGGCGCTCTGCGCATGCTCAGAGCACAGGGGTTTCCCACAGCGACTCTCCGGAAAATAAAAGGAAAAATATACTAATAAAAGCAGAACTTTATATTTTATTTGTAATCGAAACATTTTTAGATTTAAATCCTGACGTGAGCATTTGATCTCGGCTTTGAATCACATTTTTAATCAAACTGCTTTTTTAAAGTTTTATTTCCTCCCGAGTGTGACGCATGAGCGCGAGGCAGTAAAAGTGCAGCTGAATCAGGCTTCAAACATCAGATCAAATTATTTTGCCTCAAATGATTTTTCATTCAAACTTTTTTTTTGTATTTGTGAGATGAACCTTCTTCCTCCTGTTGTTGCAGCAGAGGTCATGTGGTGCGTTCAATTTGTCAATATTTTGGCACATTTTAAACGTTTTTCTACCACATGAATATATATTTGTGCATTATCGTTCTGATTTATTTTATTTCAAATAACAAATTTTCTAATTTTAATGCCATATTTTTTCTTTAATTTTCTTTGTTGTGTTTATCTTAAAAATAAAATTTTCTTCAATACATTTGATGTTTTCCAGCCCCCCTTATTAATTCTTATTAATTAAAATTCAATAAGAACATTTAGAGAGTTAAACTGGTGTTTGGTGCACAGAAATCCTAAATCATGGATTTAGGAGCAGTGTGTTCTTTAAACTACACGATTACCTATTTTATAGATGAAGGTGATCACAGAGGGAGGTCACAGCCTTCCTACACTCCAAAGGAAAATCAGGAAAGTGAAGCTGGTGTGAGATTATTATTCTATCATATCTTATCCTGTAATTGAAATGAGTGAATCATTATACTGCTGTAAGCCACATCATACTTATTATAGTGAGTATGATCAGTATGTAGTTTTAGTTTACATTATACTTCTGAATTAAGAAAATGTGAAAATCATTACATTTCTTAGATAGGTTTATATTATCCTATACTGTTGATTTACTGTGAATGAATGACTCTGTTTCATGACATTTCATACTGCTGAGTTAAGAAGAGCATATTGTGTGCAGAGGGCCTTGTTGTCTGATAATGGAGGAGACGGACCACATTCCACAGGAGTTTCACCCCCACCTGTTTTCTGCAAGCAGAAAAACAGGGAGCCAAGGCCATAAGTCAGGCTCAGCCAGGAGTTAGAAAACATGTGAATGTTAGGATTTTACGACTAGGTGGGGCCATCAGAGGCTATAAGAGTTTGAGTGACCCTCCACCATTTTGAGATTTGCTGTGACCCTCTGCATGCATGTCTCCCCATCCCGATGGTTTGTGCTCAAAAGTGTTGAATTGTATGTAATAAAGTAATTGTTGGTTGAGCATTTATACACTGAGTATTGTCCTTCCTTCAGCCCAAAGATCGAAAGAATTGGGAGGATTTAACACTGGGGATTTATTTAGAGAAGGAAACAGGATTAGAGAGCACAAAGGAGATTGCAGAGAGGAAACCAAGCCAGCGGTTTGCTTTGTGTCACCTGGGGAAGAAACCATCACCCCTGGAGGTCTCCTCGGGAGGAGATCAAAGGGTTTCCTCTCAGACTCTCTGCAGGACAAAACATGTGAAAGCCTGACATCTGCTGGACTCTGCTCCCTCCCTCTGATACTCTTTACCGTCTCTCTAATTACCCCCATCTCTCACTGTTGGTCACCTTAAATTGTTTGTTTGTTTTTTTTTAACTTTACTGAAACATTTCCCCCTTCTGAGCTTCATCAGGTGAACCCAGGAGAGAGAAGATATATTTTCTGCTACCTGTCTGTGCATTATGCGTTCTTCACCTGTTAGATGATGCATATGTAACAGAGTGTATCTGGTTTGGGTGAGTACGCTGTGGCTGTTATCGCTCTGTGGATCTCTCTGAAAGACAGGAGTTTTATGGAGGACAGAGCTGGATTTTCATTTGAATTCTGAGCTCATTTGAACATATGAAGCATCTCTGGTTTCTTTCAGTGTGATGGCTCCTGCTGAGGCGCTGCAGTTTAAAAGGAAATCCTGCAGGGAAGGATTTACTCACAAACACATTTATATGCAAAGCTGTCACAAACTCTGTGGGGAAAAATTTCCAAGAAAGAGGTTTTTGTCATTTGGTCTGAAGCTGGCAGCGTTTCAGCGATGGGTGAACAAAGAGGAAGTTACACGAGACAGAAGGCAGCAGAGTGAAGAATCAGCAACACAAACAGTGTAACGTCAGACAGAAGCCTGCTGTTTCAAATGAGGGGGTTCAGAGGAAATTAAGCCTTCTCTGCACAGCTCACCCTTTAAAATTAGTTCTTTTAAACGTACTGCCTTAAAATCACCCATCAGATCAAGACTTCAAACTCTTACAGCTCATCATACCTCAAAATAAGATTCAAATGTAGTATTTAAGGTTCCCTCATATGTTACAGATGTTTGGTGGCGTACCACAGGGTCTGGCACTGAGCTCACTGACATTTCTTTTTCAAACTGAGCAGCAAATCACACATTTTCTCAGTATCTGTGAAACATGGTTCATGAGAGCACAAAACAGCATGTTCACTGACCAACAGTCTGAAACCAAAGATATTGAGTTTATAATATGATAAAAGAAAAAAATCCCTCACACCAGAGTACCTGTCTCACAACAGTACCACTTCTTGTCACACGCACTTAGGGAATGAAACACCTTTAATGTTACAGCAGCCTGGAAGTCTGTTACTTGATTTGGAACGGTCACCGTTTCACCTACAAATGATTTAGCATCACCAGTTCACCTAACATGCATGTCTTTGGACTGTGGGGAGAAGTCTGAGTACTCTAGAGAAGGATTCAAAGCGTAAACCTTCTTGGTGTGAGGTGATCCTGATTAGCTCTGGATAAACTTGGTGCTGCTAACAAGTAAAATATGCTCAATGAAACCTTAGAGCAATAATGAAAGGCTTAAAAAAGAAGCTCAACAGACAGGACAGGACTCTTTAAGTGAAACAGCAGCTAAGAGGACGCCTTATGTTTAAAACTTTAGCTGTATTGGAGTTCAGGCTTCACCTGCAGAAGCTTCAGGTCAAAGATCTGCTCCATCTAAACCTGAAGTCTATTTGCCGCCATTTATTACGGTCAAAGGAACGAGTGTGATGCACTGCCAGCTGAGGGCGCCTCATCAGGTCTGTTAATGCACACACAATGAGATCCTAACCCAGCATGCTTCTGATATTTCAGGGTGTTCTGAGAGTTGTACTACAGCCCCTCCCCTCAGGCTGTAAGGGTTAAATTAGCCCCATTACATAAGACAGTAGCTGTTTATAGCACAGGAAACATGCAGGTCGGCGCTCTGAGCCGTCGGGTTGGGGAATCAGCGACGGATGTCAGGACCTCAGAGCCAGGAATATTTGGCGGCACGCTCACGGCCGCTGTGTTCACCACTCCTGCTGACACGATCAGAAACGAGGCACGAGACCGTGAGTGTGTTTCTAGTCGACGCTGAATATTAACGAGCTTCTGGGGCAAATCTGATGACCTGCTCATTAGAAAAACAGGTGAGGGGCGTGAAACCCCCTCTGGTGATACCGTGTATGACTTCATTATAATCTGCTGGCTGTTCTGCTACACACTCAAGCAGAATAATGCACGTTATTAGCTTATCAGCCCGTGACGACAGCCACTGTATGCATTCATGATGATAAGAGCTTCACATATAAGAGCTGACTGCTGGGGAGATGGTTTAATGCTCCACATAATAAAATACACACCATCAAACTCCATCTGAGAGCAGCGGGTGGGGGTGGGGGGGGTGGGGGCAAGGACACAAAGGGGAGAGAGTTCTGATATGGTATTCTCTGATTATGCAAATCAAGTATATAGGGACTGTGTGACCCAAATATGGAGAGGAATAATGATGAGCCTCATCATGAGCAGGAAGATACTTGACACCTCCACATACAGTAAGACTGCGAGTACAAGTGGAAGATTACAACCACCCCAAATCTAAATATAGTTCAAGGGAAAAAGGAGGGTTTATATAAACTGTGAGGCGAACTGAGCAGCTCACTGTATGAATTTTCTGATTTATCTTTTAAATGAGAGCAATTAGCATGCAGTCACTTCCTTGGTGTAAAAATTAAGCTTCTTCTAGAACTAAAGTTGTATTTCTTTTTATGAGGAAAGTGGGTTTCTTTTTAGAGAGAAAACAGAAAAAAACTACTCACACTTGGCACAAAAATATTGTATTGAAACCTGGAGATGAAGAAGCCCTCAAGAGATATTTGACTGTACTGAAAGAGAGAACACATGCCTTTGTGTATACCTGAGATAGTGAGAGAGGGAGCTGGGAATCCTCTTCTTCATTATGTGCTTCCACCATGGAGGCTCTATAAATAGAGTCAGGGAGGAGAGATGGAGGGGGAATAAAGCCGAAAAATGCTGAAGGTAACATTTAGACTAAAGGATGAAGATGTTCAGTGTCTTACGTATGCAAGAGGAGGCATCCATCCAACCATCCAAAAATGTCCTTTACTTAAACATGCATCCAACACTTCCTCTGTGTCATCCAGCAATAAAAGAACCTGATTTCATTCAGTTCAGTAGTGCCAAGTGGCAGCCCGGTGATCCACCTGTTTAACAGTTCAGCTATCCATCAACGCCAGAAACAGTAGATCCAAGTCATCAGCCTAATGCTGAGAAAAGATGGTCGTACAAAGCTGATGTTTAAATGTTAAACTTGTAATTTTTTTTTTCTAAAGACCAGCAGAAAACTGTCCCACCCCTCACTTATGACCTGCCTGCTCAGTTTCACCTCAGCTAATTGGAGTCCCTGAACTGGACCTCTGGACTGTGTTTGTGCTGTTGTATACACTGAACCAGTTTCACGAAACTTAGCAAGCAGTTTGCTAACTGTAGCATGGGAGATGGGTGGTCTCGTAGGGTGTCTTGCATTGAAATCTGCTGCAATGACCCGGTTACTGCGTTCACCAGATATCAACACAATTTCGATCCGCTCCTCACGTGTTAACCTCTTCAACATGTCAATGGCTGTGAACAAAGAGAAACTTGTAAATAACTCATGAAAGAATAAAGTTACGTTGAAACCAAGCACACCATTGTTTTTCTTGTGACATTACCAATAAGTTTGATGTGTCACATGGCCCTCTTCCTATTGAAAAAACAAAAGTTGTATCCAAGTTGGCCGACTTCTAAATGGCCACCATGTTCACCACCCATCTTGAGGAGTTTGCCCCCTCACATATACTAATGTGCCACAAACAGGACTTTAATATCACCAACCATTCCCATGTTATTACGGTGTATCCATATAAATGGCCCACTCTGTACACAAAACAAGTGTATTAACATGTGCTCCTGCTGTAAGCAGTGTGAAGCGTTTTCCTCACATTACTGTTTGAATGAAGTGAAAGGAGCTCCTCTGTGAATTCTGCTAATCTGACTTTTCTAAGCGCTTCATGTCACCCATCATTTCCTCCTCTCCGGACTCAGTTGGCCTCTGAGCAGCAGATCCTGCAGCCTGCGATGCAGCTCAACAGCCAGCAGATGTCAGTGTTGCAGCAGAGCGTCCTCATGGTGTCCTGAGAGCTGCAGACAGCAGCTCGCACTGAGACTCACAAATCCACCCCGAGCGGTGTGATAATCAGCGTGCACTGATGTATGGGCACAGCTTTATCTGTTTCCATGCACAGCAGCTCCACAGTTTAATGCAGCACACAGCGGCCGAGCTGCAGGCAATCCCCGAAGACACCCCGGGGCATCCAAATGTTGACAATATTAAATCTTTCAAAGGAGCATCCAGAAACGCTTAGGGAGTCTGCATGTCAGGAGGTGTGATTCATCTGATGCCATGAAGAAAAGCTTAACCATCCACACTCTGTCACGATGCTTCAGTCCTGAAGCTTCATCAAAAATGTGAAACAGACTCCACACACGTGAGCTAATTATGCTGGCAGCACCCTTTAGAACAGATGAAAGGTCCATCATCACTGACCTTTTATCTGTGGGGGCATCTAACAACTCTAAGAACTGCAGCTTTAGTTCTTCATGCTGGCTTTAGATTTCAGCCCTGGAGTTCATCAGCTGATCGTCTTCAACAACAGCCAGAAGCTGTTTCAAGAGAAGAAGCTTCTAAAAGTCAACAGCAAACAGAAGACACATGCAGTCAGTCCAAAATGTCTACCACAGCTAGCAGAGCTCCACACTGTTTTAAACTTGTCCTCATATACAACAAAGCATCATCCATCCTAGTGGCTGCAGGCTAAGCAGTTAATTATTTTCCCCAGCAAAGTTCATCCAGTTCCTCCTGATGGACTGTGAGGTGTTTTTAGACCTCTCCATCCTGAAGTTGCTTCTACTATGAGCTCCACCAGGATGTCCCAGTTCATCCTCCCTGAGACTGCAGACCGCTGCAGGCACCATGAGTGATCGCCATCTCTGTTATATGTCTGATGTTTCCAAGGACGAGTCTCCTCAGTCACACACACATTCAAAGTTTTATGTCACCCGAGTGGACTGTCCTGGGCAGACAGGGGCATTCCTCTTAGTGCTGCTTTCATTATTTCTAAGTTATTGATAACTTTTTACATAATTTCTGCACATATTTTATGTACCCGGTAGTTTGTGAGCAATAATGTTGGTGTTATCTCGTCCTGTAGATGATGTCGAGCTCTTCCAGCTGTGATTGCAGCTGTGAGTCCTGGTTTTGAGTCTGAGTGATCGTTTTTGGAGAAGCAATTGAAGGAGAGTCTAAATAATGGCTGAAACAGCTTAAGGCAGAAAAACAGAAGCCTGGACTGGAGGGGTTGGTCCATGAATGAAGTGATGAGTAGTTGTCTCTGTGATGTATGCACTACATCCAGGAGGAAATGTGGAATTATTGATGACACAGTGCATTAATAAACATGTTAACAGGTAATCAGCTGTCCTGTTTGGTGTTAAATGTTCTCTGACATCAAAGAAGACGATCAGCTGAATAGTCATACACTCGGACCCTGGGCCTGTGGGCTCCAGCAGCTAATGTAAAGCAGTGAGTGGCGGCAGCGGCGGCGGCTCCCCATTCTGCCGTGCTGCATCACAGGCTCTAATTGATTTTCCGTTGCTATGATCTCAAGGTGACATTCTGGGAAGCAAGGATATCCTCACACTCCCAGTGCCAATTAATACCAGTTTCTCTGCGGCGCTTCTATCTGCACCAACACACCCGGGTGGCGGTTTACAGTCACGCTCCCTCCCCAACGCCATTTTCACTTGCACCAGAAAAATGTTTAGCACATGAACTTCATGGGAGGCCAAGAGTGATTCAAATAGAACAGAAGGATTAAATCCGGCCCCCTCTGACCCTCACTACTCCGAGCTAGATAACCTTTAAAGAGGGACTATTATTTTGTTCCTTATTTTCTGTCATGTGTACAGTTTAACTTTAATGCACATATCAAACATGCATAAAACATCAAACCAAACGTCTGTGGAACAAAATACAAATATTCACTTAAAAATACAAACAAGACTTTACTCATTGAATTCTGATAAAATAAAGTTTTAGTTTTTGGTCAAACGTGTGAGCACACACAGGCTGAGGAGGATCTGAGTCAGTGCTGCTGTCTCTGAACAAAAAATAAAAGAAAGAAATAATAACAATAAAATTAAGAAAAATCTGGTGTCTAATTTTCATTTCTCGTTACATATCTCCGAGATGTTATTCTTTTTAAACTCATTAGTTTCATCTCTGACACACAGAATCATCTCAGGACTTAAAACGATGGTTTGTTCTGCACAGAGCAAATCTGGCTTCCATGTGTGTGTCATTTCTAATCTACAGCCAGTTAACTGACATTACTCTTCATCTTACACATTTAATTACAGGTCTGCCTCTGCAGACTGCAGGGTGTCAACTATTAATTCTCCAGAGAGAGGTAATGAAATCATTATCACAGATGATTTCAGTGATGGGCTAGATGGTTACTCTTCTACTGATAGAAATGTAGTTAGTGGCGTAGCTCTTGAATTAATGACGTGATTGGACTGGATTACAGGACTGATTAGATAAGGAGAATTAAATCAGGTGTTTAACTGTTCTAATTTAGACAAAAGTAATAACGAGCTAGATTGGTTTAATTTTTATTAATGTGCTAGATGATTGGAGTCAATTCCTTTTGTTGATTTTAATGGAGTAAAAAAATGAAGATTTCCACTTCTAGACAAAAACATTTGATTTTAGTTTTCATAAATCATAACATGCACGAACTGGAAGAAAAACACTTATCTTTCAGGTTTTCTCACAGTGAAGCCGATTTTGTCCATAAAACACCCTCATTCTCCTATTGTGTGCTGATTGGTTGGTTGAGGATTGAGGACAGGGCATCCTCTGCTGATGGCTGGAGATTATCTTGTGCAGATGTTAGCAGTGTAGTTAAAGTCCAGCAGAAGCTTCATGTGTGTGGAAGAAGCAGTTGGCAATTGTTGGTGAAGGCGATGCCATCAGGAGGCTGCTGTTCTCACCTCTCAAAGTTCCCTGCAGCTCCACAGAGCCCCATTCACTCTGAATGAATCCAAGTGCGTCCCATATGAAACAGGAAGCATAGATGTGGCTGTTCATGTAGATTTATCCAGGTTTGGACATTTTTAGACAGGTCATTATTTAAAGTTCAGTAAATGTGTTCTCATATTTATGAAGCCTTTGCTGCTATATTTTTATACAGACACCACCTTGTGGAGGCAGCTAACTCTTTCATGCTGTATTTTATTTCATTTTGTAAGCACACGATATTGTTTGGGGCCACGCTTATCTTTTCTAAGGGCCAGGTTTTTTTTTTAATAATTTTTGTTTGTGACACCTTTTGTTGGTTTGTAGTGTAGTGTTATTTAATACCTTTGACAGTAGCATGGATGGTGTTTGGTATGCCACACTCAAACTCTCGTCTCTTTCATTAGTATATTACTTTTGATGATGGGTATCCCTTTGTGAAAGCTGACTTGATCAAATATCATGACATGAGTCTCACTTGTGAGCCGTCTGTGTGTTTACGTCTGTACAAATGACGGAGGAGCTGCCAGAGTTCCAAAGTGATTCATCACTTTCTGATTTGCATTTATTTACAGCAGCTGTGACCTGCACATCTGGTCTGACTCACACATTCAGACATAGTGAGCAGATCTGGCATGATCCGCCACCTCATTAGCATTCAGACAGTCACGCCTAGAGAAAAACCCTCACCTGCGAGCAGAGCGACACAGCCACACAGCTTCTAACTAATATCAGCACAACACTGCAGCTCATAGGCTGGATAATCCTCAGGGGAAGGTGAGACACTGTGGCGGTGGGATTCCTCTTTGGTCAGATGTCACCCTTTTAAAAAAATGGTGAACTGTCAACAATGAGGAGGCTGCACAGGAAAGATAAGCAGTGATGGACTGGCAGCTTCCTTTCACTGAAGATGGTCAAGGCAAGCTAACAAACATGCACACACCGGACGCAGAAAGCTGCATGTAAGCCTCATTCAGATGGGATTAACACCACTGGATCTGGACTGTAATGGACTTACACATCAGCAAGACAAACCAAGCAGAAAGCAAAGAAACGTCCAATAAATTCTTCTAAAATCATTAGATTCAGTCAGAATATCTAGCAGAATCACCCTGTTAACAGATATTGCTTTGGTATCAAACGTTGTTCAAATGTTTATGGTGCGTCCCCAGACCAGACTTAAACAGATGCTGACGCTGATCTATTAAGATGTTTGTCCAGTCAAATTTTTTAAAGCAATATTTTATTTGGTTTTAAACTCAGACAGTCTTGTGGTGCAGGGTCCATGGAGTAGTGTCATTAGAGACTGTTTTCAAAAATATAAGCCCTCCAGTGTTATGAACCTGTGGGCAAGTTAGCATGGTGTGCTGGGCGGTTAGCTAGGATAGGTGTGGTCTTAGCCTAGATGGGATAAAAGATGGACGCAGACACCGTGACATCACATGTTCACTGCATTTTGAAGCATTAGCACTTTGGCTGTTGCCACATTGCTTAATTGGAGCCAGAAGCTCTCTTATATGGATGGGAAGGTAAAGTGATCATTCATCAGTAAACACTATCAAGCTAGGTTTTCAAGCTACAGACATGGGTACCTGCTAATTACTGTTAAACAGGCAATAAAATAGTAGAATTTTACAGAGTCCAAGCATGAGCTCCAGTTTGGAGTTCAGACTGCTTGGACAGTTTGTTAGCATAATAACCTCGCAGCAGCTATAATATTGGTCAGATATTTCATTAAAAACAGCAGGAACACTAATCCTTTCTGTAGAGTTTCTCCAGATCTCCCCAGATGCACTCTAACCCAGTGGTTCCCAAACTTTTTTTGCTGGGCCCCCCTTTGGTTTACAAGAAAAATATTGCCCCCCCCCCCCCCCCCCCCCCCCTCGCGCAAACACATCCTCCAACCACACACACCCATATTTTGCTCCATTGCAGTTTATTTCACACCTCAAACATTTAGTAAACAATTAAGCAAATACAAGTAATCTGCAGGTAGTAAGAAAATAAACTACTACCTCTTTTACGCTGCGTCCGCCCGTACACGGGTGATTTTGAAAACGCAGCTGTTTCGTCCACACATAAACGCCGTTTGGAATCACCGAAAACGGTGATTTTTTAAAACTCCTTTTTTGCATTTATGTGTGGACGAGGAATACAGAGTTCGTCATGCAACGTTAAAGGTATGTGCCTTTTTCCACGTCACGCTGTGCGCCACGTTATTGTTTACATGAGATGAATTGCAGAATGGCAGACAGTCAGATTAACAGTATTTTGTCTCTATCTTCAGGTTTTACACGCTTACATATACACACGCAGTTACTGTCCCTCCATTTACAAAGGCAGAGGCATCACAGTGTGATTATTTTACATGTAGTTGTTTTTTTCCTGTGTAATAATATTCAACATTGCTATCAATACATTTTTCAAAAAATGCCTCTCTGTGCAAAATGGGTTTAAAAACATGAACAACTGTGGGATACTGTTTGCCCGTGATTTGAACCAGGGAACAAATCGTGGCAGGATCAGCCTGATATTATTTGTATCCCCCTGTAACTTTACTGTATAAAGAGCTAACATCTCCAAAATGTCAGGAGTAGTTAGTCATTACAACAAGTGTTTGTGAACTAAAAATCAAGAATGTGGGATACTGTTTGTCCGTGATTTGAGCCCAGCGCTGCTCCCGAGGAAGGGAAAACCAATTCTGCAGGGGAGACCTACCTCGGCACTTGTGCAGGTGAATCCAAAGGGAAGATATGCTTCACCATATTTTCTAGTCTTTGGCTTAGAATGAAGTTGGTTTGGAAACATATTCAGCGATGCTTCATCTCCTGCTTTGCGTTTGTGTAGGCGCCCCGTGCTAGCAGTGTCCAAGCATTGTTTTTTTTTCCCTTTTCATGCCGCGCCCCCCCCTGCAATGTCTTTGCGCCCCCCCTAGGGGGCGGGCCCCACACTTTGGGAAGGTCTGGTTTAATGGAACAGAATCAGGGCCAATACCAGCTGAGCTCCTATGTCACATGGTTCAAATCACAGGCAGAAGACAGATTTGGTTGAACAATGACATGCTGCTGAACCTAACATGGCCCAGCTGATCACCTTATTGACCTTAACAGATCTAGAAATAACTGTCCTGCTGTTTCTTTAATGGAAAACGTGATGAGCTGCTGGTTTGTTTTCAGACTATTTGTAATGACAAAATCAATTTCAGCTGTGATGAGAAGAACGGAGGGGATTCCTGCAGAAAACGAGGAAAATAAAACATGACAAGAGAGGCAAAGTCAATCAGGCCGAGTAGCCAGCTAATTCAGCCATACCTCCGTCTGCATCCAGAGGGGAATGGCTGGAAATGAAACGGCCCGTCAGGTCTCAGAGATTCATCACACCCGTCACCTCAGGACTTAAACCAGGCACTACAGTTGTTTTTATCTTGATAACAGCTCTCGCACATTTAAAGGTGTCGCTGTGATTTATTCTTCTTGCAGGCCCCTGGATTACCATCTGCCTCTCTCATCAGATGTGAACGTATGCAGGCGACAGGTACATAATATTCAGACCCACACTGTCCAAACATTCACACAGACGGGCTCGTTTTACATCAAGATAACCTCTGAGATTTATTACAGGCGGTTGTGTGTTGGTCTGTTTATTATTTTGCATAAGTCATGTTGAAGACACGTCACCACCTGCACTTTGGACTACAG
The DNA here is from genome assembly GCF_963576455.1 of Neolamprologus multifasciatus. Classification (NCBI taxonomy): domain Eukaryota; kingdom Metazoa; phylum Chordata; class Actinopteri; order Cichliformes; family Cichlidae; genus Neolamprologus; species Neolamprologus multifasciatus. The sequence goes on along the minus strand of NC_140455.1, from coordinate 16,667,433 downwards.
TTTTAAAGCAGGGTTTCAGCAGGTCCCCCGGATGGTCGTCATCAACAGCGACTATGTTTGGAGGAGAGGGCAGAGCTAGTACAAAAACAACAACCAAGAAACAAAAATGCCCTCTTATATTATCCATGTTCTTCCAACAGAGGTCTTCAGTCTGAAGTACTCAGGGTTCTAAAAGCTGAACTGGAGGCCGAACCTGCAGACTGGATCAGGCGACTCTAAACCCTCCCTTAGTCCTGCTGCATAATGAAACTCTTGGTTCATTAAAAAAAGGTACAGAATTTTAATTATTAATTAGAAATAGAATTTTTTTTTCAAATGACTGGAAAAGAGGATCACTCCCACTGGATTTCAGAGCAGAGGATCACGATTTCTCCAGTGTTCCTGTCCGGTTTAAGATCTCCAAGACGGAGCACAGCAGCAGCACAGCGCTGCACCATCTCGACACCAACTAAAAAAGATGAACATGAGAGGTTTTTAACCAATTTATTCCAAAGAAACAGCAAACTGTCATTTGGATGGAAATGATGTTGTGGAGGTCCACTGTTGCTGGACCTGAAAAAAAGAAACTGCATTTTATTCTTCTAAATAAGCAGCTGATTGATTTGAGTCACTGGTGCAAACAAAAGAGGAGTGGATGATTGTTGACCAGGAAAACACAATCATCTCTGCTAAAAATTAGAGTCTTCCTTCAACAACGTTCCAGTTTATCAATCTGTGACCTGCTTGCTCATCCTGACAGCAAACAGGTCGATGCTGAGCACATGTGACCAATGCCACGGCGTCTCCAGACTGCTTTGCATCTGGGCTGTGAGTATAGGTTGTGTTAAAGGACATGGGTGGAACCTCATGTGGTCATTTGTGGTCAGAAACATGAGTAAGTCCTCGTCTGGAGGTGATTCTCTACGGCTTTAATGGAGGTGCTTAAAGCGGTGGGTGAGGTCGCTGTGGATATAAAAGATGGTCACATCACATCTGTAAACATGTGTAAGCAGTCAGAAGAACACGAACACACAGCGAGCCCCCAGCCTCAGGGTGCGTAACATTCCTGATGGTTATGCAGGTTCAGTTCAGCCTCCTCCCTGCTCCGAGTCAAAAACACCCATTCAGGATGTAAACAGGCTTTTTAGCTCTTATCTAAACTGAAACTAATTTTCAGGTATTTTAGGGAAATAACGACTCATTTTTCAAAGGTGTGGCACGTTAATTTCATTTCAGAGTAAATATATTTACCAGCTGACTGTAACACTGTTCAGGCTGACGTCCAACCGTCACAGCTGAAGTTCTTTCAGGTGCTCCTTCTAATTATTAAAGCCTAAAGCGAGCAGGTCTGTGTGTGGTGCTGAGAACTCGCTCCGTCACATTTTCATGTAAATGTTTCTGGCTTTTGTGAACGCACAGATAACAAGCTCTGAACAGCATTCAGACCCAGGCTGCTTTATGAATCAGTATGTAGGCCACCTCGTATAAGCGAAGTGTCCTGGTTATTGTGTTTGAACATCACGCTGGGAGAAAAAAGCTGAAAGAACAAAGCCTGGGAGGATTTCAGCTGCTGGGTTTCTCCCAGACCGAGCAGTCTCACCCAAAGAGAAAATTCATGTGTCACTTCTCCACCACCGCTGCTCCATTTTCCCCGCCACGCTGGTGGCCGCGGCTCTCAGCTCGCTGTCGTGCTTTGTTTAGGGAATGTCAGTCAGGTTTAACTGTCGAGCTCAGACCTGCAGACTCCACAAGCTGCTAGATCATCAAGTAAAATATGTAGTTAAGCTGCCAGAAATGCCTGCTGATTTATTTAACGCTGGCAGTCACAGAAGGACAAATATGAAGCAATATGAGCCAATATGTGCTCCAAAGTAATGCACTACTGTAATCCAATTACATTTGTCTGTACTGCAGTACAGCAGTCCAAGCACAGACACAGACAGGATCTCCAGCTCTCCTCCAAGTAAGACATGACCCAACACCTGTGTAACAGATCACTGTACTAAATTCAGTAAACAGATTACAGAAACTAATCAAACATGTTGTTTCTTGCTGCATTTTTTCTTTAATTTCCCACATCATGGGCGGAGAGAAAAAAAGTGATCAGATGTCCTTTTATACCTCAGCTCATGCAGCAGCAGAAGGGACAGCGGCATGATCAGCTGTTTAGGAGTGAATATTACATTTAACAATTTAATGCATGAGGCAAACCAAAGCAACAATCCAGCAGCGTAGCATGCAGAGCTGAAGTGAGTCTTTTAGCTGGAAACAGAAACATGATGTCCAGACTCACCGGACTGTACACATCTACCTGTTTGTTTCACACAGACAAAAACATCTGCAGCATGTGCTCCAACCAAGACCTGGCTGACTTTATGCAGATTTGTCAAAGTAAAGGAATAAATACAGGTGATTCACAGAAAAACTGATGCCTAATGCATTAGACCTGTTGGAAAGAAGTAAATCTAGAAAGGTGTATATTTATATGTGTGTTTGTCATTTGAATTTAAAGATTGGAGATTAGCATTAGCATGAGCCTCACAGAGCTTCCTTTGTTCTACAACTGGGCTAATGAAGAAGCGCTGTTACATTGCTTCTGCAGTTAATGGTCCTGATGATATCAGCTCATTAAGTGGACCGAAATAAGAACCTCAAGAAATGGAAACCTGGCTTGTAACCATGGAGGGACCAGGTGTGGCAGGAGAAAAATATTTACTAGAAAACTGAGCCGAAAGTGTCTGAGCTGTGATTCAGTGCAACCCAATGTATACAACATTTTTAAGTAAAACACGTTGTGTTTGAAGCTTTTCTGTTTGGTTCCACAGAGTCTGTGTGTAGGTTGAAGAACGATTCAGGCAAATGGCGGCTAAATCAGGAAACTCAGACTGCTTCACGCTGAGGTGTCTGATTGGGACACAAAACTTTTATTCTTGTATTTTTAGACTGTTTTCCCTCTGAGTGGAGTCAGATGGTTTCTCTCCTCATCAGCATTGACTTGTCTGAAGGTCACTCAGTGAGGTGAGTGAAGTATCCAAACCCAGACAGACGCATTCCTGCCAAACCTCCTCTGGTTTCGCTTGCATCCTCGTCGGGTGGAAAGTTTTGTAGAGAAACTCTTGATGAAAGGTGGAGGGGACAGATTGGCCCTCGGGGATCAGATCTGTTTCTCTGACTTCCTTCATCCTAAACTTGCAACAAACAGTGACGGAGAGCTGACACTGCAGCCTCCCACCGCTCGTGTCACACCCAGTTGTTCTTTTCCTAACAGCCGTCACTTAAAAAGGTTTTCAGGGCCTGCTGGCGACCAAAGACATCAGAGCTGAAATGAGCTTTTTCAGGGTGTACACAGGGCTGGGAATCTTTAGACTTTCACATTTCAGCTGAAGGTGCTACACTTTTCCTTTTTTTAAAGCTCTGTTACTTTTTGATTTAAATCACTTCGCGTCCTCGCAGATTTCTCTGGCTCGCTTAAAGTGACCTTGGTCAGCATCCACTTAACACATCTGCAGACTCTCAGTCTTGTTTACAGCCAGAGAGGTGAACTTCTTCAGGTCAGACATTCTAGTTCTGAATGTTCTTGAATGCTGGCAAGTTGATAAATGCCACAGAGGTATGAATTTTAATGGAAAGCACTGACACACTTTATCTATGATGTGGATAGAAAAGGCCTCAGAAACAGATCATCATTCACACCTTAAAGCTAAAGTTTAAAATAAAGAGCAGTCCCAGGAGATGTTGTAGCCACTGTTTTGTAAAGAAGAAAAATCAGACAAGTTGTACTTAAACTATAAAGTGGCTCCTTTTGCAGTGGTTGTGTCTCAGCTTCACTTTCAAACACGTGAAAAATGTTTTTATGGAGATGATGTCTCAGAATCTCTCTAACTTGCATAAAGTGGCAGATTCTGAGGTTCTGTGAAGACACTAAATATAATCCTGTATGTGGGCTGCACGGCTCGTGGAACCGGCTTTTCTTCTGGGTTTCATGTTTGGGCAGCTGCCCAGGTCAGTAAAACACGTCCAACTGTTTCTCATCCAAACACAGGCAGACGTGCCAAAGACAGGGCTCTGCAGGACGGGAAAAACAAACTCAGTTAGCCGAGTATCCAGAGAACTTCTCCCTGCCAGCGTGAAAGCGGTTTTTCCAGCTCTCTTTTTCTTTTCTGGCACTTTTATTTACTGCAAAGCTGTTTTAGTGAGAGAATACATCAAAGCTGCGCTGCAGCCAGCGTCCTTCAGAGCCACACTGACTCTAATCTGCCTCTTTACACTTCTAACACAAGACTGCGGGGAAAACCTCCAGCTGTCAGAGACACTTCTGCAGGACTCCCTCTCTCTGCCCTCCTCGTACACTCACTCATTTGTGCAGGAGGCATGGACTCAGAAGGACAAGCGTGTGGGAATTCAGAAGGGGAAGAAACAAAGTGGAGCATCTGAAGCAATGCTTACAACAAACATTAGAGCAGGTTGAAAGTTCGAGGTGGAGCCTTTCTTAACTTCTGCAGCTCTTCAGCCTATAGGATGAGGTGGTGGAGAAGCCTTGGGAAGATGTATGTGTGGTGGAGAAGACTCGGAGGCGCACGGGTAGGTGACCTGTTCACCTGGTGTGGGTGATGCATCAGTCTGCCCACAGCAGGGAGCCACATGTTAGGTAATAAAGAAGAGGAAAAGCAGCGATACACGCAAGGAACTCACTAACTGGCCACAGCCAATCCGATTACAGATATATTTGATTGTGTAAATAGATATACTTGATTTATTGATGCAATCCACAGAGCATTAAAATGATGACATTTTGTTTGTTCCTCCATCAGAGTGGCACAGCGACAGACTTTTAAAGCAGCAGTTCCCAACCTTTTTTGCACCACGGACTGGTTTATGTCCAACAATATTTTCATAGACCGGCCTTTAAGGTGTTGCGGATAAATACAACAAAATAAAACCAGTACTGGTACAAAAATAAATAAATAAGAAAATTTATTCATAAAACACCGGAAAAGAGCCAGGGAAACCAAGTTAACTATAAAAACGATAAAAAAACAATAAAAACCCTGAAAACCATAAACCAAAAATGATAACCATACAGCCACAGAGGTCGCTGTTTCCCAACTCGATGATGGACTAAACAAACACGTACAGAAAATGGCTCTGCATTATTCCAGGATAATATTTACTATACAAATTAAAAATGTAGTTTTTATATTTTTTGTTTTTCCTGCCATTATTAAATCACTTTAAAATATTTTCATACATTAGACAGATTTAGTTTGTATAATAAATGTCTCCACAGATAAAAGCATCAGATGCTATATCAGTATATTTTAAGCCTTTCACTGTAAATTTTACATGTTCCCATCCAGAGTGTTTTAGTCAGAGGCGTTTCCTCCAGTTTAACTGTAACAGACAGCTGTATGGAATAAAATCATTTGCATGAAATTAAAATGTTAAAGACATTTGAAGAGATTTGAAAACATTCTCTCTGGCATCATCTGACAGAGTGTCACATTTCACTGATCCATCAGTCGATGGAGGGAAATAAATCATGTGTAGGTCGACCGTCCTTCACTGAAATGCTGCTGCGTTTCCATGTCCGGACTCAGACATACAATCCATCAAAGTCACCAGTCATTCAGTGTCATCATGTGTTGTCACAGCTTTATTGAGTACGTGCAGGACCGAGTGCGCAGCAGGCATGATGAAAGTGTACTGATCAATAAGGTGAAACCATGGACTGCACATCCAATTCTCCGGAGGTGCATTAACCTGCTCTGAGTAATTCATCTTTAAATCAGGTGGGCCATTAACTCCCTCGACTCCCTCTTTTTTCAACCTGCAACCTTAAATGGCCAAATTCAAATGACAGCTGGTCCTGCATGGAAAATTCTTCTGGATCCCAAAATGTTGAAGACATTTCTGTCATGCTTTAGGATGGCTTCCAACGGCCTTCTCATAAAAATCCATCCATTCATTCAGGAAACTATTCAAATGTCAAACTACCCATACATCATCCAGTCATCATCCACCCATCAAGAAACTGACACTTTAAATAGACATCCATCCATCTAAATACCACCTATTCATACATCATCCAATCAAACAACCATCCAATCAGGAGAACATGATGAACCACGATGACCTGTTCTGCACAGGTTACCGTATCTGTGGATGTTCTTGGTTTTTATGGACCTTCACAGACCTGAAATAACATTAAATGTTGTAGGTCTACCTGGTGAATGTGTTCAGAAAATTATGTTTGGCAGTAAAATTTAAAAAATGAAACTCTTGAATTGGTATTTGGTTGGAGTTATTTTGGCCTGAAATTGTTGTCTGTGTGTGGTAAATATTATTTATGGTGTTCAGTTGGTTTAAACCGATTAATCAGTTCAGATGTGTTTCATCTGCTGTTTGTTGTATTTTTTTAAATGCAAAATCATATTTATCCTCTCTACAGTCACTTTAGAAATAATTCACGAAGCTTTGTTTCCCATGCCATCACACAGCAAACAAAGCTCCTGACACCACAGTGAACCCTTACCTGTCTGTTGCTCCGCCCTACCTGGTTTGTTGAAACAGGAAAATGAGGATGGAGCTGGTGTTGAGGCCAAGAAAGTGGACTGAACCATACTGTGACTGCAGTAGTGGGTATTTATTTTCTCTTGAGTTTAGATGCTGTGTCTGAGGTTTCTGTTTATAATGCTTTGTTGCCTGCTGACTGCGTTTTTGCTCTCAGTGACCAACTCTTGACAAACCACACACTAAACCTCTGGTTGGACACTTTTGATTGCAAGGTAATTGCACAGGTTGCTCAGTGGGAGGCAACCAGTCTCCAAACAACTGTGGTCCGACTCGGTAAGACTGGAATCGGCATCAGACGGGCTGGAGCAGGTCTGCAAGTAACTACTGTGTAATTAATAGATGAGAACAGATTCTCATCGTCATATGAGTCGGTCTGATCAGCTCAGCTCGACTGCAGTGTGACTCTTTGCAACACGGGACTCAAGTCAGCTGCTTGTCTTCTGTTATACTCTTAAATAAAAACAAGGTTGTTCTGTTTCAAATCTTTGACGTTTGAAACCAGCAACATATTTCTGATTTTTATTGATTTATCCCAGATAATTGCTGTGTTATCACAGACAGATTGCAGATTACTTGACCACATTCCAGCATAAACTGTGTTATCGCTGTTTCATTGCTATCCTAGGTCATAGTGAGGCAACAGCTCACTGCTGACCAGGTCACATTAACATTTTGCCTTACTTTAGTCTACAGTCAGTTTTCTTTGGTGTGACTGTAACAGTAGTTACACTTTTAAGCAGGAATTATTTACAACCTGTTTTAATTGTTCTGCACTCCTTGAGGAGTTCACCTGTACCTGTGTGTCCTTTGGCTGCTTGGACCTGGACAGAGTTATGTTTCTAATGTCTGCTGAAGGTTTTATTTATTGTAAATGTTTTTACGGAGCCCCGCAGGGGACATGGGAGAAAAAAAAAATTAAGACGGACTTTTGCGAGATCTCGCAAAACAAACTTGGGATCTTGCAAAACTTTTGCGAGATCTCGCAAAAGTTTTAGCCGCATTCTTCGAAGCTGACCGGGAGGTCGAGGCACGATGTGCCGGGACAGCGGTGTTCCTCCCAGCTGTAGTAGGTCTCGACCTCCCGTTAGCTTCGAGATGGTGGGTGTCAGATCTCCGAAAACATCGGAGCACTTTTGCAAAAATGTGATGTCTTGTAAACCGAGCAGATATCTGACGTTTACACAACTACATTCACGCCTCAAAATATCTTAAAAGTGTATTTTGTGACCCAGAAAGAGTAATATTACAACATTGTTGGAATTCAACTTTTGCCGAGTTTGTTTTGCGAGATCTCACAAAAGTTTTGCGAGATCTCGCAAAAGTCTGTCTTAATTTTTTTTTCTCCCATGTCCCCTGCGGGGCTCCGTATGTATGATGGAAATGCCACACAGGGATCAGAGAGACCAGGCCGGGCCTTAAGGCCCCCAGGCCCCCCAGGCTATCCTCAACTCCTGCCATGCAGGATGACAGATGGCTTCCACAACAACATGCAAGGCTGCAGCAAAATGCCAAACCTCCTTCACAGCCTTTATCAGAGCCGTGTAGGCGAGCAGCCAAAGCCCCGAGGCGCTCCGCTTTTTAGGTTAACGCTCAGTGAGGACAGAAGAGTTCAGACAGTAGAAAGCATGTAAACTTACACTCAGCTGCCACTTCATTAGGTCCAGAGCAGCCTAAAACAAGAGTCCTGCAGCACTTTGAATTACGTGGTAATTGTGGAGTTTGTAGGACATTATACTCTCATTTCATTTCCAACAAATTTACTCTGGATCTTTGTGTTTGGAATCAAAGAGGAAGTTTAAATTTTCCCAGATGTCTACAGAATGCTTTCAGGGCTGGATATGCATCAAAATGAATCAAAACTTTCTGAAGGAAGACTTACTGCAGGATTCTCAAACAGACAGAATTAGTTTTGTGGGTCTCCGCAGCGGATCATCTGCCTTTTGCCTGCCTTTTGCAGATGTGGTGCTTTTGGCTTTGTTGGCTGTTGGATTGTGGAGCGGCTGTGATGGGAAATATCACCTCCATGTCCGAGATCAGTTCTCCAGGTTGGGAATGAGCTGCCCTCTGGGTGAGCAGTGCAGAAAAGGGATGGATAATTTGTTTCAGCAGCATTTGTAGTGATGTGGACACTGTACCGATATGAGCTGAGTGTGAAAGCAAAGCAGTTGATTTACTGGTTGATCTACGACTCTATCTGTGGTCATGAGCTCTGGGTAGTGACCAAAAGAATGAGACTGTTAATACAAACAATGAAGATAAACCTCCTTTAGGTGCTCAGAATAGAGCTGGTAGTTCACATTGAACGGAGCAAGCTGACCAGGATGCCTCTTTGGTGAGAAGTTCCAAATAATACCTGGAAGAGGTCCTTTGGCAGACCCAGGACAGTAAGAGACCCAGGAGAGTCCATCTTAAAGCTGGATTGGGGACGACTGTGTGTCCTTGAGAAGCCAGAGGAGGTGGTCTTGGAGGAAGTCTCAGCTTTGACTGGATGGTCGTCATTTTTTTGTATTGTCCACATTACTTCATGTGATTTAAGTACAATTAATGCAGAGAAAGGGATGGTCTTCTTTAATTCCCCTGATAGTTCCCAGATTTTAGATTCTGGAGCCAAAAGTTCCAGAACATATAATCACAAGAAAAACAGATTATTATTTTTGTTCCCAACACAAGAAAATCTTTGCTCTCCCATGTGACCCTGCCCACTATCCCAAAATAAAATCAAGCTCATTCATCACTGTTTTGACTTTTTGAAAGAGAACTAGTGGAGAGGCTCGAATACAAAGTAACAGGAGATAATTTTCATTGAAGAAACAATGGACAGGCATGCGAGAAGATGAGCTTCAGTAACGTAAGGATTTCCTCTGGTTTTCACTCATACCCAGAATTCCCCAAAATCCCAATGCATTACAATTACTCAGTCCAGAAACGTATAAAAGATTTAACATTAATGTTTCAGATTTTGTCAAAACTAACAAAAAGAAAAAGAAACAGTGTCAGATATGTGTAGGAAAACATCAAAGAAGTGCATCTGGTTCTTCAAAGACATGTCATATTTACATACGTGCTCACAGGAGTCCCTGATTAACAGCTGCAAGCTGACTGTGTGCCATCTGATACGCTGATGGGGAGGATGTCAGTGTGTCAGAGGAACTTATTGATTTGAAGCTTCTGTTGATGAAACAGCTCAGCGGGTTCACGGAGGACCATCGGAGAGAAAGAGGCGTCTGCATGTCTGACCTGCCAGAAACTGCCAGCTGGCCCGATGTGTTGATTTAATGAGTACCACATGTACCGAGTTTGATTTTTTCCACATTTGAATTGTTTCAAGAAACAGCACTGCAGCCAAACAAGGTTTACTCCGTGTGGAGAACATGCAGCTGATTCGATCACCAGTTTGCACTTTGGAGGTTCAGGTCCATCCAAAAAAGTCACTGAGCTCCATGAGCTGCAGTTACTGACATCATTTTACATAAAATTGTAAAGATAAGTCACACAGTTTGATAATGAAAGATTAACAATAAGAGTCACCGTCAGTAGCTTAGTGTATCTGCAATAATAAAGCTAGCTAACACGACTGGAGACAATGACCTCACTCGGTGGTCCTGTGACACCGCTGTGCTTTATGGGCAAACATCTCCACTTTGGTCTCATCTGTCCAGAGGGTGTTGCTCAGGAAAGTCTTGTGCTTTGTTCAGATGCAGCTTTGCAAACCTGAGCTGTGCTGATGTGTTCTCTTTAAGAGAAGCCATACTCATGCTACCTTTAACCTGCTAGCTGAGGCCTGTAGAGGCTGACAAGGAGCTCTTAGGTCTTTTGCAGTGAGCATTGCACCGTTTGACTTTGGGGGGAATTTGCTGGGACGTTTGATCTGAGCACTCCAGACCAGCTTACAGAAACTTCTGCTTTTAAACAGGTGATCACACTTGCTGATGATCAGTTAATCACTCCATCTGATTATCAGTAAACCTGCCATGGGCCCACTGACCTATTTAGAGACTATACACTGAGTTTGGTTGCACAATAAAAGGAGAAAGTTCACAACTGGAGCACATATCACTAAAAATAAAGAAATCTGAGACCAGCTGTTTTTGTAACTCAGCTGTTTCAGGAACGTTAGAAACTCAATATTTAAAGCAGAGATCCTGTGTTTGGCTCTTAGAGCTCGTTTTAAAGACTTTTAAAATTCAATCTTTGGGCATATCCGTCATTGATATTTCACACATGACATTGTTAAGATTAATGAAAAGCAGCCAACTCATTTTTCCTGTTCACAAACAGGAAAAACAGCAACGTTTAAAAACTCCATATCCATTACAGATCCTGACTGTTCTCTTGCCCACCTGCCTCCATTCAAAATCAATCCGTGAAAGGTCAGCGCCGTGTTCCATCTCTGAAGACATTCAGGTTTCACCGGAGCAACAAAAATAGATCCAAGACGTGAAACTTTAGACAAACTACAACCACTAAACCCAGAGAGGAGAAGAGTGACTTGAGCTTTCAGGGCTCAGATGAACTTTTTCTACCTTGTAGAAATAAGCTGAGACGGCTGCTGAAAAGTTTCTGATCCAAAGTTTTAGTCAGAGAGGTTGATTGTGGTCTAAAGGCTTTGACAGACAGCTGTTTGTTGGAGGATTACGCTTCACTGCAAGTGAGGATGAGCAGTCTTTGAAGTGGCAGCTGGAGTAAAATTAAAGAAAACTCAAGGCTTATGCACGACAGTGCTAACATTAATACTCAAGAGAGGCTGGAAAAGCTTTTAACATGCAAAACACCTGGTGCACGTTTCAGAGAAAGGTCTCCAGAGTTCAACTCTATAAACCAGGAGGAAATAGTGGACTGGAAACTGTGCCCTCACTCTTGGAATCAGTTCTTTATTAGTTTTTTCTAATTGGGCACCAACATCTACACATCTGAATGTATATCTGGTGGTGGTTTTATTAGTCCGCTGCAGTAGGGCCATTTAAAGATGCTGATGACGAATCACAAAGCTCTCACAGCAGGTTGTGAAGTTGTCCTGAACGCTTTTTGTCACGTGAACTTCACGTTTTTTAAAAGTTGTTTATTGTTTCTGAACATGATTTTTTTTTTATCTGTCCTGTTTGATCTGTGTCCATGTACAAACAATATTTTCCATTTTTTAAAGTCCACAAATAGCTGAGTCATTCAACCTCATGTCATACACTCTTTTTACACACCATTTACTTTATTTTCCATCCATCCATCCTCTTCTGCTTAGGTAACTTTAAAAGTGCTCCTGCAGCCGCTGCTCAACTGGCAGAAACATGACTGTGCTCAAGGGATAGTGATAGTGGGAACATTTTCTCCATGGCAGAGGGGCTTTTTCATAGTCTCATCATCAGTGGAAAGTTCTCCAAGCATCTTGAAACCAAAGGTGTTTCATTCCAGGTGAAACCTGAGAACCTGACTGTGGTGTCCTCAGTGCTCTCTACAAATCTGGAAATAAAGCTGCTATTGAAAAGTTCATATTTTGTTTGGGATGACTTCTAACAGGAAGCAAAGTCCGGGTGTGTCAGAGGACGTGAAGAAACCACCGTCTGCTTTTACAGGGAAAGAACAGCAGAGCAGTGTTTGCACAGCGAGCGCTCTCCTGCTTATTTATGCTCATTATGTTTTTTCCATCTGAGCATGACCGCAGCTCTGCTCTCTTCCTGCCAAATCAGCGTCCCGGTCGCAGTTGGCAGCGCTCCTCAGGCTGCGGCCCAACATACACAGAGCACCTGTCAGCTGTGGTGGGACAGCACGGGCCTGTTTTTACCTGCAAGAGACACGTGGAGGCTTCAGAGGGGCCTGCACTGATCTACAACAAGACTCAGACCTGTACCTGCACCTCGGTCAGCTGTGACTCGTAAAACAAACAACGCACAGCAACGTTTTGATATTGCAGGAACGAGTGCAGAAAGTCTGAGTAAAATGAGCTGGGCTAGAGCTGTTTTTATGCCTTACATCATCGGCCTTATAACAACAGGTCACTCCTGCACAACACAATTAAGAAAATGGAAGGATGACAATTTTAAGCTACAGTGGAGACAGAAGTAAGCCCTGTTTTTCTAACTGCAATTTACAGAAGTCCTCTGAACAGGCCTCGTTCAGGCAGCGATAAAGTCAGGTACAAGGACATGCTCACTAAATGAGAGTGTTTATTTAAACATGGCTTTGCTCAACATACAGAGCATGGGTTCCAGTTTTTCTCAAGAACCATAGAAACAGCACGACTGAGAGACTGAAGACAGAAACAAGGAAACCTGTATAACCACACAGTCTGTGCGCTCACCCTGTTAGATACCTGTTGGCAAGTATCTGTCTGCCTTTGGATTCAGCTCTGATTTCCTTCCAGATGAGTGAATGAATTATCCAAACAGCCGTGTTTCCCGGAAGAGTCGAGCCTGAAGAACCACGAGGATGCTTGGTGATACTGTGACCTCCTTGGGGAGTGTTAACGGGTTGTGCTACACCAAACATCGTCTCTTGTCAGCACCTGTGCTTCTTTTTAGGTTTTTCTTCTTATCTAGAATTGAAGTTGCAGAATTGCAGTTTTGACACTTTGCAAACAGAAATGAAGCACACAGCACTGGTGTTGTTTCCATCGACTATCACATAGCTTTAAGGGGCTGTGGGAACCCAGGCACTCCTCACTGTCTCCCTCTCCTCGCCACAGGGGCTCAGACTGATGTTTTCAATTCTTAGACTGGAGTAGATTGACTTTAGAGCCCCAGGAAGATAAAAACTGCACATTTCCAATTGCCAATAAAATTAAGCTTCACGGTTTGGTGGCTTTTCCCCTAAATATATTCCCTGTAAGTTATATTTCTGCTACACGTTTCACAGTGTTTGAGCTTCAGTAACGGCTCAGCACAGTGGGTGTCTCTGACTCCACCCAGCAGATCCCTAAACTGAAAAAAATACACAGAGGGGGTGTCCAAATTCATGGGCTGCATCCTCCTGAGGACCAGTGTTGGGACTAACGCGTTATTAAGTAACGCGTTACAGTAACTACGTTATTAATGTGGTAACGAGCACGGTAACTAGTTATTATGCCAAAACCGGGAACGCGTTACTCGTTACTGGGATTTAGATAGGCGCGTTATTCGTTACTTCGTGTGGTGGCTATCGCGTAGCTTACACAGATTCAATAACATTAGCAAGTGGTGGAAGCCAGCAGGTGGATGAAGGAAAAGGGAGGCAAGAGGAGAGACCCGACGCGGCCGCTGGTCCGAGAGTGTCAGGTGAACTGAACTTCAGGTAAGAAGTTATAACCTGCAGTCCATCTGGGTCAGATATGAACCAAGTTTAGGTGAAGTTTATTTTCGTTATGCTGACTTTTTCGTACTGCGTGCTAGCTAGCATGACGGAGTTTCTATACAGCTGGGTGGGTGCTATGTTACTGATGTTGAACTTTATTTTGTTCATAAGGTTAATTATTAGAGTTGCCAACCGTCCTGTAAAAAACGGAATCGTCTCATATTCAGAGAAAATATTAAGCGTTTTGTATTGAGGTGAAAATGAACAGTTTGTCCCGGACTTCAGCTACAATGAAAAAGACACAAAGCTGCAGCTTTATGAGGGAGTTATTCTGTGTCTTTGCTGCACAGCTGCCTCTTCTTCTCTCGTCCTCTCACCCTCCCTCTCCTGTTTCTACTTCAATCATGAAACTGATCAATGATCAGCTGATTGGCTTTTCTCTCTTGTTTGTTTATCGCCCACTTTGCGCCAGAAAGAGGAAACCAGCGGATGTCGCGATAAACAACAGCAGCACTTTTAAGCTTGATCAGCTGTTGTTAGAATTTATTTAATATTAATTTCTAGTGTCAGCTGATGTTTGCTGGAGCCACAGCTGTAAAAGCTGCTGGTCATGATATCAGTTTGGTTATGTGGTGAGAGGGAAACATGGAGATGAAACCAGGAGATTGACTGAATCATCAGAGCTGTGATGGAGAAACAGGTTTACCTTTTAGTTAACATGAATGAGTTGAAGGGAAGTTATGAACTGTTTCTGAGAGACAAATAACACCAGGATCCTTTTCTAAGTAGCTGACAGCTGGTAACTGTGCAGGGGCGGGTCTAGCAAAGTGTTGCCAGGGGTCCATGTAGGGCATTAAAAGGGAAAGGGGGGCCCAAGGAAATACTTTTCTTATTCTCATTTAAAATGTCTCACTTTTAAAAAAATAATTATCTGAGTCTTACAACAAACAATTGATAGATTGATACATATATACCATCAGAACAGTGTACATCACTGTCACAACAGTGTTTATTTTCATTCAAAGGCTTTATGATTTTTCCTATAATGGTGGGCTCTAGTCAAAATGCCCGGGACGATTTTTTTGTCCCAGTCCAACTCTGTATGCAGCTCATCTGCAGTCTGGTGTTACCTACATCTTCCTATTCAGAAGGCAGAATTTCAGAGTTCTGAGTACAATCGAAAGCACCACGACTGCAGTTTTTGTGTTGGATGTAAAAAGCAGGCTAGGATAGAATCAGGTGTGGGATTTCTCTCGTGGAAATGTGCACATTATTTTTTCCTTTCTATTGGTAGGTGGCACAGTGCACTTGTGGCAAGTAAGCAAGCTAGAAGACTGGCAATCTTGCTGGGTATCCAGTTACGGAAGCAACACATTAACAAGAGAATTCTGAGTAAAACCAAAGTTACTTTCCCTAGTAACTAGTTACTCTGAAAGTAACGAGTAACTTTTGATAGAAGTAACTAGTAATATAACTAAGTTACTAATTTAAAGTACCGGTCCGTGAGTCATTTGGTACCGGGCCGCGAGAGTTGAGGCTCAGGTGTGAAATGTGTGGTTTTCAGGGTTTTTATTGGTTTTCAGCGTTATTTTGTTATCGTTTTTATCGTTAACTCGATAATTTTCCTGGGTCTTTTCACGTGTGTTATGAATAAATCTTCTTTTTTTTGGTACCGGTACTAGTTTTATTTTGTCGTATTTATCCGCGACACCTTAAAGGCCGGTCCGTGAAAATATTGTCGGGCATAAACCGGTCTGTGGCGCAAAAAAGGTTGGGGGCTGCTGACTTAGATAACCTAAAAATGTTATTGTTTGGCTTTTTTCAGTGTTTTATTTGTTCATGATTAAATCGGTTTGGCTGAGATTAAAGTCATTAGATTAGATTAGATAAAATAAAACTTTATTAATCCCCTGGGTGGGTTCCTCCTTGGTTTTCACACAGCTGAATAAACGTCAAACAGAAAACTGATTAAACAGAAGTGTGAGATGGTCGAGAATTTACTTGTTATATTTTAGATAGCAAAAAGCAGACGGCCGAGTTTATTAAACTCCACAGAGACAGCGGTGACGCAAATCTGAAGGCTAGACGGTCCAATTCCACAGCCGTTTACTTCCGGCCAACCGACCTTCTTCGTAGACCGCGAAGGCCGGGTCCTCAGGAGGATGCAGCCCATGAATTTGGACACGACCTTACCTCTGCCTCCACACAGCTTAAACAGGAAGCTTGCCATGATTGGCTCATTGTTTTCCCTGTTTCAGATGCTGATTGGCTGTTTGGTGTGGAGGCGGGACAGCTGGCATCATCTCAGGTTTTCTTTCAGGATTCCTCACAGCTCCTCTCTCTTTTACCTTTATTTCTTCTGATTTTCTGTCCTTCACAAACAGAAGGTTTGAATAGAAGGATGTGACTCTTTATGACATCACACACATTATTAGAAACTTTGGTTGTGTTTAATATGAACGTTAGCACTGAACATGAAAAACATGACAAGAAACGGCAGAATAAGCCCATTTCAAGGTTCTGGCCCTGAGTCAGGTGAGGAGAAATCTTAAAAGCTGTGAAAACCAAACAATGCAGGTATAAGAAACTCCAGCACGTGCTCAGGTTTGCACAAATGAACACCTTCCCCTGGAAACACAGTAAAACTAAAAATAGCGTTTTCCCATGAGGAGCCAAAGCAGAATCTGAGCTCTGAGAACACAAACCCTGATCCTGATCAAAGATGACCATCTCCATTGATTTCCGGCATCTTTTATTAAATTAGTGCCCTGAGATAAGAATGTGCCTGGCTGTAGCTCAGGAGGTAGCGCAGGTCACGTACTGATTGGAAGGTTGGTGGTTCGATCCCTGCCTCTTCCAGTCTGCATGCCAAGTATCCTTGGGCAAGATACTAATCGCAAGTTGCTCTCCAATGCATGCATCGGATTGTGAATGTGTGTGAATGTCGTTAGAATAGCACTCAGTTTAGAGTCAGTGCTTGTGAGAATGGGTGTGAATGTGGCATGTTGTATACAGCTCTTTGAGTACTTCTATATGAGAATCAGTCCATTTACCATTACCGGCAGAGTGTGGTCATAGCCTCAGCCTCTACATGGTTATTTACGGTGAAAAGGCTTTTCCACTAACATGGTGCCAAACAGAGAATGACTGATTCCCTCAAGTTCAAGTTCAGGAGCAGCTGCCTGGTGTAGTCAGACTGACACATTGGGCATCTCTAGGTAGGAAGTGTAACTTCTGCAGTTGGTTTGTTCTTCATTTTGTGATGCAGTTTTAGAACTTGTTGGTTCCACTTTTGTTTTTGTTTTTGCTGAATAGACCGGTCTCTGAGACTTGGTTTGATCCCTCTAGCTTCATGCCACATCCGGAACAGTGTCTAGTCTGATTGAGGGCTTTTATTTTGAAAATCGGCCAGGTTCTCTCTCCCATCGCTGTTTCGGACTTCCTGTCCTCACCATCTGCAGCTTGATGTGCTGTTGTTCAGCAGTAGAGCTCGGTGGCTTTAACAGCTTTGTTTCTGCTCACCATAAAAACACAGCTGTAACTCTGCTGATTACTATGTTTCAGCTGTGATGACAGAAACATATGAAAGATATGAAGATTTTGCTCCTTCTATTACTCATTAGCAAATTCAAGCATTTCTGTAAAATCAGCTTTTTGATGCAGCAAACAAGCTGAAAATAGTTTGTTCCTCACTGCTTCCTCACCTTTGAAGAATTAATTACACTGTGACTAATTACTCAGTGTCGTCTGCTCCTGAGCTGATCCTCCAGAGGCCTGAGGAGTCTGCACAAACTGAATCCACATGCAAGTTTCAACATGGAGAGTTTCAAAGAGCTTTGAGAGCATGAAGAGAAAGTAGTGAAGGCTAAGCCAGTGAGAGCTCGTATTTAACCTGATTTACTCACTGCCATGAATAATTTAATCTTGACTAGTGAACGTATCAACTCACCTGGCATCAATCTGGTTCTTGAACATCTTTAATTTTTTGTTGTGCTGTTTGATTATGTGTAAAAACAGCTGACAAGAGCCGCAGACTTAAATATTTCCTTAGTGCAGGCTCTGCGGGGAGCAGGTCGATCATGCTGATACAAACTCTGTTTTATAACATTTAAAATAAAGTTTCCTCAGAAACGTGGCGTCTACACCGCTCTGGATCTGTGCTTTAAAATCAGATCATTAATAAATCAAGCATGTTTGTAAAAGCTGAGCAGGTTTCATGTTCAAAGCTTTTGATCTGCAGCACAGAGCAGCTGATGATTGCAGTGATTAGCATCACTTCCTTCATGTTCATCCAGATTTCCAGCAGCAGTTTACAGTGAAACGTGGAAATGGTGCCGCTGACGTTGGTTTTCCTGGAAACCCATCTGAACGTGTTTGAGTTTGGATGAGCGAAGCAGCTGTTTGCCATCATCTGAACTTCTTTATTTAATTAATACCATCAGTGCAGTGCTAATCCCATGCATCATCACGTCTGCGTGAAATCACCCCACCCAAAACCTCTCAGGAAAGCTGTGTGAAAATGGCTTTCTGTGTTCAGTCTGCACTTTGGCTAAACTCGACCCCCCCAGACCTCCACCTGGTAATATAAAGGGCACAACCTCAGCGAGTGCCCATTTTCCTGTTACATAACATCCTGCAGCTGTGCCGAGCTCACAGTTTTATAGAGAAAACATCTGTGTGGAAGAACTGGCATAAACGTCGCTGACTTTTTACCTGTTTTAGCTCCTAGTTTGGGTCAGATGGTAAATATTTTCTGTTGAGGTCACGTCATCGTTTCCTGCAGCAGCTTCCATCTAATCGGCGCTTCTGTTTTTATACTCAACATTATTTAATATGCAGCTCAGAAATGAACCAAAACTAATACATAAGTTTAGTTTTAGTTTAGTTTAGTACATAAATATGATTCTGTATTTTCTATATATTTTCTATACATTTTGTTTCTACAGTTATAATAATAATGGATTGGATTTATATAGCGCTTTTCAAGGTACCCAAAGCGCTTTACAATGCCACTATTCATTCACTCTCACATTCACACACTGGTGAAGGCAAACTACAGTTGTAGCCACAGCTGCCCTTGGGCAGACTGACAGAAGCGAGGCTGCCATATCGCACCATTGGCCCCTCTGGCCAACACCAGTAGGCAGTAGGGTAAAGCAGCGGTCCCCAACCTTTTTTTGCGCCACGGACCGGTTTATGCCCGACAATATTTTCACGGACCGGCCTTTAAGGTGTCGCGGATAAATACAACAAAATAAAACTAGTACTGGTACCGAAAAAAAGAAGATTTATTCATAACACACGTGAAAAGACCCAGGAAAACCGAGTAAACGATCAAAACGATAACAAAATAACGCTGAAAACCGATAAAAACCCTGAAAACTATACATTTCACACCTGAGCCTCAACTCTCGCGGCCCTGTACCAAACGACTCACGGACCGGTCCGAGGCCCGGAGGTTGGGGACTGCTGGGGTAAAGTGTCTTGCCCAAGGACACAACGACCAGGACAGAGAGCCCGGGGATCGAACCGCCGACCTTCCGGTTACAGATGCGCTTCCCAATAATATATTGGGAAGCCCTTTTATATATATATATATATATATATATATATATATACTGAATATATAAGGTCGCCTTATATATTCAGTAAGTATTCAGTATATATTCAAGTAAATCACTTTGCATTTACTTGTTTTTCTAGATTTTTATTTGTGTTTATTATAAGTTATTTATTTCTGTAATTCTACACTGATTTATTGAATGATTCTATTTTCATTAATTTATTTATTTCTATAAATCAAAATCTAAATTTAGTTGACATTATTTCTATTTTTATTTATTATTTAGTTAATTTCTACATTTATTTTTGGCTGGTTGTTACTAAAGCAAAAAAACAGCTTGTTGATCAGGATGATGGACTCCTGTAAATGAAGCTCTAAACACAATATATCTACAATAATAGTTTAATTCTTAGGAACAAAGTGATTTCATTTTCAGTGCCTGTCTTAGAAATGTGTAAAACTTTGTTTTGTCATTTTGACATTTATTTTGTTCATCACTGGAAACTTCTTAGAAGGAGAGCAAGGGGATTGCTCAGATGTTCACAATGAAATGTGATGTGTGGAGCAACAAGCCAGTGAAATGATTGGCAGACTGATTTGACTTGTGTGATGTAAAATGTATAAACCATTAATATAAACCATGCAGTTACTGAACCACACATACTGAGGCAGAGATAACTACGTGATATACTGGAGCTCACTGTTGGCACTTCACTTGTTGGCCAGGTGTAATCAGGTTTGTGTCTTGACTATTAACTGCTGATGGACCTGGTATAAATGCTGTATTTTGTAGTCGAGGTGATCTGAATTCATTTCGCTCAAACAAGATGAACCTGGAGGATTTTTTCCCATTACATCAGGCAGTGGAAAAGATCAGTTCATCGTCAACGTGGAACTTTTTTCAGGCCATGTTTCCTTCACGGGTCTGGCTCGAGGATAAAAATAGACACTCTTGCCAATAAAAATGACGCTACTGCCAAGCATCGCCGCCTCCCACCAGCAGAAGTCCTCGGCACCTGCTCGACCCAACAGTTTGTGAGAGTTCAGAGATCTGCTCCCCCCAGTCGGTGCTTGAACACGAAGGAGGGGCAGATTGCAATGTGTTGTTTATGTTCCTTCAACGAGGCCAACGAGACGTCTGACTCTCTGCATCAGCAAGTTTTCTCCCAGCATTATGGTCCTCAATTAGACAAACCAGGATGTTGGGAGTTTGTGCTGGTCCCAGCGAGAGTCAAGAGATTTTTGTTTTTAACTAAACTTTTTCCCAAATAAGTAATCCAGAAACCTGTGCTCTGAATCTCCTCTACACCATTCTCACTGCTTATTTAATATGGAGCGTGTTTAGGGACAAACACGTAAAAATAGGATGTAAACGTGCTGGACTTTAGTGTCATGTTTCTTCATTATGCATTTCATAGATTTCTCACTCATCTTCATTTTGCTGTAAAAACAGACACTTTGACAGTACTGTGGAAAACTTTGAACCACCCTTCATTGCTTTATATTTTGCTTCCAAGGAGCCAGGCTGTCTTTAAAACTTGTGCTGTAGAACAACAGTTCTCCAGATCTGTGAAGCTCTTTTAAAGTTCTTCTTTGGACATTGGCTGCTTTTCCACTCATGTTCAGTCCAGTCCTCGTGCCGGACCATTTTCACTCACTCAGCTCACGAATGAACCGGTGCTGTGTCTGCACACAACAGACAACCGAGCAAAGACTTCAAAGGACATCTTCTTTAACTTGTCCTCAGCAGACACCTGTCCCACATGCTGTTAAGAGCCTGAAAGTTTACCCAGAATGCACTTAGATTTTCTCCAGTGAATTATCAATAATCTGCTGCAGTTTATTCAAAATACAATAGATCCATCAAACTGATGATCAGAGACCATGAAGAACAACAGATTCAGTTTTCAGGTTGTGACTCAGGTAGTGGGTGTAAAACTGATCCTATTGCAGTTTTTTTTTAGCAGAGCTTAAATATGTTTTTCAGCCCTGAAAATCTCATGGGGATCTCTGCTGGACCGACAAAGCTATGAGGCTCCAACATGCTGGAAAAATAATTAAAATGTGCCAAATTTGGACTAAATGAGCCAAACCTTCATCTTCCTGAGAGAAGGGCGAGCTGAGATGAGCATACCTGTGACGGGGGAGGTGGAGAGGATAATCGGTGACATTTTGGGCTGAAGGCAGTACGCTGACCCAGAAACACCAAACGAGCCTCATCAGCCCAAACGAGGAGAGTGAGGAGATGAAGACGGACAAGCAGAAACACGAGTGAACTTTTGACCTGCAGAGAAAACACGGCGCCGACTCATGACTCAGCAGACCCGAGCTTGGCTGCACTTCTGCCTGCCTAAAAATGACAGAAAGATTTTTACTGTTTTTGTAGATATGATCCACTGGAGTTATTGAGTGGACGTGGTCTAACAGCAGGCACTTGTTTAGTGGTGCAGAGATAAAACGAACAAACAGCTTTCGGTGAGGACGGTAAGCGTCTGTTGTCTGATTTCAAGGGCCTGAATCAGCAAACAGGGGCGTGGCAGTGTGTAATTTTCAAGCTGTGTAGGAGTGAATAAATGTGCATTTAATTGATGTAAACTTGTTAATGAACATTTTTACTGTTTTAAAAAAGTTTTTTTTTTTAAATTAGATGTATTTTTAATGTTCTTCCTACCTTTAAAGACTTTTAGAGTATTTGGGGTAAATGATTGTAATGTGCTGAGGTTTAATAAGTAATCGAGGGCACAGAACAACATTAGAGTTTAATATGAGGCTTTAATGGCTGCTGTGGTTTTACTGGATGAAAATATGGCCCAAGTGGGAAAACCTCGTCTCGGTTCCACTCTGCAGGTCATGTGTTGGTGGGAGCTGTGAGGCTGTTTGGGTGAAATAGCTTCACTGGGATTTACAAAGCAATTATAAGGTCGGTGCTTTTTTTAGATGCACTGGCGCTGGGGCTGGGGGCTGCAAATGTCAGCTCCAAGCTTTGATCAACACTCAAATACCTTGTTAACTAGTGGATGGAGATTCGATACATTCATTCATTTGACCCCTAAGGATGAATTTGTGGATGTGGGATTGTTGATGGGCGTATATTTCCAGGGCTGATGACCACTGAAATTCTTCATCTAACATATTTGGTTTTCAGTCACTTCTCTTTTAGTGATTGCCAGTCTGAGCTTTTAGAAGAAAGCTCAGATTGGCTGAGCTTAAATAAAACTTTGGTTTTTATACAAGAGAAAAGTTGTGTATTCTGTAGCTCAAATAACAGTTTTCACATGCCAAACTGGAAAAATGTTTTACCATGAACACAGTTCCTAAGCTTCACATGGTGGTATATTATGTTATAAAGTGCGAGGAGCTGATTGTTGTGGAGCAGCAGTCAGCTGAGGTCAGCTGCTCTCTCTGCTTGACACTTTTGTGAAAAATTCAGGATGATAGAAATGAACTGAGGTTAGCGCAAAGACACCTAAACACTGGCCACAAAATCTGAATTATCTGAGATGAACTTTGACTGAGCAATGTCATCTTTAAGAGACATACCACCAGAGTTCCAGGATGGCGAAAACTTAGCTTCAGGACCTCCTCTCATCCTTTCCTGTGAGTCCACATTGATACACTGCAAGTTCAGGCGCGGCGAATTGTTGCAGTGCAGGAGTGTTTGCCACGGGCAGCATGGTGGAACAGTGGTTAGCACTGTTGCCTCACAAAGAGAAGGTCCAGGTTTTGAATCCAGCAATTGAGCGGGGCCTTTCTGTATGTGTATGGGTATTCTGGCTCCTCCCACAGTACAAAGACATGCAATTAGTGGGGTCAGGTCCACAGGTGTGGGTGTGAGTGTGAATACGCTGATCACAGAAGGGTTAACTGAAACTCATCCACACCAGGAGGACTTTTATATCAGAGCATTATCATTCCCGACGCGTAACATACTGACCATTTCTCACACCACTAGACGTCTCATACTGAAGCAAAAGGTTCCACGTTCTTATTAAATGCTCTGGGTTCTCAGTTGACTTCAATATAAACCTGCTTGCGGCGGTAAGAGACCTTAGAGATGAGGCTTTAGCTGTTCAGACCAACACAAACACATGAAAGTATCACTGATAATTCAACAATAAAATAGCTTTTGTTGTGGGCATCAAAGAGTGTTTTCCAAAGTGATTCAGGATCTGAACAGAACAGATTTAACAAACATAATGCGTTGTTAGGTTTATTTTCATTTTACATGTAAAACATTTATGGATTCGTTCCATCTCATTCCCAACGTGTAAAATATCAACGATTTGCCACAATCATTAATATTGTGACAAATCGATGCTGGGATGAGAACGTGTTGATAATTTAATGCCCATTCAGATACCACCTTAAGACTCTGCACTCTGAGCTCAGGGGGATCTTCTATGAATGGTGACATCATTTTTCAGAGCACTGATTGGTCGTAAGTGTTGTTCTTGTACACCTCGATCCTTCCTCCTGAATATGACTTGCTCTGCAGCGTGTTTTTGAGGCCTCAGTAAGCTTTCAAATGCTGAGATTTAGTTGCTCCGTGATTCAGGAAAGTTTGAGCTTGTTTGTACTAGAGCTGGATAATCAGATATTTTCCACCTGTTTTAATGGTTAAGACTTTAATGCTGATGTTTCAGTTTGGTGTATTTCTGCCTGCTAGTCAGAGTTCAGTGGACCATCAGATGCTAATCAACGTTGTGTAAGCATAAATACTTAAAGAATCCTGATATTAGAGGCACTTATTACTCATCTTAGGGGGATTTGAGTTTGGTGCTAATTACTTCCAGCTGTACTGTATAAGTGGGCCTCTAGAATTACCTCGAGAGCTTCTTCCCTCCTCCAGTATTTATTCCTGAAACCTCAAAGAAAGCAGTAAAGGCAGAGAGGGAGTGCTTCCCCGTGCAGAGCAGCTTTGCTCTCTCTGCTTTGAAGAGGATTCAGAAATCTGTGAGGATGTCTCAACCAGAATGTGTTGGAGTAAGACTCACCCTCTCCAAAACACGATCACAAAGACACTGTGCAGAGAGCAGGAAAGGATCAGTGTGTGCATGCATGCTTTTGGAAACCTTTATTTAACCACACTGTGTCTAATGGGACATTTTCATGCTTCAGTTTTGCTGCAGGGTCTCAGCAGTGAGCGGACATTTGTCACAATGGGGCTCATGTTAAGGACAAAGAGGGCAAACCACAGATTATGTCTGCACTGCAGTCCAAATCAAGACAGAAGAAAATAAGAATTAATCAGTGCGCGTGTGTGACAGGAAGATGGTGGGAAGCCGAGCAGACACCTACAAACAGAAGCTGCCAGGGGAGAAAGTCTCCTGACAGATGCTTTTATTGTTTAGCTGCCATTTACAGCAGGTGAGCTGAATTCTGCTAAACACCTTTGAATCTGCCCCCCAGCTGTAAGCAGGAAGTCCTTTGTTTCTTTCTCTTTAGTTGGTAAACCACAACGAAGACAAACATGTTCTGTGATTAAAGTAAAAAGTTTGTTTTCAGAGAGCCAACACTCCACAGCGTCCTCATCTAAAGGTGTTGCAGTAGGTCAGGAACGTAGCTAGGAGGATTTTGCCAACATTCATGGTGTTGTGCACCAGTGAGGGTCAGCCTGTCAGTGTTGTGTTCTACTGTAGCATCCTGAGGTTTCTGAGGGGGGAACATTCAGTGAAAACACACTTCTGTTTTTTTTTTTTAGAGGTCACATCATTTTTTACCACATCTGTGAATTATGACATTATGACACACAGGAACAGATCCAACAAGCCTCACAATGGGAAGTATCCAGAATGGGACATCCAGAGAGCAATCGAAATGAAGGAGGAGCACTGAAATATGTCCAGATGTTTAGAAGAAGCTGACCTTCAAGAAATCAGAGTTTAATCAGCTTTCTGTGGTTAAAGTCACAGAAAGCGAGTGCAGCTCATAAGCAATGGACTACAGACAAGAGTGAAAATACAAAGAATTTTTTTTATCCATCCGTCAGTTTTTCTAAAGATCCCCTCTCCTCTCCCTCACCCCCTCCTTCAGCTCTTTGGGGTACTGAGGTGTTCCCAATCCAACTTAAAGACATAATCTCTTCCTCGTGTCCTGGGTCTGCCCCCTAGGGAGTCCCCTATAACCAAAACACCTCCCTGACAGGGGCATCCCAGTCAGAAATGATCAGTAGAAATTGTGTCCTCATCCAGCACATTCATGTCCTGCATGGATATTTCAGTGTAGTTGCTTTAGGACATGAACAAACAAGGTCAAAACAAAAGTCCCTCTAACACTTTTCATACTGTAAGCAACAGCTTTTCCAATAGAAAAGAGGCAACCCCAAAAATCAGCAGAATTTGGTGATGGTGGAGAGGAAGAACTCTCTTTTAACAGAAAAGGACCTCCAAAGGAACCAAGATGGAAGAAGCATAGAAAATTAAAGATGTGTGAACAAGAATAGCAGACAGTTTTACATTAGATCAGTCATAGATTCACAAAAAATATGAAATTATATTAAACCATTTGGAAGATGCTTTCACCTGGATTTTACAGGTGTTCAAATGGAAACTTTAATAAATAAACTGGTATTGGTCAAAAAGTAGAAGCTGGGCGTCCCTGATGTGCAGAGACAAATGGCATCACGTGGCAGGAAGATAACACTGAAGCCACGAGAACATGTGAGATGATCCACAGCAGGAGGTCAGTTTTAATCTGCCTCTGAAAAGTTTGGATTCCTCGGTGTGAAAAAATCCTGATCCTTGGCTTCACATCCACTCGGACATCTGAGTTGGCCACTCTTTTAAATATTTAGTGTCTGGAACAGTGTGAGCACACTCAATGAGTTTTTAATTCAACATGAATTGTGCTAATAAAAAGCCAGAGTAGAATTTTAAGTGAATGCTTTTCAGGACATGAGTGACAAAATAATGGACAAAGATCAGCAGGATGTCACAGACGGAGCTTTAACCAGGAAACTGCTATCAGTCAATAAGCAAATGACCATCAATTCATTTTATGATTCTGCAGTACAAAGACGTACCAGTCTGTACCTCGGTGATCAGCAGAGGAGTTAATCATAAACTAAATAATCTGATTATTTTTGCATGCAAAGGTTAGCAAATATTCCCCTGAACACTCAAATGACTAACAGCATCCTGTTAGGTGCATTTTTATGTCCAGTTCCGTGTTTGTCTGAGCAAATTCCTTTACAATCTTCCATAAAATGTGAACATTACTCATCACTCCTCTGTTCGGAGAAAAGACGAGCTCTTCATTGGCAGCCGTAAAGCTTCTCGTGTATGTAAAACCAAACAGATAGTGCTCTTTAAAAAGATAAGATAAGCATGCCCGGCCAGCTTTTACCTAAAAAAGTGTGTGTGGGTGTGTGTGTGTGAGTGAGTGTGCCTCAGTAGAGTCTTAAGGAGGTGGACTGTCAGTAAGAGAGAGATAACTCTGTATGCATCCTGTAGAAACTACTAACAGATTACAGTGACAATCATCAAACATAGAACAGGTGGCTGCCTTGGTTTATAACTCCATTAAAGAGTGTGACCTGTGGCAGACTCACACTACACATGACAGGAATATCATCACAACCATTTCAATTACTGCAACAACAACAGAAAAATGCTTGAACCGGGGAAAATGCAAACATCTGAGGAAGTCCTCTCCAACAATGAATAAGCAGCCTGGGATCCTAAAACATTACAGCATCCTCTGTTCTGTTCCTGCCCACTGCATTCACATTACTGTGGGTAAATTTCCACAGTTGACCTCTGGCACAGACTCAGGGAAAGAAAGAGCACAAGAATAATCAGGAAAAAAGAAGAAATTCCCTTTAATTCCTCAATAGAATCTGATTTTCACACAAGTCATTTTAAACATTTGTGATCAGTCTGAAATCAGCCACGTGAACCCTGAAACGCCAGTTTCATGTGAAACTGAGGGGATCATGTCTGGTGGTTAGCTCAGAGACCCCACAGCCAATCAGAGAAAAGTTGGCTTTGAGAGAGAGGCCATGATAATGCATGCAAAGATGCATTATTCTACATCCTGGGTCAGAGAGAGACGGGATGATAAGGTTTTTTGAAGAAACAGTAAGACATAATATTTTACTCCAACATCTTCCATTAAAAATGAAAACAGAAAACACAAATTTCAAACAAATTCAGAATACATTAAGTTAAAATATTGTAGATATGATGGGGCTATTACACTGATTTTAATTATTTTTTGAAAAAATTACCGTGATGTTTCTGGGGACACAAAGAGCACAGAAAACCTTGACGAGTGTAAAACAAACACGTCTACTTTTACACTGAATCCAGGAATTCTGTCGAGCTCATCAGCATTCAGGAAGCAGCAACGTTTGCAGGCTGTGCTTCACCCGAATGTCATCTAGAATCAGGTCATTTATTCACATTTGCACCATTTTGTGCATGATCTTGTGCCTAATTGACTGCAGAGGAGCCTTTGTGTGCCGTCTCTCTCACCCTCACTGAGATCATGAAGTCAGAGGCTGGACGTCAGAAAATAAACCGGCTGCAGAGAGACAAGGACGACCCCTCCTCAACGCTCCACTGCGTTACCGCAATCACGCTCATGCTCGGTGTGAGCGTGTTCATGCACATGTATGTGCTGTGTGCAGGCAGGCGGGGGGATTGGCTCAGGGTCTCACTCTCAGTCTAAACCACCTTAAATCATGTCACGAGCTGCCTTTTCTTAACAGATACTGCAGCCTGGATCAATAACACCAAACGCTGGCATATTAAAGGCAAACAGAGGGCTGTTATTTGGTAGCTTTCAGAGGCTTTTGGTTTTCAAGACTGATGTTTTTGTCCTTGACATTTTCTGTTAGGAATGTGCTTTGCTCTCTCAGCCATATCTTTCTTATTTTAAATAAAATTAGGGGAAATTTTGATCATACTTTCAGTCAATGCCTAAATGAAACAAGAGGGGAAATACAGACACCAGTGCTTTCCCTTTAGGGACTATATAGTCTTCATAATCACCCCAAAATCAATAATATTACAATCTGTAAAAATTATGGCCCTTACCTTGTTCTCACTTCATTTATACATAACAAGAACTAGAGCCTAAAATAAATGAACAGTTGTTGGATAATAATATGAACTGTCAATAAGTAAATAGATAAATGACCTGATAAAAAGTGGAGCAGATTGATCACAAATGAAAAAAGGTTAACAGAAAAGAAACTGCAATAGCTAATTGATTTAATGAATTATTAAAGATGGGGATCTATAGAGCCCTGAGATATGCTGCCACCATTGCTGATCCTTGACTTCCTTACAGGCAAAAAACAAAAAATATCAAATGTCCAAATATCATTAAAATACATTCTTGAACTGTCCATCAGCACAAGAGCACACTCTTTGTTTGCTATGACAAAAAACAAAGCAAAGGATGTGGTGCTTTTTAAAATACATGATATTTTCTACATCATGAATTGAATATTCAGTTCAGTTCAATTCAGCTTTAATTATACAGCACCAAATCAAAACAACAGTCACCTCAAGGCACTTTATATTGTAAGGTAGATGGTACAAAATACAACAGAGAAAAACACAACAATCATGTGACTCCCACCTATGAGCAAGCGCTTTGGCGACAGTGGGAAGAAAAAACTCAGTTTTAACAGGAAGAAACCTCCAGCAGAACCAGGCTCAAATCCATCCCTAACTATAAACATGATCAAAAAGGATAGTTAATAAATTGAAGTGAGAGCATAATGTGAACAATTTTATTAACAGAAAAATTCTGATGATGGAAAACTGTGCTGTCAGCACACTGAAATAAAACAGAAGAGGTAAAAGTACACATAAACTAATATAAAAATGCTGTACTGTGATCCAGGGCCAGACGCTCTGCCTGACTTCACAGGACCAATCACTGTCATGGTTCTGGGTCATTTTGACCCAGCATTTTGAGTTCTTATGTTTTGGTTTAATTTTGCATTATGTATTGTATTCTGATTCTCTTGTTGTACTTTGTTGATTATTATTATAATTCTATGTTTCAGTTTATTCTGGTTAAGGGTTTAGTCCTTAGGTTTTGTGTCTCGTGTTTAGTGCAAGTTTAGTTCAGCAACAAGTCTGCGTCCTCGTGAATTGTTTCTTGTTTCCTGTTTTATTGTGAAGGTCCGTGTTTCATGTGAGTGTATTCAGTTTTGCTTCCCCTGTCTCGTCTTGTCAATTACTTCCAGCCGTGTTCCCCACCTGTGTGTAATCTCCCTTTGTTCTTCTGTGTGTATATAAGGCTATGTCCACACGTACCCGGGTATTTTTGAAAACACCGACTTTTCTATGCGTTTGCACCTTTCGTCCACACGTAAACGGCGTTTTTGGTCACTGAAAACAGAGATTTTGGATATTTTTAAAAACTCGGTTTTTGCATTTACGTGTGGACGAGAAAAACGGAGAAGACGCAGAAAACGCCGCGTCAAAGGCGTGCGCCTTTTTTGATGTCACACTGTGCGCCACGTTATTGTTTCGGTGAAATGAATTTCTACAATACTGTTACTGTTAATTGTACTCTCTGCAGTGTTTAAATGCTTACATATACACACACAGTTACTGTCCCTCCACACATACGACTCGGTTCTGCTTCTATGCCCCAGCTTTGTTTACTTTTTCCCACCTAGGCTTCTAGACTTCTGATTGGCCAACATTTCTGCACGGTTAGGAATATATCGCCACCTGTTGCTTTGGCATGTTCCTAGCAGCGTTTTCCTTCATTTCTGCCTTTACGTGTGGACGGGATTAAACGGAAAATCTCCGTTTTCAAAAATATCCGTGTACGTGTGGACGTAGCCTAAGTCACGTCTACTCGTTTGCTGGTCTGTATGTAAATCAACCATAAATCTCCTGTTTCATCCGTGTGTTCTCTCTGCGATTTACCTCCATGTGCCTCTGCTCACCCATCTTCATGTTCATGTTTAGTAGTTTTGTTTTTCCCAGTTCAGATTATCTTTAGTTCTGTTTGCCATTTTCACCTTTTTATTTTTACAATAAATCTCCTTCGCACCTCCACGAGTGCCTGCACTTGGATCCTCCTTTATTTTCTCCACACAACTCATCCCATTCGCTGTAACAATCACAAAGTTTAACCAGGTGTTTATCTTAGCAGATATGAGAGCTGTGAAGAAACCACATCAGCCAATTAGACTGAGTAACTGTCTGAGAGCTGGATCACATTCAAAGTCACCAGCTGTGATACAAGAGGTCGACCTCGACCTGCAGCTGCCACTTAGTGTAAATTGATGTCTGTACCGTCTTTCACTCAGTAACGATCTCTGTGATGAGGTGACTTGCACCTTCATCGGTTCCATTATGCTCAATTTAAAGTGTAAGTTCATTGTGGATTCAAATCTGAGTTCTCATGCCTTAAAGGCGCTTTTAGTAACTTCAGAAAAGTGTGTGAGCTAGCATCGTCTGCAAACATGACAAAAACTCTCCTGCTCTGCTCTGTATGTTCTGTATGTACCAGAGCATCAGTGGATGTGTTGAAACTCCAAATGTCAGATACATGCTGTGCAGTTCAGCACTTAAGCACATGGTGCATAAACAACTCATCCTTTGAATTTTAGTGTAAGATTCACACAGGAAACAGTACACAGGCTGTTACATCAGAATCTGTTCACACATTGGAGAAGAAAAAAGTACCTAATACACATTTAGACTTCCTGTCACGCAAAGCTGAAAAAGCCTGAAAAATACAATTTTTATCATATTTTGTTGTATTTCCATGACCGAGTTTGTACTAAGTACCATAAAAAATAAAGAATCTAATAACTGCCAGCTCCTTAAATAAGGAGAGGTCATTTGATTGATGGAGGAACAAAAACAAACACAACAAAGAATCATTTCTGCAAGGAAGTCGGTTTGTTGAGGTTTTAGGCTTAAAGGGGTGAATATTTTACCTCACTCAGGTTTCCTGTCGCTGGCGTTTTGTTAGAAGCCGGTGATGCGAGATAAATCCAGACCACTGTTTTATATGCAGTAGAGTTTCTGGTCTGTCTGTTTAAGTCAGCAGGCCTCCTAAAGAGATGTGACAAGCCTCTCAGATAAAAAGAAGACGATGTGACACACAGAGCTCTTTAGATAAAATCATGTCTGAGAGCAGCAGAAGACGGTCAGGTCTGTCCCACAAACACACTGCAGGAGCAACATGTCTGCTCACGCTGAGCGCCTCCATCACTCAACACATCTGACCGCTTTAATGTCACTCCAACGTTTAGCAGTGTTCCTACAACAACGCTTTCATGAGGGTTTTTTTCCAAATCTGATAAATTTGTAGATGTGCATATTTATTATTAATACTTACACATGGAGTTCGTCTTGTTCATAGACCAAGTACAGGAAACTGGACAAGTAAAGAAGAAAAGTGTGATGCCTAAAAAAACAGGTATGGCAGATGAATAGTATTTCAAAGCCATGTTCTTAAGAAACAGGAATAAATCCAGCAAAGACCTGACAGATGTATGAAAATGACACAAGAACTGAACTGACGATCAGAGGCGCATGTCTGATGGAGAGATGGATTTACAGGAGGAGGAGGTCCAACAGTGAGAGTCTGCAGCCATCTGTGAAGCGTGGTGGAGGCTTTCTCATGGTTTTAGCTGCATTTCAGGCAGTCGTGTATGAGATCTGAGATAAAACTGGTGAATTATGAGACCAGAAATTACCATCAGAGTTTGATCCACCATGCAGTAACATCTGGAAACATCTGATTGGCAGCAGCTTCCTTTTTCAGCATGACAATGATCCCAAACACACTGCCAATGGAGTAAAAACATACCTAGATAGAAACACATAGAGGAACACTATTAGTTATGGATCGGCCGCCCCAGAAACCTGACCTCAGCATTAATGAAGCAGTGTGGGATCATCCTGACGGAGACCACAAAAAAAGGCAGAAATATCCACAGAAGAGCTTT
Organism: Neolamprologus multifasciatus; assembly: GCF_963576455.1. Lineage (NCBI taxonomy): Eukaryota > Metazoa > Chordata > Actinopteri > Cichliformes > Cichlidae > Neolamprologus > Neolamprologus multifasciatus. Next base: position 16,635,121 of record NC_140455.1, on the reverse strand, counting down.
GAATGTCCTTCAAGAAGCCTGGAGAACTATTCCTGAAGATCCTTACAGAGATGACAGAGAGCCGTCATCTCTGTGTGTCATCACTTCAACCTTTAGCTCAGAGAGGTCAGACTGAGCTAAAGGATGAAGGTGTTTGCGCCAAATGTTCATTTTCAAGCTTGTTGGAATAGTAAAATGTTTTGCCTTATATGCTGTATTTAAATACATGTTTGCACATGTTTCTAATTTTCCTCTAAAATTTAAAGAAGAGAGGAATGGCTCAAGACATTTGCACAGTACTGCATGTTTTATATGTCCTATCAGGAAATACTTTTTGTTTGTCCTTCTGGTCTTTAGGGATATCAGCAAAGCTTCCATTAGCTTTGCTGATATCCCTAGGCACATTAGCTGGACAACATGCTAATGCCAAAGATTCTCTAGTTGAGAGGACCAAAAATAAACGTAATCCACGATGTCTTCAGATCCTGAGAGTGCACGTGTTTCCTCTGCAGCCATCAGTGCTTCATTTGGTGCACTTTGCTGGCAGCTGAGATATTTTTGTGTTCGAGTTTCAGTAAAAGCGGCTGTTTGTTCCATGTTTGAGAGTGTGCCAAATGAGCTGCCAGGCAGGCATTATGTAAGACATGTAACATGGTGACATAGATAAGTAACAGAAAAGTCTAACAACAAGGTGTTTCAGGGATTTCAAACACAGAAAGAATATGTAGAACAGCAAATGAGAAGAAAAACCTCAAAAACCTAACTTTAAACTCTCCAAAGCTCATATACTTTAACAAGCCGTTCATGACTTTTACTTTATTATAATGTTAGCTGCACAGATAAATTAAAATATAAAAGTACAAATAAACCATGCACAGTTTAGAGTACTCATCTGTGTATCCATTGTGTCACATTATTCTAATCTTGGACTGTTGGGTCCACATGTGGCCATGTCTGCAGTTTTCTTTGGACAACTCAGCTGCAGGCCCACCGGATATGGGCCAGATATCAGGTGTGCAGGACCATGAAAACATCTGCCAGAGCCTGAACTGAGCCAAGCGCAGGCCCAATTGGGCCCAAATGTGTCTGCTATGTGTGAGTCATACTAATGAACTCAAACTGCAAATGACAATTTTAGAAATCTTTCTCTAAATTTGATAAGAGCCGTCATTCCACTTCAGACTCTCAGGACCGAGACACCATATACTGAACATTAACCATAGCATCTGATAAGACGTTGAAGTGCAGAGAGTCACCGCTCTGCTGAGGAGCAGCTGCTCTGCCTCCATCGCTGGCAATATTCGGTGATTAGTGTTTGGTGGCGTGACAGCGGGAGGCTTTCAGCGTCCGTCATCTGAGCTGCTGCATTGTTGTCCCCGCGGAGAGGAGCGGGAGGAATGCTCAGTTGGTGGTGTGGAGGAGGGAGGGTCAGAGAGAAGGGGGGTCTATACTTAGAGGACTGACTGCATGTTGCACCTGTCCTCCACCCATCATCATGCAGCTCACGCTTCGAAGGACGGCGCTACACCCGCGAGCTGGTTTTGTCCACAAATTCTGAAATGAAGCAGAAACGATGCAAAGACACAACCCCAGCCACTACACGCCAAAGAACTGTGATTTATGCCGCCACATGTTCTGCTGAGAGGAAACAGATTCAAGTTTGCATCAGTCAATAAAACCAAAACAGAAACACAGGCCAGGCGTGACACCACGGTAGCCCTTCATCTACTTCCAGAGCTTATTAGAAACAAAAAGAATAAATGATTGGACAGTTTGTATTTAACTCATGAGCTCTATATGAAAGTGAAGTTAGAGCAGATGGGTCTTAAAAAGGCTCTTCTGGTTCCTCAGTTTGTGTGGGGCTCTCTCAAATAATGTCAACCACCAGTTACTATGGAAAAATATGGATTCTTTGACCCGCTGACCAATGTTGCTGGGTGTCACTTTGTGAAAATCAATCACAAAGAGACTGCTGCACCAAAAACCTCCATGTGACTGGTCACAAGCTGATTGCTGCAGAAGACACCAACTTGTCTGCAAACATTCGCTAACTACTGTGTGACTTTGGCCTTTTTTACTTGACCCTCTTTAGTTTCACATCACTGTGAGACCTGAAGCTGAAATAACTCTTGGATACTAAGTGAACTCTGAACTTCAGCACCAACACCGACAGCCTCTGCTCCAAAGTCACGTAGCATTTACTGAACAGGAAGTTCAGTTGTCTTCAACTCTCAGTAGAGTCCAAATGAACTGCAGCCCTTGTTCATATGCTGAAGCAGAGGACAGTCAGGAGAAGCTTTGATGCAGACAGAGATGCTGGTTTGGTCCGAACATGGGATGTTTGCAGATAAATGCAGTTGTGCTTTCTACTCAGTGCACTGGTGCGATGAATGAATCATGCATATCTCTGGAATAATAACTGGCAGGCAGAGGCCCAGTGTGAAATCAAAATTAGAGGGTAATTGTGGTGCTAAAAGCTTCCCATTAGTGGCGTCTTACATCTGCTGTTAGTTAACCCCCCGTCTGCCTGACAGCATGCCACTGTGAATTACTGCAGAACCCCTGGGTCAGTAAACGCCTGAAGGCTGCAGGTACTCATGTCTTTGCTTTGCCTCCCCACCTGCCTGACCACACACCTGCGCAGCTGCCTCTACGGGAGATTAATCCAAATGATTTGGCTTCATTCTTCAGTCCTGGAGGTGCATGCTGGATCCTTACCCTCAGCCCACACCAGGTATTTGTCCAGTCGGTTAGAGGCAACAAAACAAACCCCCAAACTGCTCGATTAGCTGCTTCAGACACAGCATATTCACATAGTACCTCTGAATAAGCAAAGAAATTTTTTTTATTTTCAGGAAACTTTCATCATGTTTTTGGTGAAAATGGCCGGGGCAGCTTAATTTGTGGAGGCTTTGCTGGTTTCTGTTGCAGTAAAACAACTTTCTGTGAAACATGAGCATCTTGAGCCGCTGTACTGTTTCCTCCATTTTGATGTGAGGTGTGAAGATGCGAACAGCTGCTGTCGAGCTGAAAATAATTACTGACTCTTACCACTGATTACTTTTTCAGAGCGCCCCCTGCTGACCTCTTTCTGTACACTCAGATTAACAGGAAGTGGGATGTGGGACTAGCTCTGGTACAGCTCACATGATCCAGCCCCTTGACTGACTTCCAAAAGCTGGCCAATCAGAAGGAAGGGGGACCTTAAAGAGACAACAGCTTGTTTCAGATAGGGGATAAAACAAGTGAGTAGCATTTGTGATTTTAAAAGTGTGTATCATGCAAAGCTGCAACAGTGGAGTAGGTGTTTTTACTTATAATTCGAAGTATAATTGAACGGGGCGGACTGAAGCACACCTGCTGTGAGCAGACTGCTAATATTTGAGACTAAATCAGGGTTTACACTGCAGGCCTCAGGCTGCACACAGCTGGTTTCATTAAATCACCAGAACAGGGAACAGTTACTCATGGTGCATTCAGGAAACAAAAATAAGAGGCCTCTGTTGTATTCCTCCCCTCCACTCTCACTGCAGGTAATTAGGTCCTTGACAAGGAGACAGAGCCCCCTCCCCCTCCCCCTCCCCCTCCGTATGACACCGGTTAGTGACTACGTGACAGAAAAGCCTGCACACATCATCAGCTCCTCCTCCTCCGTCTCTGCAATACAAACCTTCAGTTTTTGTTAGTCAATAAGCTCGATTGTGACACTTCATTACATCCATTTATCACATCTGTCACATCTGTCAGCCCCCCCCCCCCATCTCCCCCGAGCTGCAGAAGGGCATGGTCATGTGAATGGTCATGTGACACAGTTACTCACCATCTCACTCTAGTGATCATCAGACTTCTTTCTTTGTCCTACCTTCTGTCTTATTTCCAAACAAGGTGTTGCTCACAGGTGAACTGGTGAATATTTATGAGCAAACAGGTGCTTTGTTTCTGGTTTTGGGGGACGTCCATGCAAACATTTCACCTTTATGTTAGTTTTTTATTACTGAACTGTAAAACTTACCTGAGGTGACGTCTGCGTGGTGCTATGAAAACAATGATCTTGCTTTCAGAGTGAGACTGAGTGCCACAGGACACAGAAAACAGAACAACGAACCAAAGCAAGGACAATGTTTACGCAACAGGGCTGATGGGATTGGAAACAGGTGAGGCTGCTGTGGCAGCCTTACCAATCAGGGGTGTGTTTATCGCCAGCAAAATTAGGGGTGATGGTCTCCCTGATGATCAGGAAGTGTACTCTCCATAAAGTGTATCTGCCTGGACAGAAAAAGGCAAGATCTCTGGTACCAAAAGCTTTTTGATTGCATTCAGCCCAGTCTCATGGCAAAACAGATATTAAGACCTGAGCTTTGAAAAAGTGGGAACTGTTGCATTTTAACCCAATCGTATTTAGGAAATAAGTTAACCAAGTAATTTCACTGCTAACCGTAACCTTTCTAAGGCTTTAACTGTACGACTTCAGCAAAAAAACCCAAAAAAGTAAGTAATGCAGGGGTGGGCAACTCCAGGCCTCGAGGGCCGGTTTCCTGCAGGTTTTAGATGTGTCCTTGATCCAACACAGCTGATTTAAATGCTAAATTACCTCCTCAACATGTCCTGAAATTTTCCAGAGGCAAACGAACTCATCATTTGATTCAGGTATGTTGACCCAGGGTGATATCTTAAACCTGAGGGACACCAGCGCTTGAGGCCTGGAGTTGCCCACTCCTAAAGTAATGAGAGCAAATGCAACTTGAGTTTACAAGTAATACAAAAAATGCTTAAAATGAACAGTGCAGAAAAGAGGTGCATGCAGGGTGGAGTGGGTGGAGACGAGTGTCAGGGGAGATCTGCAACTCAAGGAGAGCATCAAGAGTAAAAGTGAAGGTTTAAAGATGGAGATGAGACCTGCTGTGATGGTTTGGAGATGATAGAGGCCGAGCTGAAGATGCTCAGATATTCACTGGGAGTGAGCTGGATGGACAAGACTTATATGTGACTTAGATGGTCACATTATATGTGTCTGTGCTATTTACAGATGTGGGAAACCCAAACCTTGCTGTCAGTCCTCGCTGGAAAGCGGATTGTCTCTGGGTTGAGGGTCAGCAGACGGGGCCTTTCCTCCAGCTGACAGCATCTAGATTTCAATAACTCTGCAGTGTGACAGCTGACCCGCCCTCCTCTGACACATACCCGATAAGGTTTATTTCCCCCTTCAGCCTCGGATTTTCTCACTTTCCCTGTTTTCATGGCTCTGTTCCCACTCTGTAATGTCACAGGGCAGCTGCAGAGAGCATCTCTGCCTCCGTTAATTATCATCCTCTGGGCTGAATGATCCTGCACGGGCTGTTTAATTGTTGCTTTCAGCTTGCCCTTTGTGTCCCCCTCATCACCGCTTCCACATAGGAACCCAGCTTTAAGGATAGCCTGAAGGTAAAGAAGAAGAATTAAAAGCTGGAATATTTGCTACAATCTCTAATTTTCTTCAGGAATCATAGATAAGAATGTTGTGTTCTTATTAATGACAGATTAACTAATCGGAATTTAGCATGAAGCGCTAAACAGATTCACCTAATAAAACAAGTGAAAGCACTGCCAAAAGACAAGAAACAAAGAGTAAAAGATGCATTCAAATATGCATTAGATGTGCACACATTAAAATGAGCTTTTAATGAAAGGCCACAGGATCTAGCAATGTTTAATATATTATAAATTAGCAAAGATGCTGTGAAGGAAGATGAAGTTCATTTATCATTAGAATTAATATTAATAATGTATCAGTGTGTATGCAGCATTTTAATGTTGCAGATGAATATTTGGAGCTCATGAATACTCTGCCTAACTATAAACTAAATTATTCCAAATCAACACCGTTACTAATACTTTTTTATTTTATTCAAACACCAAACCTCATCACAGCAGTAAATTCTCACATCTGGGAAACAGGAGCAAAAACATGGTTGGATTTTTTTTTTGTATGATTATACTTTAATTCATAAGAGTGCTTTATCAGCATATTATAAACCTCTATTTAAACTACTTGCGTAAAACCTCTTTTCCACTAGTGCCTACTCTACTCTGCTGGACTCCACTCTACTGGTCGTTTTCCATTGCTCTGTGAGAATAGACAACTTATTGGTACAATAACTTTAATATATTTCATGAAACCATCCACTATTACAGATGTGCAAGTACACAGGGATGAGTTGAAATTTGAAGAAAACAGGAGCAGGCTCAAGGCTGAAAAAAAAATCATTGACACTTTGCTTAAATCAGCTGTAAGTATTATTATGATCGAGCTACCATTGTTTAAATAAACTGGAGTATTTTAACATCTGTGATGCAGAGGAGCAGAAACCAGCTTTGGTACGCTGGATGTTTCATCTATTTTCTTCAAAAACTATATTCTGGGTCATGGAGCTAGAATGCTGCTCAAGACAAGAAAATAATTTTGCATGCCTTTGTCATATGAACTAAAGTAACATCATAAAAAAGTGTGAGACGCTGGTCATAATAGTGACCTCAAAAACTTGCATGCAGTGGTGTATTCTACACTTTGCTAGCAGACATGAACAAACTGCGTGGGTGATTGTTAGTGTACTGGCCACCATTTTGGCTAAACAAATCCGATGAAAATAACAAAGCAATAATTATCTGCCATCATGTGTGAACTGTGAATTGTAGTTCACTGGAAACATCAGCCTAAGAGCTAATGTGTGGGTGGTTGCTGAGTTGATTGACACAAAACTTTCCAAACTCAGGAGATCACAGGAGAGCAGGAATGTTCCCAGCAAGCTGTGGTAATCATCATTAGCAGTTTAAAGCTCGTATATGTTTTCCCTGCAGCTCAGAATTCCTGGTTCAAAGACTGCTGAAGTCCAGGGGCTATTAAATAAACTTTAATGGGAAAGTTTTTCATAGCTTAGTGGGAGGTCAGAGCAGGAAGGCAAGAGAGGAGGTGAAAAATCTTCAATATTTCATCCAGCGAGAAGCCATGGTTTGATATGGTGAGTCCCAGGCTGTCGGAGACAGAGAGCTTGAGTTTCAGCTCCAAGATGGAGAAGAAACCTGAGGCTGAGGACGTCTGTGAGCAAAGGACAGGAAAGATGTGTTTTTCTCCGCTCGGTGACCTGATGCAAAGTGAGCCACTCAATACGTTATCTTTTATCCGCTCGATAAACTGTAATCAGGATACAGAGGATATTTCTGGAGCAGTCAGCAGTCATTCTGCTTCCACTGTTTCCTCCATTAAAGTCCTTGGAGTTAATGTTTAATGCGCACAACCTTCACGTACATCACAAGAGAATTCACAACAGTTGTACCGAGCTGTAACTTGCTTTAGCTCCTAGTTTGGGTTATGTATAGACTGTTATAATTAAATTTCTTCTCAACGTTTCCAGCATTTATCACACCTGCTCTGGTGAAATCTCTGTATACTTTCCTCAACATCAAACTCAGGCAGCTGCAGGCAAGCTGGTGAACTTACTGCAGCATTCAGCATCCAGACGTCTGATGGTTCCCTTCAGCAGCTGATGGAGGCCAAAAACTGAACTAAAAGAAAATACTGGACTCCATTTTATGACTCCAGTGCTACTATGTTGGATGGATATAAGCAGTGATTGGTGAAAATTACAGTAGTACCTTGGTTTACGAGTATGATTCTTTCCTGAATGCTGCTTGCAAACCAAAAAACTGATATATCAAAGCAAATTCCCCCATATGAAATAATGGAAACTCAGATGGACATTTATGAGCTCTCAAAATATTGATTTAAAAATCACTTTTAAAGTTATTTTCTATATAAACCATTGGCCCTCATACTAGACCCTCATCCTAAATGCAAGTAGAAATAAAAAAATAAATCTGCATTTTACCCTTGAGAAAAAGTAGCTGCTGAGGTGAGGGGAATGAAAGGAGGAGGAAGGTTATTGCTTGGAAGGAGAATCTCCTTCCTGTGGTGTAAACGATATGCTTGACAAATGCTAACTCTACGAATGATGAACGCTTACTGAGACGCATGTAGAGAATGCGTACCAAACCATTACCATGTGATATTTGATATTTCAAATATGTTCAAGTGTAGTATGTACAAAAACTGTTTTCATGATTATCTGGTAATCAGGGCTGAGATTAGAGGAGAGGATTACGTACCTAATTAGTAGGGGTGCAATGATACACAAAATTCACGGTTCGGTTCGATACTTTGGTGTCACGGTTCGATATTTTTTCGATACAAAAAAAATGTTCATGCCTTTTTTAATTTGTCATTTATTAAAATTATAAATATATATTTTAACTCAAAAGTACAGTTTTTAAATGTAATGTTGCTGAAACAACAAAGTAATAAAAAAATAAATCTATCTGATTGAGGAATCACTCATCTTTGGAAAAGAGAGTTTATTACAGAGAAATGGCTCTTTCCAAAATAAAAGCTATACTATACACTTCTTCTGGGCTATATTCTCAGCAGCATATTAAACATATCAGGTCCCCATAAGGAGAATCATGTGCTAACGGCTGTCTAAATGACTCGGGTAAAGTTTGTAGCATGCGTGCTTGTTGTTTTTGTCTGCTTCCACTTGTCTTTGCACTAGGATGATGTCGGAGTAAATGTGCAGTCATATTCGTTGTGTACCCACTAGTGCTGTCAGCCTTAATCTAGTTGAAATTACGTTAACGCCACAACACGGCAAATCTCCGTTAACGACCTACCGTGGATCGCCCCGTGCGTGTGGCTGGCCAACACGTTAACGAGCTAATTGCGCTAACGCGGTAGTTCCCACCAATGTAATTGAACATTGCTGGCACATCCAACATACTGTTTTACTTTTGTCCATAACGCACTTACCTTCAGGGTCATACGTCACATGAAAACCAAAATAGTTCCAAACGCCACATCTGAATGAGGGTGGGGGAGGTTCAATTTGCCATGTTGCAAGGAGAGCTTAACTTCAGCCTCGCTAGCTTGCCCTGCGCTCAATGAATCTGCGTTCGACTACTCTGCCTAGGCTGCACTGTCGAGCGCAGATCCACTGAGCGCTCAACACAGACAGCATCGTCAGAAGGAAAGTTGATAAAATAAATTAAAAATGTTGTATTGTTCGATACGCATGCGTACCGAACCGAAAGCACTGTATCGAACGGTTCAATATCGATACGAGTATTGTTGCACCCCTACTAATTAGGTAGGTTTCTTGTTGAGGCTGATTTGTCTAGATTCTGATAACCACTGCATTATTTTAGTTCCTTACCTTTACCAAAGAGGCAAAATTAAAACATTCCTTCTAGTATATCAAACAACTTAAGTCACTGAATGATGTATTAGGCTATTCATAATGTTGCCTGTTATAAGATGGATGTTACACCAAGATCACATGTAAAGCAATGCAGCTTTTCTAATTGCTAAGACTTTTCACCTGGTCGAACTCCAAATATCCCAAACGTTCCAAAATTCACTAATAGAATGAGACATCTTAAAAAGTCCCAACTAAGAATCAGTCCTTTAGTGACAGATAAATTTGACCTGGATTTTGTGTGAAAATGACATCAATGAAACTGTTTGCAGAAGCAAACTGAGCAGCTGAGCTCAGAATGAACCAATACAAAGATCCTGATTCCTGGATCTTTATGAAGGATCCATCACAGCTGCTGTTACAAATCAGTGCTCCAAAGTTTTTGATAAATTTGGACCCATTTAGATTGAACCAGTATTGAATTAACTGCCTTTGGCCTTCACAAGTGTTGGGTAGTGATATCCAGCCCCTTGGCAGCCCCGGTTTATATTAAACATTGATTCAACTTTGGAAGTGAATCAGTTCCAGCTTTTGTTCGAAGTGAGGGGCGAGTGCTCAGCGGTGTATTGATTTAGATTTGAGGCTTCACAGAAAACAGTAGTCTTATCTCAACATGCAGCTGCTTCTTAAACAGCACAACAGCTGCTTTTACATGTAGCTGCCAGGCATATGAAGTCAATCTCAGCGTCTCCCACTCTTTCATACTTTTCTTTTCTCCTATCAAACACAAAAAACACAGCAGTTAAGCCTACAGACTCAATGTACCTTCAAAACAACAGGCTTCTGGTTGAGTTCTTGTTTTACATGTTAATCACTTTATTTGAACTGTAACTGATTATAGTTTTATTGCGCTGGATTTTTTAAGACTTCATCTTGGTGCTACCACAGCACAAGTTCAGTCAAAATGTGACCAAATGTAAAAGAGACTTTGAATACAATAGGAGCCTCAGACACCTCAGCCCGATACATTTTCAACAGGGCTAAGGTCCATGATAGTGAGTCATCTTTGGTTGTCTTTGGTCATCCGATGGTTCTTGAAAGCTTTAATGTGTTTGGTCTCATTGTCCTGCTATAGTGTGACTCCTCCACCATAAAGTTTCAAACAGAAGGTGGCGCACGTCTCTGAATGCATACAACACATGGTCATAGTTGCTGCCTGTAAGGTATGAACCCGTATACAGAGTCCAAAACAGTTTGTGTATCAGGCTATAAACACATTTATTTCTGCTGTAACATGGGAGTCATTTTAACAGGACATTAAATTGTGGACAGAGAACAAAGTTAAAAGACTAAAGAAAATGTATTATTTCTGAACCGCTTCCTTCAGTTCATATCAGCTGTTGCCGTATCAATGAAAAATACTCCTAGATATTAATTCTAGCTTATCTTTACTGTCTGTTCTCTCCTAATGAGGACTGACTGCTGTCACCTATAGATTTGGGATGTATTACTTCAGTCTTTGCAACCTTGTGGCTGATAGAGCAGTGAATCAAGTCAACAGCCTTCACAAAGTGGCACACCAGTGTCTGGGTGGACTGATATAAATGATAGATATGTATGTGTGGGTGCAGGAGGAGGAGGGAGAGGAGAAGACAAATTATAAAAACTTCCAGAAGATAGTTCTCCAGCCACCATCAATCAAAGAGCCTCGGTGCTGTCACAGCGGTCAAAAAGAAACCGAGATGGAGCTGCTGCTGTTGTTGTTCTGCAGGAGAAAACTCTATCACACTCTGTGTGTCTGTGTCACTGCAGGTTCAGACTGTACTGACTGGAGAAGTAAAGATCTGAGGAACCAGAATGATCTGATATATACTGTAGTGTATTTTCAATTAAATCAATATGTATGATACTCTCAGTCTTATGTTTGGGTTTTCAGGCACTTGTGAGCCAATCAAACATAAAACTAACACAACAACAACAAAATAATACACATACTGTGCCATGACATCAATATCTAATATGACATAAAGTCAACTTTATGCAGCACAAAATGTTGTTGTCTGAAGGCCAAAAAATGCCCCTAAAATGATCTTCTTGCACCTGTGTCGACACACTCTTGTCCTTTAGCCCATCATGCAAAGCCAAAAAAACATGTGTGCAGCTCGGTGCAAAGCGGCAGTTCATCAAGAGGAAAAAAGCATCTGCACATCTCAATCATCCAACGTGTTGCATGGACTTCAACACGACTTTTCTCCCAACGCTCTGAATCTGCTTCATTTCTCTTTCGTTAACATGCTTTTCACTCCAGCAGCACTGGAACAGAAAGGAGTTACCATAGCAGATCACCTGCCTCCATCTCCTCCTATCCCAACATCCTCCTCTGTCACACCAACCCTCTGCATGTCCTCCTTCACTACATCCATGAAATTCCTCTGAGGTCTTCCTTCCTCTTCTGCTCTTGCCCAGCATCTTCATCATCCTTTGTCGCATACATCCAATCTCCCCTCCGTCATGTGTGCGAACCATCTCAGCCTTTCTGAGTTTATCAAGTTAATAATGATTAATTTAAAACAGTTTGAATTTGATATCGAACTTGAACCACAGTTATTACTATCACTAATCTTTTCCCAGCTGAACAGTGACCGCTGCTACTCATCTTTCATTAGCACGTATCCAGAGTCTCTTCTGTGGTGTGTTTTCACATCTCCATCAGCGCACTGGAGAGCTTTTACTTTAACCAGAAGAGGAGCCATTATCAACTCCCAGCATTCCCGGCTCTCTGTAACCTCAACGTGAATGCCAGAGTGTGCATTTGTTTCCCCACATGAGGATGAGGTTACTTGTTTCAGGCAGATGATAGGAGGCGCTCATGAACCCAGAGTGTGATGGGTGATAGAAGCTGTAAAAGTCTGTCCGCAGTGTGAATGCAGGGTGAATCTCAGAGACGTCCTAAAACGGTGACATGAGTGCCAGAAAATTGAAGTCAGGGGTTGATGGTTCATCACTGGAGGGAAGAGAGGAGGCTGTAATACAAAGTATGAATTCAAATGCAGCAGCAAAAAGAGCGCAACAGGTGCTTTTATCCTCTCTGTGAGAGCCAGGTGTACTTCAGTAAAACATTTTCTATGTGCTGTTTGCAGCCCAGGACGTGATGTGTTAGCTTCAATATTTCAGCACTGTCCGCACTATCTGTCCCCTCTGTAAAAACAAAGCTGTCCACCCACAACTGCTGTGTCACCTCCTCTCACTGTTTATTTCATTTGTGGCTGCTACAAGCTCAGGGGAAGCCTGACCTTTGACCGTTGACCTCAGAGCTGTTAACAAGGCCAGGGAATGCTTCATCAGTGTAAGCCATCTGGGTCACCAAGGGAAGCATATGGAGAAGTGGCTGCTGCTAACAGCCAATCATCTGTCACAGCAAAGCAAATTCTGGATGCTAAATTAAGATAATTTTATCTTAAATCATCCAGTCAAAACAGTCTGGCCTGTGATTCAGGCCTGAGAGCACGTGGAGTTTGTGCACAATTATTCACAAACTGGCTTTGAACCTCATACACAAGTCCTTCGGGAACTTTAAGTACACTACTGGACAGATTCCAGTGAAACTGCAGTCATACATTCATGTTCCCAGAGGATTCATCCCACACTCTAATGATTCTGTCTGTTACATAATTCAGATGGATCGTGATTAAATTTAGTACAAATGTTCATGTTCTCTCAAAAAAATGTTTAAGCAGTCCTAGGAGTCAGATTCAGCTCAGTCTAAAAGCTAACAGTTGCACGTTGTCCTTTTTGAGCTGTTTTAGCCTGCCTCAGTCCACACCTGCAAGCCACTTTGCAACGCTGCTTTTTTCATGCTGATTCATATCTCTTATCACTGAGGCCTCTCTTCTGTAATGGGGTCTTATGGCTGCTACAGAGACACCAAATATAAAAGGCTGCAGATGGAAGTCATTACCTCCTCTTGACAGCAGAGCTGTTTATTGAGTGTATTTTTGGAATATTTGGAGTTCCCTTCATAGAGTGACTTTATTTACTTTTCACTTCTGCTTGAGTAAATGCAAAGACGTTTTTCACTGCAGCTATTGGCATGGCAGCCATTCAGACGTGTTCTTATATATGCAAGCAGGGAAGATTGCAGTTTGTAGACTGTAGAGTGACAACTTCTCCTACATGCTCAGGTCTCTCGTTACCACAGCAGATATTGCCGCAGTCCATCTGTCAGTCCTCATCCTTCCTTCGCCTCTCATTCTTGAAGAAGACCTCAAAGTACTTGTACTCCTCCACTTAAGGCAGGAACTCCTCCTCGACCCGGAGTTAACGCTCCAGCTTTTTCTAGTGGATCACCACAGCTTCAGACTCAGAGGGCCAATTCTTATCTCAGCCTCTTCAACATTTAAAAAAACCACGAGTTCTTCCTGACAGAAGGAACCTGAGAACTGGTTAACTTGTGAGACTTGAATAAAAGACCTTTGACCCAGAAACACATTTAATGGAGAATCAAGAGAAGAGAGATCTAATAATCTGAACTAATTTCTCTTTCTTAACAATAAAAACTAGAATCTACGTCCTGAACGTAATGTGTACCCGAATCCTTTCTGTCCAGTACAAACTGGTGAAAGTCTCTGAGCTGTAAATGCTGATAGTAAAGTGGTAATCACTCCTCTCTCCTCTTCAGCATCAGCGGTCACACAGAAAACTGTTCACTGCTATTGAAATGAGAGTTTTATGTGGCTGCCACCTCATTATAACTGCCTCTCCTGAATGGCCTGATTGGGGTCATCTCACTGCGGGAAATTGCAGTTATTGTACTTTTTTCTGTTCATTATGTGAAGCGGAGAGGCTGCACGATCATGGTGAGGTGTGGGACTGGATTTCTGCACAGAGGGAGAAGAAAAAAAATGATTTAATGTGTTTTCATTGGTCAGATTTCAGTTTCATTTATTCGGCTCATCTTGGTGCTCGTTTTGGGATTTTGTTGCTGTAGGCGAACAGAGACAAATGCAGGAAATCAGCATTTACCAAACTGACATTTATTGAAAACTCTTCATACTGGATGTGTTTCTGCATATAAATTGTTACCACCTGTCTTAGTTTTCTTCCTGTTTAACCTTTGTGTTAATGATGACAGTTTCCAGGAGGAGGATGGACTCAGTGTGTCGATGGGCTGTTGAACCGCTAAAGCTTGAGTTCTCACGGGACGACTTACTGTAGAATTAATTAATGAGGGGATAATGAAATTAGCTGATATGTGTGGCTGGTCCATCGCAGAATGAAGTTGGACAAGGTCAAAAGATTTTATAGTTTCTGGTTGAGAACACTGAGCGACACGTGACGACTGCTACAGCTCACTGCAACGTGTTCCTTTTATTTAGATTTTTTTTACTGCAGAATGAAGAGACGAGAGAACTGAAACACATTCTCTGTATTTAAAGCTTTACTTATTGAAATGATTAAGATTATCAATGAAAATAAAACATTCAAGAATCTTTACCACTGCAGTGTTAAATTCCACAGACAGTTCAGTAAGGTTGCTGCTGACTGCAAGTCATTTTGTTTTGACACCTCAGTCTGTATATGAAGCAGATTTAAATGTGCAGTAGCGTCTGATTGGCCAGCTGTCCAACTGTACCACGTCTCTCGTCCAATGATAGCTGGTATAGGCTCCAGACCGGGACCCTGATAAGGATAAGCAATAGAGATGGATGCATAGATGGACATTTAAATGCAATGCATCAGTTATTTTATTTAAATATTCCATATTTTATTATTTTGTATATTTGTGTATTTTTATGCTCAGACTTTTCTACTGTGTTACTTTTCTTGTAATGAGGAATGACTGCATCAGCAGGGATTCTGCAATCATTTGTATCCCGAGGTCATATATCATCTTTGAAAGGATATTATGGGATGATTACCTTTGCTCATGCGTCTGCCTCTTCCATGCTGTGAGCTCATGTTTGACCACAGCTCATCAGACTTGAGAGCAGAACTGTCCTGAAGGCTGCATAATTCGCCATGTGACGGGATGTGACAGGTTGATCTCTGCAGCTTTGCCTCCCACTCCCACTGACTTCCCAGGTTTCCAAGGATACCGACAGCCTGGTGTGGCAGGTAACCCCTTCCTCCTCTGCAGCCCCTGGGCAAAGAAGGTGGGAATGAATCCAGGTTTAGGCCTTGTTTCTTCTTCCTGCTCAGCAGCTGTAGTTGAGGTGATGAGGCGGCTAGGGTTATCTGCTGTGATGATGCCTGCAGCCATAAGGCAGCACTGGAATTACATTGAGGCACAGCAGGACTCTGCGGGGTGCCGTTAACAGCCCCGCTAATGTCACAGTGACATGATGGATGTGCATGTGATTATTGTGGGGTATATGGAGTGCACATCAGCATCAGCAGCAGCAGCAGCCCTGACTGGCAGCGTCACCTCCATGTTTGACCGCTGCGATGAGTAATGGTGGATCAGGACATCACCTTGCAGTGTCCTGAAGCACACAGATAAAAACGGCTCCATACTGACAACCAAAACTACTTCTACAGTTTACAGATATTTCATTGGTCCTCTCCAGATCTGCTTTTGAGCTACTAAGCAGGTTTTCAAAAACACAAACAGACTGATGCATTTGGAGCCGACAAGCATTTGCTAATGAACACTTTCACATGGACACATTGCCCCATGTCATAATACTGCAGTCATTTTGTGGTGCTTAGAGGTTTTTCTCAATGTTCAGCTGATTTTTTTGTCCACATTAATGGTTTTATAGCCAGGTTAGGTACAGGTAGACAGAATTTCCGCTCTAATTGTGAGCTATTCTGATGTCAAGTAGCCATTTCAATCATTTAATGGCTGATTTCTATCATTGAAAGATTGCACTGAGTGCAGGACAGAGTCTAATGAAAATGAGAGTCTAAAGGCCAAAAATCAAAACCGAGAAATACAAAAGCCAAAAGAATAAAAATAAACTAAGAACGAGAAAAAATACAGAACTAAACAGTGCAATTACTATGCACCGGGAGGGAAGGGCTATAAATACACCGAGGTCTGGTGAATGACAGACAGGTCAGGAATGAAACAGGTGAAAACAGTGTGAAGCTCATTCAACAGTCCAAACACGTGAACCGAAATAAAGAGAAAAACTAAAGCTCAACTTTACTATATTGATAATGATACCAACGCCCTAAAACAGTGACCATCCATCAGTCTACAGACACATTCAATAACTTTACCGTATTTAATGAAGGCATATGAAATTTTACCTTCATAGCAGAAATATTTCTAGAGATCATTGATATTCAAATCTGATGGTAATTAGTTTCTCACCATGTCTGAGCCCTCATAACTTCAGACATGCACCAAACCTCCATGCGAAGCTTCCAGGGCTGAAAATCACATTTAAGTCTGTTAAAAACTGCATCCCGATCAGTGTTACTCCCACTTCAAGAATCTAAAGATTAAATCTGATTTCTTTATCCAGTTTTAAGGGATCTATCATAGCTTTAATAAACTTCAGTTTGATGTCTGTGATGCAGAGAAGACGAAAGCAGCATTGGTACTCGGGAGGTTTGATCTGTTTCTGATCATTCACTGGAGGAAACTTCACAAAGTGCATTTAGAATATATATTTAAATACTGACATGTCTGGAGAACCCTTCACCCATCACTATATTCAGGTACAGAGGTAAGGTCTGAACTGTTTGAATGCTTTTGAGGATGATGAAGAGTCAGTGTGGGCTCACACGTTGTTTATGACGTTCTTTAAAGAAAGTTTAGTGTGAAGTAACATTCAGATCTTTATTTGTCTTCACTTTTATGCCTGTATTTTTCCTGTTTGTGTTTAGCTGGCCTGATGAATAAACCGTTTCATTGGCAGTGAGCTGAGTCAGTCCTGATTCAGCAGTGTCACCATTCTGTCCGCGGTCACTTCCTGTGTGGACCGCCCCATCCTCGCCACATGGCCCTGAGCTGGCACCAGTCTGCAGGCCGCTGCCGTGCACCGTCTGCTCGTTCAGCCGTTATGTAATCACAATCCATGACAAAGTCCGAGGTTTCACTGCAACAATCTGCTTGCTGTCACCTCTCATAGAGTCACAGTGGACAGCCACGGCCTGCCTGACCTCTGCATACCTATAGTGATGTTTAACATCAACACACTCCGCCAGGATGTCTCAACAACCAGTTAACTTCCAGAGCTCCACTCAGATTGGATTTATGACTGTGGCGGTGGGGCAGTTTTCTATGAAGCATAGCTGAATCTAATTAACATGGCTGAAGACAATGAGGCTGACTGTCCCAAAGTAAAACTTAAAAAAAGCACAACAGGAAGCTAACCTTCAAAGTAAAACAAGAAGTAACCAAAGTACATGACAGGAGGAAACAGGCGTCTGAAAGAAGTATAAAAATCAATTCACCAGCTGGGCCCACGTCCTCATTTTAGGTTTGACAGCGTTTTAGTGGGTAAAAATGAATGCTTTGACATGAATTGAGCTGCGGTTTGGGGAAGGCCTCGAAGGGGCCTGGCGATGACTCCCAGGCCTGGCAGATCTCCGTGCACTAAATAGAAATGAAGAAGTTAAAGAACTGAGAACAAGGAAGGAGGGGCACGTAAACGAGAATGATCAGCTTGCAGAACTGGGGGAACCTATATAGATGACAACCGAAGGAGCATGTTTGGAGGCGTGGTCCTGCTCCTGAAATTCTGATACATAATCTCCAAAACATGAACGAAAACACAGGAAACATATGGTCAGAATAACCTTAAAGAAACAACAACAACAACAACAACAACAACAACAACAACAACAACAACAACAACAATAATAATAATAATAATAACAATAATAATAATAATAATAATAATAATAATAATAATAATACCACATGACAGACTAAAGAAAACAGAAATACTATAAATACCAGAACAAAAAGAAATGTATAAACAGTGATGTATGGCAGGAAATGCAGAGAGGTGAGGGGTAACGGGAAGCTGGATGGTTGCAGCTCTGTGCTGTAAAACATGATTCAGCAGAGAAACGTGAAGCTCCAGCTGCTGGATCAATAAAAGCATGACACGATGTGACTATGGGTGCAGTACATGTACTCGCCTCCTGTGTTTTGGACGCCCGAAGTGGAAATGTGGTTTTGGCTGGTGTGGCCTCCTCTGGCACAGTGAGCTGTTTTCTAATCCCAGCGTTCCCAGAGCGTTTGGGTGCTGCTGCCCCAGTGATTGATGGAGCTATTCTTGTTCCTGTGACCCGTTATGTAAAACGCAGTCAGACCCTAAAAATATGCGCAGGCTTTTCAGGACAATCATTGTTTGCTTTAGTACAAGAGCAGGAATCAGAATCCATCCGTCACTGACCCCCACCCCGTCCACCACCCTGCCACTCCTCAAATTAGTCACATTAGCGTCGGCTGCGTCCTGCTGTGGACGGAGGTATTGATGTGCAGCTGAAATCAGTCAATGTGACCGGAGGAGGGAGGGAGGGAGGGGCATATCATCAGCTCTCCACATATAAAGAGACAACAAGTGTGAGAAGTATGAACATGAACAGAAATAGCAGAGGGTGGAGAGGGTGTGCTCAGCACACACTGGCCTCTAGAAGGTTCCCAAATGTGGGTTCCCCTCACATGTGGACTGGGTCTGATGGTTTGTGGGAGTCCAGGGCTCTGAGTTAGTATCTCAGTATCATCACTTTAAGCTTCACAGTCAGAAACTGGTGGAAAACACTGAAGTTAAAATTGGGTGTTTTATTTTGAGGATGAAGGAGATTTGCTGTTTCCGCTTTTATTTCAATGCTGGATTGTGATGATACTTGTCTGCATGCTTGTATGTGCTGTACTATCACAGCACACTGAGATTCATCACAAATGTAAAATACTCATCACTTCACGCTGAGTGTTTGGCTGGATGGTGTGCTTTATCTAACCCACTGCTATATTCTTCTCAATGAAGCCATTCTTGGTCTGCTTCCATCTTACTGCCATGTTTTGAAGCAGTGTGGGACGTTACTGTCTTCATTTCTGACATGTCTTGCTTCTGCCTGAAGCTCGTACTGAATTTGGAAAGGAGGCGTATGAATTCGCTGCTCCTTCTGACTTTAATCAGCTCCATAATCACCAAAATCTTCAAGAGCTGCTTTCACTTAATGATTTTAAGGACATTTGAAGTGATCTGGAGGCTATTGCGCTGATGATGACCTGATTTAAGGTGCCTGAGCTTTGAAGTTCATAATATCAGTCTTGATCTTCTGCATTGTGCTGTGTGTATGTCCATGTAAGTGATGACTATATGGGCATTCTTTCAAATGAGATTTATTTTCCTGGCTCAATAAATAACAAGGAATGTTTTTTATTTAGAAGCTGTTTTTTAAAAAAATAAATAAATTCCTGTGTGTAACAAATTGTTCAAAATCAAGGATTTCATCAAGGATTTCTTCAGATGTTCATGAACTGAAGTGCTGCAGCAAGGCCTGGTATCGGATAAAGAAGGATTATTTTGAACTCTCAATCATGCAAAGCTGCTCGAGCAGCAGAAAAGGTAAAGAAGTAAAGATGTCCACTCCTTTAGCAGACATTTAGGGCTTGAGATGCTGACACAGATACTTAATGTAGCTCTAAATGATCCTTGCGTCTCTGATCTAAAATGTGAGGAACTACACTGACTCAAAAAGCTCAAAGAATTATTATTTTACTGAGTTCAGGGAAGGGCAGAGAACAAAAAAACAGAACCTGAAAAACTGGAAATAATTAATAATGATTACACACTGAATGTGTCTTTATTGAAGCTGTTATTTAGCAGCTGACCTTCTACAAACCTTCAGGTCTTTCAAACTCAATCTCAGCGGCCTTTGTGGCTGCAGAATCCCTGAAGTTATTGTTTGTGTTATCAGTGCAGCTTCCCTTTGAAACTAGCACAGAGTGGCGGCAGTAAATCATCTAAACTGGACGTGATGCGATGGATTCTGCATCGACTGTAATTATGTTCCTCTCCCCACGAGCTCTAACGTGCTTGCCGTTATTCTTCGGCTGTATTTCTGTTGGTGTTGGGGGAGGGGAGGGGATGTTATTCAGAGCTGGGTGATAGTCCGGCAGTTTCATCAAGCATGCTAATAGAGTCTGCAGCGAGGTCATGGCTGCAGACGTCTGACAGGGATGGCAGCCTGAACGGAGGGAAACAACTGTGTGTAAGAAAGCTGTTAGCACAGAAACCACAAACCTGATGAAGACCCAAGAGACCAGCTGCCAGTTTACAACAAAGCCAAGGACGCTGAGTTATTAATGAGTCCTGTTATGTGTTAACGAGCCCGGGAATGATAATTAAAAACTTAGAGAAAATAAGGCCGCAAATAACAATCAAGCAGCTTCTTATATATATATATTAGGGGTGCAACGATACACAAAATTCACGGTTCGGTTCGGTTCGATACTTTGGTGTCACGGTTCAATATTTTTTCGATACAAAAAAAATGTTCATGCCTTTTTAATTTGTCATTTATTAAATTTTCACGGCACATTCTGCACCACATCTCTGTGCGTTCATCATTTGTTTGAAGCCAGCTCACCTCCTGCAACCACTTTTCCGAGAATACGCGCTTCTTTTTTTTTTTTTTTTTTTTTTTATTGAAAAAAAAAAAAAAAAGAATACGCGCTTCTTTTGTGGTTCGGACTCCTTCTGACATTTCTTTGGAGGTGGAGGAACACCAAAGTAATTGCTTAAAGGAGCTTGCTTCTTCGACATCTTTAAGAGTTCTAAACAAATGTCTGTCTTCCTCCAGAAAATCTTATGTACACAAACAAGCGTTGCAACTTCTTATCTTGTGCGCGTTTTTTATTTTGACAGCGAATGCGCACCTGCGGACCACTTATGTGCAGCCCTGTTTATTTAGCTCGTCATATTGCAGCCACAGAAATTCTTTTGTCCATGAAACCATAAAACTGCACTTTCTTTTTGCTTTATAGTCTGATTTGTCATAACTTTTCCGTTTTGTGGTAAGCTTTTCTTTGGCTGTCACTTCTTCACCCTGACCTGTCTTATTTGGCTCAGCAGAACTAAAATATATATCCTGCTGCTTTTACACATGCACTCACATACGCTCAGCGATTCTCTGCGCGATCAACCTCTCACATGTTTAAGCTGCGGGAGATTTCACTTGTCATGTTTGCATAGTAAGCTAACGATTGATAAGACGATGTCAGAGGAATTGGTGCGCAAATTATCATCACTCACCAATCAGTGCTGTCGCTCTCTATACACAGTTCACGCGATTGCAAAGTAAAAGCAAAAAACAAGCGCAAATTCAAACGCGATTTCAATATGTCACATATTGACAGTGGCTTACCGATGCCAATGACATAATTACCCACCTACATTTCCGAAAGAATGCAAAAGCATTGACATATATTTTTCCTTCCTACGATAGGCCGACGGGCAGGGCAGAGATAGATTTTGGTAGCCCGACTGGAAAAATCGCTTGTAGTCGCCGAAAAATCGGACGTCGGACTAGCAATTTTGCGAGCCCTGTATCTGATTGAGGAATCACTCATCTTTGGAAAAGAGAGTTTATTACAGAGAAATGGCTCTTTCCTAAATAAAAGCTATACTATGAGAGAGGTTCAATTTGCCATGTTGTAAGGAGAGCTTAACTTCTGTCTCGCTAGCTTGCCTTGCGCTCAGTGAATCTGCGTTCGACTACTCCGCCTAGGCTGCACTGTCGAGCGCAGATCCACTGAGTACTCAACACAGACAGCATCATCAGAAGGAAAGTTGATAAAATAAATTAAAAATTTTGTATTGTTCATACATATGCGTACCGAACCGAAAGCACTGTATCGAACGGTTCAATATCACGAGTTGCACCCCTAATAAATAAATAAATATACATATATATATATATATATATATATATATATATATATATATATATATATATACACATATATATCTCAGCTCTTTTTGTCTCAATAGTCTGAAAGTTGCTCCACAGACCTCTAACAAATGTGTCTCATATATAATTTTATAGTAAGAAAATATACAAAATCCATTTTGCCTTTTAGTAGAAAGGTACAACAAATGTTCATTTTGAATAACAAGATGCTCTTCTTTGTTGCCTGAACTTTTTAAAAAATTCTAAAGAATTTTTTAGTCATTTTTAACCAGTAAGACAAAAAGAAAAAGGAAGACACTCACGCTGATCATCTACTGTTGACTGAAACCTCATCAGAAATGTCTCCGTGGAACGAAGAAGCCATTCTTAAGGAAAGGAAACAGGAGGAAAGGCCGAGGTGTGAAAACTACACAAGAACTGGACTGAAAATCAGAGACAGTAGGTCTGATGGAGAGATGGATTTAAATCACCATCAGTATGTACAGAGGTTATTTGATAGTTATGAACTGAATGGGACTGTGAATGGCTGTTGTGTGTGTCTGTGTGTTGGCCCTGTCACAGACTGGTGACTTGTCCAGGGTGCGCCTAGCCTTTGGAGCCTGTCCCAGCTATCACAGGGAGAGAGGCAGGGGACACCCTGGGCTGACTGCCAATCTGCTGCAGACCTAACACATAATTATTCGAGGTGGGAATTTAATGCGTTAATTGTGATTCCTTAATTTGAAAAAAATAACGCGCAAAAAAAAAAAAACGCATTTAATTGCACTTTGCATTTCAAGCAAAGGGGAACTTTTTTCAGTGCTTGGTTTCCTGGCATACCGATTACACTGATGCAGATCAGTATTACTACTGATGACAGTAGTGTCCATGCTGCCAGACATTACTGTGCCATCCACCTCTGCACGTGTCATTGGCCAAAGTCAAACTGAAAATGTTATTGTGAAGAAATAAAAAAAAGACTACATTAAATGTCATTGATATTCTGGTCAGCTGTGAGTAGGTCAGTGTGACAGGTGACATTTGATGTCCATCACCATTAGCTGTACTGGCTTGTTTTAAGACGCTGAACAGAGCAGGAAATTAATTCATCGGGTTCACTGATAGTGAACGATGTAATCTTCTAATGCACCCCACAGTGGGGAAACCTTCACCTTGACTCAGCTGGCAACTGAGCAGAAGAACAAACGGCAAATAGAGCTGGATTTATACTGAAGACCTCAGTGGTGAAGGAGCAGCTGCAGGACATACAGGTGTATGTGTTTGGAGTACCCGGAGAGAACCCACACAAACACGGGGAGAACATAAAACAGACAGATTCAAATATAAGTGCAAAATAAGTGTTTCACATATTTTGGTTGAACTCTAAAAATCTGCTCTTCATTTTGAATCTACTATAATGACATAAAAAGCAGACATTATGTCAGTCCATATATGTCTGAATGCTCACATACATTTACTTAAAAAATCTCAGAATATAACAACACTCAAGTCCATCATTCATGCTAACATAGATGAATTTGTACATTTATGTATTTAGTTACTGTGCATTTTATTTCCTTAGAGTTTTATGTATTTACTACATATTTACTATTATGTATACATATACTTGTATATGTATTTATGTATGTATGTAGTATACACAGATATATACTACATACATAATATTACATATATTTTATATATTGAAATGTAAATGTTAATCTCTATATGTTGATTATAAAGTGATACATAGAGTGCACATATTTACATGTGTTGACATATAGTTGCTTAAATTATTAAAAATGTGACCCAAAAAATGTAATGAACTCAAACATTTGTTGGCAGGAAGGTCATCTAAAGTACATAATATATATATATATTATATTATACATAAATATATATATCCATAGGTCCCTCATCCTATTCATGTAACCCCTTCCACCAGGGTTACTTGCGTAGTAGCATTCCAACAACGCCGTGTTTTCGTCTCTTGCCCACCGATGCCTTCTTGTTCCAGTAGCCCACTTCTCGTCAGGGTGCCCTGGTTCCTCAACACCTGACGGGGACCTTGTTGAACCAGGCGACATCTGAGCCGGCATGCCTTCATATTCTCTTCAGTCTCACTCATGTCTGGGGTAGGCTCGCTTAGCATAGGTGGTCTAGCCTTAGGACCCTTACTGGATACAGATAGGAATCGAACTTGCAAACCTCTGCTCCAAAGGCACCCTCAACGCTATCCAGCTGTGGAGGGTGAAAAGTGCAGTCCTAGGAACAGCTAAGATAATGCGCAGGACCCTCAAGCTCCCAGGCCTCTGGTAGAGGACCCGAGCTTGAAGGATTGACCGCCCACAGGTGCGTGTGGGGAATTTTTATATGTATATATATAAAGAAGCTTACGGTACACACATTTACTTCCTTACATATGAACATGTTAAATAAAGAACTTATTTACACCTTTATGTGCTTAAAATCCCAATAATAGTACTTTAATATTGTAGTGTAGTATTTCCTTCTTTACAGTTTTAAATATTTTTTTAAAAATATTTTTAACATATACTAAGTATATTTACTTCTTCATAAACATTTAAATTCAGTATTTAGACACTTATTTGCTTATTAATGTTATTGACTTGGATACTGACTGACTTAATTCTGGACACTGAAGCCAACATGACAGCAGAGAATCATAATCAATCTGACGTGGAAACATTTTCTCCTCCTTCAACCTTTGCTCCTTGAGCTGAAAAGAGTGAAGTTTTATTATCTGCATGTAGCTGATGATTATAAAAACGAAGCCCGGACGTGTCAGTGACTTCAATTAATGATTCGTGTCAGGAGGAGACAGGGCTTTTTTCTCTGCTGCTGAGATAAGAGTAAATCCTCCCGCCAATTATTCTTCACAGAGAAACAAATGCCTTTAAACTGCCACTTTTACTCAAAGCTTCTGGATGATCTTTAGAAAACAGAACAGAGATATTTAACTTGGATTCAGTGTAACTTGCATATCACGCGTCTCATAAGATGAAACATGAGTTTGGAAGACGAGTCTTCCCGTAGATTCCCACATTTTACTGTCAGGAGCCGAAACCAGTGTGACCCTTTACAAAACTTCATGTCAAACTTGACCAAAAATGTGCATGCAGCAACCAGTCAAAAACTACAAAAAACCCCAAACAATTTGTAAATATTTATATAATATTAATATTAATTAATATTAATATTTACATATATTTATAAGTTAAAATAATTTTACAAACTGGAAACTAAAGAAAGTTGCACAGCCATCACGTTTCTAATTTAAACACAACCTGCCACCACTTCCAGGAGCCAATGAACGTGGAAGGTTCACTGAAGAAGTCACCTGGTACCAGCATTAAAGTGGGGATGATATCCTTTTAATTTGGTAGACTTTCAGTTGTAGAACAGATAACCTGCTTCCTTGCTCCCTGAGGGGGGAGCTACAACCATACACGAGCTAGTAACCTGCTGGATTAGTGTGTAATGGAATTAGGACATGAATGTAATGAACACATGAAACGCCTCCTAAAGTGGGACACATCCCAACTGGTGAAATGTTACACTCAAATATAAATCCATGTCTACAGCAGAGACTTTCGCTCGGCACGGATACAATTGAATTGAATCTTACTTTGTCTGATTGTGTTTGCTGCTGCAGTCTGACAAACAAATGAGGGATCAACCTTAGCAATCAGATACATGTGTGAAAAGGAAAAGACTGCCTGAAAAAGGTGTTGTAGGAAAGAGATTAAATAAAGGGGAAGACGATGAACCGGATGATGAAGGAGAAGATGGGACTATTTATACACAGGAAACTGATAATAACACAAGACAAGCTGGGGGCCAGAGGACAGGTGAAGGTGACTGAGGTGGGGGATGCGAGGCAGGCAGAGGATGTCAAACTACTGCAAAACAACAAAAAAAAACCTTCAAGTCAAACACAAATGAAGATTTGAGACAAAGAAAGAGTGAAGGAACTAAAAAGAAATAACAAATGAAGCTCAATGAAAAGCAAGACTTTAAAACTTTAACACAAGATCCCATGAAGTTCACCCAACACTAGAACAGCACCTGAACAGTTTGCTCTCATTTCAGGGTCAATAGTCTTGAACATGTGCATCAAAAGATCACACGAGTGTCCAAAAAGCCCCACCTCCTTCTGACACTGAAGTTTGTTTTATAATCATCAGCTTCATACAGAAAATAAAGCTTCAGCTCCAGGAGCAAAGGTTGAAGGAGGAGAAAATGTTTCTGGGTAAGACTGATGATGATTAACTGCTGTCATAAAATTGCACACAAGCGGTGACATCAGATGGCCACTCCTCCCAGAGCCTGGTTCTCCCGGAGCCCAGTTCCTTCCTGTTAAAACTGAGTTCTTCTTTCCCATTGTTGCCAAGTGCTAGATAATAGGGGCCATCTGATTGTTAGAGTTTTCTCTGTATTATTGTAGGGTCTTTACCTTATAATATAAAACACCTTGAGGTGATTGCTGTTGTGATTTGAAGCCATATGAATAAAACTGAATTGAATTGAATGTTGGCAATGACATCTGACAGAAAGCCATATTTGAAGATGTGGAATCGCCGCGAGCTGTCAGACTTATGCCCTGACCCTTTGGAGGTAACCTGAAGTTCATTTTTGGGAATCTAACAGCTGGAAGTTAATTCCAACAAGCTGTTCCTGGATCAACTACAACACTCAAATACAGCCCTGCATTGATGTTAGCATTGTTCTGTTTTTGTTTTTTTTTACTTTAAATATAATATTTTTTCATATTCCACTGAAGTGAAGTATCTGAGAACTTCCCTCTCACATAGATGATATTATCTTAAAATAGCTGTCATGCTCCTGGAGCGTTTCAAAGTATATATGTTTCTGCTCTCCGAGGCCCGCCATCCTCGAGGACTTCTGTCATTTTTCATGTCAGACTCCGTAAGTGATCCAGAACTGCAGAGTTCAGAATTTACGCCCACCAACATCCATTAAAGTGACAGTCTAAAGAATTTGAGGGTGGGAAAAAAATCCTCTGTACGCTCTGTGGTCATTCAAAGAGGGTGGTGGAGCTGAGCTGGTCAGCGCTAATGAGCTCAGTAGATCTCAGTGGTATTTGCATGTCAGCTTGCAGCGACCCATTCATAACTAACAAATAGTGGAAAACATGCCGAGGTGGTCAGGAGTGGAGTCGTGCAGCAAGAGCTCCTCTTCTCAGACTTAGAAAACTGATGTGGTAAAAACATCTGTACAAAAAGTAAGTATCTCAAATGTTTCGATGATGGCCCGCTAAGGTCACACCGAGGGACTGGACAGTGGCTCCTGGCAACCTCTGGCCACTATGGAAAAATGTGTGGTCCCCAAATATTTGGCAAGTGGTTAATGTCTGGCGCCAGGTACACGGGTGGTCACAAAGAGGGTGTAACTCCTAAAACCTTCTTGTTTCTGCGTTAGTTGGTAGCAGATTGCTGCAGTCACCAATAGTTTACATGGCAGATGGTAACCTTTCTACCAGCTAACCTTTTCTAACCAACTTCTCGTGGAGTGATAGTGAAACCTGGAAAAGTGTGATGCAAACTGGAAGCGTCTTCAGAGTAAAAGTCATGTCTTACTGTTGTAACCAATTTGGTTAAAAAGGTGCAACTTTTACTTTGAAGTTAAAGAGTTTCTATTTTTGGTTTGCATTGCACTTTTCGGGGCCTAACCCATTTTGTTCAGATGCTTTAATCACAAGAGTTACTGACTACTCTCTAGATCTGCATAACTGCAGCAATAACAGCAGGTGATTTCACAGCCACTGCAAGCAAACGCCAGCAACCAGTTGCCAACTAGGTGGAAATACACAGCTTTCCCTAGACACCAGTGGTTGCCAGGGAGCCAGCCAGCCTCTAGACCCATGTGACTGAGCCAATAACTAATATAGATAATCAGGTTCAAGCTCTGACCTCTGAGCTGTGGTTTTGTCGCTAACCTTCGTCTGTGTTTCGACAGAAAAGTAGAGTTTTGATGTCAGATATGATGCCGATATGATTCCCTTTAACTTCAATGACTTCACAAAATGACAAAAATTACATATGAATTGTTAATTAACTTTTATGATTAAGTTGACAAAAATTAAACTAATTTCTCTATGTTGGTTAATAGTAAGAGGACAATGAATCTCTGACACTGTTCAGTTCCCACACTTCCTCTCCACAAGTCATTAAAACAAAAGTCAAATAAAATGTTTCTTGGATAAGATTAATGACTAAATAGCATATTTGGAGCGTATAGTTTAAGAGCATCCAGACACCAGGGGGCGCTAAACAGAACTATCGTGACTTTTAGTTATTTTATATCCCAAAACATTTTCTTCATCCAGAATATAAATAAAACTTTGCAGAAGATGAGATTGTCTTGATCTGAAGCCCCTCAAGACAACTTGACCACCTGAGTTGAACTCTAAGGGTTGGAAATTTGTCAAATTAATGTGATATTATGTCACGACTGTAACCGTGACATGTGACTGTATGGGATGACCTCATCACAGACATTCAGGAGTGTTTTGGAGTGTTTTGGAGCTGATGGCCTGACAGATGTTCTGCAGTAACCTGATGAGCTGCCAGAGAATCCAGCAGAGAAGCACAGTGAGTTTAAAACGTCCTCACAGCAACATGTGGAGAGGAGAAATCCAGAACTTATATGTATGAGTGTGTGTAGTGTATCACACCAATGAGCTCACAGGATACAGGAAATGAGGTAGTGTCAGACTGAAGAGGTCGTCTGCAGGCAGCTGAAGTCGGGACTTCAGTATGAGTCAGAATATCAGGGCCTGAATAATGAGGTGAGCGTGTGGGGAAGCACGGAGAAGAATTTAATGTTGGAAACACTGCTTCATAAAACAAAAAGGCCTTCTGAGTCCAGCCAGCTGTACTTTGTACTGCAGAGGATCCTTGTGCAGCTTCCACAGGGTGAAAAACCAAACAGAAATATTTACACTAGCCTCTAATAAATCGCTAAT
Source organism: Neolamprologus multifasciatus (assembly GCF_963576455.1). Classification (NCBI taxonomy): domain Eukaryota; kingdom Metazoa; phylum Chordata; class Actinopteri; order Cichliformes; family Cichlidae; genus Neolamprologus; species Neolamprologus multifasciatus. The sequence goes on along the minus strand of NC_140455.1, from coordinate 16,606,051 downwards.
AATGCACTACTAAAATGCTAATAAAGCAGCTAGTGTAAATATTTATGTCGGTTTACCTGCTCCAACACTGTACTTGCTATTACAGTGTTCTCCTTTTTGCTTCAGAGCTGCTTTAATGCTTCATGGCTCAGATTCATCACGGTGCTGCAAATATTCCTCAGAGACTTTGGTCCATGTTAACATGATACCATCGTACAGTTGATCCAGACTTGTCAGCTACATAGCAACGATGAAAATCTCCCATTTCACCATGCACCAGTGATGCTCTAAGGATCGGATCCATGCATTCGTGCTGTTCACACCAAACTCTGACTCGACCATCGAGACTTGTCAGAGCAGTAAGCATTTTTCCATCTTACAGTGTCACTTTTTGTTAGTCTGTGAGAATTATAGCCTCAGTTTTCTGTTCTTACTCACTGGTGTGATCTTCTGCTGGTGGCCTTATTGGCCTGGGAAAATCCCAGCAGATCAGCAATTTCTGAAACCAAGTCACTTAAATCACCTCTTTCCATCGTTCTCGTGCTCAGTTTGAACTTCAGCAGGTGGTCGTCACTCTTTCTCCACAGAACTAGGCAGAAATGATGTAAGCAGGAAGCTCATTAACTTATAAACCTCTATATAATCTTCTTTATAACCAGAGAAGTCCCCCACATTAGAGAATATGAGTTTAAAAGACTATTTTTTTGTCAATTTTCAAAAAATGAAGAATTTTACTATTAACAAACGAGCATTTTTAAACCCATTAAACAAGTCTGAGTTGACCTGAGCCGGGCGTCAGAGGCATGAAGTCCTTTTGGTCAATAGTGATTGTTTTTCTGCTCGTGGGTTATTTAATGCCCAAGAGGATGCTCCACACTGTGACCTTTTCACAGTTTAACAATTAAAATTAAACAAGAAAAGCATAAAATGTTTTGATATCACATAAGTGAGCCTGAAGGGCCGGGCTATTTATACTTTATCACATGACATCAAGTTGTCACAGTTTCAAGATTCCCTGGAAGCACAGTTTTCCTTCATTAACCCCAAGCAGCTGGATCTGAATTTCATTTCTACATCATTCTCGGTATGAACATGTTTAGCACTTTAGGAAATGTCCTCAAAGAAAATGTAATCAGGAGTATTTTTCCTACTGGGGGGGTGTTCTGAGTGTTTCCTCTCAGCATGAGTCTGACCCTTTACATGTGACTACACTTTGGAAAAACAGTTTTCACATTTTGGCAGCATAAGAAAAAGGGAGCAGACTTCTGGGTGAGGGGACATGTAGTGTTTCTCCTGCTGTCAGAATTAGTCCAGGTTTCATCCCAGCTGCTGTTTGTATTTCTGAATGACTCACGTGCTGTGTCTTCATCTCTGCTGCAAATCTGTTCTTTCCTTTTCATGTCAGCTCTTTTTTCATGTTCCCCTGCAGCTCCCTCAGGCTATTCCATGGGAAAAGAAACTTTTCCTGAGGCCCTGGGAGAAATCCAACTATTTTAGGAAAACACGTCACTGCTTTGAGCTGCAGCCCAGAAACTCTCCCTGATTCCCCCCCCCCCCCCCCCCCCCACACACACACCCGCATACACACACACAAACACACACCCTCCTCTGGACTTGTTGCACACGCAGTGTTTACCTTCCATGCTGTCACTGCTCTCTCATTATAATAATAATAATAATAATTATTGTTGTTGTTTTTGTTTTTGTTTTTGTTGTTGTTGTTATTGTTTCCTGTTTATTGTTGTTTCATGCACACACAGCACAAACTCGCAGGTCGTGCACAACTTGTGGATGGGGGAGCTGCTGTGGAAACGTCAGCGCGGGTTTGTGTGGAGCGGCTGCAGCGTGACATTGCAGAGCCTGTCTGTGTCTGCCCGTTCACGCCACCTGACAGGAGTGAGAGGGCGGGAGGAGGACACAGCACGGATCCACAGGTATTCGTTCGGCTGCAAATTCTGAATGAAAAAGCGGATTTTTTGCCTGAAATTTGAGCGTTTTGCATGAAAAGTCTCGCGCCCTTTGTCTCCACACGTCTTCGCTGTGACTGCATGCGCGCTGTTTCAAACGTGACATCACGTCAAGGAATACACGGCAGCCCCTGTGATAACCTTGAGCCCGCGCCGCGCAGGACACAACAGGTTCGTTACGCACGCAAACTCTCTCAGAATCCCGCATCTCTGCGGTGTTCCCGGAGCTCTGTGCCCCTCTCGCGTTCAGCATGTGCGCGTGTTTGTTTCCCCCTCCGTGACGGAGCGTGCACACACACACGTCAGCTCGGGGAGGGCAAAGTCTGCTTAAAATGCTGCGAGTGTGACGGCTGAATCCAGAGCATAGCGCCGCGCGGACGGACAGGTGAGCGCGGGGGGCGCAGAAGGACACGCGGAGGCTCGGCGGAGGATCAGAGAGCCCCGAGGAGCGCGCGGGGATCATGACGGTGGTTCCCGCGGAGAACCTGGACGAGACCGTAGCGCTGGCCGCGCTGTCGGCCCAGGACGCGTGCGAGCCGGAGCGCGCAGACAGCCAGGACTGCTGCGAACGCGTGGTCATCAACATCTCCGGGCTGCGCTTCGAGACGCAGCTGAAGACGCTCGCGCAGTTTCCCGCCACGCTGCTGGGAGACCCGCGGAAGAGGATGCGCTTCTTCGACCCGCTGAGGAACGAGTACTTCTTCGACCGGAACCGGCCCAGCTTCGACGCCATCCTCTACTACTACCAGTCCGGGGGCCGGCTCCGGAGACCCGTCAACGTGCCGGTGGACATCTTCATGGAGGAGATCAAGTTCTACGAGCTTGGAGAGGAGGTGATCGAGAATTTTAAGGATGACGAGGGCTTCATTAAGGAGGAGGAGCGCCCGCTGCCCGAGAACGAGTTCCAGCGGCAGGTCTGGCTCCTGTTCGAGTACCCAGAGAGCTCCGGACCCGCCAGGGGCATCGCCATCGTCTCGGTCCTGGTCATTCTCATCTCCATCGTGATCTTCTGCATGGAGACGTTACCGGAGTTCCGCGAGGAGGCCAGGACGTTTGACGAGCACCTGGCAGCGAACGGAACAGTGCGCGCAAAGAAACCGAACCCTTTCACGGACCCGTTCTTCATCGTAGAGACGCTTTGCATCATCTGGTTTTCATTCGAGCTGCTGGTTAGGTTCCTCGCGTGCCCCAGCAAGGCCGCCTTCTTCAAGAACATCATGAACACCATCGACATCGTGGCCATCATGCCCTACTTCATCACGCTGGGACTGGAGCTCGCGGAGCACCAAGGGAACGGCCAGCAGGCCATGTCTCTGGCCATCCTCAGGGTCATCCGCCTGGTACGGGTCTTCCGCATCTTCAAACTGTCCAGACACTCCAAAGGACTGCAGATTCTCGGGAAGACGCTGCAGGCCAGCATGCGCGAGCTCGGACTGCTTATCTTCTTCCTCTTCATCGGAGTCATCCTCTTCTCCAGCGCTGTGTACTTCGCGGAGACCGACGACCCGCACTCGGGCTTCAGCAGCATCCCGGACGCGTTCTGGTGGGCTGTGGTCTCCATGACGACGGTGGGCTACGGGGACATGTGTCCGGTCACCATTGGGGGGAAGATCGTGGGGTCTTTGTGCGCTATCGCCGGCGTGCTGACCATCGCGCTGCCGGTGCCCGTCATCGTGTCTAACTTCAACTACTTCTACCACCGGGAGACGGAGCATGAGGAGCAGTTCCAGTACACGCACGTGACCTGCGGACAGCAACAGCCGGCTTTCGGAGAATTCAGGAAGAGCGACAGCAGGTCGAGCCTGTCCAAGTCCGAGTTTCTGGGCAGCGAGGACGCGGACTCCATCAAGTACACCAACTGCAGCCCGCACAAAGCCCACAGCGGCAAACTCACCGACGTCTGAGCCGCAGCATCACGCGCTCTGCTGTGACTGCACACCGGAGAGCTCCTTTTTTTCTGCCATCCAAGACTCACGGAGAGGACCCGCGTTTACCCCCGAAACCGTCTTCCATCACGCGCGCCACGAGCGGACAAACAGAAGCTCAGAAGTGATGACAGAGCCAGCGGCAGCACTTTTCCAGACATTTGATTATTAACGTTTCTGTAGTGGAGCTGGTGACACACACACACACACACACACACACACACACACACACACACACACACACACACACACACACACAAACACACACACACACCTGTTAAAGCTCGGGGTGGATCAGATGATGCTTGTTGGAAAAAGCCGTTAATCTAAATTTAAAGTCCGTCCCTGACGCCATGTTTGATCAGAATGTTCGTTATTACTAAAACAAACAACAAACAGAAACAAACAATCAGGCTTCTGTGGGGAAAACTCCGAGCACGTGCTCCTTGTTATTGCCACGCAGACCGTGTGAGCGTTATGAAATCAACCCCAGTTTCTCCAATCCAACAGCGCCGCTGTGCGGACGAGCCGAGGCCCTGCGTGTCTCTCTGTGGATGCAGTTTCTATAGCAACCTTCCAGACTTTTCTGTATTGTCTGCCACAGGAATGAAAACACGCGGGCTGAGATTGCATAGGCCACAAAACCACCATGTTGTGGAAAAGCCTCCATGTTGTCTGAATCCACCGCTGAACATCACCTGCACACCACGCAGAGTCATGGTTCACCTGCCATCAGCACACACACACACACACACACACACACACACACACACACACACACACACACACACACACATGCAGTGATTCCGTTATTTTAGGCTTTAAAATGCTCACAAATTCCCCCAGCTTCACATGAAGATGTTAAACTCTGTATTTTAGTTTTAAATAAGTCTAAGAATCTGAGAAGAGCCTCAAATCCTCGCCTTTAGCAGCTTATTAGAATAATATTAGTAATATTGTTGATGTTTTAGAGCTCAACCAATACTGATAAATATATATAATATACATAAAACTATTTAAGGAACAGTGACAGTATATCTGCTAACAATATTTTTGTGCTTTGGACAGCAGATGAAAAAACACTTTACATTTGAAGCAAACATGAAAATACAGAGTGCGATTATTGTGTGGAAGCACCGTGAGACCAAAATTCTTTTAGTTTCAAATCTAATTTTACATTTCAGTTTTTCATAAGTTGCTTGTAACATAAAAATCTTAAACTGTGAAACCATCAGAATTATTTTAAAACATGACAAATTAAATCCACACACAAAGAAAACTAAAATTTAATTGAGTGAAATTCTCATAAATATAAAACCCAAAGTTAGAAAACAAACAAAAATTTAAAAGTCAAATATTCGAGTTGAAGTTTTATTCACTTTTGATCACTTGATCAACTGTTATTACATATTGGCTGCATATGGCAGCGCAAAAAGGACAAAATGAATGTCAAATTTTACATCACAACTCATTGTTCAGATGATAAGGTTGAAATATTTGGCAAACTCTCTGATTTTATGTGATTTTTGTTCCCCACTCTAATTATAAATTAAAAAATATTTTCAAAAGGAAAAAAATTTAAGCACTTTCAAATTAATATCAAAGACTTGTTGATTAAAAAACATATACATATATATATATTAACATAAGCAACTTAATTTCAACACATAAAATTAAAGCCAAATGAAAACAAAAAATTAACTTGCATGAATGTAAAACAGCGATAATACATTTTTATTACATTTTAGCACTTTAATTGAAATAATGTGACCCTAGAAAAAACTGAAGCACAAAGAGTCACAATTTCTTGGCTATTTCTTAAAATTTATTGAAAAATTATGAAAACTTGTGTTTCCAGTAAGGAAACTAAAATTAAAGGGGAATTTAAACCACATACACTCAGAAGCTTTTCAAAATAAAGTATTTAGATACAGCAAGATTGTAACGCCAGCTTCACATATGCAATTGAAATTATTTTGGCACCTTTATTCTTCCATACCCTGTGATAACATGGTATTGGGCTGATAGCCAATATGCTTACTGAGCAGACATGTGTCACAGGTAATTATTAAAGTCTGTGTTGGAGCCTGTGGGGTCCCAGTCGGAGATCAAGGACTCTCTGGATGTAAAATCAGCTCGCCTGTACTCACCTGGACTCCAGGATGGACCATAAAATGGACCTGGAAACAAAAAAAGGAGTTTTTAAATGACCTGATGGAATAAAAACAAAACAAAAAAGAAAAAGAAAAAAAAATATCCCAGGAGATGTTTTCACTGTGAACGTCTAATGGATTATTATCTGAGTGAAGGATGGATTCATGGACGGATGGACGATCAGACCCCAAACAGAGGTAAGAATAAGTTCTCTCTCTCTCTCTCTCTCTCTCTCTCTCTCTCTCTCTCTCACACACACACACACACACACACACACACACACACACACACACACACACACACACACACACACACCTGTCTGGTATTGGCTAGGCTGCTTTGAGGTATCCCTTGGAATCAGAAACAGGGTGCATTGTCTTATTTTGGCCACCCAGTGGCAGGAGAGCAAACCAAACAGAACCACCATATGTGGCTGTAAATGCTCCCTGTGCAGCAGCTCCTCTCTGACTGTGTCTTGTGTTTGCTGCTTTATAAGGCCACAGAATCTCCTCGGAGCTGCAGAGGTGATGATGACTCTGTATGGGTTTATTTCTTTAAGCAGAACTGACACTGCAACTAAAATTTGCTGCTAAAAACAGGGAGAGATGCCAGCTACTCATAATTAATACTGTTTTCCCAGCAATTATTCTGTAAAGACAAACAGAAGGAAACCTGCAGAAAGACTGCAAAAAGTCTGAAGTAAAGCAAAACTATCATTCACAGGCTACGGCACCATGAAGTATACAGAGATAAAACACAGTGTGCTTCGGATGTCGGTCAGGCTGCTCTTTAGGTTCAGTTTACACATTACACTGACTGCCTGCAGTCTTGTTACCTCCTCGTGGCTTTGAGTCAGAGCTCAAGAAGGAAACTGATCTTTGATCATCCTGAAACACAATCAGTGTCATTTTCATCAGCAGCGAGTTTAAAAACGGAACATTTTATAAAAAATGAACGCATTGAGAGAGGTTTTTAGACTTAGGCTGTCCTGATGAGAAAGACTAATGTAAATATATAAATAACAAACCACAAATAACCAAATAACAACCACACACACACACACACACACACACACACACACACACACAATCACAAAGATTAAAAATTATTTAAAAATCATGACAAACAGATTCCAAACAGCCAGAAAAACTGTGACTCTGTGAATCTGACTTCAAAATGACTGCAGTCAGAGACAAAACATAGCATGAAAATGCAAAACACCAATAAAGACACACCAAAAACTCCAGAGTGACAACAACAGCCGCAAGGAGATAAAGAAATGACTCGAGTTTGATGACAAAGAAACACAAAATGATTTCAAGGAGATGTAAGGTAAAAACTGAGGACTAAGGGAAAAAAACTACAAAACAGTCATACGATACTTAAAACCTGTTGAAAATAAGTAAAAAAACACATGTGGAATCTCCACAAAACAAAGAAGATTTTAGTTTACTAAGTGGTGCTGTTTGTCACTGCATCACAGATCAGTGACAAACAGCACCACCATTATCCCTAAATACACTGAGAATTAAGTTAACATCACTATTTTTAGGAAAATAGTTTGTATAATTCAAATTCAAGTAGAGCCAGCTTATCATGTTTTACAGTGACATGGGCTGATGGTTTCGTCATCAGGGTAAACATAGTTATGGTGGATAAAATGCACAGAACAGGTGTTTTGTTGGGTGATGATATAATGAATGTCACAGATATCAGAGCAGAGCATGTAGTGTAAAAACAAACTCCAGTGTATTCCAAGTCAGCAGATTTTTAGCTCGTCCAGTTGAAGGAGTGATGGGCTCCCAGGAATCACTCCTCTGGTCAGAATTGAATCAAACATACGCACGAGGATCGGCTAAACTATACTCAAGGTCAATGTCAAGGTCAAATCAGTCTTACTATTTATTTAAATTCTCATTAGTTTGTGCAAAACAACCAATCAGTGACAAGAAAACCTTAAATGAAAATTTTATTTCTGTGCTTCACACATCACAAAAACCTGTGAATTGTGATGGATCTTGAGCCCAATGAGCTCCTTGGTCCTGATGTTTTGCTTGGAATAAAATATGTTTTAAGGTCTTTTTAGAGACTTTATGACAGCAACCAGAAAATGCACTACACCCATGAAGAGGCTGAGGCCATGAGAACATAATTAAAAAAAGAAAGTATGTAACAACTTCCTGTTTAAGGATAAAGATGAGTTTTCATACTCGTCAGATCCAACTAATCCCAAATATCCAGGAGAAAATAAGAATGCCAACGTTTTTGTATTTACAGCAGAAAAGTTTCAAACTACAAAATGAGGAGAGATGCGATTTATCCTGCTGCTGTCCATCTGTGTCTGTTTTGATCAATCCTGGACTTCACTTCATGGTTTGAGGTCATAAACAGGCTGCAAAGCCAACATCACGCAGCACCTCTGTCGGCCTGCAGGTGGCAGCAACTGCTGCTCCCTGCAGTTGTTTGGACAACGCTGGACCTTCAGTGCATCCAAAACAGACTCACTTTAATCAGACCTCATTCACATTTAATAAATCTGTAATTTAATATACACAAAGGCATCGATGAGAGACCTGTGACAGCAGGAAACATTAAAACCAGTTTATATCAGCGCTTTATTACATTTAAGGAGGTCCTGCTTAATGCAGATTTTCCTTGTATTTCATCGTTGTAACCTGCCAGTGTCCTCTCAGATTACTGATGAGAGCTTAGTGTTATTAGCTGCCCTCTGGATCATCAGTCCTGGACTTTTTTCCATGGCTGTTCAGATCATTTCCATGTAAGTCAGAATGCTGAAATGTAGTCTCACAGACAAACAGCTGGTCCGATCAGTTGTTTTCAGAACCTATAAATCGACTGAGTCCTTATGAAATGTTTTCCCAGTTTTATTTGCAGACTGGACATACTCGAGCGCTGCCTACAGTTTCTAAGACCTAACGAGCTCACAGACAGAGTACGGGGATGCTGTGATTCAGGGATGTGTCCTGTAAATAAAAGCAGCTCACAACAGGCCTTTTTTTATTTAAAGCCGACCTGTTTGCAGCGTGTTGTGTGACCGGTTCACTGTTACGTAACGCAGCGTGTCACACGGAGAGCCGGAGAAATGACAGCTATAACAAGCATCGCGCTAACTGACTGCTTCTCCCTGGGGAGCGTTTTTGGTTAGATTCCTTTCTTGTGACCTCACCCCTTCCTCCCCCTCCTCCTCCTCCTCCCCCTGCATGTCCTCTCTGAACATATGCATGCAGCCGGTGCAGGCGGAGGTAAACAGGTTTCCCCTTGGATGACACGGACGGGGCAGAGTTACACTCTGACAGCTATTGTTAGCGTCTTTGTCAGCGCTAAGGGAATCTGTCCCGAAGCCTCGAGTGGCCTACAGCGAGCTACAACACCACCACCACCACCACCCAGCCCACTCCTTTTTCCACTTCATGACAGACAAACAGGCAAAAGCAGCAGCACTGAGGTAAAGATGGAGGGAGAACAGCAGGAGTGAGAGCACGAGACAGAGGAGATTTATGCTGACAGCCAAACCAGAAAAAAAAAAAAAAAAAAACAGTAACGGAGATTAGCATGATTGGAAGATGTATACAGCAGCTGTTTCTCTGCTGGACCGGGCCTTGAATCCAGTTCATGTTCAGAGCACAGCTAAAGACATTTTCTCAGACAAAGAGCAAAAAAAAAAAAAAAAAAAAAAAAAAAAAAAAAAATGCCAAAAGAATTCAAATTAAAGTCACTTGTTATAGTTTTTTTTATCATTGATTTTAAAGCAGCAGGTAATTAAAACCATGTAAGGAAAAAAAGCAACAGCAGCAGCAACAGCAACAACAACAATAATAGTAAAGCTGTAGCTTTACCACTGCTTTGGTTAAAAAACATGGAACTGATTCTGCTGAAAAACTTTGACTCCTATGCTGCTGGAAAAAAAGAAATCATATACCATGTTGTGGTCTAAACTGTTTTTTGGGCATGCATGTTGCGTTCAGAATAACCTGAGGGCTGCTGCCTGAAAAATGTGAATGACCGGAAGGCTTGAACATGTATTTTTCCACCAAGAAATAGTTAAATAAAAAAAAAACATGTGAAAGAGCTTGGAGTTTGGCTGATAAAAGAGTAGAGTGATTGATGCTGTTTTACGCAACAGCTGTAAATCAATCAAATCGGTGAAATAGAAAAAGATAGAAGCAGTAAAGAGTTGTCAATCTCCGGAGATTGTTTACAAAAAGGTGTCTGTCGCCCAATGATATTTGACACGTTCATTCAGGTGGAAGGTTGGTGTTATTTAAAGGCCTTATGTCACGCACACTTGATGGATTACCGACACGAGGCCTTAAACTATCCAGAGCTCGGCAGCTCCTGAGCTCTGGGTGTCACGGTGACACAACACAACATCCACATAACCCCACACCGATCTGATTCAACGCTGTTTGTATTCCTGCTGTCATTCAGACATCAACCTCAGCTGTCTGCAGCGCCCCCTGTAGTCTGTTTACATTTGACACAAGAGGCTCCATGAAAACTTCACCCACCAAATAAAGACGACACAAACTCACTCACTCTGTTCTGCTAATGTCCACCATATTCCGCTCAGTACAAGTGTAGCAGGTTGCTTTTTATCTTATTGATCTGTCTATTCAAGTTCTATAGCCCAGTGATCACTACACTCAGAGTTGTTCATTTGCACAGAGGCTTCAAAATGCATAAATAACTGCCCGCTGGCTTTAGCCTAGATGGCTGCAGAGTCGTGAGACCTGGGGATCTCTGAAGCTCCTGAGACTCTGATGTCTTTGACTTTTCTGATATTTGCTTTGTGTTTGTTTGTGATACTTTGAGCATGAAACACTTTAAGGGCCCTCAAAAGGGCCTCAAACTCACTTTCAGCTCTGCTAGAAGCACCAGCTGACCTTTTGATATGATAAACATATAACCTGAAGTACCACGAGAATACAGGCTTGATGACGATTAATGAAAATTGATCTTGTGTAATTTGTTTCTACTTTTAGTTGAAATGTGTCATCCATGTGGTTCTGTGATGTTTATCAGGGGAAGTACTGAGCAGTAAAAAGTGAGGTGAGCTGGAATTCAGACAGAGAACATGTGCCACAGGTCTTCAGACAGGGGTGGGACAGCTTTAAAAAGGGTACACCACCCCTGCTGGTTGGATAACATACTATTTAAAGGCTGATGAGAATATATAAGACACATATGATCATCCTAACTGTTGTGAACAGACATGCTAGTACATGCTAAGTAATAAAAGGCTCAGGTTTTGTTTGGGCATTTTTAATCAGCTGTGCTTCACTGTATGCTTTCCTCACACTATAAACTTTAATATGAGCAGGAGATTGAGCTCTGTGTGCGTGCGTGTGTCATCTAGGACAGGTTAGGATTATATTTGTGCCACATATGTTGCATTAGAAAGGTTCAGAGTTAATGCTGGGTGAAGTCTGAGTTAGATTTCACTGAGAAATGGGTCAGAGTCAGGTCAGGGTTGGGACAGGACTGCAGTGAGTTCAGACTCAGACCTGTTACAAACTCCTCAGCTGCAGGAATGAAAATAAAGCTTTCTGATCAGACTGAACTCATAGCAGAGCTCTCATGATGCAGATATCAAATGAGACTTATTTCAAACCCTTTACAAACTCAAACCCTTCCGGTGTTCCTGCTTCATGCAGCCAGCTGCTCCGAAATAACCATACAGTTGTGAATGAGGGCAGACATGCATACCATTATGAAGATAAAGTTGTTGTAAATATGGCGGGTGCTCGTCAGTGATGGAGATGATGTGAGTTTGTGAACTTCATGGAAACTAACTAAAAATCAAAGAGAGTTGACACAAACAGGAAGACAGACAGAGAGCGAGGGCTTTAATCTGCCTCTCCAGACCAGGTGTGCCAATCAGCTGACTGACTGCTTTGCACGGCAATGCTACATTCAAGGATACCTAGAAAAACAGAGCTTTTAACCAGAGGCTGTGCATTACCATACTGCACACCAACTTCAAATCAAATCATTCACTGTCTGGATTACTCTGCCTATGCAGCTGAAGAGAGAAGGCAGCATTTTACATGATAACACGTCACCTGCAGTGATGAGACATCAGGGTCACCCCTAATTATCTAATTTGAAAGCTGATGCCTTTGAAATCTTGCTAGTTTTCTCTCTGATATTGATTATGATTTGATTCCTCACCACTTCCTCTTCCTGGATAACAACCTATTTTTAGTGATGGCTTTGTGGAAAATGTGCAGCCATGCTTAAAGATGCCAGCTGATAATACCTTGCAGAATCTGCTGGGGTGAAGTGAAGCTCAACAAAACACAGGGAGCAGTTTCAGTGGATTCATTTATGAATTCCATGCAATCCACAGCTGGTTCAGCCACTGCTCTTCATGCTCCAGCTCACCGGCTGCTCGCTTGTCCTGGTTCCACTCATCACTTCCTGTCTGGACAAGCTTTTTTTTTAAAAAAAAAAAATTCTCACCAGTGTCCCGGAATCAGTGTGGCCCAGGCTGCAGGTCTTTGTAATGTCCTGGGCCCCCTGGGTGTAAAATCTCAGTGGTCCACAGCCTATCACAATGTAGCGTGTCGCAGGTTTTTTCTTTTTATGTGGTTATTTAAGGTTTTTCATAATCATAATGATATTATATCCTGGGGTGGAACAAATAAATCAGTCATACACATATAATGTACTGCAAAAAGCATCAGATCTAACCTCTCATGCTTTTAGCCCTCAGTAAAATGGAACTAAACTTAATGAACTTACAAAACTGAACTTACAAAAAAAGATAACTAGATCCAATATTCAGTTGAAATCAGACTGATAAACAGATGAAGTAAAGTTTTGTCATGAACTGTGAAAAGGTGACATACACAGCGGTGTCCTCTGTTAGCTCTCGTTATCTCTGGGTGAATCTTGTCTCCTGTCCTTTGAGTTTTATCCAGAGAAGAAGTCACAACCTACAGCATCAGTGTCTAACAGACGAGTTCACCTTCAGATCAAAGATATAATGTCTTCCTTCAGCGGCAAACACAAACACCTGCATTACACTGTGTTATCCCAATAACCTGTGCTGCTCTTTGTGTTGGCAATCACTCACATGAATTTTCTGTGTTGTAGTTTGTAAAAACGTGCATTGTCAGCTGATGACCTGCAGAGCTTTCTACTCACATCAGCTTTGTAAATCAAACCCTTCAATGGTGTAAAAAAATGGTATTTTATATAAACATTTAATAAGTGCGGCTTTTGTCTGTGTTAGAATAACTGACGAAGAAAACTAAGGGATCCAGGATTGAACCTTGTGGGACGCCACATGCTTGGTGAGGATAAGTATGATGAAAAGACTCTGAATTAGGGTCACTTGTTGTTAAGGGCAGTTCAAAAGTGCAACCAAATCAATTTTATGCCCACTCCAATCTGTGTTTTGTTCTGTGACCCTGAGCGTGGTGGATCTATCACTGCAGCATTTTAACGTCTGTGACGGAGAGCAGCAGAAACCAGCGTTGGTACCCTGGATGTGTTTTCTTCAAAAAGTGTATTCTGGGTTAACTTTGAAGACTCATATCAGTATGTGGGATAAGTGACTGATCACGTAAGTGATCATGTAAGGTGTTTGGTTTTGTATTTTATTTATTTTAGTGGCATTTTTACATTGTTAACTACTTTGTGCAGCATTGACATTTTGGAAATGTGCTATATAAATAAACTTGACCTTGATCACAGATCTATATTTCTCTTACATTTAGAGACTAGTACCATCTGCTAAAAGTGAAAAAAAACAAAAACCTGGGCAAACAAAGGTGACTTAAACAGAGCTAAATCTGGAGGTATTCATGGCCTAAAATGCTGAAAGTATTCATAGTATGAAGGTCAATTTTGAACGGCTTTATCGATGTGATTTTACCCTTCAAAATATTTCCAGCAGCGTGCAGTAAATGTCAGGCAAAATACACGGTGTCAGATTTGTAATTTCTCTCCTCACAATAAAGAATCTTATCCAATTAAGAAACGTTTATTCATTAACTTTACCTTTCATGTCTTTCATGCTACTGTGAATCCTGCAGTTTCATTGTTGGAGTCTTTCTAAGAACATATGTTCATATATGTTATTTTTGTGAATTTAATTTAGTTGTTTCAGACAAGTGAGTCATTTTAGGGGCATGAATGTTTAATTTAAGTGGACGTTTGAGTAATTCGAGGGTACAAATGACCAGACTGAGAGGACAGAGGAGGAACTATTCATTTAAAGGGTAAATTTCTCAAAAGCTCCCACCACCAACTCATCAGAGTCTTTTAAATGTGTGTGATATCTGTAAGACCACATCTGACAGAGCGGGGCTGAACGTGAGCTCCTTTAACTCAAAGAAGGGCAAGTTCAGGACAAAGTGTTTTTTTCTTCTTGTGCCATAATCATCCTATAATGAACAGACCAGTGGAAGACTTCTGTCAGTCAGGTTTTGGTGTACGTGTAACTCAGTGTTTGGAGTCACCAAAGAATAAACAGGAAGTGATGGCTGCTTTCTGTCCTGTCCTTGGCCGCCTCAGCATGTGACTGTTTGTGGTGATGAAGGCAGGCCTGGAGTGAGAACATGAGTCTGATCACACTGCAGCTCTGAGCCTTAAATCTGTCAGCTTCAGGTGGAAATTAATAAAATTAACAAATTCAGGCAATGCAAAAACAAACAAAGAGACTCAACATGTTTTAATATTTTCTGGGAAACATATTTGTGGTCAGTGGTCACGTTAAAAAATCTATTTCCATACAATCTTAATTTTGACCTCATGTTTCTGTGTTCTGCTGTAATAAGGTGATAATGTATTCATATCAAACGCCTTCTTTAAAGGTACTTGTTGTAGTTGCCCTCATGCAGACAAAAACTCTCACCACCAGAGGGCAGCACTTCACCTGTGGGTGTGATGAAGTGTTTTTGGATCTTAAATGTTTCTTTGGACTTACATTTCTTGGTGGAAAACCATTTTAAATAAAACTGTGTTATGTGAACGTTGCTGGAGAGATAATCTAATCCTGCTGGATTTACCTTCAGTGTTTTTTTCTGTTTTCAGGGGAAGAACAATGAGTCCGACAACTGCTGCCATCACCGCTCTTCTCCATCCTCTGATGAAAGTGAAATAAAACAAATTGTGGATGAGACGCCCTCCCATCACAGGAGGACAACCTGATTTTTTTAGCTAAAGACTCTGAGGTACGAGGCAAATGTTACTTGAATCCTGCTTCATATATTTGCTTCTTGTCCTCTGGCTGATGGAGGCCTCCATCTAATCACGAGTAGATGCTCTGTGGGGAGATGCTCCTCCTGCTGTAGAGAAAAAGACCATTTACGTCCTGTCTGTGCGTTGCATATCATATTCAAACCAAAACATATTATTGCATGCTTGGAAAGTAGAGCATGTGAAGAGAAGAGAACGCGTCCGACTGAACCCAGCACTCTGACAAACGGGAACAACAACATCAGCCGCTCATTGATATTCTGAAATGATTCTGTTCTGATGATGAACTTAGTTGCTAAATCTCTATTTTTTAAAGTATCATACTGTATATGTTTTATATGGAGAGGATTTGGTTCACTTGGTGAATTATTTTGTAGATTTTTAACATTTTTGCTAATGTGTTTGGATTTTCTTTAGTTTGTTTTTTTGCCTTGGTACAAACAAAGCAGCTCTAGCTCCAGTGGGCAGCTCCGGTGAAGACGTCTGCCCCCTTTGAGAGGAATGTTTGTGCAGGAAACGAGGGTTCCAAAAAGAGACAGCTTAATGCATTTATCACTGAATGTTTCTGTGTGTGGGTTCCTGATCAGAATGCTGTATATCTGTTATACCGAGAACATCTACCTCAGTGTCTGCTCATTACCAACAGAAGCTTTAACACCTGTGTCCCTGCATCAGCTCTCATTAGGCATCTAATTACTTGGTGCAACTAAACCCAAATGCTCTCCAAACTGCCATTTGAAATCTTGGAGGGAAAAAAACATTAAATAGTGTGAAAATATGGAATATCTGTATGAAGCCGATCCTGACCTTGGATTTAAATATCCGAATTATGCAGTCTGCGTAAAACAGCTTAGAGCCTTGTTTTTGCACATTTTGTTAATTTATTTGTGAAGTTGGATGTGCTCGTGAGCGTATGTGACTGCTTCTGGATTCATTGTGTATTTAAAGGGCAATAAATGAACTGCAGGGTGGAACCAGTCTGGAACCAGAAAGGAGTCCAGTCCAGCAGGTTTTATGGGTACAGACCTGAGGCTGCAGGGCTTAAACTGGACTCTAGTTTTCCTCAGAATCAGATGCGAACATCAGCGTCTCAGTTTCGGGTAAAAACAGCAGAGAAATGAATCTCAGTTTCCATCTGAAGCTGTTTTTAGTGGCTGTTGAGCTCATGTGCTTCAGGGCAGCTGATGTCTTCTTTGCTTAATCAAAGGATTTCCAAAGAAGCTGCTCAGCTGAAGGAATGGGCCATGTTCAGATGTCGTCTCTGAGCCACTGAGTGAGCTAAACTGTGACTTTCTTAACTGCCTATATGCGAATTTTTGTGTATTGTTGCATGACGATGATTTATTCTGCTCATTTCCAGGTCTTTGTTTTTTATCATATGACTCCCCTGCAGCAGCTTTGCATGATCCACAGTTCAGAATAATCCTTCTGTGTCTCACACTGGGCCCCACAGTTCATCCTGTCTGGAACAAGCTGATTTAGCCCCAGTCTCTTTAAGACTTCCTCCCTAATTGTTCACTTCTGATTGGCCAAACTGACGGGCAGCACGTGTGCTCTTTGAAGTTTTTTTTTTTTTTTGCCCAAATTAAATTTATTCATGTTTATGGTGGTCCAGATGTCCATGTTCTGTCTTGTATCTGTGACTAGGTTCTCTTTAAATCATTCTGTTTGGATGGTTTGCACCGCCGTCTCTTTCTGGTGTTACAGCTGCTTCATTGTGTGAACCAAAAATCCTCCACCCAGTGCTCATCGCTGGAGAAGGAGCAGCTGTAAAGGCTGAAGTTTTTGAAGGGTGTGTCTACTCTGTGGGGTTGTCAGGTACAAGCTCTGACTCCACAGGTGTGTCACAGCTGATCATTTAGAACTCAGCTTTTTGACTTTGGCTCATTTCTCTCTGTTTTTCTGGCTCTGCGGAAGATGTGAGGTCACAATGTTTCCTAACATATTGGACTTTTGCTGGTCATGCAGCTGCGTCCACTCTGCAGTTTTGTCTCGTTGTAATTCTGCTTTGCTTAACATAAAAACAGCCGAGGGAGGTTTGTGTGTGATGGAGGCACTGATGAGCAGGGACTGGGCATTAGTTATGATGATTAATGTGTTCTGCATACTCTACGTGCAATAATAACAGAGTGAACGCAGCCACGACTGAAGAGAAGTCAGTCTGGTCCAAGCGCCACATGTTTAACCATCATTGAGATTCACCACATCGTCCGTTGTGTTCATGCTTCATCTTCAGGTTTCAGTTCAGGCTCGTCACCGAAGCTTTTGTCACGCAACAAGAAAAAAAAGCAATAGTGATTTCTGTGTTCTGGGAACTTCAGCGTGGAAGTGTTCTGATTTCTTTTTCTCTGCTTTTGTTTCTTTCCACGTATCGATGCCATTTCTTTTTTTGACAAACTTTAATTGTGATCTATTTTTGATAAAATAAATCTTTAATTCTGATCGATCTCCATGTGTTTCCCATGAATGCACATGCAGATGTGTCACTTTTTGTTGAGTGTGAGTGTGTTTGTGTGCCATCAACATCAGCAGAGGTGCTGGGGTTGGATTTAAGGTTTGTTCAGGTCATTGTTTGATTTACCTTCCTCATGCTGTGGCTCCTCATGGTCTCCTGAAGCAGCTGATGATGGAAGCATTAGTGAAAGGAAATTAAAATTCTAGAAGGAAACTGATTTGTAAAAACTGAAAACCTGATAGAGTCTTTTCTTGTTCTTATCTCCTACAGAAGTTCAGAGAAATGCCACTCAGTGTTCCTGTTGTAAAGCATGATAACTACAATCTTAAGATCATTTTATGGACTTTATTATTATTATTATTATTATTATTATTATGTTTTATTTTATTTTTTTAATTAAACGCACCATCTCCTTCACATGAACCTGCAACACCAAATGCATTAAAACAAGGAACTGGCGCTAATTTAAATATTTTAGCAAACGTCGGATTTGTTGAATTGTCTTTCAGTCAGCTAAAAAGATAAAAGTTGATTTAAGTTTCATCCAACCTGCAGTATTTCTGTTAACGTAGCATAGACATATAAGGTAGACGTGGGTATTTCCCACGCTCATACATATGCAGCACTATAGCCCCAGTAAAGATGCCTCCTGCAGCTTTGTGTCAATTAAAATAACTCATGTTCAGATCTGTTCTGCTGAAGGTTGCAGGTCCGCAGCAAAAACTATCATTAAATAATGATCAGCTGGACCTTTTTCATTGATGTCGAGTCAAACTGAAAGTTGCAATGATGCTGGAGGCGCACATTTTTCCTGGACTTCCAGTTAGACATCCTAGTAAGAGAAATTCTGTGTTTTGTTTTACTGATGAGAGCAAATTGAAAGTATCAAGAACAGCTGGCACGGTAGTGTTGTGGTTGATTCAGCGAGAAAGTCCGGCGTTCAGACCCACTGGCTGTGTGGAGAACTCTCTGGTTCCTCCAAAGACATGCATGGGTTAGATATGTGGAGTAGCCAGAACCATTTAACCAAATTACTTAATTTTGGATTAAAGAAGACTTACGTTTTTTTAAAATTTGATTGCAATAATCTGATCGATATTTTTTGATTTGTCTGAACCTGTCTGTGGTTCAGTTTTTGGTGTCCCACTCTGTCCGGTCTCACCCGGACACAGTGATGACGCTTGCTGGGTATCTCGCTTCCTTCAGTCTCCACAGCAGAGACCAGAGCTGCAGAGTTACGCCTCGGTCACATAACAGTCACATTAATGGGAGAGTGAGAGTGCACTTCTTACACCTAACATCCACCCCGGCTGGCTGGTTCAACCCATTCTTTATTCACTCAACATAAACAGCTTCCTCCGATCCAGCTGCACGGTTATACTGCATTCAGTTTAATCTTTAAAAATATTTAAGGCAAAACTTTGCTTTGAGTTAAGAAATCTTATCACCTTCTTCACTCTTCCCAACAATCGTTCGTCAAATCAGCTCCAAACATGTCCTGCAAATCGTTCGAGGACTCCAGTAAAAGCTGTATCCTTTTAAAATAGTTCAGATCATTGCTGCCAGCCTGAGCAAGTCATGATCACCTCCTTTCACCTCATTAAAAGTATCCTGGAAGGAGACATCAGTGCTGGAAGGGCATGTGCCACTTCTGAAACCAAACCACAGCTTTTACCTTTATTTTTTAAACACAGCTGTTATAAATCATAAAGAATATGAACGTGCGACCAGTGCAGAGCTGGTGGAAACATTAGATGTTGCTGTGAAGAGCGCCACAAGCAGGAAAACCAGCATAAACATGCAGTTATTCATTACTGAGCAATAATGCATGAAAAGCACTACATCATCAGCGGGCTGTTCATATCTGTGCATAAAAATGTTCACAGTGCCTTAAATCGTTTTCGTTAAAAACCCTGTCAAATGCATCTGAGGTACCACAGAAGAAGAAAGTGTGTGTTTATGAGAGACGGTGGATGTAATGTACAGTAATGTATTGAATGTACAGTAAGCAGTCTTCCTGGTTTAAAGTGATGAAGAAGAGAGAATAATATTGTGCAGAAGCTCAGAGAGCTTCTGCTGTGCAGTGCTCTCATGTTTTAGCTGATTTTTACTATTTTTGCACATCTGTCTTAAAAACATGTTTTAGAGTACACAGTGTAATTTAGAGGTAATATAAAGTCTTAGTAAAGTATTCTTTGCATTAAAGGCAGGCTAATGTGAGCGTATTTTAACACCGTTACAGCCTCCCAGCTGCCTCTCCCTGAGCTTCTGCAGTGCTACTTCTTGTTGTATGATACAGATGTTTTCCTGTTCCCGTGATAGTGATGCCGTTCACATGTGTGTTCAGTTTGCTGCATTACTCTGTCAACAATCCTGTGGTATTACAAAGTGATGCCTTCACTGGTATTGCTGTCTGTCTCAGCCTGTTTGTTAAGTTATGACCAAAGTTATTCCATCATCTTAAATGACTGTAGTTCCACTGTTAGCGCTATCGTTAGCTGTTTTAGAATAAAACAAATATCTATGCTTTTCAAAAAAAATGAAATGCGAACACACACAAAAAGTAAATGTTAATGAAGTGAGGCTGAAAAAAGCCTGGTTTCATTCTTAGCTTTAGATTACAGAATCTCAGCACATTTGATTACATAGCACACAGCAGCCACAGCCTTTAAAGAACGACACACGGTTATTCCACCTCAGTTCATCAAACTTAACAAAAACCTTTGTTTAAAGAAATACTCGTTTTAAGAAGCTTTTTTTTTTCTACCATCACTTTTGAACTTAGTGATGTAGAAACTGGTGGAGCTCACCAGTCCAAATATATAATAACTAAAATATTCTGTGAATTAAATCCCATGAAGTTTAATAGAATGAAGTTTATGTTCATGTGTCCTGAAATTCAGGATGTTACTTTGAAATATTATTTATAAATTCTGTTATTAATTCCAGTAAGAAGTGTTTCACTGGAATCTGAGATGGTCAGATTTTGTATTTTTATTCTTTGTGTTTTAAATAGGATAAACTAATGTGGAATGACTGCGACACTTAATCCAACTCACACTCACTAAGTTTTGCTGTTTAAGGCTGTGACATCATTAGTTACATATCAGTAATAAAGATCAGACAGTGTCAGCAGTGTGGATTTAATGTTTTCATTTATTTTTAATTTTTTTTTTTCACAAGGCTGTGAGACTTAGAAAAAAGGAGATCCCAGCTGTGCAGCACCTGCAGTGTGTCCGTGTGCTCGGTTGTGTTTTCGCTCACTGAGCTGTGTGTTTGTGTCGAGCTGTTTTCCTGCTTCTGTCCTGCTGATACAACGGGAAAAAAATACTCGTCTGCAAAACCTCAACTTGTGTCCTGAGTGTAAAAAAAATCTCAAATAACAGATTTTATTTTTGGTAACTTGGGTATTTGTGTGTGTGTGTGTGTGTGTCACTGTATGAAAGTCCAACAACAGAAAAAAAGAGATATGTAATATATGTCTGGCTTGAGATCGTACATACTGTATATGCACAACAGAGTCATTCTGAATACTAGTTGTGACTAAGTTTAATGTGGCCTTTTCTTTCTCTGTATGTATTGCAATGTTGTAAATGATTTGTATATTATAACATAATGTTTATTAAAGTTAATGAGGCTTTATGTTTTTACCACCTATGTTTAATAAATAATTGAACTGTGCTGAACTGCAGAACCTGAGCCTTTATCAGTGCTGATCATTCATATCTGTGCATAAAAACATTCACGGATCCTTAAATCATTACAGGATTCAGTTATTCTCATGATCCAGGTGAGTTTTTCTGATGCCTTCCTGTGTCTGCCTTGTGAGCGGAGCCTTGAGTCCACACCTGCTCTGCTGTGCTGCTTGAAAAAGCTCCAGCCTTGGACCCACACCTATACATAAGTACGTAAAATGCATTTATACCGAGCTTTTCAAGAACAGAAGTCACAAACAGTGTTGTTTAAGTTACTTGAAAATAGTAATTAGTTACTAATCACTGATTACTTCTCCAAGAAAGTAATGCCTCTACTCTACTGAATACTTATTTTCAAAAGTAATTAGTTACTTTATTACTTAAATAATTTTTAAAAACATAATGCACAACCTGAATACGTAATAAAGCAATAGACTTTTCAGCCCAATTTTTCTGCATAATCCATCATATAAAATTGAAAAGTGTTTTATTAGTTATAATTTTTTAACTTTATGCACATTGCATCAAGCAAAAATTTAATTACATGCAACAGCCTTTGACTTGAGGATATAAAATATTTTTTGTGTCTACACTCACTCTTTCAAATAAATGCAAGTAAAACACAACAAAAAAATAAATAAAATCAAAGATTTAGCAACAGTAAGTCGTCTCGCTCTTTAATCTTATTGTCACCTGTTTAGCAGGAGTGGGGCCGGTGGAGGTTTGCCCAGTGCTGCAGCGGTCATGTCAGTGGGGAGGATCTGGAGGTTTCTCTGTGAATTTTACATTCCTGTGGCAGCGTGCTCGGTGCTTGCTCAGATTTGTAGTTTAATTTTTTTGTTGTAGAAAGAAGTTTTCCTCCCACGCAGTGTACAGCGGACGCTAATGTTTTTGTCACTTTTTACAGAATCAAACTCAAAGTAATGTCAGTACTTCCAAGCTTTAAACACTGCATGGTCGTACTCTCTCCCGCACTGTTAATCTGCACACGTCTATTGCTGCCACGGACATCGCATGCTTGTACGTTATTGTCATAAAACACTCTCAGAGACAAAATCACGGTTTAGTAACGCAGTAACGCAGCATGCTTACGGGAAAGTAACAGTTATCTAATTACTTTTTACAATATAATCCCTTACTTTACTGGTAAAGTAATAGGATTACAGCGTTACTGTCTGTGAGTCATTTGGTACCAGGCTGCGAGAGAGGTGAGGTTCTGGTGTGAAATTTATGGTTTTCAGGGTTTTTAGTGTTTTTTAGCGTTATTTTTTATCATTAACTCGGTTTCCCTGGGTCTTTTCTTGTGTGTTATGAATAAATCTTCTTCTTTTTTTGGTACCGGTACGGTTTTTATTTTCTTGTATTTATCTGCAACACCTTAAAGAAGAAAATGTAAAAAATTGTACAGATCGATAAAGTTAAATCAAATCCAGCCTGCAGAGCTGCACTACACAAATCATTCTCTTCTCTTCACAATACTTCCCGTAAAACAAATTTTGGGGGAAAAAAAGCACTTTTGAAATGTAAAAGTGAGGTCAGAAGGCAAATATGACATGATATAATATGATACGTATCAGTATCATTTCCTAAATGAAAACAAAGACAGCAGAATTTTTAAAGCTAAAAGACATTTTTATGAAACTTTGACCTTATTTGACCTTGAAGGAGAGGTAAGAGGTCAAATGTCTTGTCATATTTTAAATCTTTATACAGTATTTTGTATATGTTGGCAATGCACAGCACACTTCTAATGCTTTTTTTCTGTTAGTGTGACCCCACTCTGAACCCTACAGAGTTTCATCTGCGTTATTGAGACAGAACGACACACAAATGCTGCCAAAAACATGACAAAAAATCAAACAGATTTTATCAGGAATGACTCTAATGCAAAGAAGACTGAAGTACAGGAAGCACAGAAAGTGGCTTTTCAATCATTTACATACTAGAAAATTGAAAAAGAAGAAACATGAAGACAAAGATAAATGACAATTAATAACTGGTTAGCATTCAATTGTATTACCCTTAATGATTAGTTATTTATTTCGATCTATTTGAGATACTTGAAGGGAAATATCATAAGAGAATAACTGGGTCCAAAATGAGACTTCATTTCAAGGGTCCTCTGGTTTCTGCTCTGTAGCAAAAATGTTCCACATGCTGAGACATGAAACACTTATACATGTCTGCATCTCCCTAACGCATAAATTCACATCTCTGTTTCTGTTGTAACATTTAACCTGATGTAATCGGTGCGACCTGTGGCTGCAGCGCTGGGACATTTGGAGTCGTATCGTTTGCTAACAGCTTGACTCGTGTTTGCAGAGCTGTGTAGCTCCGGCAGATAACCTGCGTTCCTGCTACTCCAGCATTCCCTGCTCTCATTCAAAAATAATGACCTGGCATTGCTGGGAAACAGATCCGTTACATAAGAAATCTGCAGAAAGTCAAGCCTCCACTGAGCCGAGGCCATTAGCACCGAGAGCTCTACACTCAGACACTCGCAGTGTATTCACATATATTTTTGGCTTAACTCATTTTAGAGAACCTGAATATTTAAGGGTAAATTTAAATGTTCTAACTGTGTGCCTTCATACTTCCACAATAATCTACTACTGATACCTATTATCTAATACATCTGATAATTACCTCTGTTGTTTTATTCTTGCATGCATCTATAAATAGTTTCTATTTTAATGATGAAATCTTGCTGTGTAGTATTCTCCAAAGGACTGTCCAGGACTGTTATATACACTTAAACAAATATTATAATCTCATATTTACCAGACTGATATAACCGATTACTTTTTATTTGCAGTTTTAAAAATAAGCTCTGTTGGTAGCATTTTCTTAGAAACAGCTACAACTTTTGGTTTTACATGTTAACAAAAATGTATAATGGATTTTGACCTCGTAGGCCATGAATTCTGTAATTAAATGTATCACATGGGTCCAAACAATAAACCTTAATATTAATAGAACGCAGTGGCAGTATTTAAATAATAATACAGAAAACCATGAAATTTATGTGGAAAACGTTTTTTATAAATAATAAATGCACATCAATGAATCAAAAAACATGTTTTCTCTACAATTCTTGAATAAGAAAGACGTACATACGTAGGATGTTCTCGCTATTGTAAATAGTAATCTGTCATAATCTGCACTTGAAAGTTAAGATGGAAACATCTTCTGACTGAAACTGATCTCCTGCTGAATATGTAGGATGATTCAGTGGAAAATCCAGAGTAAGAAGCCATGGGTCTATGATTGTGTGGATTCCTGCCTCCAAAGTCAGTTAACAGAAAGCTTCCTCTGAGGCCAGAGGCAGCCAGTGAGTCCTGTGATGACAGCGTAATGTGATGGCCCAGATTAATGACCAGCGGCTACGAGCCATCTTTAAATGGATGGGAATGTCCTTGGATTACTGGCTAATCCCAGTTGAGATTTGAGAGATGAGTGAACTTTGTGGACATGATAAAGCCCAGCGATGGCTGTGTGTGAAGCAAAGATTAGTCGTCTAACATGAAAGCACCACACAAAGCTATAGTGAACTCTTCACCTTGGTCAGCTGCTGCTGATTACACTGATTACATGAAATAAGCCCTTTATTGACATGTCGCACAGAGGACCCTGCTAACAAAGACCTTGTTAAGCTCGTTTCTACGAATACCTCCATCTATATTAAACCCCACCCACCTCCTTGTGTGTAGATGGATTACTGAACGGCCTGCAGAGGGCTGAGAGGTCATGCTCTGCTGCACTTTGATGCTCAGCTCAACACGAAGTGGAACAACCCCTTTGGTGAGATAATCTCAACGCACTACAGCCTGGAGTAAAAAAAAACATGGTACTATGAACACCGGAGACATATTCCAGGAATATAGGAAGAGCTTTTTGTTATTGATGTCTTTAAAAAGAACCTTAGCCCTTCTATGCAACACAGGAACTTACTCTACTTTTACTTTTATTTTTTAAAATCTTTCACTTCTGCTGGGTATTTATTTGTATTCAATTAGACAAGAAAACTTTTGCAAACAAGAACGGTAAATTTACCCTATTTTTTCCATTTATTTATTTATTTATTTTCAAATGGCTAGTTAGGCTACCTGGCAGATCAGCCCACGGAGTTTGGATTAATTAACTGACTGTCACGGTTCTGGGTCATTGTGACCCAGCTTTTTCTGTTTCTGTTTTGGTCTTTTTCTAAATTATGATTTGTTTGGGTTTTTGAGTTGTGCTGGTTTGACTTTGCATTAAGGGTTATTCTTGGTTTTGTTCTCTTTACGTTATTTGTTGTTCTGGCCTCTAGTTCAATATTAATATTCTTTCTGCCTATCTCTCAGTGTCAAGCTTGCGTTTTTGTGATTTGTTTCTTATTTCCTGTTTTATTTTATTTGTCAGTGTATTCAGTTTTACATGCCCCTGTCTCGTTAGCCCTAATCCCTCCCAGCTGTGTCTCCCTCCTGTTTCCCATTCCCTGATTCTTCCCCTGTGTATATAAGCCCTGTGTTTGCCTTTGCTCTCTGTTGTACCCTCAACATGCTGTGTTTGTTCTGTCCGGCCTTCCAGCGCCTCTGTTCCGAGTCTTGTTTTGCTTTTGTGAGTTTTATTTTATGAGGACCTTTTGCCAGTAATAAAGCTGGGTTTTGAGTTCCAGCCCCGTTTTGAGAGTCCTCTTTTTTTTCTCAAGATGGCGCCGGTGTCTATGGCTGGCCGTCTTTACTCTCGCTCTCGCCTGCATCTTCCCCTTTGCTCTTTACCCTCTCTATTCTGGACTTTGGCACAGTACTTTTTATTTTCTTCATATTATGCTCATCAGGTGGCTGTGCATTATTAACATACGACCGGCAAACACTCCTAGACCTCCGTTTCTCCTATTCACATCGCTTCGATCGACACTGGACTTTGGGACTTGCCGCCCCACTACGACCAGACCCCCCAACTAGCTTTCCCTGCCTACCTCCTTTTAATCTGTATAAGAAACGATACAGGAGATACAAGAGACACGGTAAAAGGAGTGGCTTCCGTGTGCGTATGAAAGCTTACCTTGAAGCACGGGCTACGGTTTACCCATATGCCTCTGGGGACTTGCTACGCTCTCTCCGTGCAGTCTCCAGTGATCGCCCTGTCGCTAAACTGCTTGGCCACCGGTGGATTTGCTCCGTCTCACAGCAAGCTTACCCAGCCCTTCCAGCAGCATTCCTCCCTGCTTGGACCTGGATTGCCTCGTACAGACGTGGTGTCAACCACAGCAACCTCAGAGCCCTGCGACATGCTACTCGTGCGGATGCTGTGCCCTGGACACGGATGGCTCTTTTCAACGTCAGGTCGCTGGTAAATAAGACCTTTGTGTTAAACGACTTTTTCTCCACCACGAGCCTCGATGCTCTCTTTCTGACGGAGACCTGGATTCGCCCTGGTGAGTCGCTTCCTTTTTCTTAGCTTCTCCCCCCGGACTGTGTCTTTTTTAGCTCTCCGAGGCTTACCGGCAGAGGTGGTGGCTTAGCCTTGGTCTCTAAATGTAAATACAAAGTCCGACAGCTACCCTGTTCTTCCTACATCAGTTACGAGGCTCAACTTCTGGAGATGACCGCCTCGCGAACTTCTCTGATTGTTTTGGTTTACCGGCCACCTAAATATAATAAGACTTTTATTCACGAATTTGCTGACCTTCTTGGTTCAGTTATTTTTAAATATGACTGTGTGCTTATTATGGGTGATGTTAACATTCATACCTGCTGTAACGACGATCCGTTAGCCAAAGACTTCCTTGCATTAACAACCTCTTTTAATCTTGCCCAGTGGGTTAACCAACCAACCCACGCTAGGGGCCACACCCTCGATCTGTTTATTTCATACGGTTTGGACATTAGCATTAAGGATATAAGCAATGTTGGGATTTCTGATCACATTCCTGTTATCTTTGATGTTAACTTATGTACTTCTGAACTTCACCCTGATGCTCTCCTACGCCCTACACGTATAATTAATTCTGGAACTGTGGAGAATTTTTCAATGTCTTTTTCGAAACTTGCCTCTTCCATCCCTGACTGTTCCCTGGCTTCCACGATTGATGACTTTGCTAGCACCTTTTTTTCCACATGCTCCTCCATCCTCAATACTGTTGCCCCTGTTAAAATGAAGCACCCTAAATCCTTTTCCCAATGCTGGCTAAACGATTCTACACATGCCTTGCGACGTGTGTGCCGCCGGGATGAGAGAAGATGGAAGAAAGATAGACAGGTTTCTTATGATATCTTGCGTGCCAGCCGGTTGCAACTCAACTTGCTGCTAAAATGGCCAAAGCTGCCTTCCTATCTAAAATTATTCTTACTCATGGTCACAACCCCCAACCCCTCTTTAATGTTTTCAATTCATTGGTTAACCCCTGTCCTGAAATGCCACTGGCGTGCTCTCCTTCTCTCTGTGAATTTTTTTTAAACTCATTTTATTCGTAAAGTTTTACATTTCCTCGCTCCCTTCAGCGCCGAGTTTTATTCCCACCCCTGGTTCATCATCATTTCAACAGTTTGAGCCGGTGTCACTCCATACTCTCAAGCGACTTATTGACCAATCAAAGAACACCTCTCCTGCTTATGATATCCTTCCATCTCGTTTAGTTAAGGATTGCTTCAGCGTAATTGGACCCAGCATCCTATCTCTAATGAATATATCTCTACTTGCAGGCTCTGTTCCTTTAGCCTTCAAACACGCTGTTGTCCAGCCCGTTCTTAAAAAAAGGAACCTTGATCATAACGATCTTGGGAACTATAGGCGGATCTCTAAGCTTCCATTCCTGTCCAAAATACTGGAGAGGATCATTCTTTCACAACTCCAGCCGTATTTGGAAACGAATGCCATTTATGATAAATTTCAGTCTGCTTACAAACCCTGTTATAGTACTGAAACAGCCTCAATGATCTCCTTCTGATTGCTGACTCCGGACGCTCTTCAGTCTTGGTCCTACTAGATCTATCTTCGGCCGTTGATATGGTAGATCATAACATCCTATTAGCGAGGCTTGAACACACAGTTGGCATTGGAGGTGCCGCCCTAGATTGGTTTAAGTCATACTGCTCTAATAGGTCCTTCTCGATCAATTTTGGCCCTTATTTCTCCTCTGCTGCACCTGTCTCCTGCAGCGTGCCTCAAGGATCTGTCCTTGGCCCCCTGCTCTTCTCACTGTATATGCTCCTCTTAGGCGCAATCTTTGAGAAGTATAACATCGCACATCATTGTTATGCCGACGACATACAGATGTATTTCAAGCTAACTGATGATCCCTCTATGTCTTTGTACGCCTTTCGCGAGTGCATGCCTGAGGTCAAAAATTGGCTCGCAGGTAACTCTCTTATTCTAAATGACAGGAAAACAGAAATTATCGTGTTTGACAGTAGAGTCCCCCGTAGCCAACTCCGTGACACCCTCGGTTCCTTAAACAGTTTCCTCACTGACACTGCTAGTCACCTGGGTGTATTTTTGGATAGCTCTTTTAAGTTCGATAAGCAAGTGTCTTCTGTTGTTAAATCTTGTTTCCATCAATTGCGTCTTATTAGCAAGGCCAGACATTATGTTCCACATAGGGACCTTGGAAAGCTTATCCACACCTTTGTGACATCTAGGTTGGATTATTGCAACTCACTTTACTTCGGTCTTAACTCTACTCTCCTCCATAGACTCCAAATTGTTCAGAATGCAGCTGCTCATCTCCTTACTGGTAGTGGGTGGCGTGTCTCTATTACCCCCGTCCTTGCTGATCTGCACTGGCTTCTCGTTAAGTACCGTATTCAATTCAAAATTCTGCTGCTTACCTTCCGAATTATTAACAATATAGCGCCAAGCTACCTCATTCAGCTACCTAGATCATACACCCCTACTAGGGCATTAAGATCTTCCCAGTCACTCTTGGTACTGCCAGGATCTCGACTGAAGACTAGAGGTGACCGCGCGTTTGCCTTGGCTGCACCCGATTTATGGAATAACCTCCCCATCGCTATACGCGAGTCTGATTCCATCCATTCCTTCAAATCGCGGTTAAAAACCCACTTATTTAGCCTCGCCTTTTCTACCCGTTAACACTTGCTTGATAGTTAGCTTAATGCTTATTCTTATCTTCGGCATATTCTTAACTACTTTTAATTCATTTTTATTTATTTTTTGACTGTTTTATCCTCTACACTTAGCCTTCTTTTATGCTTTTATATGCAATTCTTTTGCCTTCGTGTGTTTTAATGCAATTCAACCTGCTAGCACATTTTGGTACCTTGCCATAGCCCTCATCCTTCCCTGTTACTTCATCTTACCCTCTTGCATGTTAAGCACTTAGGTACACCACTGGTTTTTAAATGTGCTATATAAATAACCTTTTTCCTGCCTGCTTGCCACACAGCACAGCCATGACACCAGAGGTGGGTAGTAACGAGTTACTTTTACTCCGTTACATTTACTTGAGTAAATTTTTGAAAAAAATGTACTTTTAAAGTACCCTTTTTGCACGATACTTTTTACTTTTACTTGAGTACATTTTCGAAGAAGAAACGGTACTTTTGCTCCGCTAAATTTGCAAAATTAGACTCTTTACTTTTAAAAAAATTATTTTTTATCACATTAGATAATATGCCGCCAGTGGAGTTTCCAGTGACTTTTTTTTACTATTCAGATGTGGCCATGCAGTCACATGACCAGTTTGAAACTGTGGCAGGCAGATCGGCCCAAGCTTTTCATGAGCTGTGTCCCAAAACGTCGGCTGCATCCTTCGGAGGACCCGGCCTTCGCGGTCTACGTGGGCCGGGTCCTTGAAAGACCAAGAAGGTCGGAAGTGCGAGGCTGTGAAATGGGACGGTCTAGCCTTCAGATTTGCGTCACCGCTGTGTCGGTGGAGTTT
Organism: Neolamprologus multifasciatus; assembly: GCF_963576455.1. Classification (NCBI taxonomy): domain Eukaryota; kingdom Metazoa; phylum Chordata; class Actinopteri; order Cichliformes; family Cichlidae; genus Neolamprologus; species Neolamprologus multifasciatus. The sequence goes on along the minus strand of NC_140455.1, from coordinate 16,575,764 downwards.
AATAAACTCGACCGTCTGCTCCTTGCTATCTAAAATATAACAGGACACTGGTGTAAATTCTCGACCATCTCACACTTCTGTTTAATCAGTTTTCTGTTTAACGTTTATTCAGCTGTGTGAAAATCCCGGAGGAACCCACCCGATGGATTAATTAAGTTTTATTTAATCTAATAATCTAATAACTTTGATCTCAGCCAAACGGATTTACTCCGGAACAAATAAAACACAGAAAAAAGGCAAACAATTACATTTTTAAGTTATCCGAGTGATTTATATCATGTTTAACCTGAGTAGCGAAAGAGCGGGGATCTGAAAACGATGAAGCCGGGAGTCCGCTGCTCTCACCGGCTGGAGTGACCATTGAACCCCCCGGCTTGCTATCGAGCTGGTGGGTAACAGAAGTCTCCGAAAACGTCGGCACACTTTTGCAAATATGCGATGTCTTGATAAACCAAGCAGATATTTGTAATTTACACAGCTACTTTCTCGCCTTAAAATATGTTAAAAGATTATTTTGTGGCCCAGAAAGATTAATAAGAATAATTTTAAAACTTAGTAGCGGCCGCCATTGTTGGCAGCTGAAATTGGGCTGGGCTGCGCTATGAATTCTGGGATATGGTGGGCCATGAAGGACACACCCGACCCTAGCTGTGTCCCAAAACGTCGGCTGCATCCTCCGGAGGCCGCATTTGAAGGCCGATTACGTCACAGCCAGGCGACGAAAGCTGTCCCAATTCGTCGACTCCTTCAAATGCAGCCGACAAATGCGTCCTTCATTTCCCCGAATTTGAAGGATGGGTCAGGTGTGTCCTTCATGGCCCACCATATGCAGGATGCAGCCGACGTTTTGGGACACAGCTCCTGTCACTACCCGATCCGTACTGGAAACCCGATCCGTACTCCGCATGCGCGAACGGTGTCTACTTCCGGTCGAAGCATTTTACGATAGTTACAGGTCAGAGTATCTGTTAAGATGTTAAGAATAACAAGTATCTTTTAAAATGTTTCCGATAATGAAACATTTAATATAATGTAGACAAAAACAAAAAAATAAAAAGATAGTGACAGATCAGAACTCCCGATCCTTACTGCACATGTGCAAAGTGGGACCGTACAAATCGGGTCTACCCGATCCGTACCGCGCATGTGCAGAGGTTTTCTTCTTCTTCTGTTCGTTAATGGCAGTTTACTCCCCTGTGTACGAGGATACCGCCACCTGCTGACTAAGCGAATGAACCCTATTGTAAACTGAATTAGCGTCATTACAAACGTGTGTTAAATTTGATTTAGTGATAGTCGAGTGTGTTTATGCTCGTCTGTGTGGAGAGGGTTGTTGGAATAGTGATGATGATGTCCACTATCACTGTCAGTTGCCAGTAAACACTTCATCTGGCTGCTGAATCTTCACGTGACATATTACAAAGTCTGTATTATTAACTCTGTAATTAGACGGCATTCTTCTTATTTTACAGCGCTGTTGTTCAATCGGGGGACGCTCTCTGTTGAGTAGAAAAGCATAAATTTGTTCAATACGGATTATCCATTGTTTAATGGCGGCGCTGTCACTTGGTGTTCGCTCACTCTGTGGTAGAGTATCACTTCCTGTTCCTGCTCAAACACAGTGGTGTTTCTGAGTAGCTTATTTGCTTAGCAGTTTAATTAACAACTTTTAAATACATTCTTTTTTCAGAGTATAATCTTCACGTGCTTCATCCGAAGCACACTTTCTGTGTACTCACTACCTAATTTATAGCCAAAGTATTCACTCACTGTCTCTGTACTGTTTCGCTAGCTTAGCTTAGCTCGTAGCCGACTCGTTAGCACCATGGCTACTTCACCTGTCCCTCCTGCACTTTCTTGCTCATTGTGTCAGATGTTTAGTTACTCCTGTAACAAATGTAGCATATTTGCAGCTCTGGAGGCCAGGATTACTGAATTGGAGACTCTGCTTTGCACCCTTCATTCACCCTTAGCTAGCCAGGCCCCTGTAGCTGGTGCAGCCGAAGATAGCGTAGGCCCCGCTAGCTGTTCCCCGGCAGATCCCAAGCAGCTGGGGAAAGACGGCTGGGTGACGGTGAGGAGGAAGCATAGTCCTAAACAGAAGCCCCAGGTACACCACCAACTCGTTCATGTGTCTAACCGTTTTTCCCCACTCGGCGACACACCCGCTGGGGGTAAAACTCTGGTAATTGGTGATTCTGTTCTCAGACATGTGAAGCTAGAGACACCGGCAACCATAGTCAATTGTCTTCCAGGGGCCAGAGCAGGCGACATTGAAGGAAAGTTAAAACTGCTGGCTAAGGGTAAACGTAAATTCAGTAAAATCATAATTCACGTCGGCAGTAATGACACCCGGTTACGCCAATCGGAGGTCACTAAAATCAATATTGAATCGGTGTGCAACTTTGTCAAAACAATGTCGGACTCTGTAGTTTTCTCTGGTCCCCTCCCCAATCAGACCAGGAGTGACATGTTTAGCCGCATGTTCTCCTTAAATTGCTGGCTGTCTGAGTGGTGTCCCAGAAACGATGTGGGCTTCATAGATAATTGGCAAACCTTCTGGAGGAAACCTGGTCTTGTTAGGAGAGACGGCATCCATCCCACTTTGGATGGAGCAGCTCTCATTTCTAGAAATATGGACAAATTTATTAAACCCCTCAAAATATGACTATCCAGAGTTGGGACCAGGAAGCAGAGTTGCAGTCTTACACGCCTCTCTGCAGCTTCTCTCCTCCTGCTACCCCCCCAAAAACCCATCTCCATAGAGACTGTGTCAGCTTCCAAAAAGACAAAAAACAAACTAAAAACCAGCAACAAACAACTTAAACATAAACAATTACAAAGAAGGAACAATACAGTATCCACATCTAAACCAAAGAGTAAAACAGTGAAATGTGGATTATAAAATATTAGGTCTCTCTCCTCCAAGTCTCTGTTAGTACATGACTTAATAATTGATCAACGAATTGATTTACTCTGCCTTACAGAAACCTGGTTGCAGCAGGATGATTATGTTAGTTTAAATGAATCAACACCCCCGAGTCATTCTAACTACCAGAAATCTCGAAGCACAGGTCGAGGGGGCGGTGTGGCAGCAATTTTTCACACCAGTCTATTAATTAATGAAAGACCAAGACAGACTTTTAATTCATTTGAAAGCCTGATGCTTAACATTGTCCACCCCAGCTGTGAAACTCAGAAACCAGTCTTACTTGTTATCATCTATCGTCCACCTGGGCCTTACACAGAGTTTCTGTCTGATTTCTCAGACTTTATATCTAATTTAGTTCTGAGCTCAGATAAAATAATTATTGTGGGTGATTTTAACATCCGTGTAGATGCTAAAAATGACAGCCCCAACATGGCATTTAATCTGTTATTAGACTCAATTGGTTTCTCTCAAAATGTAAAAGAACCCACCCACCACTTTAATCACACTCTAGATCTTGTTTTAACATATGGCATAGAAACTGAACATTTAACAGTGTTTCCTGAAAACCCTCTCCTGTCTGATCATTTCCTGATAACATTTACATTTACAATAATTGATTACACAGCAGTGGAGAGTGGACTTTATCAAAGTAGATGTCTTTCTGAAAGCGCTGTAACTAAGTTTAAGAATATAATCCAGCCACTGTTATCATCGTCAATGCCCTGTACCAACACAGAGCAGAGCAGCTATCTGAACGCTACCCCAACAGAGGTCGATTATCTTGTTAATAATTTCACCTCCTCACTACGTACGACTCTGGATACTGTAGCTTCAGTGAAAACTAAGGTCTCTAATCAGAAGTACCTGACTCCGTGGTATAATTCTCAAACACGTACCCTAAAGCAGATGACTTGTAATCTGGAGAGGAAATGGCGTGTCACAAATTTAGAGGATCATCATTTAGCCTGGAGAAATAGTTTGTTGCTTTATAAGAAAGCCCTCCGCAAAGCCAGAACAGCTTACTACTTGTCACTGATTGAAGAAAATAAGAACAACCCCAGGTTTCTCTTCAGCACTGTAGCCAGGCTGACAAAAAGTCAGAGCTCTTTTGAGCCAACCATCCCTTTAACGTTAACTAGTAATGACTTCATGAACTTCTTCACAAATAAAATTTTTATCATTTAGAGAAAAAATTACCAATAATCATCCCACAGATGTAATATTATCTACAGCTACTCTTAGTACCATTGATGTTAAGTTAGACTCCTTTTCTCCAATTGATCTTTCTGAGTTAACTTCAATAATTACTTCCTCCAAACCATCAACGTGTCTTTTAGACCCCATTCCTACAAAACTGCTCAAAGAAGTCCTGCCATTGATTAATTCTTCGATCTTATATATGATCAACCTATCTCTAATAATCGGCTATGTACCACAGGCCTTCAAGGTGGCTGCAGTTAAACCTTTACTCAAAAAGCCATCTCTAGACCCAGCAGTCTTAGCTAATTATAGGCCAATCTCCAACCTTCCTTTCATATCAAAAATCCTTGAAAGAGTAGTTGTCAAACAGCTAACAGATCATCTGCAGAGAAATGGTTTATTTGAAGAGTTTCAGTCAGGTTTCAGAGTTCATCACAGCACAGAAACAGCTTTAGTGAAGGTTACAAATGATCTTCTTATGGCCTCTGACAGTGGACTCATCTCTGTGCTTGTCCTGCTAGACCTTAGTGCAGTGTTCGATACTGTTGACCATAATATCCTATTAGAGCGATTAGAACATGCTGTAGGTATTACAGGTAATGCGCTGCAGTGGTTTGTATCTTATCTATCTAATAGACTCCAATTTGTGCATGTAAATGGAGAGTCCTCTTCACACACTGAGGTTAATTATGGAGTTCCACAGGGTTCAGTGCTAGGACCAATTCTGTTTACATTATACATGCTTCCCTTAGGCAGCATCATTAGAAGACATAGCATACATTTTCACTGCTATGCAGATGACACCCAGCTCTATCTGTCCATGAAGCCAGATAACACACACCAATTAGTTAAACTGCAGGAATGTCTTAAAGACATAAAGACCTGGATGGCCGCTAACTTTCTGCTTCTTAATTCAGGTAAAACTGAGGTCATTGTACTCGGCGCTGAAAAGCTTAGAAATATGGTATCTAACCAGATTCTTACTCTGGATGGCATTACCTTGGCCTGCAGTAATGCTGTGAGGAACCTTGGAGTCATGTTTGACCAAGATATGTCCTTCAACGCACATATTAAACAAATATGTAAGACTGCTTTCTTCCATTTGCGCAACATCTCTAAAATTAGAAATATCCTGTCTCAGAGTGACGCTGAAAAACTAGTTCATGCATTTATTACTTCCAGGCTGGACTACTGCAATTCATTATTATCAGGATGTCCAAAAAACTCACTGAAAAGCCTTCAGTTAATCCAAAATGCTGCAGCAAGAGTACTGACAGGGACTAGAAAGAGAGAGCATATTTCTCCTGTTTTGGCTTCCCTTCATTGGCTTCCTGTTAAATCCAGAATTGAATTCAAAATCCTGCTCCTCACATACAAGGTCTTAAATAATCAGGCCCCATCTTATCTTAATGACCTTGTAGTACCATGTCACCCTATTAGAGCACTTCGCTCCCGCTCTGCAGGCCTACTTGTTGTTCCTAGAGTATTTAAAAGTAGAATGGGAGGGAGAGCCTTCAGTTTTCAGGCCCCTCTTCTGTGGAACCAGCTTCCAGTTTGGATTCGGGAGACAGACACTATCTGTACTTTTAAGATTAGGCTTAAAACTTTCCTTTTTGCTAAAGCATATAGTTAGGGCTGGACCAGGTGACCCTGAATCCTCCCTTAGTTATGCTGCAATAGATGTAGGCTGCCGGGGGATTCCCATGATGCATTGAGTTTTTCCTTTCCAGTCACCTTTCTCGCTCACTATGTATTAACAGACCTCTCTGCATTGAATCATATCTGTTATTAACCTCTGTCTCTCTTCCACAGCATGTCTTTTATCCTGTCTTCCTTCTCTCACCCCAACCGGTCGCAGCAGATGGCCGCCCCTCCCTGAGCCTGGTTCTGCCGGAGGTTTCTTCCTGTTAAAAGGGAGTTTTTCCTTCCCACTGTTGCCAAAGTGCTTGCTCATAGGGGGTCATATGATTGTTGGGTTTTTCTCTGTATCTATGAAGCGCCTTGAGGCGACTTTTGTTGTGATTTGGCGCTATATAAATAAAATTGAATTGAATTGAATTTAAATGTCCCAGTAGTCGAAAAGGACGCAGAGCTGTTGAGAAATGCTAGGAGCTAACTGGGCGTTAACCGTGTCATTCAAAAATATTGAATTTTCGCAATGTTGGCAAAGAGAGGAAGTGACGTAAAATTTGCGCATGCGGGGTACCGATCGGGTTTTCGGTACGGATCGGGTAGTGACAGACCCATCCTTCAAATTCGGGGAAATGAAGGACGCATTTGTCGGCTGTATTTGAAGGAGTCGACGAATTGGGACAGCCTTCGTCGCCTGGCTGTGACGTAATCGGCCTTCAAATGCGGCCTCAGGAGGATGCAGCCTACGTTTTGGGACACAGCTAAAGAAACACATGAAAACATGGCAGAGCCAGTTGTCTACGCTAGAGCTGAAGAGGATGAACAGCCTTGGCCTCATATACAAAGAATGTTTCTCTTAAAAGCAGTACAAAAGAACAGCTATGTCTTCAGTGTCGGTGTCTTCAGTGAGAGCCAAAACAAACCAACTTTTCACCGTGAAAAAGCTCAACTCCTGTAACCTGAGGAAACGGTAAGTTTTCTCTAAATATCTTTTTAGCTGTGGTTAGCTGGATGTCAGTCTTATGTTACAGCAGCTGTGTCTAGCTTGAGCTGCGAGTCATATTTTCAGCGCTTCATTGTAGTGAGATAAGTTTGTGGGTGTTTTGTGCAGCTTCGGCTGTCCTTTTAACTGCTCGCTGGTTAGCTAGCGTGAGCTATAAGCTAACAGCTAGCCTGGTTAAACAAGCTAGAGTCCAACGCACATGCAAACAGCTCGTCTCTACTGCTTTAACGGTTAAAACAGAAGGCAATACTGCGGGTGACAGGGTTTGTTATGTCAAACAGCAGCTTGTTTAGTTTAAACAGTCTGCATTAAGCTGGGCAAACACTGCAATTTTTTTTTTTTTAGTCACGTTATTCAGCTCCTGCTCAGACTGTACAATTGAATCTCAGGGGTTAGAAGTTCATAGGTCACGATGCAGGGTCTCACACTATACGGCCTGATGCTCTGGTGCGACCTGAGTGCTCAAACTGTGCGTCCATAACATGAAGCTTATCATACAAAATCTGTCCCTCGCTCTCCCTCTCTCTGTCTTTCACTCACACAGACACGCACACAATCAACTTTGCTAAATTACTAATGAAAAACATTGACTAGGCAGCTGTGATTGAGCAGCAATGTCCATCCAACTCTTTTCATGGTTGTTGTAGTTGTGATAATTTTGTGAGGCCACATTGAAAAGCTTCAGATACGTAAGCGTAGAGCTGCCACCCAGGCAAAAGAAAAATAGAGCTATATCACGTTATAACATGAAAAGTATATTGTTCTAACAATATACTTTTAATGTTTGTACAGTATACTATCATGTAGGTACAATATACCTCTCACCTTTGAACTATATAATATGTTATTACAATATACATAATATAAATATTGTATTGTACGAACGTGATAATTATATTGTACAAACGTACAATTGAGATTAGAGGCTACATTGCAGCTCCAGTCACGGCTCTCATCACTGTCTTTCTTATCTTTCCCCAGAGTAACAGCCAAACATTGGCTAGCACTGCTTAGACTTTCATGCGTTCTTATTTTAAACTTAATCTGGAATTCATTGCAAACTGTTTGTGCGGGATATGAATGACAAGATTGTTTTTCAACAAGAGTTAGTGAAAAACATCTCCAGTGTGATCAAATCTTCTTGCCAAACATCTGCAGCTTGGCAGTGTATACAGCACTATAATGACCAGACCTAATTCTTTTGAAAACCATACATCTTTCCACAGGTCTCAACTTCATCAGACATCACCTACACTCAGAGCTGGATGAGGCCAGCACAAACAGCGGCCTACCTGACGAAGATGATGGATCCATGGGGTCAGGAAAGCCAGAAGCAGGGGAGCTGGAGAGGTACCTTTCATGTCCATTCACTGGAGGTGTGGATCTATTACATGGCGTTCCTCACATCAAGAAGCTGTCGATCAAAATCAGTACAGCTCTTCCTGCATCTGGAGCTTGTGATGGACTTCTCAGTCATGCAGGACTCCTGTTCACTGCTGAACAGTTACAGCTTCACAGAAAGAAACTTGACAGTAAATTGCTGCTGAAGCTTAACCACCACTTCACTGAGTGAAGAAATGGCACATTTTTGCTAAATATGCAGAAATAAATGCAAACCCATACAATTTATGTTAAACTGAGCTGCCTTGTATGAACATATATTGAAGATGCTTCATTCTAATGTTTTCTCTTAGGCTGCTGTGGCATTTGGAGCAAAAATGAATATAAAGTTTACAGCATATCTTGTCACTGGAAATTGTTTGCACTGTTTATATATTTATATTATTTACTGTAGATATTGGTGAAAAAAGCTTTATGTTGTGAAAAAATGAAATCTGGAAATTAGAATTGTTGTGCCTTATTTTGTTGATGTTTTTACATATATTCCTGTTGAAAATAGTAAAATCTGTTTATATTTTAGTTTGTCTGATAGCATTTATTTAAAAAATAAATCAGACATTTCAAACAGTTACTCACTACACTGTAAACCCCAACAGTCTACCTGACTTATAAAGTTTGTGGGTATAACAATTGAAATTCCTCACAAAGTTGAAACAACTTAAAACTTTTCTGTTCTGTTAACGATTCAAACAGTTATAATTGTACATGGCTTAGAAGTTAAGAGTAAATACTGCTTTCTTAATTATGATTTTTGAGTAAATGTTTTTTTTCCGAGCTCCGCATGTGTACGTCAACTACGTCATGACGTTTTCTCTCTAACCTGAACGACGTTGACAGAAAATTCTGTTCAATATGGCTGCCCTTCTCAAGCGACTGGAGCGCACATTTGGAGAAACTTGTAAGTTAAACGGAACCTTAGTTATGTTTATTTTTTCCGTAAAAAAGCAAGTATATTAATATGTTGAAGCCAATAACTTGTTTTCGAATGCGCTGTTGTGTTAAAAAGCACAGACCCAGGTAGTGAATAGTTGTTCGCGCTCTTTTTCAAACCAATGATGTCATTAGTTTTACAGTTTTAACCGATTAAAACACAGTTTTACTAAGAATCACACATAAAGAAAGGGTCTCAGTGATATTTTAACGACCCCTTGCCAACGCAAGAAAGTTGGCGTTTTTACAACAGCAGCCTCATTGTTCGGCAGGTTTTTGTTTTTCTTCTCATTTGCATCGTTCAAAAGTGACTTAGCTAGCAGTGGCAACTTCTATCTAAAACAATTGAAATATAGCAAGGTGTTGTATATTTAGTGTGCTGATAAGGTTTTCAATATTTTTATTTTTTCTTCCAAGGCTGAAGACCGAAGACAAAAAGACAGAAGAAAAAAAAATTCAGACTGCAATTAATTTCAGGTGGAGACAGTAAACACAGGTGAGTTGAAAGATCTATTGAAGAATCCTTTCTTCATGGCCATTAAAACATTTTTAGGTTAAAAGACCTGTTTTTTTTTTTTGTTTTTTTTAAATCATGCCCCTGCTTTGTCACACTGAATCATGTTGAAAAAATATATTTTCATGGCTCCCCCCATTACCATTACCTTGTACTTCTTTCTAGCAGTCTATTTTATTTTGTGACATTAACATCTTAAATATACCCTGCCAGTTTAATTATTAATAGCTGTGTTAGTATTTATAATGCATTTTTTTATCATGTGCAGATCTACCAAGGGTCAGTGGCACAGTTCACCTTTTGTGGTAAGTTATAACACTTCATATGTGGTCACATAAGTAAGTTGTTTCATCAATTGTTCAGTTCTTATAAAATAATGTTGTATAATTGTACCAAATCACTGAGGATACATCCAATATGTAAATCCCAATCAACAATTTTACTGTGATATTCGCTCGTGTTTAGAGAATCTCCATTATCTTTGTTACTGAGTTTCCATTTTTGTAGGGCCAAATTTGTATTAAAAATTTATATTTTCATACGATGTGAAATGACTCAATCATTTCTAATTTTTAGAAGAAACCATTCATTAAGTCCCTTAAGGTGCAGATTTCATATATTGATAATGATAAAATTAACACAAATTAAAAGTTTCACTGATAAACATTCAATTTTTCCTTGCTTTGAACCCCATGTTCTATATAGATCTGCAGAACACTATTTTAAAATACTGTGTAGGGTTTTTGTCAAATGATTAAGAAACAGACTCTTTGTCACAAGAGACAGAAAGGTTGTATCTTAAAAGAAATGTCTCCAAAATTTAGTAAAGTCCGATGTCATGCAGTTTCATAAACATGTATTCTCCCCAAAGAATGACACCTGAAAACTTTGTGTTAAATGAACTTTTCTTTTCCCTTTTTAGGAGGCGCCTGATATCAACGTGAAACGCACTGCAGTACTTCATGCCCTTGCTGTATGCCTGCGGGAGGAGGACCCAGAATTCTTTAAGACATGTAATGTAAATGTATTTTTGCATCACTTAAATTCTGCCAGTGAGATAAAATGCCATGGATTTTTTAAAATACAATTTAATACCCTAGCAGCTTACAAATTGTACAAACAAAATACCCTCTCTCTAGAAAACCCTCACACACACACACACACACACACACACACACACACACACACACACACAGGGTCAGGAGCAGGGCACAGGCGTATCACAGCATTTCGGCTATGCTGTAGGTGGCCCAAAAACCAGGCTGAAGTCAAGATTTAGTTTCTTTTTGAGATAAAGTCATGAAATAAAAAATTACTTTTGTTTAGAAAAATAACAAACATACAAATTATGTAGTGCAAGAAGCTAACACTTTAGCTTTAGTTAATGTACATTTTTCAAAAAAGTAGAGTACCCTAACTCGTTACAAAGTAACCCACTACACTGCTGAATGTTTTGCTAGATTACAGGTCATGCTTGTCACATTCTCTCAAACCAACCTTACTTATTTAATTGGGGCGATCGTGGCTCAAGAGTTGGCAGTTTGTCTTGTAATCGGAAGGTTGCCGGTTCGAGCCCTGGTTCCGACAGTTTCGGTCTTTGTGTCCTAGGGCAAGAAACTTCACCCGTTGCATACTGGTGGTGGTCAGAGGGCCCGGTGGCGCCAGTGTCCGGCAGCCTCGCCTCTGTCAGTGCGCCTCAGGGCGGCTGTGGCTACAATGTAGCTTGTCATCACCAGTGTGTGAATGTGTGTGTGAATGGGTAGATGACTGAATGTGTAAAGTGCTATACAAATACAGGCCATTTACCATTGATACTGTGTCTATTCCAGGCAGACGCATTGGATGAGTCGACCCTAATTGACACTCCAGTTGCCCTTCTCACTGTGGTTACCGATGGCCAGTCCAGTCCATTTTACTTCCTCAAGCATGGCTGTTGTGGTGAAAGGTGACTAGGTGATGCGTGATATTCCCAGATTTGCAGATGCATTTGCTTTTTTGTTTGGCTTGATCTATGCTCTGCATTTAGACGACCCCAGGAAGCTGGTTCACACATTTGCCTTTGTCCAAAATATCTTCATGTGGCTTGATGACGGCAAACCCCTGAAACCCCTGCCTACATGCTCTTAAGGAATATAAGGCAATGTTTGTTAGGACATGCACTCTGTTACTGAGCACTTTGTTTGAAGCACTTTATTTAAAGCACTTTAAGTTTACTACAGGCTTTGGGTGGATTTAACCATCAGTTTACCTAATTTTCCTATACTTGACTGCTTTATCTGGTTATTTGGAAGCTGATCGTCTTTGTACCCATTTTAAAAAATTGTTTTTCATTTCTATTTAAAAAAAAAAGTGATTAGTATTTGACTTTTTGTTTTGCATTTTTGTGTATTTTGAGAAAGTTGCATTTAGGACTGATGTCGTCCTTTGTGATTTTATAAAAAGATAAATGTTTTACATTGAATTTATAATGCTCACTTTATGGTGCCCATGTCCAAACCATGTTAGTGGTTTTATAAAAACATTTGTGATGTTTTTAAATTTTCATGAAAAAATGTTAAATAAACAAAATGTAAAGTAACTGAATTTCCGTACTTTTTTTTTTTAGTAGTCTACACTCAAACATTGAAACATAAATATCTTTTAATTAATATTTATAAATATTGAAATTAAAGTATACAGTCTTTGAGTAAAGCTCAGTCAACTAATTCAGGTTTACAGTGTACTTGACTAGTCTTTTCACCAAGTACTATTTTACTCTTACTTGAGTAACTTTTTTGACGACTACTTTTCACTTTTACTTGAGTAATAATATTTTAAAGTAATGCTACTCTTACTTGAGTACAATTTTTGCATACTCGACCCACCTCTGCACGACACTGACCAATAACTAACTCAGCAAACATGGTTGAAACAGTGATGTTATCGCCACGTAAACACTGCAGGGCAGACAGACGGATGATGTTTCACGTAGAACAGTCCGAGCATTGCTTAAAAAAGAAAAGAAAATCTGCATATACATAGTTGTGAACATATAGCCTCTCTGCTCCTGACGTCAGTATTATAAACCTGTGACAGCTCAGCTTGCAGCCAGTTGTCTTGGTAGGAATAAAGTTGCTCATCCCATTCTTGATGTTCGTACTTCTCATTCAATCAGGAACTTCAAGAACTTTTTTTTCGCATCAATGAAAAGATGATTTCAAACAATTTTTATCACAATTTTGTTTTACTAGCAATTCTAATGACAAGTCTCAAAATGTTTGCTGGTTACCCACTTGAGCCTGTGATCCAGCCTTATTAGAGAAGTTAATGTTAGCGTTAGCCATTAGAAAGTTTGTTGGGTAATGTTTTAACCTCAGTACCAGCACAACCATCATCTACAAAATAGTTTTAAACACTTTATATGTGGACATAATTTTCATGACCTGAGTTAATACACTACCAGCCGCATTGTGGGGGATGTAGGAAAATTTGACTCACTCTATAAAACAGTAAGAAATCTGCTGCATCAGACAGCATATGGGAGATGTTACTGTTATAAAGGGCTGACGTATCCTCATAATAACATTTTACATAAAAGATTTTATTTATAAAATCACAGCAAGCTTTGGGAGAGTTCAGTGGTTAGCATATGTGTCCACAGTGTACCTGAAATATCATCACATCATCGGTGTATAATATCACAGGAGCCTTCCATCTTGCTATAACAACTGAGGCTCAGTGCAGCTTTATAAAGCAGAGTTCACTGAGCTGCCCTCAGCACAGATTCACTTCCTATACCTGCTGTGTTCCTGCCTCCACCTGAGGATCCATCAATTATTTATCAAAGAGCAGCGTTGAGTTTCACTAACACAAAGGCCAAGAGTCTCACCTCTCAGCCGTCCTTTCAGTCGCACAGACAGCCACTGATCCAATGATAGTGCTGCCAGAAAGTTATGCTAATGAGGAGTGATGTCATAGATAGGATAAGAAATTCACAGAAACCAAAAACTACATTTCATTGTCCCGAGACTGCCTTTGTGCTGGCGAGGAGGGAAGGGGGCTGCAGGGTGGAACCAGAACAGGTGATGATGACTTTCCAAACCTGCACATACACAAGAGTCCCCCCCCCTCTCTCCCTGGAACATGAAAAACACTGCGCAGGGCTGTTACTTTTTCGAATGTATAATTAAATAGATGCTTTTTTGTTATGAAACTACAACTTGTAAAAATTGCAACAACTATGGGCAAAATAATAAACTGTGTATTACAGCAGCTCTTTTGCTCTTTTTCTGCAGGTTTGAGTTCAAAGGTTCTTTCTTTTGTTTTATTTTTATAATATTTTGGCTTAAACCATCAGTGAACAGAGCCAGAGTAGGAGGATATGCAACAAAATGCAGCACAGCACCTGTCACCGTGGTTTGAGTCCACACACTGACTGCAGTACTTGCTAAAATCCCACACTGCTTTAATTGCTTAAGCTGTTGTGTGCTGACAGCCAAACCGCTGCAATTTCTCATTCAGTCTGCACCACTCTTGATGTTAAATGGTGCAGACCAGGACCCTCAGCAAAAAATAGACTCCAGAATCCCCTCAAAGAAAGATGAGCTTTCTAAAAATAGAGTGCACACCCACAGAAGTGTTGTGGTCACAGCAGGGATTTCCTGAAGGTGGCTGAACATTCACGTCTTTACTGGCTGGTAAAACAAACAAACGACAATAAAAGATCAAGAAAGACTTCTTGATCTTTTATTGTCGTTTGTGTTCTAATGAGCTAATATTCACAATAACATCTTTATTATGGGAACATTTCCTTTATAAAGTCCTTCTTTGCAGTGTATCCATGTCATATATGATCTCTAACAGACAGCATATATTATCATAATGTACCGTCACCTCAGAAAATGTTGGAACACATTTACACAATTTAAATCTATTTTTCCCCATCAATTTAGTCTCAGTAAGCCACAAGGATGTTTTTAGAAGATCGTCTGATTGTTGTGGTTTATTGATGTAATATTTTAGGGGTCTTTACTTGACAATAACAACACTTCAGATCTGTATTTTTGTACTTGTTAGAAGAATTCTTCTGATTGTAAGCATCAGTGAGCTACAGGGGCGATTCTAGGATCAGAGCTTTGGGGGTGCTGAGCACCCAGAGAGCTGCCCATCCAGGCAAGGTAAACTTTACTCATAACGATGAGACTTCTTCCCAGTCTCTGTCAGTCCCTGCATCCTTAAATGTCTCCAGTTGTCCCGAGTTCCCTCTGACTGTCTCCTTGGTGCATTTAAACCCCTGTACCTCCCTGTCCTCATCGTCTGTTGTCTTCATCTCCATTATCAGTCATCATAATTTTACCCTCTCTGTGCAGGTCTGCAAATTTCTTTATTAAATCATAAAATTCTTAAATTCATCAAGTCTCTCTGTGCCTGGGTCCTCGTCTCAAAACATGACATCACTGTTTTGTACATTTTAACACAATTTAATCCCCACATTTGTGAAAGAAAAGCAAAACACTTTTTTGAAAAGTCTGTAACAAAACCATCAAATCTGATGAAGGTTATTTAAATGCTGCCAAAGAAGAATGGATTGGAATGTAAAAAAAATACATATCCTAACCTTAATTACTGGGGGAGAATAATGAATGATGCTCATAGTGCGTAAAAAGTAAACTGAGTGCATTTTTTGGACAGAAATTCACTTTTAAAGTGTTTGTATAATATAATACAGACACATAAAAAATACACTGCAAAAATAGAGTCCTTGAAATGTACAAAGTATTATTAAACAATTTGAAAAATTGAGACACCTTGGCCTATGGTACAATGTATAAAAAGATCTTTACTGCAGATACTACTATGGCTCTGCAGATTTTTTCTTTTCTTTTAACCTATGTCGCCTCACCTTGAGGTTGGTAAATCTGTCTATCACATTTTGGTGGTCAAGTCTCTCAAGCATCTCTTTCTCAAATAGATTGTATTCAATTAGATTAAAAAAAAAATACTATTAAGATCACTAATAAAAAAGTCCTCTCTCAGTGTACTTTCAACCAAAAGGCAAATAACCAAACCATATGTACATCTAATAAAGGATATAAATATTGAAACACTGATCCAACATTGTCCTTTATTGATGGATCATTTGATTTTACACTTTTACCTGAATGTGGCTCCCTTTTTTGAAAAAACTTCCTCATATCTATTATGAACCTGGCTGTCTCTCTGTACACACACACACACACACACACAACAGGAGTTATAAGGTTAATGGGCATCCAGTCAGTTAGCTAGTTAGTACCTTGGGTTCAATATTGGCACATGCACATATGACAAAATAACCAGTTTCTCTCATTACATTTCAAACAGGACAGTAGTAACAACAGCAGGCTACGGACAATGTTAAATTTTAAATAGGCTATATAAATTTCAATGGGAGCAACAGGACGGTCAAATAGCGCTGATTTTACTACAGAGCAGGACGGATTGTAGGTTAGCAAACATAGTCGGGAAACACGTTTTCAACCCAGCAGGTTACCTGGGTTACCTTTATTAACAAAACCATCAAATCTGATGAAGGTTATTTAAATGCTGCCAAAGAAGAATGGATTGGAATGTAAAAAAAATACATATCCTAACCTTAATTACTGGGGGAGAATAATGAATGATGCTCATAGTGCGTAAAAAGTAAACTGAGTGCATTTTTTGGACAGAGATTCACTTTTAAAGTGTTTGTATAATATAATACAGACACATAAAAAATACACTGCAAAAATAGAGTCCTTGAAATGTACAAAGTATTATTAAACAATTTGAAAAATTGAGACACCTTGGCCTATGGTACAATGTATAAAAAGATCTTTACTGCAGATACTACTATGGCTCTGCAGATTTTTTCTTTTCTTTTAACCTATGTCGCCTCACCTTGAGGTTGGTAAATCTGTCTATCACATTTTGGTGGTCAAGTCTCTCAAGCATCTCTTTCTCAAATAGATTGTATTCAATTAGATTAAAAAAAAAATACTATTAAGATCACTAATAAAAAAGTCCTCTCTCAGTGTACTTTCAACCAAAAGGCAAATAACCAAACCATATGTACATCTAATAAAGGATATAAATATTGAAACACTGATCCAACATTGTCCTTTATTGATGGATCATTTGATTTTACACTTTTACCTGAATGTGGCTCCTTTTTTTGAAAAAACTTCCTCATATCTATTATGAACCTGGCTGTCTCTCTGTACACACACACACACACACACACACAACAGGAGTTATAAGGTTAATGGGCATCCAGTCAGTTAGCTAGTTAGTACCTTGGGTTCAATATTGGCACATGCACATATGACAAAATAACCAGTTTCTCTCATTACATTTCAAACAGGACAGTAGTAACAACAGCAGGCTACGGACAATGTTAAATTTTAAATAGGCTATATAAATTTCAATGGGAGCAACAGGACGGTCAAATAGCGCTGATTTTACTACAGAGCAGGACGGATTGTAGGTTAGCAAACATAGTCGGGAAACACGTTTTCAACCCAGCAGGTTACCTGGGTGTAATGATTTTCAGCTAAAAAGAAACATGGTCCGATTCCTACCTGTCAGGGGTTGCTGAGTGGATGAGAGAAGGAGGACTCAAACGCTGGACTCACAGGTAGGTAGGTGAAGGTGGGTGTTTATTGTCGATTCAGTGATCAAACAGAACAGAGGAAGGAAATGGCTGGCTGGCTGGACGAATGACTGACTGAAAGACTGAATGGCTGGCTGACTGAACGATGACAACATAACATCAATGACACGACAGAACTGGTGAAACCGAGGAACTTAAATACACAGGTTGAATGATGACAATGATTGGAAACAGGTGAGTACAGGGCTGAACATAATCTGACTAATGACACAAGCTGACACGGGGAACAAACAGGAAGTGAAACAGGCAGTAGGATAAATGGTGAACGTGAACTGAAAATACTGGGTCAACGACCCAGAAACCCTGACAGTACCCCCCCCCCCCTCCAAAGGCCGGCACCCGACGGCCAAAAGAAAGAAAAACCAGAACAGGGCGGGCAGAGGGGGCCCAGGACAGAGTGACGGGGCCCAAAACAAAAACAATTCAGGTGGGCGGCCACGTGGCCAGCGGCCGAAACGAGACAGTTCAGGCGGGCGGCCACGTGGCCGGCGGCCGAGACGCGACAGTTCAGGTGGGCGGCCGCGAGGAAGACGGCGGCGGCCGCTGAGCTGGTCCGGTGGGCGGCCGCGAGGAAGACGGCGGCGGCCGCTGAGCTGGTCCGGTGGGCGGCCGCGAGGAGGACAGCGGCGGCCGCTGAGCTGGTCCGGTGGGCGGCCACGCCGGCGATGACGTCCAGAACGTGGCTGGGGCGACGGCGCGGCAGCCGCAGGACCAGGCAAAGCAGAGGCTGACACCGAGGCTGAGGCTGGCCCAGGCGAAGCAGAAGCTGAGGCTGGGGCTGGACCAGGCGAAGCGTGGTGACGGGAGCCGGGGGTGACGTGCGACGGCACGGGAGCCGGGGGTGACGGAGCCACAGCTTTAGGGCCAGCGGGCGCGGAAGCCCCTGGCTGCAGACAGGCAGGGCCAGCGGGCGCGGAGGCCCCTGGCTGCAGACAGGCAGGGCCAGCGGGCGCGGAGGCCCCTGGCTGGAGAGCGGCCGGGCCAGTGGGCGCGGAGGCCCCTGGCTGGAGAGCGGCTGGGCCAGCGGGCGCGGAGGCCCCTGGCTGGAGAGCAGGAGGGCTCACAGCTGGCTCTGGGTGCTGTGGCTGCAGGTCCGGGAACTGAACAGGGCGGTGGATGAGTGACTGAACTACAGAAGACTGGACAACAGACCGGACAGACTGGAGGACGGGCGACCGGGAGGCAGGAGGCGACTGGACTGACTGGACAGGGGGCGACTGGACTGACTGGACAGGGGGCGACTGGACTGACTGGGGGACAGGAGACTGGAGGGCAGGAGGAGACTGAACTACAGGGGACTGGAGTGAAGGCTGAACAGCAGGTGAGTGGACTGAGTGGAGAGGAGGCTGAACAGCAGGTGAGGGAACTGACTGGAGTGGAGGCTGAACAGCAGGTGGGACTGGAGCAGACTGGACTACAGGCTGGACTGGAGCAGGAGTGTGAACTGATTGGACTGAGGAGGCTAATGAATAAACAGAGGTTGGTGAGGCTAATGGCTGAGTTAATGACTGGGTTACTGAAGGGGATAGAGCTACAGCCTGGGCTAGTAAAGCTGGTGCCTGAGCAGGGGACAGGTCAGCTAATCTAACTAGGGACAGTGCGAGGGCGTGAAAGGCTGGGTCAGGAGGTGGAGGAAGTGGTGAAGTAGCAGGTGGACTGGTTAGCTCTTCCAAGCCTCCAGGGAGGTCAGGCTGGGTTGAGGCTGCCCTCAGCCTGGGCGCTGGGACAGGCACGGGAGGTAGCTGGACACCAGTCACCCCCACCCGGGAAACAAGAGCGGATGTGGAGGTAGACTGCGTCGCAGCTGCCTTCCTCCTAGGAGCTGGCACAGGTGTGGGTGTAGACTGGGCCCTAGTCATCTGAGGTGGTGAAACGGCTGAAGGGGAAGGCCGAATCTGGGCTGCCGTGCTGGTGGGAAATGGCTGAGTAATGGGTGTGGAAATTGTGACCGGGTGTGTGCTACTGGCAGGTTTATCAGGGATTGGTCTGGTTTTTCTGCCACCACGATTTACAGTCTTTGCGGGAGCAGAGCAGAAAAAAAATCTTCCCAGTCTACATCATCCAGGAGGGAAACTCCCCATGAATCGGCAGTGAATCTGTTATTTGTTTTAAGTGAGTCCGATGACGAGTGCGAAAAACAGTCACTGGAACTCACCACCGGGAGTCGTTGAAAATAGTCCAATTCCTGACGGCGTGTGCGCCGCTTTCTCCGGAAAGAGGAAGCGGGCGGGGTAAACAACTGAGCCTCTGGCGCAGTGTTGCCAACTTAGCGACTTTGTCGCTATATTTAGCGAGTTTTCAGACCCCCTTAGCGACTCTTTCTAAAAAGCGACTAGCGACAAATCTGGCGACTTTTTCTGGTATTATTGGAGACTTATTTATGACGACTTTTTGACGTGAAAACGCGTATCGCTCTCACTCTCAACAAGCAGCGGTGCTGCCGTGGGCGCCTCACCCGTGCCAAAGTGCTCACGGGTGGAGGATAGTCCTCCCCCAGCTGCTATCAGGGCAGGAGTAGGGCTGGGTATCGTCACTGATTTCTAGAATCGATTCAATTCCGATTCACAAGGTCCCGAATCGATTCGATCCACGATTCGATTTAATTCGATTCAATTCGATTCACTTCGATTTGAATCTGGGAAATTTTGACAGTCAGAAATATTATAATTCAGATCAGTACATTTACATATTTTTGTATCTATAAAAAGGAAGCTGACACACGCAAGACTTTATCAAAGGTGTAAGCATCACAGCAGATGCCTTTGTGTCAAAGTAGCTGAGGATAAAACACAGAAAAACATGAAGGCGATTTTCCTGGCCTGGGATTTTATAAACATATTCTGCAGTACATCAAAAACGAAAGAAAACCATTAATCAACATATGAACATTACCTCTGAAGTTACAGCGGTAAGCGTTTTGCATAATTTTAAAAAAAGTTTAAATTTGTTCAGTATTGAACGGCAGAAATTAGGTTTTCTTTTCGGAAGTATATAAAACGGAAAAAAAACGTCGGCGACAGCGCTGTGAACAGCGGTAGTCTTGTGCGTAACAAGCAAGCGAATAATGCAGAAAACAGTACAGAGAGAGAGAGAGAGAGAGAGAGAGAGAGAGCTGTGGTCAAAGCAAAACAGTAAAAGTAAGAGTGAATACATGACGATGTTTATGTGAAGCGTAGTTTGGATATTCTTTTGCTGCTGGTATCAATATTGTTTGGAGAGACATCAAACTAACAGCTTCAGAATCAGCGCATAAAGGGCGTGAACACAAAGCGCTGAACCGCCGACAGATCAGAATCAGTGAGCTGTCGGCTTTCAGCCCCGACCGTGAGAAAGGCGACATCTAACTGATTCTGATCCGCGGGTCGCGCTGTGTGTTTAAGTCTTTGTGCAGAATCCGTGTTCCTGCTCTCATTTACTGTCTTAGCTGTTTGGTGGTTGTTGAAATTTTGTGAGATTTCACCAGAGATTCTGGCATTTCAGGCAAAATAAATTTATATTAAAAAAATCGATTCAGGATTTTAATGAATCGATTTTATGTTATCCAAGCCAGAATCGATTTTAATCGATAAATCGATTATAAAAACCCACCCCTAGGCAGGAGACGTTCACACCTGTGCGTCCAAACTGCAAATGAATCGAGCATGAGTTCTTCTTTTACTGTTAGGCTGTTTTGTGGATCACAAGGTTTAAAACTACATAAACACACACACTCTCACACACAAAGTAACTCCACCAGAGTGCCAATTTCGGGTCACTTTTGCCAGTCCAGGCCTGGATAAAGGAGCAGGGTTGGAATTGTGACATTAAAAAAACAATAATTGCTAAAATAAATTTAATTTGTAGTTCTAAATAAATTCTAACTGCATTTAGGACGTTTTTTACTCACTTTGTCTCTTCCACAACGTTATTTCTCTCTCCAACAACGTAGGTTACAATTACATTAGCATGACAAATTATGCAAATTAGGTTATGACATCATTTGGCGACTTCTAGCGACTTTTAGGACAGCCAATAGCGATTTTCCTTACTAAAGAGTTGGCAACACTGCTCTGGCGCGGGAACCTCCATTGAGCCGAGGTTGGAGGCATAGCCGCTGTGCCGTGGCGAAGTGAAAGGTCCGGCGAATGAGGCGGCGGGTGTATGAGCGAGGAGCGGAGCGGCGAGAGAGGGAGCGGCCGAAGCGCGGCGTGAAACGCCCACTCTCCGCGGCAAATGCTCCGGTATAGGTGAGGCAGCAGGTGGGGGAACGCGGCGTCTCCGAGGCCCGCCCAGAGCCAGGCGAGTCCCCTCGAAGACGTGCTCTCTCTCCGCGAAGAGCCGCTGTCTCTCCTTGAGCTTTTCCGCCCACAAGGAGAGCGCTGCCTCCTGCTGCTCAAAAAGGTCCGAGTCCGCTGGGTCCATAACGCGGGGTCGTGTCATTCTGTCAGGGGTTGCTGAGTGGATGAGAGAAGGAGGACCCAAACGCTGGACTCACAGGTAGGTAGGTGTTTATTGTCGATTCAGTGATCAAACAGAACAGAGGAAGGAAATGGCTGGCTGGACGAATGACTGACTGAAAGGCGGAGACGACAACATAACATCAATGACACGACAGAGAACTGGTGAAACCGAGGAACTTAAATACACAGGTTGAATGATGACAATGATTGGAAACAGGTGAGTACAGGGCTGAACATAATCTGACTAATGACACAAGCTGACATGGGGAACAAACAGGAAGTGAAACAGGCAGTAGATAAATGGTGAACATGAACTGAAAATACTGGGTCAGCGACCCAGAAACCCTGACACTACCTAACTATATAAAGAGCATCTGAAAGTTAAATGCAGCTAATATGTCCTGTTTTAAGGCAGGCGCTTCGACCTCCGCTCCGCTGTGGAGCTAGAGCAGGGGAGAGGCGAGCTGGAACAAATCATTTTGGGAGGGGGGAGGGGTTATCTATACTTTTGTTGTTAAAATGTTATGTCTCAATTACGCCCATTTTGGGGGTGCTTAAGCACCCCCAAAAAAGCACCCCCCCCATTTTGGGGGTGCTTAAGCACCCCCAAAATGGGCTAAAATCGCCCCTGGTGAGCTACCATACTGCCAATACTGCTGTCTTATTGTAGACTCTTACAGTATGAAGCATCTTGAGGCGTCTGTTGTTGTGATTTATTCCTATATAAATAAAATTGAACTGAAAATTGCCATCAGGTCCATTCAGGACCCTCTAAAAATGGTCTGTAGGCTTTAAATCCTTGGAGCTCATCAGACACCCAAAGCCTCTAAAGCATTTTTCTTCACTGTTTGCTTCAGGTCATAAAAAAATCTGAGCCATCCTCACCCTACTCCTCATCCGCCTCATTAGGCCTTGATTGATTTTTGTTTATACATATATATATATATATATATATATATATATATATATATGTATGTGTATATATATATGTATGTATATATGTATGTATGTATGTGTATATATATATATATATATATATATATATATATATATATATATATATATATATATATATGTATGTATGTGTATATATATATATATATATATATATATGTATGTATGTGTGTATATATATATATATATATATATATATATGTATGTATATATGTATGTATATATGTATGTATGTATATATATATATAATCTTTGATCTTTTTATCTTTAAAGAATTAAGCAAAACTTTCCTGATCGAAGGAGAAGGTCGAAGATCAAGAAAACATATACACATGAGGACATCTGTGACTGTATTCTTATTAAGCCAACAGATCCAGGCACTGAGGTCAGTGCATGGCTGAGTCTGTACTTGTGAAGATGGAGTCGACGTGAGTCTGATTACAACCATTTCATAACCAAATAAGTAACAAAGTCAGACTGCAGAGATAATGTATTTGCTTAAACAATGTTTACTGGGTCCTGATCACTGTACTCCCGGAGACACTCGAAGCTTTAGGGATAGTTTTAAACTTCTGTCTGATCTAAACCTATCGAAACCTCCTCAGCCTCATGTTTTTGTTCTTACAGGCTTCTTACCCGAAGCTAAATTTATTGTGCAGAAAAAAGATTCAGCAATCCAGAGCTGAAGACAAGACAGGACAGCAATGCAGGTTCAAAACAAAGACATTAAAACAAGTATCATCAAAGCCTCAAAAATAGCATCAGAGTCATGACAGAGTGCTTCTACACACACACACACACACACACACAAACACACACACACACACACACATTCACTCACAGCTTAAAGTGGCCTGCATGAGTGAAGTGCAATCTCTTATGTGAGCTTTGTTTGGTAGTGCAGTAGCTGCAGGTGTCTAAAGAATTTCTCTGACCTTTTGTCTTCTGCCTTAAGGCCGACAGCCGTAGTGAGGGAGGAGGAATTCATGTCCAATCAGTTCACTCAGGTTGGCTCACTAAATAAAAACATCAAACAGGACGTGCCGGACCACAGTGTAATCAAAGAAAGTCAGTTGGTTTTTACCTAGATTTCTAACAACATGTTTTGACTTGATCTTTATGGGTGTAGACTGAAGGGTGCATGGACGGACGGGATTTTAAGCTCAGCTTTCTTCATGAGAGAACTGCTGTTAGATATTGTGTACAACCCGAGCCCTGTGAGACAGCCTCTGTCTGACTGGGTGAAGCCTCACTATGCTTCCAGCCTTGAAGCTACAGCTAATGTCCCAGTCCTTTCACTGAACACATGAAGCCATCTGAAACGTCTGACAGATAACAGCAGGATCTCCCTACTGACTTGCTGACATGCTGACATGCATACAACTCGTGTGGATATAACTGCTGACTCGTTAACGTGGACAGTGGCTCCTGCAGGACCGAGCAATGTTGTGATTGCTGTGTGTTGTCCAACTGTGTGGGGGGCTGACGTGCCATTTTCCAAAGAGATGTGAGCTGGGCAGCTGCCTTTTCAGGAGGAACACTGCCAGGGACCCATTAAACACTGCTGCGCACTCGCCTCGCTGCACTCAAACACAATGCACGAAATAGTTAAATGGAAAAGGTCAGCTCTTTAAAAGCCCTAACTGATGATGTGATGTTTTCTGATCTATTTTCTGTGGAGGAACATCCAGACTGTACTGTCAGTGGGCTCCAGGTGGATCGAAAATCAAACTAATGAAGTGGAGTAAATGCTAAAGCTGAGGCCAGAGCCTCCAAGGGGTTGGGGATTAATGTGAGCGTGTACTTCCTGGAAAAAAGATTGAAACAAAGCAGATACTTGTTCTTTCCTTTCTAACCAGACCAGACCAAAAGCAAAAGTGTCAGTCTTCACTCAACCAGAAGAAATCATCACGATTAACCGCTGCAGAAACCGATGGAGTCTAATGACACAAGCTGACACGGGGAACAAACAGGAAGTGAAACAGGCAGTAGATAAATGGTGAACGTGAACTGAAAATACTGGGTCAACGACCCAGAAACCCTGACACTACCTAACTATATAAAGAGCATCTGAAAGTTAAATGCAGCTAATATGTCCTGTTTTAAGGCAGGCGCTTCGACCTCCGCTCCGCTGTGGAGCTAGAGCAGGGGAGAGGCGAGCTGGAACAAATCATTTTGGGAGGGGGGAGGGGTTATCTATACTTTTGTTGTTAAAATGTTATGTCTCAATTACGCCCATAGCATAGTCCTAAACAGAAGCCCCAGGTACACCACCAACCCGTTCATGTGTCTAACCGTTTTTCCCCACTCGGGGACACACCCGCTGGGGGTCAAACTCTGGTAATTGGTGATTCTGTTCTCAGACATGTGAAGCTAGAGACACCGGCAACCATAGTCAATTGTCTTCCAGGGGCCAGAGCAGGCGACATTGAAGGAAATTTAAAACTGCTGGCTAAGGGTAAACGTAAATTCAGTAAAATCATAATTCACGTCGGCAGTAATGACACCCGGTTACGCCAATCGGAGGTCACTAAAATCAATATTGAATCCGTGTGCAACTTTGCCAAAACAATGTCGGACTCTGTAGTTTTCTCTGGTCCCCTCCCCAATCAGACCAGGAGTGACATGTTTAGCCGCATGTTCTCCTTAAATTGCTGGCTGTCTGAGTGGTGTCCCAGAAATGATGTGGGCTTCATAGATAATTGGCAAACCTTCTGGAGGAAACCTGGTCTTGTTAGGAGAGATGGCATCCATCCCACTTTGGATGGAGCAGCTCTCATTTCTAGAAATATCGACAAATTTATTAAACCCCTCAAAATATGACTATCCAGAGTTGGGACCAGGAAGCAGAGTTGCAGTCTTACACGCCTCTCTGCAGCTTCTCTCCTCCTGCTACCCCCCCAAAAACCCATCTCCATAGAGACTGTGTCTGCTTCCAAAAAGACAAAAAACAAACTAAAAACCAGCAACAAACAACTTAAACATTTACAAAGAAAGAACAATACAGTATCCACATCTGAACCAAAGAGTAAAACAGTGAAATGTGGATTATTAAATATTAGGTCTCTCTCCTCCAAGTCTCTGTTAGTACATGACTTAATAATTGATCAACAAATTGATTTACTCTGCCTTACAGAAACCTGGTTGCAGCAGGATGATTATGTTAGTTTAAATGAATCAACACCCCCGAGTCATTCTAACTACCAGAAATCTCGAAGCACAGGTCGAGGGGGCGGTGTGGCAGCAATTTTTCACACCAGTCTATTAATTAATGAAAGACCAAGACAGACTTTTAATTCATTTGAAAGCCTGATGCTTAACATTGTCCACCCCAGCTGTGAAACTCAGAAACCAGTCTTACTTGTTATCATCTATCGTCCACCTGGGCCTTACACAGAGTTTCTGTCTGATTTCTCAGACTTTATATCTAATTTAGTTCTGAGCTCAGATAAAATAATTATTGTGGGTGATTTTAACATCCATGTTGATGCTAAAAATGACAGCCTCAACATGGCATTTAATCTGTTGTTAGACTCAATTGGTTTCTCTCAAAATGTAAAAGAACCCACCCACCACTTTAATCACACTCTAGATCTTGTTTTAACATATGGCATAGAAACTGAACATTTAACAGTATTTCCTGAAAACCCTCTCCTGTCTGATCATTTCTTGATAACATTTACATTCACAATAATTGATTACGCAGCAGTGGAGAGTGGACTTTATCAAAGTAGATGTCTTTCTGAAAGCGCTGTAACTAAGTTTAAGAATATAATCCACCCACTGTTATCATCGTCAATGCCCTGTACCAACACAGAGCAGAGCAGCTATCTGAACGCTACCCCAACAGAGGTCGATTATCTTGTTAATAATTTCACCTCCTCACTACGTACGACTCTGGATACTGTAGCTCCAGTGAAAACTAAGGTCTCTAATCAGAAGTACCTGACCCCGTGGTATAATTCTCAAACACGTACCCTAAAGCAGATGACTCGTAATCTGGAGAGGAAATGGCGTGTCACAAATTTAGAGGATCATCATTTAGCCTGGAGAAATAGTTTGTTGCTTTATAAGAAAGCCCTCCGCAAAGCCAGAACAGCTTATTACTCATCACTGATTGAAGAAAATAAGAACAACCCCAGGTTTCTCTTCAGCACTGTAGCCAGGCTGACAAACAGTCAGAGCTCTGTTGAGCCAACCATCCCTTTAACGTTAACTAGTGATGACTTCATGAACTTCTTCACAAATAAAATTTTTATCATTAGAGAAAAAATTACCAATAATCATCCCACAGATGTAATATTATCTACAGCTACTCTTAGTACCATTGATGTTAGACTCTTTTTCTCCAATCGATCTTTCTGAGTTAACTTCAATAATTACTTCCTCCAAACCATCAACGTGTCTTTTAGACCCCATTCCTACAAAACTGCTCAAAGAAGTCCTGCCATTGATTAATTCTTCGATCTTATATATGATCAACCTATCTCTAATAATCGGCTATGTACCACAGGCCTTCAAGGTGGCTGCAGTTAAACCTTTACTCAAAAAGCCATCTCTAGACCCAGCAGTCTTAGCTAATTATAGGCCAATCTCCAACCTTCCTTTCATATCAAAAATCCTTGAAAGAGTAGTTGTCAAACAGCTAACAGATCATCTGCAGAGGAATGGTTTATTTGAAGAGTTTCAGTCAGGTTTCAGAGTTCATCACAGCACAGAAACAGCTTTAGTGAAGGTTACAAATGATCTTCTTATGGCCTCTGACAGTGGACTCATCTCTGTGCTTGTCCTTCTTGACCTTAGTGCAGCATTCGATACTGTTGACCATAATATCCTATTAGAGCGATTAGAACATGCTGTAGGTATTACAGGTATTGCACTGCAGTGGTTTGTATCATATCTATCTAATAGACTCCAATTTGTGCATGTAAATGGAGAGTCCTCTTCACACACTGAGGTTAATTATGGAGTTCCACAGGGTTCAGTGCTAGGACCAATTCTGTTTACATTATACATGCCTCCCCTAGGCAGCATCATTAGAAGACATAGCATACATTTTCACTGCTATGCAGATGACACCCAGCTCTATCTGTCCATGAAGCCAGATAACACACACCAATTAGTTAAACTGCAGGAATGTCTTAAAGACATAAAGACTTGGATGGCCACTAACTTTCTGCTTCTTAACTCAGATAAAACTGAGGTCATTGTACTCGGCGCTGAAAAGCTTAGAAATATGGTATCTAACCAGATTCTTACTCTGGATGGCATTACCTTGGCCTCCAGTAACACTGTGAGGAACCTTGGAGTCATTTTTGACCAGGATATGTCCTTCAACGCACATATTAAACAAATATGTAAGACTGCGTTCTTCCATTTGCGCAACATCTCTAAAATTAGAAATATCCTGTCTCAGAGTGACGCTGAAAAACTAGTTCATGCATTTATTACTTCCAGGCTGGACTACTGCAATTCATTATTATCAGGATGTCCAAAAACTCACTGAAAAGCCTTCAGTTAATCCAAAATGCTGCAGCAAGAGTACTGACAGGGACTAGAAAGAGAGAGCATATTTCTCCTGTTTTGGCTTCCCTTCATTGGCTTCCTGTTAAATCCAGAATTGAATTCAAAATCCTGCTCCTCACATACAAGGTCTTAAATAATCAGGCCCCATCTTATCTTAATGACCTTGTAGTACCATATTACCCTATTAGAGCACTTCGCTCCCGCTCTGCAGGCCTACTTGTTGTTCCTAGAGTATTTAAAAGTAGAATGGGAGGGAGAGCCTTCAGTTTTCAGGCCCCTCTTCTGTGGAACCAGCTTCCAGTTTGGATTCGGGAGACAGACACCATCTGTACTTTTAAGATTAGGCTTAAAACTTTCCTTTTTGCTAAAGCATATAGTTAGGGCTGGACCAGGTGACCCTGAATCCTCCCTTAGTTATGCTGCAATAGATGTAGGCTGCCGGGGGATTCCCATGATGCATTGAGTTTTTCCTTTCCAGTCACCTTTCTCACTCACTATGTGTTAATAGACCTCTCTGTATTGAATCATATCTGTTATTAATCTCTGTCTCTCTTCCACAGCATGTCTTTTATCCTGTCTTCCTTCTCTCACCCCAACCGGTCGCAGCAGATGGCCACCCCTCCCTGAGCCTGGTTCTGCCGGAGGTTTCTTCCTGTTAAAAGGGAGTTTTTCCTTCCCACTGTCGCCAAAGTGCTTGCTCATAGGGGGTCATATGATTGTTGGGCTTTTCTCTGTATCTATGAAGCGCCTTGAGGCGACATTTGTTGTGATTTGGCGCTATATAAATAAAATTGAATTGAATTGAATTGAATTGACTAGAGACCACTGGAGTCAAAGGATGCTTTTTCCATCATGGTGTAACCCAAACACACCAGAAGAATGATATACCATTCACAGACTCACATGTCTGTCTGTCTGTGACCCTTCCTGATATTTGTCACATTTAAATGTTTCAGATTATCAAATACATTTTATCATTAGATAAAGAAACCCTGAGTAAATGCAAAATGCAGTTTTTAAATGATGATTAAAAAGAAGATTAAACATGGTGGTATAATGGTCTGCGACTGCTTCACTGTGTAACAACCTGGACGACTTGAATTCTGCTCTCTGACAGGAGATGCTGAAGGAGGACATCCCGCCATCAGTTCATGCCCTGAAGCTCAAGAGCACTCAAGGTTTGCTGCAGGACAATGATCAGAAACAAGGTTGTGTTTCCACATTGTTACCATCAGTTTCACTTTGTTATCCAGTTACATACATTTCTATATAATACTGCTGATACAAGATATTACTTTGGTAAGTAAGTGATATTACCTTCTTGTTTCCATGTTATGACCCTGTATTATTGAGATGTAACAGAAAGTGCTAACACTGTCAGAGTAAGTGAATGCATCATGTACTTCCTTTCCTGATGTTTCAATGACACATTGGTTCTGTCCTCATGCTAGCATCATGTGTTCATGAAGGAAAGCATTCTTTTGATTTGTGTAAACTGCACATTCGGTCAGCTGTAGCTCTGTGAAATGCTTTTATTAAACTAATTTTTTATGTGTTTCTCTCTGTTGTTCCTCTGTTTAATTCACACCTTTCTTTTGTTAATCCATGCAGCGACACGCTGACCTGACCACGCCGAAACAGACCATGTTAAACAGAAAGACAGTTTGTCCTCCAGTGCTCGACTTCATGTTTCCTACATCTTTTATTCATGCAGCAGAGCGGAGTCTGTTCGTTGCTGATGTCCTGCCACGCTCCTCCTGTGTCACTACATGTGGATCAACATCTGGGTTTTTCTGCTGCAGCATCACGAGTGATGCTCCTAAAAATCCAGCACGTTTTCTGTCTGCAGCTGTAAAGGATTCAAAATGCTGACATATTTTCAATCTCTCAGTAATTTTCAAAGCACAGATTGAGAATGTTTTCATGATGTTCTCCTTAAGCTGCAGGCTGTATCTTGAAAAGCATCTCTAAATTCAGTCAGTAACGCCTCATAGAACGTGGAACCAAACTTATTCCCTTATTCTCCCAGGCCAGCAGACACATTCAGGTCCAATATCTGCTAATATCTACTTTTGACTCTTTGACTCCATCAATGGAAATTGTTGTGTTGGCCAAATCTCACTGCACACCTGACATCAGAAAAATATGTGTCGACCCAACCAGAGTGATGTGATTCAATGCGATTCAACGCTAAACTGTTGCCCATCAAAAGCTGCATATGTGGGTGGGTGTCTCTAATCCGCAGATCCAGAGTTTGTTCATTTGGACCTCTAAGCGGTGGAGCAATAACTGGCATGAGGCTTATGCCACAGGGAAAATGATTTGTGCTGTGGGGATCCAAATTCTTGTTTGTTTTTTTTTAACACCACCACAGAGAATACAATGGCAACTGCCTTTTCCCGCCCTTTCTCCTGTGGGGTTGTTTGCAGTTATCTGAAGACACCAATCAGCTGTCAGACCTGGCAGGACGTCTCTCCTTCATCCTCTCAGTCTCCTCAGACATCAGCGTGTCACTTGTCTCGCTGACATCTTGAGTGCTTGTGCTCACTGATAATGCTTATTCATGTCAGTGATGAAAGCGCAGTTTAGACACTGATGTGGTCAGCTGATGTTTTCTATAATTACACTGACAGCACGTCTCACGGCTCCCTGGAGCCACAGTGATGTTAAATAACGGTTCATATTTACATCCATGCCCTGATCTAGAGTGTGCAGCGTCTCTGCAGTATCAACAGGGAGCATAGTAATATAACAACACATTTATAAAATGTAAAACTGTTTCAGTGAGGACAAACCAGAACAGATTATTCTTACCCAGTGTGTTATTTAGCTGTTATACCCACTGAAATGTAACTACTGTAAGTTGTGGATCCAAGAGTATTTAAAAGTAGAATGGAAGGCAGAGCCTTCACTTTTCAGGCCAACTTCCAGTTTGGATTAAGGAGACGGACACTACCTCTACTTTTAAGATTAGGCTTAAAATGTAACCATTTTGATAAAGCATATAGTTAAGGCTGGATCAGGTGATCCTATATCCTCCCTTAGCTATGCTGCAATACGTCTAGGCTGCTGGGGGATTCCCATGATGCACTGGGTGTTTCTTCTTCACTCACTATGTGTCTATACACTTCTCTGCATTTAATCATTAGTTATTATTCATCTCCAGCATCTCTTTTTTCCTGACTTCCTCCCTTCACCCCAACCATTTGCGGCAGATGCCCGCCCCTGCCCGAGCCTGGTTCTGCTGAAGGTTTCTTCCTGTTAAAAGGGAGTTTTTCTTTTCCACTGTCACCAGAGCACTTGCACAGGTGGTCATATAATTGTTGGAGCTTTTTCTGTTTTCTCTTTGTTATTGCAGGGTTTGTACCTTACAATATAAAGCACTTTGAGGCAACTGTTGTGATTTGGTGCTATATAAATAAATCTGAATTGAATTCATGCTTGTTACCACAGTGAGATACTTTTGCCTCAAGTTTTAAGTAAGAAATAAGACACCAGTATGAACAAAGCTTCATTTCCTGAACTTGTCTAATGAGCTGCTCTGGGAGTATCTCAACAGCTGAAGACAGACGGTGATGAGGAAGAGGAGCTATCATGGAAGTCCAAGTCTCTGCATGGGATGTACCATCTGCAGAACTTTAATCGTCTCAGTGCAGCCTAGGATACAGTCATAACTTTTAACTGCTTAATTTTCAGATTTTCCCATTTTTTAAAAAATAATTAATGTTTATGAACTGAAGGCAATACAAAAAAATACTCTGAAAAAATATAGAGACATGAAACATTCCTACTGAAATACATCAGTTTCAAAGACGTGCTTAAAATGACAGACCATGTCTTTGTATTTTAGCATATATTTTATTTTTTGTGACTATTTCCTATTTTTCCATGAAAGCAAGCTGACAGTTCATGTGAGCCACAGAAACATTAACGAACGTAATAACTGTGCCCAGTTCTTATAGTAAAAAACTGTATTTTCTAATAATACTGTGATATAGAAAATAGAAAAAAGATAGAAGTGATGAGGCTGATTATCTCTAACAAATTAAGATGAGTCTGTAACCATAACTATACAAAAGCATAGAGAAAGAGCTTTCATATTCCACATGCTGATTTCATTTTTATCTCAGCACAGCAGGCTGAAATGAATCCATCTTTAATAGCTGCTAAATACTTTCTAAATGTATGTAAATATCAGAGGTCAGATGTATTTTTATATGTATCTGTTGGCGCTCTCACAGATCTGTTTAATGTTGTCGTGTGGTTAAACATGGACTTCAGGGTTTTCCCAGCCTTTACATTCGCTCCATCAGCAGCAGCTCCACCGTTATCTCCCCCTCCCCCCATCTGTCAGTTCGCCTCCCCCTATCCTCGCAGGCTCTCCCATGACGTGATTCTAATAATAGCTCCCTGAAGTCGGGCCCGGCAGCCCCCCCGGGGGGGGGGGGGGGGGGGGGGGGGGAGGAGGCTTGTTGGTCTTGAAGGGCACAGCATGAATTGGCTGCACTCTTTTCCATGCGAGCTGTGGGCCTTATAAATAGCACTGGGAAAGAAGAGGCTCTGTATTGGCGTTATATAAGCATCTTGCATGTTTATGAATGGGGGGGGGGGGGGGGGGGGCATTGATAAGTAATGCTGCAGCTGCTGCTGTTTCACACGCTCACCACTCTCTCATCCCTGTCTGAACAAATTCAAATTCTGCACAGTTACTGGATATACTACTATAAAAATGTTCTGTTTTTTGAGATGCAGGCACCTCCTTTAACCTACAGTGTGCCTGATCCTGACACAGAAGTGGCTGTGACTTTAACATGTTGCCTGAAAAGGTCACAAGAAATCCAGTTTGGACATCCTGTTTAATTCAGAATATATAAACCACACACAGGCACAGGTCCAGCACACACATCATTCAGATATCTGGGTTTCCATCCAAATGTAATAATTTTTAAAGAAAAAGTCTTTGTCATGTGCAAGCAGAGGAAGAGTCAGACACAGGAGCTTGAGGAAGGGAGAAGAAGACCAAATCCAGGACGTGATTAAAGAAGAAGATACAGGGCAGGATGCAGAAACCATCAGACTACAGACAGGGACATGAGAAACACAAGGATGAGCTCAAAACAAAAACATAAAGTGAACAGGACATGAAATTATTGATGTTAATGTCCACCTCCTCCCCCTTTTCTTTATTTACTGGGCACCAAAGTAGATCATCTGCCTCCTATTCCAGCATCCTCCTCTGTCACACCAGCCCTCTGCACGTCCTTCTCTACATCCATGAACCTCCTCTGAGGCTTTCCTCTTTTCTTCCTGCATGACAGCCTCATCTTCATCATCCCCTCTACCTCCTCTGACAACATGCAAACCATCTCAGTCTCTGTGACTGGCTATCCACTCTCAATGAACATCTGAACATCTTCAGCTCAGCCTCCTCAAAACATCCATCATATGTGTCTATATCTTCTTTTAGCTCCATCCAAAGCCAGTGTAAGGACTAACGCATCATTAAGTAACGTGTTACAGTAACTACGTTTTTAGTGTGGTAACGAGCACGGTAACTAGTTATTATGTCAAAATCAGGAACGCGTTAATCGTTACTGGGATTTAGATAGGGTTATTATTCATTACTTCGTGTGGTGGCTATCGCGGAGATTCCACAGATTCAGTAACATTAGCAAGTGGTGGAGGCCAGCAGGTGGATGAGGGAAAGTGGAGGCAGGAGTAGGAGAGACCCGAGTGTCAGGTGAACTGAACTTCAGGTAAGAAGTTATGACCTGCAGTCTATCTGGGTCAGATATAAACCAAGTTTAGGTGAAGTTTATTTTTGTTATGCTGACTTTTTCATACTGCGTACTAGCTAGCATGATGGAGTTTCTATACAGCTGGGTGGGTGCTATGTTACTGATGTTGAACTTTATTTTGTTCATAAGGTTAGTTATTAGAGTTGCCAACCGTCCCCTAAAAAACGGAATCGTCTCGTATTCAAAGAAAATATTACGCGTTTCGTATTGAGGTGAAAAGGAACAGTTTGTCCCGGACTTCAGCTACAATGAAAAAGGCACAAAGCTGGAGTTATTCTGTGTCTTTGCTGCACAGCTGCCTCTTCTTCTCTCATCCTCTCACCCTCCCTCTCCTGTTTCTACTTCAATCATGAAACTGATCAATGATCAGCTGATCGGCTTTTCTCTCTTGTTTGTTTATCGCCCACTTTGCGGCAGAAAGAGGAAACCAGCGGAGGTCACGTTAAACAACAGCAGCACGTTTAATCTTGATCAGCTGTTGTTAGAATTTATTTAATATTACTTTCTAGTATAAGCTGATGTTTGCTGGAGCCACAGCTGCAAAAAAGCTGCTGGTCATGATATCGGTTTGGATATGTGGTGAGAGGGAAACATGAAGATGAAACCAGGAGATGTCCTTACTGAATCATCAGAGCTGAACAGGTGATGGAGAAACAGGTTTACCTTTTAGGTGACATGAATGAGTTGAAGGGAAGTTATGAACAGTTTCTGAGAGACAAATAACACCAGGATCCTTTTTTTTAACATAGCTGACAGCTGGTAACTGTGCAGGGGCGGATCTAGCAAAGTTTTGCCAGGGGCGCCAGGTAGGGCATTAACAGGGAGAGGGGGGCCACAAAGAAATACTTTTCTTTCTTATTCTCATTTAAAATGTCTAGCTTTTATTAAATAATTATCTGAATCTTGCAACAAATGATTGATAGATTGATACATATATACCATCAAAACAGTGAACATCACTGTCACAACAGCGTTTGGTTTCATTCAAAGGCTTTATGATTTTTCCTATAATGGCGGGCCGGTCTCTAGTCAAAATGCCCGGGACGATTTTTTTGTCTCTGTCCAGCCCTGTATGCAGCTCATCTGCAGTCTGGTGTTACCTACATCTTCCTATTCGAAAGGCAGAATTTCCAAGTTCTGAGTACAATCAAAAGCACCACGACTGCAGTTTTTGTGTTGGTTGTAAAAAGCAGGCTAGGATAGAATCAGGTGTGGGATTTCTCTCGTGGAAATGTGCACATTATTTTTTCCTTTCTATTGGTAGGTGGCACAGTGCACTTGTGGCAAGTAAGCAAGCTAGAAGACTGGCAATCTTGCTGGGTATCCAGTTACGGAAGCAACACATTAACAAGAGAATTCTGAGGAAAACCAAAGTTACTTTCCCTAGTAACTAGTTACTTTGAAAGCAATGAGTAACTTGAAGTAACTGAGTTACTTTTGATAGAAGTAACTAGTAATGTAACTAAGTTACTAATTTAAAGTGAAACTTACCCAACACTGTCCACAGGCTGGTTTTACCTTCAGGCCATGTAGTTTTGTTAAGGTTAGGGTTTCAAATGTACTTTATGGGGTTTTGAGAATCAGGCTTTAAATGTCACGGCTGGGGCATCAGTCGTGTAGTGGAATGAATGAGGACCCAAGATGCAGATGGTGGTGGAGATGCGAATGAGGATTTATCTACAGTGGAAAATAACCCAAGCCAGGACAGAACTAAACATAAACCTAGACTGGGGAAACTAATAACAAACCAAACCTGAAACCATAACTCACGGAAAAACATAAGGAAGTGACACTGGGGATGACGAGCGGAGAAAGGAGAGCAGGAATAAAGGACAGAGAGACACTGAGATTACCAAGAAACACAGACGACACAATGAGAGACACAGGCAGACACACCCTATAAATACACAGAAGGTAATGAGGGAATGGCACACAGGAGTAGGGATGGGTATCGTTTAGGTTTTATCCGATACCAGTACCAAACCGGTACTTTTGAAACGGTGCCGGTGCTTAAACGGTGCTTGAACCGGTGCTTAAAGAATGGAAAACACAAAATTGGTCCAAAAGCCTCTCATGTTCAGCTGTTTTTTTGTAAAAAGATAACAATGTTAGCCTTTTCTGCAGCTATAGGGGATTTATTTTCTTTGGTCATTTTAGCTTTTTTGGCCAGGGTGAAGGGAGTATCTGCCATCAAAAAAGAAGACAGCCGCATGTAACTACGACGGTGTTTGCTAGTTCACCTTACGTGCATTAATGTAATAATGTGGTTAGCCTACTCAACGTAAATTACACACCGACAACATTAAGCTACTCACGCAGAGAAGAACGGCTGCTGCTGCCATCATCATCCGTCATCATTTCTGCTACACTGGCAGGGCTAGGGGCCAGGACTCTCCTCTTCGGGTTTTTGGGGGATGTTGCTAGCTCCGGGTCCGATAACAGGCAACCCACCCGCAGTAGATGTGCCCGGTGTGAGGTCTCGCAGCAAGCTATCAAATACGGCGCATTTCTCGGCTTTTAACAAAATGCTATACGTCACCAGGTGTTTCATCAGATTCAAGGTGTTACCTCCTTTGCACAGTATCACCTTAAAGCACTTGTTGCAGGCTGCTGAGTTTGCATCTTT
Organism: Neolamprologus multifasciatus; assembly: GCF_963576455.1. Lineage (NCBI taxonomy): Eukaryota > Metazoa > Chordata > Actinopteri > Cichliformes > Cichlidae > Neolamprologus > Neolamprologus multifasciatus. The sequence goes on along the minus strand of NC_140455.1, from coordinate 16,539,140 downwards.
TGCTGTGAAGTACAGCCAGACTTTGACCGCTTTGCCTTGGGCATTTTTAATCTGTAGCTCTGCTCTAAAAGAACGTACGTACCTGGGCCCACCTACTACGCTTGCAAAGGTAAAATGATTGGCTAGAATCCAAAGTGTGTAACATCTCAGGAAAAAAAAGCACCAAAATAAAGCACCGAAATGTGCGCTGCTTTTTGGTCTGGTTACTACCATTTATGTCCATAATGGCACCAGATACCGGTACCCATCCCTGCACAGGAGGGGAGCACAGCTGAACCTAATTCACCAGACAAGACACAAACCTTCAAAGTAAAACAGGAAACACACAGACTGTTTTACAACACAAACACGGGGGCATGAACAGAGCACCGAGGACAGACACAGGTAGGGCTGATAAAACACTAAACTCCAGGTTCAACCCTAAACTAATACAAAATCAGAATAAACACAAAATGACCCAGGATCATGACATTAAACATCTTTATATCTGCTGTTTTAACATGGTGTCTGTGGGACTGAATCAGTGCTGGAGCCCCTGCTGGACATTAGAGGAACTGCTTTTGGTTTTTCAGCTGTTGAATCCACTTAAATTTGGAAGTGTGGAAGTGAAAGAAGTAAAATTGAGCTCCCCGGTTTCCTCATTTATTCTACTATCACTCAGATTTTCATCCATCATTCTCCATCTTTTCCCCTGAGGTTCAGCTCATTGTTACTAACCAGTGTGTTATATTTTCGTATGATTACATTGGATTTTTCTACCATCTTCACCTCTCACTGTCTCCTGAGGTTTCCCTGATGGTAAAGTGAGCTGAGAGTGAAGAGATAAGTGGGATGTAGGATGAAGTGATGGCTGCAGAGTGTAGAGGAGAGGGGGAGGATGGAGAGAGCAATGAAAAGCTCTGTGGAAAAGAGGAAGGCTTAATGAGTATGTTGCCCCTGACTCGGGCACGAGTGCGAGGCAGGAGATGACAGGGCTACGCGTTGCCACGGGGAATGCAGCGCCGGCCTGCACAAAGCAGAGGCTGCCCCCCACCCCCTCCTCCACCTCTTCTCTGCTGCTCATTGCAGGAAGACCAGGGTGCACAAGAGTACTGCTCAGCCACTTCCACACAGCATTACTGCACTATGGTGTTAATGTAGGCCTCACATTGTGATGGAAATGTGCTTTAGCTTTAGATGATTTACATGTAAGAAAAGTGAAATACAAGAAACTTTCTATTTCTGCTTTCTTGACGTGTTTGATTTTAATGGAGAATATATGTTGTGTAGTTTCAGCAGCAGTCTCAGTCCTCAGTCCAATCCATTCACTGTGAGTTTAGATTTTGGGAATGTAAGCATTTAAATGTTTCAGAAAAACCCAGAGAATAGAGTTTACTTCATTTTACAGGCTGTAACTTTAATTTCTGTTCTCCTGAATATAGGGTTCATGATTTTTTCCCCCAATTTTTCAGCTAGAAACCAATGATGTTCTGTTAGGGCAAGCAAGGCCAGCAGTGCTTGCCCTGTCAAATATAAAAATATCCATAAATCAAAATGTACCAAAGTAAAACGATCTTGCTCCTTTTGTATTGGACAGCACTGTTATACAGTTCCTCGCCTGTTTGCAACCATTCTTTACATTACTGCCATCTTGTGGCCACTTGTGTCACTGAATGCTTAACTTGTTTCTTACTCATAGGAAACTGTACTTTTCTCCCGTTTACATGTGTGTATATCGCCCATTAACAAGCTGGTTAAACTGAGAGGTCAGCAGTTTTTTTTTCCTGGTGCTTTGCACATTTTGGCTAAACCTCTCATCTTACACATAAACTGATGACTCAGCTTTCACTGCTCCAAGGTCAGTTACTATCCGCACTTTGTGTGGAAACCCATTTAGCATTAGCGAAGTAAACGAGCTCCAGAGATTTAGCATCTTAACAGGTGAATTTGATCTTGCTAACTAACTAACTAACTAACTAACTTGCTAACGCGTGATTTAAAGAACATGGAGTTTGACAATGAAAAAAAATAATCTTTTCTGTAAAAGTCATAGCACACCACTGCTAGAAACATTGGTTCCTAACAGCAAAACACAGCAGAGGAAGACATTAGAAAAATTATATTGTAAATATTTTTTTCATATTTTTGCGATTCTAAAACAAAATCTAAATCTGTTTTTTATTTTAAATACTGTTATTTAAAAAAGACAGAAGCAAAGATTTATAACAGGCAATGTCAGACTGACTTAGATAAGCCAGTAGTTCCCAAATATGATTCAGCTCCACAACACAAGTGAACAGAAAGTATTGAGAATTGAATTAGTACACATCGAGAGTCTACACAAAGAGTGTACACAAAGAGTCTAAGTGATAGTGAATAGGTAAAACAGATCACGCTCCCATGTGAAGCAAACTACGACTAGCTAAACTTTCAGTGTCCAGGTGTTTTAAACATGCCTTCATCTGATATTATACAATTAAAAGAAAATTTTACATGTAGGCTACTTCATGCAAGTTTTAAACCCTTTGATCTGAATTAGGAACAGCTGTTATAAAAGGGCACAATTACACAGACAAAGTGCTTTAATATGTTCAAATCCATAAATTCTGGGAGACAGATTACTTTAAAAAACCTAAAACAAGAACTGTGGAGTTCTCAGTCCTTAGTGGAGGGACAGCTCACATTTATTCTGTTATTTATCATCACACAGTAGTTAAACTGTGCTCACTAATGTACTAAGAGTGCATGCAGTCTGAGCTACAGCTTTCCTTTGGGAGGAGGGTGTTTAAACTTTGCATTATAGGAACCCTAATCTCCCGTCTTTTGGAGATTATGTATTGGAATTTCAGGAGTGGGACCACGCCTCCAAACATGCTCCTTCCGGTTGTCATCTATATAGGTTCCCCCAGTTCTGCAAGCTGTTCATTCTCGTTTACGTGCCCCACTCTCCCTCCCTCCTTATTCTCAGTTCTTTAACTTCTTCATTTCTATTTAGTACATGGGGATCTGCCAGACCCGGAGCCGTCGCAGGTCCCCTTCGAGGCCTTCCCCAAACTGCAGCTCAATTCATGTCCAAGCATTCACTTTTACCTACTAAAATGCTGTCAAACCTAAAATGAGGACGTGGGCCCAGCTATTGAAATAATGTTAAATCATCATTTTGTTAAAATTCTTACCTTGCCTAAAGTTACTCACAGTGCTTCCATCATTAGACTAGAAGTATTTCACTCTGTCTTGTGTGCTGTTTAATGAAGTGCCACAGTCTTTGTGCTGTCACTGTTTGACTGATAATGTTGTGTTCAAATAATTCTCCTGTGCAAATTAAAAAGCTAATCCTCGCCCATCCTTACAATCACTGCCTCCCAGCAGGCGACACCGGGCCCCGCAGGGGCTTAGTGACGGCAAACGCCCGCTGCTGATTGGCTGAGCAGCAGATGGAGGAGCCGAAGAAGAGCGCTTTCAAAACTTTAAGCGCACATTAAAGGTTCCACTCACTCTGAGATGGGAATTTAGGTGCGGCATGCGTCTTCGGTTTCAGCTGCAGCTGTAATCCGACACGCCGCCACTTATAGCAGAAGCAGCAGGCTGTCTTTGTGCAGCAGCAACGTGCACTGATCGTCTGACAGCAGATAAAGAAGCACATCGATGAAGTCATCCGAGGTGCACCTGTGCACCCGCGTCAATGTGTGAATATGTGCATTCAGCACTATGTCAGCTTTTATAGGCTCAGCGCCTCGCTTGTCTCCCCACCAAGTTTTCACATGGTTCATGCTTTCGTTCACAACAAACCTTGTGAGCATGTGCTGTCCAGCTGCATTAATCTTGCGGAGCATGAAGTCATGCTAGGAAATCTTCTCATCGGGTTACCGGTGTTTACCACCAAAACAGACTTTACAGGACAGTTTACCTGAAATCTGCAAACCAAAAGCAGCGGGTAGGAATAAAGGTTAAAACTACCACAGACAGCCATGAGGAGACAGACCCCAAAACCACAGGAGACACAGGTTCACTCTATCTGCAAGGAGATGCAAACCAACAGAAAACAATGAGAAAATGAAACCACAGCAGAGCAACAGCAAACAAAGATGTGCAGTGATGTGACAAAAACACAGAGAGACACAAAACCAAACACACCACAGAATAAAATGAAGAAGGTCTCAGAAAATGGATCAATTAGTGGAAAACAGTCCTGTGATTTAGAACTTCTTCAGGTCTGATGTCGTGATTCTTCCGCTCAGTGAAAGAATTATATTTGAGTTCCAGATATGTGCAGATGTGTTGGAGTCAGTTTCTTTCTGGAGACTGGCTCAAATCTTTAAAACCCAGGCCTACATTTCCCACAATGCATCTAATCAGCATGTTTTCCTGTTTGTGTGTAAAACTGGTAGAATTTCTCTTTTAAAACTGATTGTTATTACAAAGACGTGAGCCTCAGTGAAGGACATCCAGGTTATAATCTGGCCGTTAGAGGTCAAAGGTGAGCGTAACATATGGATCCAAGCGTCTGCCATGTGTGCAGATTGGCTGCTGTGCATGAGCGAGCACACATTCAGTTCCCTGTATGGTGGACATGTGCCAGCTTCCATCCTGATGGTGTGTTCCAGAAATAATGACGTTTCTGAGCGTTAATCATCCACACTAGTGCTCCTGCTGCTCCCAGCTTCTTAAATTTAGTTTTCAGGAATTTGTTTGGAGCCACCGTGCAGCAGAACCTCAGCCAGCTGTCAGACAGTTACAGTGACAAACCACAAATATAGTTCAGTCGCTCACACAGAATAACCTTCATCCACAGTAGAGGACATGCTGTACATTTCCTCCATGCTCGCCCCCTCTCTGCCTGATTCACACTGTTCAGCTTTTCATTTTTGATCTTTCACGTTGAAGCACGCTGCAGCTTTCATACTCACAGTCAAGCTTAAATCAGACTGAAGAAGGAGCTTTAGTGAGCAGTCACTGGTGGACAGGACAGGTAGCCTTATAGATATCTGCTCGCTCAAACCACAGACTGTATACAAAAGATGGACATTTCCACTGCAACATCACCCACTGCTTCTAAGTATTTGTCAACATTTATGTTTTGGTCTCCACCAGTCGTCTGTGTCCCCATCCACCTGTAACTCAAAGAGCCCACACCTCCCAGAGCAGCCTCAAGTGGACATTGAGGGAACTACACTTCCTAGTTGCTACTTTGCAGCAAACAAACCTTTAAATGTCAAAAACAAACAAATGAGGTTCTGTTCATGTTTTACTGTCATTTAATGCCGCTGCTAAGAAAAATATCTTCATTTGAAACAATGTTTCTAGATTCATTATGTGTCTGATCATTCTCTGTGTTCTCCTTGTTGTCTCTGAAGTGATTTTTTTGTCCTCTCAGTCTAACTGGGACTGATTCCAGCTCTCCGGCCAGCTGATCCCACTTCTTCCTGCCCACTGCTGCCTCCGTCTGCTGGGCTTTCACTCCTGCTGCCTCCATCAGGACTGAGACTGCTGCTGAAACTACACAACATATATTTTTTTAGGGGACTGAATACAAAAAAAGAGGGAAATAGTTTGAGGATGTTTGGAGAGGTGGAGCTATCCGTGGTGCTGAATTCTGTCTCCTGGGATTTTGGAAACGCTCGTCATACACACTGCCCGCCTGAATTACACAGTCTGGTCCCAGCAGCTGAAAAATCTTTACGTTCGTGGACATGTATCATCAGACATGAGAAATCGTGTTCAGGAACATGAAATCTAAGAGGGAAAACATGCTGACGTTAGAATCTGAAAACAGACGAGCATTAAATTAAATATTGTGAGCATTTTTCTTTTTCTCTATGACATTAGTGAGCATTTGAAGCCTCAAGGTCATCACTTTCACTTTCATCTTAGTCTCTGAAATGCGGACATAAGGAATGAGGTGCAGAAACCAAACCACATTGCAGACTCACACAGCAACGTGATTATCCCTGCCTTAAATCCTCTCTTTCCTGGTCTCTTTTGACTGTAACAGGACCATCATTTCCACAATACGACCATAAACTGATTAGCCGAGCACATATGGCATTATTTTTGTGCCACTATTCTGAGCGCATGTAAAAAAAATTTGCAGGTGCAAGTGTTGCATTTTGAGGAGGGCGCGCTCAACTCTTTCTGTACACTGTTATATATGTGCCACAAAACCAGCCGATCACAGACTTGGATGCAAAACAAATCTGATTGGCTGTTTTGGTCTCCAATCAGCTCGAAATGACAAAATGCAATATCCCAGAATCCATTTCGTCCAAAACTCAAACGAGGCAGTGGTGGAGGAACACAGAGTGGCGGAGTTTGAAATATTACTCTTTCTGGGTCACAAAATAAACTTTTAAGATATTTTCATGGATTCTGGGATATTGCATTTTGTCATTTCGAGCTGATTGGAGACCAAAACAGCCAATCAGATGTGTTTTGCATCCAAGTTTGTGATTGGCTGGTTTTGTGGCACAAATATAACGGTGTACAGAAAAAGTTGAACGCGCACGGGCAGAAATGTTGAGAGCGCAAGCAACACATTGCGAGCAAGTGCAAATGCAAAAATTGAGCGAGAGGGGCTGCTATTGTGTGTGTGTGTGAATAATAGCAAACACTGAAATACATTTTTTGCACGCAGCAATGAATTTTGTTCACTCAAATTCAGCTTTTCTTCGCTCAAAATAAATTTCTCCTCAAAATGCAACACTTGCACCTGCAATTTTTTTTTACGTGCGCTCAGAATAGTGGCACAAAAATAACGCCATAAGCACAAAGCTCATTTTCTGATGAACTATAAAACAATTAGACTTCTCTTTACCTTTGCCCCCTGGTGCACATCAGAAAGAATGCAGGTTAAAGTACTTCAGCGTTAGTTTCACATTTCAAAGCAATTAGTGAGGTTGTCCTTTTATCTTTTATGAAAATGCCTAAAAAGGTGGAGCTGGAGCCGAGTCGAGTCAGAAACTGTGGGTTGAAAATGTTAACAAATTATTGAAAGAGTCAGTGTGTCTAAAGCTGGCACTATATATTTATGAGTTAAAAATATCAATTTAGACCAAAGTCAGAAGGTTTGGAGATGAACTAACAGGATTTATTTATAGACATATTTACACCTGCAGATTTCCTCTGATTCATACATCCCATTTAAAGCTTCTCATTGATCTAAATTAGAGGCAGCTTGTTAATCCACAGCACACAGAAGATTTCTCTATTTCCTATTTTATCTTTTTTAGACTCTAATTTTAAAGTCACACCAGCTGGCTTAGACTCAGCCCACTGAGCTGACCTCTCCGATGATCCAGGTGCGATTACTCAGACTCAGTACCGAGGCTAAGAACTCAATAAAATCAAATTAAACCTCAGAACGATTCATCCTGCAGGTTGGGGGCTTTTTTCTAAATCCTTTATCTCACTATCACCTCATTGCATTCGTCACACAGATCAGTCCTTATAGCAGGAGCAGTATTTTTTATAAAAATGATGATGAAATGTAATTATTAAAAAGAAGATTAATATCTGTGAAGACGCAGAAGAGTAAAGATTTGGTGGACATTCTGATGTTTATCAATAAACTTTTATAACTAAAACAACAACAAATATTCAAATTCAAATATTTAAAAACTGATTTTTTTTTTTTCAAGTACAGTGGTACCTCGGTTATCACGAGAGTTACGTTCCAAATATAACCCGCGATAGGTGAAATCTGCAAAGTAGCCATTATAGATGTTTTAAGGCTGTAAAATCCCCCACTATACACTTTATACACTTTTCTTAGACAGGCATGAACATTTTCACACGTTTCTCTCTTCTTTAAACACTCTCAAAGTTCAAACCTTTGTAGAAAAATAAGTCCAATATTATAGAATGAAACCAAATGCACCCGCAGGTGCCTTTGACGGTGCAAAACATTCCGTCGACATTGTTGTGTTTGTTGGGGAGAAAACTTGAAAACAGCACTTTAGAGTCATACTGCTAGTGATTTAAAATTTATGTAAATTTTACAAGCTGAACACATTCTGTACTGTACAGGAGACACGGCACGAGATTGATTGACAATGGTCTACAGCCAATCAGGTTGCAGAACACAATATGCTGTAAAAAAAGAAAAAAGAAAAACAACAAAAACATGCAAAATTGCACAAAAATGAAATCCGCGAAACAGCATACATAGTTTAAAGTTTACTTTAAAAAACAATTAGTCATATATTTGTATGAGTCATTAACCCTCTGGGATCTCAGGGTATAATTGGCTGTTTTTGACTATATTTTGATTTTACCTATATATTTCACCTTTAAAATATGTTTTTCTTGCCTTGTTTGGTACTATTATTTTCAGCACAACCTTATATATCTGAAATTTGAGTAATTTTTTCATTTTGGCATACTATATTAGCACAGTTGATCTAAATTCGGACAAAAAATTCAAAATCCGAGTAGAAAAAGGTTATATTTTTTACTGTAAAATCCACAAACATGTTAAATGAATCATTTTCATAACTTGAAATGCAAATAGAAATTGTACATTTCTAAAAATTATGCACAAGTTTTGCAAACAACAAAGTTATATGGTACTATTTACCTAAAAATGCAGCCAAGGCCTCAGGCGTTTTTTATATAACCATTTAAATCTATTTACAGAACAATCAGGTGTGCTGCATCAAATAAGAAGGCACACAAATTATTTGTGCCAGTCCAAAAAATGTAGTTTGTGTTCAGTATAAGACAGGGGAGAACACCTAAACCCTGCAGGTCTGACAGCAGGAGGTGCATCAGTCCAGTTTTCCATGTGGGAACAGAGTTTACACTGGAATCTGCCTTTGACGGCTTTTTTTTGGAGAAAATATGAAATTCAGCAGTATAAATGACACACAATACAAGACAATAACTACACAACAAACTAACTATAGCCTCCAAACACGCTAAACGTCACTAATGTCTCACGTATGAAAACTCGCTCTCTCTCTCTGTCTTTCGCTCGCCCGCTTTCTGTCGCGGGTGTCACTCCTAAAAACTTCCCCTTCTCCCTAAACAACCAAATGTCACATGTTTGCCATATCATTTTTTTGATTGGCTGACATGGTAAAATCTAACACCAATAGGGAAGGGATGTTTTTTCTTTTTCTTTTTTCACTGGCAAGCAGAGAGTGTTTGCTAGCGCTGTCTGTAGAAAACGCCGTTTTTACCGTCCTTCCCGCTGTAAACACCACTGTTTTGTCCAGAAAAAAACATTGTGTGTATTTTTTATCACAACTCTGGTTTTACGTGGCCCATCGACACAATTCAAAAACTGGTACATAGTTTGAAGTCTGCACTTTCGACCCAAGTTGAAATGGAGACTCTGACTTACTGCATCTTGTAGCTGTGTTGTCTTAAATTGGTCATGTGATTTTGACTGCGGCCTGGTGACCCCCCAGGGGGTTAACATATTTTAATAGTCAAATTATTTTATTAATCTGATTCTTAGTTTTTAACATAATAGCCTTTAAGTTGATCATTGGCAAGTTTTCCATTGTTTTCTGTAAGCTAAATATTTTTGAGGGTCTCTGTCATTTTAGCTGCTAGAACAGTTTGTTTCAAGTAATTTAGATGTTGACTGTAAATATATGATGATTAAATTCTTTTGTATTTTCGATCTTTGAAATAAAATTCAGGATGCTTTTACTTCCCCCCCCTGGATTTTGTTTTTGTAATTCATTCCACTTTGTTGGTGAGTTTCTTTTCTTGGCATTAATGAGCTTCCATACCTGATGGTGATAATTATATTTCCTCTCATGTATGAGGCTCTCTGCGTGTTTAAATAAAGTTGTTTTTTTATTCTTGATTTTTCTCTGTTACACAGTCAGAGCAGATGAAGTCTGCTGATTTTTCTCTGTCTCCATAGCAACACGGGGGTATTTACACCAGCATGCAGGTCTGACTGTCGCAAACTGCTCAGCAGCCAATTACAGAGGCCAGTTTGATCCTCTGCAGATTCCTGCAGTCAAACCTGAGACCTGCTCGCTGTGAGACACCTGCAGCACAAACACGTCGAACTGGTTACATAACCCATGATGCAGTGCGCTTCTTTCGCTCTCGTTCCTGCCGTTGTGGGGCGCGTGTCCGCGGATCCTTCATGTGGATTTTAGCGGAACTTGACGGACAGGAGCCGAGCAGCTCAGCTCGACCTGCTGCACGACTCTCCGCTGTTTGTGCGCACATTCAGGACCGGAGCACCTGCTGGCTTTTACAGTCTGTCTGCACTGCGTCGAACCCCCCCTCCTCCTCTTCCTCACTCCCCTCCCTCCCTCTGTCGCTCACTTATTTTCTCCCTCTCCCTCTCTCTGTCTTTCTCCTCATGAAATCCTGCAATATGCTTCCAAATTCCCGGACGCGGACTCTCTCCTGAGCCGGTTTTCCTTCAAAGCCTCGGATTTTTTTTAACCGTTTTTACCGCAGAGAAAATCACGAGAGTCTCTGAGTGCGGATGCTGCTGCAGTGCCAAGTCCTCCCAGTCTTCCCCTTCAGACTGAGAGCCAGCTCTTCTTGGGAGTTCTATCTTTTTTTCCAGCATGATTTTAAGAAATTGTCAGTCAGGATTTTTGCTGTCTGAAGCCTACTCCTTCTCTTCTTTCTCCTCCTCCTCCTCTCTCTGCGGGCTTCTCCGATCGACGCTGAAAATCTACACCAAGAGGATACGGATGTTGACCAAGACAACATAGTCTATTAATATTTCAGAGCTACTGTAAAGCGATATTAAACCCCAGGTTGTGGCGGGTGGCTGGGGAAGGTGCACAGGATCTCCATCTGCTGCTCTCCAGCTCTGCTCAGGTGGGTTTTATCTGTCATCTTCATCACTTGGATTCGGGTTGAAACTGTGTGTTGGTGTGAAGGTGAAAAGCTTTTCGTGGCTGAAGGCTGAGTGATGTGCGCAGTGGGGCTGCAAACTCGAGTACTGATGTATGCGGTAAAATTACAGCAGATGCAGCGCGGCTTCTGGAGGTGCTGCAGGATTTTTTTTCTTCCCTCTCAACAACAGGAAGCTCTCCAGCCAATGAAATGTGTCTGCGGTGAAATAAAACCATGTTTGAGTGACGGCATGTCATTTTTTCTGTCTTTCAGGTGAGAAAAAAGAGATGTGATGGCGATAGTGCTGAGGATGATGATGATAATGGAGAGGGAGGTTCTCCACAGCTCCTGGCCGCAGTAGGAGCTTCTCCACTCCAGCCTACCGCCTCCTTCTCTCCTCTACACCTAAACTTCCTCTTTCTCTCCTCCACCCGGCAGGAAGGATGACTGTGGTGTCCACAGAAAACATGGACGAGACTTCCACCCTGCCGGGTCACCCGCAGGACCCCTACCCGCCTGATGATGACCACGACAACCATGACTGCTGTGAGCGGGTGGTTATCAACATCTCAGGGCTGCGCTTCGAGACCCAGCTGAAGACCCTCGCCCAGTTCCCAGAAACCCTACTGGGGAACCCTAAGAAGAGGATGCGCTACTTTGACCCCCTTCGAAACGAGTACTTCTTTGACCGGAATCGCCCGAGTTTTGACGCCATCTTGTACTATTACCAGTCAGGAGGACGGCTGAGGAGGCCGGTCAACGTGCCGCTGGATATGTTCTCAGAGGAGATAAAGTTTTATGAACTCGGTGCTGAGGCAATGGAGAAGTTTCGGGAGGATGAGGGGTTTATTCGGGAGGAAGAGCGACCTTTGCCTGAGAACGAGTTCCAGCGGCAGATCTGGCTCCTCTTCGAGCACCCAGAGAGCTCGGGGCCAGCTCGGGGTATCGCCATTGTCTCGGTGATGGTCATTCTTATTTCAATAGTAATTTTTTGCTTGGAGACATTACCAGAGCTGAAGGAGGATCCCAACGACCGGATTCGCATGGTCGGCAACACCACCATGTACTACAAAGCAAGCGTCCTCACAGACCCTTTCTTTGTGGTGGAGACGCTCTGCATCATCTGGTTTTCCTTTGAGTTGATAGTTCGGTTCTTTGCCTGCCCCAGCAAGGCAGCGTTCTTCAAAAACATGATGAACTCTATCGATATTGTGGCTATAATCCCGTATTTCATCACTCTTGGCACAGAGCTGGCCGACGACCAAGGCAACAGGGAGGGTAAGGGTGGTGGGGAGCAGGCCACATCTTTGGCCATTCTCAGGGTAATCCGTCTGGTGAGGGTGTTCAGGATCTTTAAATTGTCCCGACACTCGAAGGGGCTCCAAATTCTGGGGCAAACTCTAAAGGCCAGCATGCGGGAGCTGGGCTTGCTCATTTTCTTCCTCTTCATTGGCGTGATTTTGTTTTCCAGCGCTGTCTACTTTGCGGAGGCTGAGGAGAAGGACTCGTTCTTCTCCAGCATCCCAGATGCTTTTTGGTGGGCCGTGGTGTCGATGACAACAGTCGGCTATGGGGACATGTACCCTGTGACCATCGGAGGGAAGATTGTTGGCTCGCTTTGCGCCATAGCCGGAGTGTTAACCATCGCGCTGCCGGTGCCAGTCATCGTGTCCAACTTCAACTACTTTTACCACCGGGAGACGGAGGGTGAGGAGCAGGCCCAGCTGCTCAACGTCAGCAACCAGAACTTGGCGTCGGACACCAACTCGAGTCGCCGCAGCTCCTCAGTGGTCAGCAAGTCGGAGTACATGGAGATAGACGAGGACTTAAACAACAGCATTGACAACTTCAGGGAAGCTAACCTTAGGACTGCCAACTGCACAGCTCCCAGCCAGAACTGTGTTAACAAGGGCAAGCTGCTCACTGACGTGTGAGGCGGCATGCGACCACCGCTGTAAATATTGTAGAAATATCTGGATGCTTTATATCCATTGGTGCATTTTATTCTCATCTTTGTATTGATTAATTCAGACATTTGTGGAGACTTTAATGCACATGTGGTCAAATTATTAAAAAAAAAAAAGAAAAAGAAAAACATTTGTTTGGCAATAGTACAAAAATCTGCAGGTTCGGGGAAACATTTGAGAAATTATTGACAAAGTTTAGTAACTTGCACCCTTCGATTTTCTAATGGTCTAAACATTAAATGGAAGCTTCGCTAATTTTACTTTTAGTCAAGGATTTCCATCGACTGTATATAAAAATATGGATGAAAGGTATAAAGAGTGAAGCTAGTGCTGAGGTGGCTTAAACCTGCATTCCTTCTTCTGCAGCGGTTGAGCCCTCTTTGAGAAGTCTATGAGAAAATGAGCCTACTGCTTACCTGATTTCTCAGTTCAGCAATATTTTCCTGATGAGTTTATGGTCTCAGTTGCTGGTTTCACGTCTTACTGATTAAAACACTTTGGAAATTACGGTCCTGTTCGAGTCATATGGGACGATAAAAGAGGGGCGGAGCTAGAACAGAGCTTCCTCGTGACTATCTGAGCGTGTCCCTCGGTTCCTCATTCATTTCAGATCTCATGCTCCATGTTCAGATTCCAAACTGGCTTCAAACGAGGCTTCACAAAACAAAGCGTGCCATCGTCACACTGGCTACATCCATCTTTTATATACAGTCTCAGAAGTTAGTTTAAATGTCTCAACTTGTCAGTTTATCTACACTAAATTTTGTGGTAAAAACTGGACCTGTGGAATTTAAAGATATGAAAAGGCTGCAAAACAGATACCCACATTGCATCCTGGGAAATGCAGTGTTTTGTCCCAAACTAGAGATGGAAAAGTAAGAGTATTTCTTCTTCCTGTTTTATATCACTTTTAGCCATTCTTCCAGCTCAGTGTAAAAAGAAAACACATCCTTTTGGAAGGGAAACTCTCACCTGATGGAGTGCACCTTTATCAGAGTTATTACGGTAATATCCTCTTATAATAATTACGATTTAATTTAGGATGAATTAAAAGAAAAACTTTAGAGCAAAGCAATACAACTTTTATCTGTGCTGCACTGTTTGACAAAGAGATATTACGCCACAGAAAAAATGGATCAAAAGTAGGTTTAAAAGTAACAGAAAAGATTCAGAAAGTATCAAAAGCAAGCTAAGACAATGACATATATGCAAGGCATATATTGTGAATTTAATAGTAGAAATGACTAACTGTACAATAATGAATCAAATGTCTTCCCGACACCTGCCAAGTTTTGTGCAACAGACCGAACTTTCAGGAAAAAAAAGGAACAGAAAAACAAATAATTAAAGCCCAACTGAGATTCGAAGAACGATTTCCTCCCTGAAGAAACGCTTTCTGCGTGGATTATTTCAGGTGTGTCTTTCTGCGGCACATCCAGGGAAAGTTTGGAAAATGCGACGCCGGATGTAGACCCCGGCTTTTCAGGCACCTTATCAGAGATAAACAGGAAGCGTGCCGAGCCTTGTGAAGGATTACGTGCATCGCTGCTGCTGCTATGGGTCGGCTGGAGGTTCCCTGTATGATGCCATGCAACACTCCTTTATATAGAAGCATGTGGAGACTCTCTTCTCTCTTATATCGGCATGCACAAGACGTTACCTCATTTTATTTCTACATTCTTCTGTGCGTCGAGCTCCATCTCCCGCTCCTGGATTTTTTCTCTCATTTGTTTTCACCAAAAGTGCACTGGCTGCTTATTCTTATCATTTCAGTTGTTTCAGAGCATTTAAGTGTTGAATGTTTAAGGGAACAGGAACTCTTCTTCTTTTGAAGATTATGGCATGTCAAAATACTAAAGCATTATGGCCTAATTAGCTATGGTATAGCTACGTATATTCAATGCATGACGTCAGTATTAAATTGCTTGCAGTTGGGAGGGACCTGGGGAGGTGGAGGATGATGATGATGATGTGTGTTCTCATTATTGTCGCGCTAAAGACAGAATTTGGTGCATGATGGAGCTAAACTGTCGGAGGGAACAAATCTCGTAAAAAAGAAGAAAAGAAAAACAAATTAAGAAAAAAAATGAGATATAGCCGATGATCTCTAAAAAAAAGATCTCATAAATTCCATCCTCCGTTTTCATTTGTTTAAAGCTTCGATCTTGGAGTGCATGGGATCATTTCATGTGATTTATGACCCCAAGAAGGAAAGCAGTAATATTTAACAAATTTCATAGATATATCTATAATTAGCGTCTTAGTGCCTTGAAGCCCTTCTTGTTCTAAAATTGACTGAAGTGCCTCCCGTTCCAAGAGAAAATCAAAGAGCTTACTGTGTGCAGCTTCTCCTGCCATAAAGATGCACTGCTCCCTGCACTTATGGAACTAAACACAGATGAACCCACATGTTCAGAATTTAGTCCTGATTCCTGGGCCTAAAAAACACAAAGAAAAGCTTTCTGGGATGATGACACACAGTATTCGTGCAGGAAAGTTCAAATATGGATCATTTAAGATTTCCTTATTTTTGGTACATTTAGAGTTTGATGGTATGTATACCACACGGACACTCAGCCCTTCCAGATATTACCCATTAGAAAAGTAACATGGAGGTGATGTGTTGGATGTTCAGATGGAGTGACTGTTGAAGGACGGGAGCTGCTCAGCTGGTTCAATTAGAACAGGACAGAAAGGTCAAACAGCTCGATATAATAGAAAGTCATGAAGGAAATGGTCAGAAACCAAGGCTGACAGTTTGAGGATGGTGACCCTCATGCTGGTGCAGTAGATCTGTGCATAGGTGTATAAAGAGGGATATTATAGAGTGATTGCCATGTGTAAAGTCCTTCTTACAATAGATATGAGGAAAGAGGCAATCGGTGATCGGGTGATGAGGTGTGATGAGCAGAGAAAGAGCAGTGAAGAGCTAAACCCTGCGGTGAGGGTGCCTCTGTCATAGTGTCGTAGTTTGCATGTTGTCTGAAGGTTCCTACAGACTGATCTGATCTGTGCCCATATCTGTAGTCAGAGCACATAAGCTTCAGGTTTAAATTAGTAGTCTGGACTCTGCTGCTGAAGGCTGGATAGGCTTTGGTTGGATGTAGGTACCCTCCTCTGTGCACAGCAAAGAGGGATTATAACAGCACCGTCATCCACCATCATCCAAACACTGAGGTGGTGTTTAACCCCCCACTCGAGCTCCGAGCCTTCGAGAATAAAAGCTGAGCACCACTAAAGTTCTTCCTGCTGCCTTAACCTTTAAATGACTTAACATCAGTTCTTCCTTTAATTCTTCACATGAATGCTAAAAGAAGGCACTTCAATCAGCTGCTAAGGGAGCAAAATACCTATTCAGACACATGAAACTAATGAAATTAGTTTCTTATTTATACCAGCTAACTGCACAGAACTGTATACACAGATTAAGGTAACAAACATTTTTAAATAGCCACAGAAACAACACAGAAAAATACATTTAAAATAGCTTGTGATCAATAACTGGTGCTAATTATGGCTCATTATTCTCACTTTTTTTTAAAGAACTAAAATTAATTTGGAGGAAAAGTCAAAAAAGTGACAGCTCAAAGACCACTTTGTTAGGTACACCTTTGAAATCTAGAGTCATACCTTTCCTGCCTTTACAAAAACCGCCATGTAAAACAGGTGATGATTTCTGTTTATTACAAAGCTCTTTCTCAATTATGTCACATTTTTTAGATTTTACAGGTGTACCTGGGTTTTAGCGCAAAATGCAGATTTTGTGGTTTCACCAAAAAAAGTACCTCACTTTCAGAGAAATTTCTTAAAAATCTACCAATTATTGGCAATCTGTGAATACAAACATGGCGTGGGCGTCCTCGATGAAGTTAGGGCTTCAGCTGAGGCACAAAAACGAGCGTTAGGGAGCCTATGAACTGAACAGAACAGCAGAACACTGCCACCTTCTGATGCCGGGGACCAAAAACTGCTGGAGATTCGACCAGAGTCTTTGGAAAGAGTAAAAACTGCAGAGAACGATACTTCTGTCATTGATCTGCAACACCTTCACCTGCCTCTAGTCACTGCCGTGTTTGTGATGCTTTTTACTAAGCTCGTCCTGAGTGAGCGTGAAAGGAAAAAAGCCTCTGCCTGTGTGTGGATGATGGTGGATCTGACCTCAGTGTTTCCTCTGCAGAGCGTCTGAACATTACCACGGGCGTTAGTCACTCAGCACGCCAGCAAAATGGCACTGCTGTTCGTACAGGGGAGAACCTGCCTGTGTCAGGGAAGACTGCTGTGATATTTTTTTCTGTTAAAACATTGGCTTTAATTCCACACGGTCAAATTTTAGTGACATTAACAGCTGTAAGTTATTAATCATCACTTTTAGTGTTACAAAATGTTTTAGAAATGTTTTAGACTGGACATCAGAGGAAACACAGGCTTCATTTTTGGTTAGCTGGGAGCGTTTATAACTCACTCGAAGTGATTTGAGACAAGGCTTAAAATGTCATTAATAACTGTCCAATCACAGGCTCTTGGCGTGGGAAGCCTCGCGCCTGAAGTTTCCTTAACTTTTAGAAGGTACTGCCACAACTTTTCCAGTACTGTGCCGGTGTTTTTTGTTCAGTTTGTAAGGCCGGCCCACTCTGCTGTGGTCGCTATAACGACATTCTGACTCGTGCTTATTTCACAGAAATACGAACATGAATGTTATCAGGTTTCTCTGGTGGGAAAATATCAAGGATAAAAATGCTGGATTTTGATCCTTATTCTCACTTCAGATAAAAAACACCTGCAGACTTTCAGGCTGCTGTTACATTTGAAGCTGAACCTCAGAGTCAGAGCAGCAGTGACCCGAGGAGTCCTCTGCAGCCACTCACACAGCTGTTTTCACTCAAGTCTGTGTGGGCATGTGCAGACTGGACCTGGGACCAACAACATTAATCACTAAAAAACTAAACAGAGAGTTCAAGTTAATCAATTAATTATTTATTTATGTAACTACCATGCTTTAATTATTATTGTAGGAAAATGTATATGTGGTGCCATATTTTACTCATCAGTCTGCACTTAGTCACAAAACGAAGTTAAACGCAACACACAAGATTATATTTATGCTTTCTTGGCTATTAACCTTGAAAACACAAACTATTATTAATGTGAAAAAGACTACATAATCTGAAACATGCATGGTGGTATTTTCAGGTAACTTTTTCCATAAGATGCAGAAATTAAAACGTGTCTAATTTTGCATGCGATAATCTCGTTCATACCAAAACAGTTTGGACAAATTCCAGGCTGGATGAAAGATGAATTTAAAAATGAATAGCTATTAGACACTAATAATCTGTGCACAAAGTGTGTTTGTGTGTGAGAGAGAATAATTCTAATTTATTCATGCACATGAACAGTTTCAGCTTAGCACGATGTATACAAGCACAATAATGTTGTTTATGGATAAACTGAGAGAAGTCTTGTTGTGTGCAGAATTATACATTACAAGAAGAGTTTACAGAAGTGTCTCCCTGCAACTCTGAGATGTTGCTGACAAGAAAACGTGTTAATGATCTGATTTGACATCATGGTGATAAAAGAGCCTTCTTGCGTGCTCCAGCATTTTTATCACAAGCAAACTGGAGTCTCTCTTGTGCACTCAACTATCATCCATTTATAAAAACAACAAACAAAAAAAGCATCTATTTTCAGCCCTGCCTGTGATTAGAATTAGATTCAAATTATTATTTGATGTCTTTTTGTCGAGAAGTTGTCTTATTGCTACACGATACTGATAAGAAAAATTGTTTTCTTGATGCAAAAATGTTTGTATTTTGTGTCACAGTTACTGATTTCCAAAATTCTTATTTTAAGATTAACTTCTGGCACAGAGCACAGCTTCATTTGGGACTCTTCTGCTTCCTGAAGCTTTAAATTTATTGCTGCTGTGAGTGATGGAACATCAGGAGGAAGGTTTATTGTGCGTCTCGGCTGTGTGTCATCATCCTTTTACCTTTAAGGCTTGTCTTATAAACTGCCGAAGAAAAAAAATCCCTTTAACATTTCAGTCTGATGGAAAAATTAATGCATGCAACGAAGGTGCTACGTTTTAAACATGCAGTATGTTCTAGGGAGCAAAATTACAAATTCCACATGTTTTTAAAGGAAGGATCGCATTCAAAATGTCTATATTTTTTCTTAACAGCTGTTTAAATTTGTGATGACATCCAACATCAGGGTGATCGGTCGTCTTCTTGTGGTTTGAAATTCTGTTTGTTCATACTTGTTTACCGCAGGCCAGAGTTAGAGACATATCTGCACCCGAATGGACCAAATCATCATCAGAGCAGCTAAACACACGGATGGTACACAAACATTTTCTAGATTAAAGCTCATGTGTTTGGAGAGATTTTATTGTGTGTAGTTATTTTTAGAACCTTTATCATTTGGTTTTGCAGTAGCGAGGAAGAGAAACAAGTTTCCTTTCAAATTAAAGTCCAGTTTTTATAACTACTGTAAACAGAATTTATTTAAGAAGCTTCCAGCTGCCATGCGCAAACCGATCAATTAATTAATTTGCAGATGACAACATTAAATGAACTGCAGAGCAACCAGTTTTATTCTATCTGTGTTTTCATTACAGGATGTTTGATTTTTTACAAATATTATTCGGACTGCTGACTCAAGCCATCACTGCAGAGTTTCTCCGCCTTGAGGAGATCGTATATCCGTATCTGTGTATTTAAGACTGAGTTATTACAGAAAGTGTTGTGCAAACACAGAGTGCAGGAAGCAAGAAATCAGTTGTTGGAACATTACCGACTGTGATTGTTTCCATTCCATTAAAATCAGACATTAAGAGTCTTTACTAATTATTGATGAATACCAACATCTGTGGGGTTTGTGGTGAAGATTCTTTCTAAATTGAATATCTCTGGAGAATTTTTCAGCAATATTTAAGCTTTTTATTTCCACTGAATTAAGATGGAAGAAGGAATTTTCTTTAAAATTGAAACTTCAAGGAGAACATAATGAAAATTATAGGTTAATCAGTTATGAAAAAAATAACTATAGTTTATGTTTTAATTTTGCAACATTAAAGTTAATAATTAATCTTGACCTTTGAATGACTTTTAGTGAATGACCTTATGTAGCTGATGAAGGGTTGATGCCTGTAATCATCTGGAAGGGGGCACAAATTGAAACTTCCTTGTGAAAGTTCACCATTGCATTTTTCAGCCTTGAAAATTCAAATATCCAGACATTCACAACTGATTTTAAATTATATTCTGACCATAAAAGTGAGTCAAGCCTTCAAAATGAAGAAAAAATGTACATCACAATTTACAACAGTTAACCCAACAGATTTTGGGTTGAGAAACTCTGTCTTATGTCATGTTCCATAGGTTTTTGTGATATTTAAAAAGCCATGACGCAAGTGAAAATGATTCTTATGATGCAGAATTATAAAAGGTATGTAAATGTGTTTCATGGATTTTTGGAAAAAATGTGATTATGTGCTGATGTTTTTTGTCAGCACTGCAGTGTAAAGAGAAGGTGCATGGATGAGTGAAGACTGAACTGCATGAACTTAACATTAACATAAATTTATGCTGGTGGAGATATATTTTTGCTTAAACAAACACTCGAATGATTGTTTGTCTTTTTAGAAACTCATAAAAAGATTTCCAGCTGGTTACTTTGGGACGAATTATGTTCGGCTTAACATTTAGCTTAAGTAAGTCTGTTCCCTCTTAGTCTCAAGCCAAAGTCATCATTTACAAAATAATATGATAAACGTACTTGTTTCCCCTTTGCTGGGGTGCTGAGATCCTCCTTGAACTCCGCAGTCATCAACATCGCAATACGTCTGTTTTATTCTGCTTTTATTGCTTTTTTAATCTTAAAGGCTCTTACTGGAGAGCACAGCGTTTGTCATTTGTTGTTGAGGCATAGTCTGTAACCTATGCAAGGTTAGTCAACGACATATGTCCATTCTGATTATCGTCATATAACAGCAGTTTCAATAAATCTTCAAAGATGAACCAGTTCCTGTGATTCATTTAAAAGCACTCCATGTGGACTGTTTGTCAGTAAGGTGAAATTTCCTTTGCAGACGACCAACCCGTTTATGTATTTTTACAATCAGTTTAATAGCTTCTCATGTAAATACCACAAAGCCACAGTTAATGACCTAAAGACACTTGAATAAACACATTTATCTACATTTCTCATGAAAACTATGATGGTGGTCTAGTAGAAGCAAAATCACTTACAGAGCAACAGCTCTACTGATTTCTCTACTGCTAATTTCACATGATATAAGTGGTGGAAATGAGCTTCCTTCAACGCGTATCTGGTCTCTAGCCTCAGAGATATGGTGAGGAGCTTGGTGATTAGGATGAGACTCGGAGTATAGCTGCTACTCCTCCACGTCAAGAGGAGCCAGTTGAGGTGGTTTGTCATCTGACCATCACATCACCTGGTGATGTGATACAAGCATTTCCAACTGAGAATAGATCGCAGGGTAGACGCAGAACAGTGGTGGGACTTTATTTCTGGATTGGTTTGGGAATGCATTGATGTTCCTCCAGAAGAGCTGGAGGTGGCTGTGAGATCTGTCTGTCTCTGTTTTGACTGCCTCCAACAGGAACTAGACCTGCATTGGCATCAGAAAATGGATGGATGGATTATGTTTTATCAGCTTGTACTGTTTTTAAGGAGCTTTCTAAAATAGCAGATGGCAGGTGATATACACCAGCTTTTTACAGTTTTAAATGTCTGGAATTAAATAACGTTGGAAATAATAATTCATTTGCTGCTGTCGTTGGTAGAGTTAGTCTGAACTAATTTACAAACTTGAAAATTACAATGTTCAAATTTGCTGTGTTTTATCAGTTCATCATATCTTATGTTAGAAGCACAGGCTCCTTTGAAGCTGTGCAGTGTTTGGAAAGCTCAGTGTCAGCACTTTGAACAGTGTAATATAATATCTCTGCACATTTTTTCATGCCTGGGAGTCAATTACACTTGAGCACAGGATCAACACGAGCAAAGTCAAACTCCAGGAACAAATGTTGCAGAAGAGCAGCAGCACGTGTAGATGTGACCGCTCTAAAATAGCTTGACATGTGAAGCAGCTCATAGAGTCCAAAAGAGATCCTGCTCCACATCAACACTCAGATCACTGTGATGAAAACAAGCATAGAAATGTGATACAAAAAGTCTCAAACATTTATCCAAAAACATGCAACAGAACGCTTTATAGACTCTAATGACATGGAAGCTTGTTTGTTAGAGTCTACAAAACCTGTTTTATTCAGTACTGTCTGTGCCAATTAAGATTAATAAAAGGAAAAATGATAATGGAAGTGAATAAAGGAAGATGGAAAGTCAAATGAATTAAAATAAGTCGAAGTAAACGAAAGGTATAAACAAATAAAACCAACTTTCAATGAACAAAGACTGATAAAAGAAACAAGCTTTGACAAAAGAAAATAAAGACATAAGATGAAGAAATGTCAGGAAAGATGAAAGGAAATAGGAAAAAACAACACAAGACAAGGAGTGTTAACGGTAGAAGACAAAATTCATATGGAAGGAAAAGTGGTGGAAGTTAAGGGAGGAAACTAAAAAGAAAATAAAAAGGGGAAAGGAGTACACATAGGAGTAAAGAAAAAAAAGTTAAGCGAGAAAACAACATGATAGGAAAGCAAACAAAAACAGAATAACAGAAAACTGCTAAATAGGAAAAATGAAATAAGAAAGAAGGGAAAATATATGTTAAAGAAAATAGAGCAGGAAAGGAAAAGAAAGGATAGGAAAGTGACAAACATGAGGGGATTTATTTTACATGCTGGAGATATGAAGATGTCAGTAATGCAATGTTTTCCTGTGTGGAGTGCTGCCGGCCTGGTGGAGGGCCGGTGTCTGTGCTGTTTGCTGTGCAGGATTTGTTTGTGTGGAGCTGTTTGAGATGCTGCTGCGAGTTGTATTCTTAGCTCGGTAAGAATAGCTCCTCTGTGACTCAGATTGTTCGGTGCAGCCCACAGAGCAGCTTCTCATGAGGACAGTATGGAGTCTGTACGGTAAAACGCTACGGACTCTAGCTTTAAGGTCACCGGCACTGCAGCAGGACTCACAGTTTGACTCACGGATGTCCTTAAGCTCAAATACTCTTCCTGTTTGTCGTGCCTCTTTTTTCTTCTTGGCCTTTTTGTTTTTTTAAACTTTCCATTGTTTTTGTTTTCTATTGCTTCCTTTCCTTCCCTATTTTCCACTGAGTTTCTTGTTTGCCTTTCACATCTTTTCATTTTGCTTCCCATCTTTTCCTTTAGTTTCTTTTTTTACCTGTTTTTTCACTTCCTTTCAAATTTAGTTTTTCTTTCCTTTCCCCTTTACTTCCTTTCCACTTCCATTGCCTTTCATGTCATTTATTTCTTTTCTTATTTTACCTTCTTTTCTGTTCTTCAGTCAGAGAGTTACCTGACCTACAGCTGACTGGATTTGGGGATGTAGGGTTTCTTTTTTTGTTTGTTGTTTTCCAGATTTGTAATCAGGAAAACAAATATTCCCATAAATGTTGGACTGATCCTGTTACACAGTGTGGAGCATCTCTCGGTTACTCATCTGCTCCATGTCTCCACTGGATGTAAATAATGATAATTTTCCTGACACTAATTCCTCCACCATTTTTATAAGAGTTTTTTGGGTTTGTGTGTTTGCATGAATCATACCGATGCTGGAGACCACTGCGGCATACAGTAAATGTTAGTGTGTGTGCTGAAAATGAGAAGAGCCATTTCTGTATATATGGAGACAGAGAGGCAGCCTGGGGCAGAGTGCATGTTAGGTTAGTGTGGGTGGATGCAGAGGGAGATCCAGAGGAGAAAAAACACTACAGAAACAAAGAGAAAGAGAAGGAAACAGGGCAGAGGAGGAGGAGGTAGACAACCAAACACTGAGAGGTCTGCTATTTGTGGAAAGAGGAGAAAGTGAGATGCAGCAATGGATAAAAGAAAAAGTTTGAGAGTGATAGATTTAGTTACATTGCACATGAAGCTCTGTTAGAGTCCTGGAATAATCCATCTGCTGCTGCTTTTTCTTATTGTTTATGTTTGATTGAGGTTCTTGGCCATGAAGAACATTCTGGTGACCCTGGATAATGTTCTCTAATGATGAAGAACATCCTGAACTGTTACAGATCCTTGGATACATCCAAACATTAGCCTATGGGGCTGAAAAATAAAGGCCCCAAGCCTTCAGTTTCTCTAACGTCCACTAGAGACTCCAGCAGTGAGTCAGTCTCCACAGACTCCCACGTAGACATGTCCAACTTTGTCTCTGCAGCTTTTCATTGACTCAGATCATGTAAGCGTGTCTTTGAGCTTGGTTTTTAAAAACTACAGCCCATGGGTTCATAGCTTTTAAATTCTTTAAAAACAAACTTGCTCTCAGCCCAACCGACATGTCAGTGTGGTTATTAATGCCCTGCAAACAGCACAGCAGCAGAATGATGACCAACCTCCTGCTGTGGGTTGATCATCTCAGACATTGTAGCTAGCCACCAGATAGCACATCATTATGCAGGGTGCATCAAAAGGAATCATCATGATTTCACGATTTATTTGTAAAGTGATGCACATAGAAGCTTGCACTAAGATTTGACATCAATCACTGAATATACAGTGTTTCCATCATTACCAGTGAACAGTTGCAGAATTAAAGCTCTTTGAAATCAAATGATTCTTTTTGATACACTCTCCGACTTTAGCAGCTCTTCAGACATCATTAGGGTTTATGTCCAAGGTTATAGCATAGCTGTACGGTACCTCGGTCAGCTAACGTGTAATACAAGATTTATACTTCTGTTTTAAATCCATGCCATAGGTAAGTGGTAACCAGACACCCTTCTGAAACTTTATGCCACAACCTGAAATGTAGAAATGAAGTTACATGTCGGCCAGCAGCAGCATCAGCCACATGAGCAGGCTACACTGGAAGCTGTACTTTATAAATCTTCTTTTTATGGATGCTGGATGTTAACATCTATGGTAACAGATGAGAGAACAGCCACACAGATCGTTTTACTGGAGCTGAAAGATTTTCAACTGTTTTTAGCTCTGAGAGTTTGGTGGATTTTAGATAATAACAGAAAAGTCTTTGACCGGAAAGGGCTCATGACGTCAGACTGAAACGGCAATAAACACATTTCGATGACACAGTATAATAGGTCCAAACCCGACAGGTGACGTCTCAGTGACAATGAACATCTTTTCAATAGAATGAGACCCTCGGAAGCACAAATATATTTTACTGAGTGTTTAATGAGTTTTATGGGTTTGGGTTGGTTGCATAATAACTTTCGCTGGATAAATTTAAGGGGGTGTTTCATTTTGTGACCTTGCTGATAATGAAATACCTCGTGGTGTTTATTCACAGCTTAATTAAAATCTGGAAATAAAAATGATTTTTGGGTGTAATTGCATGGTAGAAAGGCGACTCTGTGACTCTTCTCTTATGGACGTTCCCTTAGGAAGAGGCAGAGGGCATTTATGCAGCCTTGTGATTGGTTTGTTGGTGCTTGCCAGTAACTCTCTCAAAGACAGTCAGCAACTCACAAAGAACAAAGAGTCCAAATTTAGTTCCTGGTTCTCGTCCACAAGCTGGACAGAGAGGAGAGGAAGAGGCTGAGCCAACAGCAGTTGGTAGAAGATTTATTTTGTTAAGTTCTCACAGTGGAAACAAGTTAATTATGCAGCAGCTTTCAGTATACAGGTAGTCTGAGATGATATACTCATGTGATCTGTTTCAGGACTCCTGTACAGTGAGCCTGGCTCTTATTGCTGTGCTTCTCTACAAACAAGCCTGCACATTTCCTCAAGGAACAAAACACTGAGTGTGGAGGCCGACGCTAACCACAGCCCAGCCTTTACCCAACACGGCTCTGGGGCTTGTTTCACTGTTCGCTTTAACTGTGGGCTCGCACACACACACACACACACACACACACACACACACACACACACACACACACACACACACACACACACACACCCATGCAGCTGTGTATCCCTAATTTCAGAGAACATTCACATATTAGCTTCCTGGATATTCTAACCTTAAACACTGATACTTAGTATCTAATCCAAACCTTAAAGATGTAACATGAAGACACAGTCTCAGGTGACTGAATCCGCTGTTGGGTTTTGCACTTTGCACCTTGTAACTCCAGAGCTGGAGCGTCTGCTTCTCTCTGTATCATCCATCATTTAAAAGCCCCCTTTAGAGAGCTTTGTTTGGTATCAATCATTCAGGTGTGTTGTCCGCATGCCAGCGGAGGAAGCTCACCTGACAGAGAGCAGATCTCTGCCGGACTGCGTTTAACAGACCTCTGAGAGCAGCTTTTAAGTGCCAGCTTCAGAGAAATCATCTGCTGACTGAATGTAAACAAACAGATTTCCTCCAGCACACGAGTTACAGTGATGGAGTCCATGTTGCTCACAGGGGAGTGGTGTGGGCCTTCCTCAGGCTCAGCTCACATAGCTATTCCTCGGACTTCACTCTTCTGGAGACCTCTGATGTTGATGCTGGACTCTGCTGGAGCCACACTTCCAGTCCTAAAGCTACTCTTACTGCTGGCACTACCTTCAACTTTACCTTCCACATCTGGTCCAGCTGTTCCTTCAGCCGTTGGCACTTGTCTGCTTTCTCATGCTCCTTCTTTCTCATGTTGCTGTCTGCTGGGATTTCCACATCTATCATAGCTGTGGTCTTCTGCTCCTCGTCAGCCGCAGCCATGTCTGCTTGGTTGGGCAGCAGCTGCTTGTCTGTCTGGAAATGAAGTCTCACAAGACTGTAGCCCTGCTGTTCACAACCACCTTTCGAGCTGTTTCCCATCAGGTCAGGCAAGCTTCTTCCCCCCGCTAAAAAAACTGTTTTGGTCTCTGTAGATAATTTCGTAGCGGTTTTAATAGCTCACCTGTTTAGACTTTAAACTGAGGTGTCAATATTAAGGGTGCAGGGGAGGTCGACAAATGTGTCTTTATTGCGAAAGAGTTAAGGCTTACAGTTTGCATTACTAGGGGCATGGCCTCTGACTGACAGATGGATGGTGACCCATGTGGCTGTAGCTGCTAGCTTCACCTGAACTGGATATCTGGACCGTGTTTGTGCTGTTGTAGCCTTTGGGAGCATTTTTAATGCCACCATGTGGCCAATAATATGGCTGCTGTGAGGTCACTGTACTAACAGACTGTAGGATGCTACTGAGCTCTGATTAACGGAGCTCAGTAGCTCAGTAGGTGTCTGTGTGCCATACAGGTGTGGGGATCATCAAAATCAAGCTTTAGTTAAGCTTCAGAGGAAGTGAAGAGCTGAAAAGTGACTCTGGCTTCAGTTTCCCTCTCAGGGAGGACACACATGAGTGCAGCCTGTGGACTGAGGCATGATGTCAGGATAACTCATTGCTTTTAATGTCTTTGTGATATTGTACAAGCATTAATTCCCTGATTTGATAGTCCTTTAAATGACTCCATTAACATGCTGCGTCTGTTTCTGTGTGCTATGCCTTATTTCATTCCATCCTAGGTGAATATTTGTCTTCCTTTATCACACTCGAGCTGTTTATTGTGACGGTGTGTCAGCTCTCGCTGTCTGTTTGCTGTAACAGCGACTTTTATGCTCCCCTCTTGAGATTTGATGTTGCTTTTTACAAATTCAAGCAGCGCTGCTCCAATTTCATGCTACGCACTTATGTTCCTCTTTCGCTTCTGGATAAATATTTGTCTGGTGTGGCCTTAAAATAGCAATGCAGATGACACATTTTTACATTACCGCTGGTGATAAGTGTGATGGGCTGTCAGTGGGTCGCCTTAGCGAAATGTTGCATCCCAAATCCCCTCTCAGCTGCACTAATCTAATGTGAGAAGAGGGAGGGGGAGGCTGTTAACTCGAAGACCAGCGGCTGAGGTGACTGCTTTTGTAACCTGCAGAGAGGAGGTCGGAGCAGGCTTCAGACAAACTGGTGACCTAGATGGGATATGAAGATATGAAGTACCTTCGGCTCTTTATTCCAGATCATGCTATGATCTTATATGTCTTCTGAATGACCACATGCTGCCCTGATCCTCATATGAAACACAGAGTAAATGATTCTACAGCGTCACAATGAAACGAGACAAAAAGAGCTCGCTCCTCATTAGTATGAGACCAGCAAATACTTCACAAATCAGTGTGGGATTAGAGACAAATGTTGCACATTCACAGCTATAACATGAGAAATACCAGCCAGTTGCACCTCCACATGTTCAGCATTGCTGGTTCTCACAGTTTAGATAAGGTAATTTCTTTTTACAAGCCTCCAGAGTTTCTTTAATAGCTTCTTAATTCCTTTTTATGTGCAAATAAAGAAACATGAACAGTTGCTGTTGTTCACATGAGTGAGATGTTGAGGTTGCTCGACCTTAGAGAGGACAAAGAGGAGGAGACTCCTCCGGGCCTCCTCACATGGCTGGGAGAGAACAGGTGCATGCAGTGGAAGGCTTGTAAAGATGTGGCTGGTGGAAAAAGTTGGAGTGACGCAGACGTGAAGCTCACATGCTACAACAGGTGATGCTAAGCTGCTGCTGCTGTTCTGCTAACGACTGACGGGAGGATTAAATTTCCTTCATGAAAGTTCCAGTGGACAGATACTGGAATAAAAACCTCTCACTTTATATTGACATTATTACACCTGAAATATATGTTCATTGTTCATCTGTTTGGGATTAGTTTCTGAGGTGGATTGATTTACATTTGGTACCTTAGTGTATTGGACTCAGTGAAATGAGATTGGTAGAACTTATTTGTTTTTTGTTGTTCCAAGTTTTCACTTGGAGGGTTAATTCCACTTCTTTTCTCATGAGAAAATAACATGTCCACTGATCACTGTTTGAGGTCAGTTTAAAATAAAGGCCCCAAGCCTTCAGTTTCTCTAACGTCCACTAGAGACTCTTCCTCTGGTTGTTTTACATCTTTTCATAGTGATTTGGTGTTTGCATGGAGATGTTTTCAGCCTCTTTCTTGTGTTTTCTGATTGGATATGCATTTTTTGCCCACACTGTGGATTGAAACAGCCAGAAAAACATGATGTAGAAACTGAACCCACTTAATGTGAGTGTAAATCTTTGTGATTTGTTGCAGCTGCTTGAGTGCAGCAGACTTCCTAACGCAGCTCCTCCCACCGTTAACTTGCGCACGAATCTAGTCTGTGAAACTTGGAGACAGCTGTGTGATTGGTTTGATTTTGGTCCTGAAGCTGACAGACACAGAAGTAAAGCTACATCACCTCAACCATGAAGCAGACATGTTTGGGTCTAATCAGGCTGCCTGTGCTCAAAATCAAAGCACACCAACCTCCACTCTGTGCTGGACTCAAACTTTAACTCATAGAAAACTGCAGATGTGGCTACTTTTGAGTCAAACAGTCACTGCTCTGTGAGTGTGAGCAACCAGCAGCCACAGAGTCACCTGGGTTCACCTGATGAATGAAGTCCAATGTTCACTTCACTTTAGGTTCTGCTTTGGTCTCCACCAGCTCCACGGGAAGAGATTGGTCAGTGATTGGTGTTTTGACTCTCCACCCTCGTCTCTTCTTACAGCACAGCAGAGGCAGCGCTCAAGAAAGTACAGATGTGAATATTTTATAACCTGATATGATCCATGACGGTAACGCGACACCAGACTCTGAGGAGCTCCTTTCACTGCTGTTCGCCGAGCAGAGTTCAGCATCTCAGAGGGTTTCATCATCTTACAAAGTCTGATACAGTCTAAATTAAAAAAAAACAAACTGTGTCTAACCGACACGGTGAAGAAAACATCTGTCCATCACTACAAGACTCTGAAAGTGTAGAAGAGCAACAAGGATTTTAATACTGATGAAGCCACAAGCATCTGATCTCATGCATGAACTCAGAGTAACAGATAGAGAAGAAGAAGGACCTATGGACTTATGTGCTCTTTACTGTGCTGTAATGACCCACCCAAGTTAGGTCTGTGCGTGGGAAACACTGCAGACGGTTTGAAGACTAAAAGCAATCAGCAGCACATATAAACACTTACAGCTTATATCTTGCATACAGAAGACAGTCAGCATCCACAAGGCTCAGCAACCAGAAACATTTATTAAAGATTAACAGAAGAACTTATGGTTAATGCTGAGAATCTGATTGGTCGTTTTGCTGTGCTGATTTATTGTTTAATAATGCTACTATGAGGCACGGCTCTCACACAGAGGTGATCATCAGTTACTCATTGTTTCAGGTGTTCTTCACTGCCTCTGATCTGATCATTCATCCTCTCAGACAACAGGATCGAGACTGGTTCTGGTCTTTTGTTGGACTCCATGCTGGGAGCCCATATGGACGCCAGTGCTGGCGCTCACAGCTCTTTCTCAGCACACTCAGGAAGAGATGAAACCCAATCAGCTAGCTGTTTGTTGTGTGCTGCATCAGTCTGTCTGGTGCTTTGTGTTGAGCAAAGGCGGTCGGCTCGGCTCGGCTCCTCTCTGCCTGAATGCGCTGATGGCAGCTCAGGTAAATGCTGGAACGCCGCAGTGGAAAATGAAACTCGAGGAGACGGCCGGGCTATTAGTCGAGCCGTGTCTGTGTGTCTGCATGTGAGAGAAAGAGGAGAGATGTGTGTGGGTGGATGTGAGTGGGTGCTTGCAGCCTGTGTCAGTGGTGCTCCCACAGCACACAGCAGCTCTCCAAGGTCGCTGATTTCCAGCAGACTGAGCTGGGCTCAGCACATCATTAGAAAGCAACATGGAAACACACTTATGTGGCTTTCCAGCTTCATTTCCAGTTTGTTGAGGTCATTTGACCTTATCAGGTAACGTCCCTGTAACAATAATGTTCCTCAATGTCACAGCTTCTTCAGGATGTTCACTGAAAAGATATCAGTGCATTCATGTTGACGCAGACCAGTACATACGGGACTGCCTCTGCTTTACAGTGTGGATAAGAGCTAACTGTCACATAATTGATCAATACTTCTTGCTTTCAGGCATCTGCTGAAGGCTGTGGGTAATTCACCCCACCAGGGCCTGCAGAAATGCAGACTTAGTGTGAATAAAGGGCTCAACGTGTCTCCCAAAGAGCCCCAGTGGGAAAACTAGAAGCTCCCACTGCCTGTGTGAGACATCAGGCTCGGGCCTGCTCTATAATGGAGAGAAGCACTAACAGCTAATGCTAGGTCATCAGGAGAATGAGAACACAGATCAGGGTTTGCAAAAACCAAATGGGTGAGGTGTGAATAAAAAGTTCCTGCAATCTTTCTATAACAAGGAAAACCAGCCATTGTCTTGGTTTGGCGGGATCCCCTTTGAGGTTGGTTCCGTGTGATGTGCAGCCTCGTTTCCAGCTCTGGATCTCCTTGCTCATGTCAAAAAAGGAGAAATTTTACAGAAATGTATATTTTGAAATGCTTGCTTTTCCTGAAACTAAAGACGTTGTACCTGTTCAGGTGACTGAACAGCCGACTGACTGATTTTCTGTTCTCCCTTGAAAAATGCTCCGTATAGATGAACAGACACCAAGTCAAGTCAAGTCAAGTCATCTTTATTTATATAGCACATTAAAAAAGACATCAAGTGTTGGCCAAAGTGCTGAACAGAGAGATAATATAATAAAAGGATAAAAAAAAAATGTAATAAAAATAATAATAATACATATCATAGACCAGGGTGAAGTTGCTGTGTTATTTGCTAATGCTATCCTGGTTAGCCAGCTGCAACCATTTTTGGACTTCTTATATGATCTGTTAGTACAGTAACTTTACAGCAGCCATATTCGTCACATGATGTCATTAAAAATGCTCCAAAAGGTTCCAACGCATAAACGCAGTGCAGAGATCCAGTTCAGGTGAAGCTAGAAGACAGCTAACAGCTACAGCCAAAGGGCCATGCACAAGTCTTAATAAACAAGTGAGTTATAGAAACAGTTGTTTTGAAGGGAGAAGTCATCTATAGAAACATGTTTATCAGATTTTTTCTTTTTTTTATCACAGCGTGGTAAAATGAGAATCAGAGCGTGACTTCCAGGGAGTGACGTAACAATAGCAGCAGCACTGGAAACTGTTCAGAGATGCACAAAGAAAGATCTGCCAAAACTGAATAGGGTCAGGTTTTTGTTTTTTCTCAACTTTTACCTTGTGACTAACCTGAACACTAAAATGACAACACATTTTCTTGTGCAGTGCGTGAGTTACAGGTTTGGTGGGACTTAATTAATATTGCTGTGGATGATGCTTCCCATTCTGTTACACCACAGCATACAGTTCATAAAAGTTATTCTAGTGAAAACTGGCACAAATGAAAGGCGATGTCGCTGTGAGAGAAAGTGTAGAGTGCTCTGCTTCTGCTGCTGTTGACGCCTGAAGCTGGGGCTCGCTTGTAAAGACCACATTATGAAAACTTACATTTAAAGTGTGCTCAGATGCATGAGTGTGCACCTCTTCCTCTGGGCAGCCGGCCTTTGCATCATTTACATAACCCTGCCCCTTACCCTTTGTTTTTTCCCTTCTTGTGTCTGTGCCGTGTTGTCGTTGCCTTCGTCACGCGCAGGCTCACTGCCCCGCAGCGAGGCCTTCCACAGGACGGGACACCGTGTCTTTAATGCACACTGACAGCGGATACTGGCTTTCTGCTTGTGTAAGTGCACATACTGTAAGGATTCGACTGCCTTTTAAGGCTAGAGACAGAACTCTAAAAATAGGAGCTGTGAATAATAACGTCAAAACAATAATCTTCAGGACAAAAGGACAATTTAAAGACTCGTCTTCAGAGGACAGAAGAGCTGAGTGGACTGGTGTCAGTTTAATGGCAGTCACTGAGATTGAGAGTGGACGGAGAGTCTTTGGCTGAGGAAGGTCATCATGTTCAGATGAAAACTTGGATCCGAGCCAAACAGATAACAGGGATGGACCAGTAACCCTGCACACACTCAGTCATTTTAATCAGAGCCTTTGAGTCACTGGAACACCACAAAAAGAGAAACTTTACTAAGTTTATTGTGAAATTGGTCAAAAGAGACATTCTATTGAACAATGTTGAATTTTGGTTCAGACATTAATGATCTGCAGTGGAATGAACCTGTTATGGGGTGGCTGCGTGCAGGCAGGAGAAGGACCCAAAGTGCAGACTCCGGAGACAAAACTTAAACTCAAAAACCTCTTTAATCTTAAACTCAAATAACATAACAGGGAAAAACAAAATAAACTTACACCGAAGGAATGAAAAAACACACAGCTAACTAAACGGTAGATCGCGACAATGACAAACTGAAACACAGGGCTTAAATACATAGAGGGAGCAATCAGGGAATGGACAACAGGAGGGAAACACAGCTGGGGCAAATCAGAACTGACGAGACAAGGAAGCGTAAACTGAACACACTGAGAAGAGACAGAAACCTTCAAAGTAAAACAGGAAACACAAAACACAGACTGAACAAAAGACACAGACTCACATGCAGGCACTACAACAGAGGGAACAGAGACGTGGGACCAGGGCAGACACAGACTGGACACGGGGATACAGCAGACAGGGGAGACAGCAACCAAGGATTACACAGAGACAAACCATAAGACCTGACTCACAAAAACCCAAAGACTAAAAATTATAAATAATATAATAAACTCAAAAGCCCTGGGTCAACGACCCAGGCATCCTAACAGTATCCCCCCCTAAAGGGCTGGCTCCCAGACAGCCCAACCCGAAACACCAAAACAAAAAAAACAACCCAACCAGGGCGGGCGGCGGGGGAACAGGATGGAGGGACCGAAAAGAAACAAACACACGGAGCCAAAGACAAAAAACACAGGGAGCAAAAAACCCAAAACAGAACAAAACAGCACTGCGGCCCAGCAACAGTCCAAAAGAAAACAGACAAAAGCCCATGAAAGGCGCATAGGCCCAGGCAACAGTCCCGAAAAAAGTTCAGGAGGCCGGCCCGGAGGCTGACGGCACAACAGTCCAAACCCGGGTAGGTCAGGGGGGCGGCCCGGAGGCAGGCGGCCCAAAAGCCAAGAGGACAGTTCAGGGGGCCGGCCGGGCGGGAGGCACCGGCGGCGACGGAGCAGGTCAGGAGGCCGGCCGGGCGGGAGGCACCGGCGGCGACGGAGCAGGTCAGGAGGCCGGCCGGGCGGGAGGCACCGGCGGCGACGGAGCAGGTCAGGAGGCCGGCCGGGCGGGAGGCACCGGCGGCGACCGAGCAGGTCAGGAGGCCGGCCGGGCGGGAGGCACCGGCGGCGACCGAGCAGGTCAGGAGGCCGTCCGTGACGGCAATGACGTCCAGTTATCGGCCCGGAAAGCGGCCGAACAGGCCGGACAGGACGAGCAGGCCGGACAGGACGAGCAGGACGAGCAGGACGGGCAGGACGGGCAGGACGGGCAGGACGGGCAGGCCGGACAGGACGAGCAGGCCGGACAGGTCGTGCAGGCCGGACAGGTCGTGCAGGCCCAGACGGCATGAGGACCTCAGGCGCAGACGAAGCTAGACAGAGCGAGGCAGGACCAGGCGACGCCGATGGCGAAGACTCGGAGGCCGGACCAGGCGAGGGCGAAGACTCGGAGGCCGAACCAGGCGAGGGCGAAGACTCGGAGGCCGGACCAGGCGAGGGCGAAGCTGCAGGGAACGGCGTGAGAGCCGCAGGTGGTGGCGCTGCAGGCGACGCAGGTCGCTGGACGGGCCCCTCGGACCCTCCAGCGGAGGCAGGCGGCTGGACGGGCCCCTCGGACCCTCCAGCGGGAACAGGCGGCAGGACGGGCCCCTCGGACCCTCCAGCGGGAACAGGCGGCAGGACGGGCCCCTCGGACCCTCCAGCGGGAACAGGCGGCAGGACGGGCCCCTCGGACCCTCCAGCGGGAACAGGCGGCTGAAGCGGTCCCTCGGACCCTCCAGCGGGAACAGGAGGCCGGACGGGCCCCTCGGACCCTCCAGCGGGAACAGGCGGCTGGACGGGCCCCTCGGACCCTCCAGCGGTCCCTCGGACCCTCCAGCGGGAACAGGAGGCTGGACGGGCCCCTCGGACCCTCCAGCGGAAGCAGGCAGCTGAAGCGGTCCCTCGGACCCTCCAGCGGAAGCAGGAGGCTGGACGGGCCCCTCGGACCCTCCAGCGGAGGCAGGCGGCTGGAGCGGTCCCTCGGACCCTCCAGCGGAGGCAGGCGGCTGGACTGGTCCCTCGGACCCTCCAGCGGAGACAGAAAGCGGAACGGGCCACTCAGCCCCTCCAGTGGAGACTGAAGACGGCTGGAGCGATTCTCCAGAACCCCCAGCGGGACCAACAGATGAAGGTTGGACGGGCCCCTCGGACCCTCCAGCAGGACCAGGTTGCAGAACAGATGAAGTGGGTGTGATGTCAGAATGTCCAGAGTCAGAATGCTCGAATGGAGCATACAATAAACAGTCACCGTCTCCCCCGAGAGGTGTTTGCTCAACTGTCCTGGAGTGGCAGCGGCCTGAACGCCGTTTCCTTCGGGATGAGGAAACAGGAACTGGTGGAGAAAAGGAGACCTCCTCCTCATCCTCTGACCACATAGCCGCCAGGAAAAAGGCAGGCGAACGAGGAACCGGCTGGTGTGGGGAGGGAGAGGAAGTCCGTGGCAGTGTTGAGACAGGTGGAGAGTGTGTGTTGTCCTGGGGCAGCGGTTGGGAAGATGTAGTGAGTGAGAGAGCAAGCTCACCAGCCTTGACTTGCTCTCTCCAGGCAGTAATGGTGTCATCCAACTTAGTGGCCTTAGCAAACTGAGAGAGCTGAGGGTTATGATGAATGATGGCATCTACTGCACTTAGCCCAACTGCCATAGTCCGTAAATCCTGTGACTGAGCAATGCGGTCGAGCAGACTCACCATCCGCATCATCTCACTGTTGAGCTCCGAGGAAAAAGAGTCTGCGGGGTCCATGTTCTGGTCGCGATCTTCTGTTATGGGGTGGCTGCGTGCAGGCAGGAGAAGGACCCAAAGTGCAGACTCCGGAGACAAAACTTAAACTCAAAAACCGCTTTAATCTTAAACTCAAATAACATAACAGGGAAAAACAAAATAAACTTACACCGAAGGAATGAAAAAACACACAGCTAACTAAACGGTAGATCGCGACAATGACAAACTGAAACACAGGGCTTAAATACATAGAGGGAGCAATCAGGGAATGGACAACAGGAGGGAAACACAGCTGGGGCAAATCAGAACTGACGAGACAAGGAAGCGTAAACTGAACACACTGAGAAGAGACAGAAACCTTCAAAGTAAAACAGGAAACACAAAACACAGACTGAACAAAAGACACAGACTCACATGCAGGCACTACAACAGAGGGAACAGAAACGTGGGACCAGGGCAGACACAGACTGGACACGGGGATACAGCAGACAGGGGAGACAGCAACCAAGGATTACACAGAGACAAACCATAAGACCTGACTCACAAAAACCCAAAGACTAAAAATTATAAATAATATAATAAACTCAAAAGCCCTGGGTCAACGACCCAGGCATCCTAACAGAACCCCAGTGAAAAGTCAGTGAAAATGTTTTAACTCATTTTATGACAAAATACCTGCAAAACATTTAATCCCATCTGCCCCAGCTGTCCCTAGAACTCATCTAAGCACGCTAACATAGGAAAATAACATTTTCCTAAACCACAGTTTATATATATATAAAAAAATTTTAAAAATTCCCCACTCGCCCCCTTTGGGCGGTCAATCCTTCAAGCTCGGGTCGTCTACCAGAGGCCTGGGAGCTTGAGGGTCCTGCGCATTATCTTAGCTATTCCTAGGACTGCACTCTTCTGGACAGAGATCTCTGCTGTTGTTCCTGGGATCTGCTGGAGCCACTCGCCTAGCTTGGGAGTCACTGCACCTAGTGCTCCGATTACCACTGGGACCACTGTCACCTTCACCCTCCACATCTTCCCGAGCTCTTCTCTGAGCCCTTGGTATTTCTCGAGCTTCTCGTGTTCATATGTATATATATATATATATATATATATATATATATATATATTAGGGGTGCAACGATACACAAAATTCACGGTTCGGTTCGGTTCGATACTTTGGTGTCACGGTTCGATATTTTTTCGATACAAAAAAAATGTTCATGCCATTTTATTAATTTGTCATTTATTAAATTTTCACGGCACATTCTGCACCACATCTCTGTGCGTTCATTATTTGTTTGAAGCCAGCTCACCTCCTGCAACCACTTTTCCGAGAATACGCGCTTCTTTTGTGGTTCGGACTCCTTCTGATATTTCTTTGGAGGTGGAGGAACACCAAAGTAATTGCTTAAAGGAGCTTCTTCGACATCTTTAAGAGTTCTAAACAAATGTCTGTCCTCCTCCAGAAAATCTTATGTACGCAAACACGCGTTGCAACTTCTTATCTTGTGCGTGTTTTTTATTTTGACAGCGAATGCGCACCTGCGGACCACTTATGTGCAGCCCTGGTTATTTAGCTCGTCATATTGCAGCCACAGATATTTTTTTGTCCATGAAACCATAAAACTGCACTTTCTTTTTGCCTTATAGTCTGATTTG
Organism: Neolamprologus multifasciatus; assembly: GCF_963576455.1. Classification (NCBI taxonomy): domain Eukaryota; kingdom Metazoa; phylum Chordata; class Actinopteri; order Cichliformes; family Cichlidae; genus Neolamprologus; species Neolamprologus multifasciatus. Next base: position 16,501,819 of record NC_140455.1, on the reverse strand, counting down.
TCATAACTTTTCCGTTTTGTGGTAAGCTTTTCTTTGGCTGTCACTTCTTCACCCTGACTTGTCTTATTTGGCTCAGCAGAACTAAAATATATATCCTGCTGCTTTTACACATGCACTCACATAACGCTCAGCGATTCTCTGCGCGATCAACCTCTCACATGTTTAAGCTGCGGGAGATTTCACTTGTCATGTTTGCATAGTAAGCTAACGATTGATAAGACGATGTCAGAGGAATTGGTGCGCAAATTATCATCACTCACCAATCAGTGCTGTGCACGATTGCAAAGTGAAAGCAAAAAACAAGCGCAAATTCAAACGATTTCAATATGTCACATATTGACAGTGGCTCACCAATGCCAATGACATAATTACCCAGCTAAATTTCCAAAAGAATGCAAAAGCATTGACATATATTTTTCCTTCCTACGATAGGCCGACGGGCAGGGCAGGGCAGCCCGACTGGAAAAATCGCTAGCCCCGGGACGTCGGGCTAGCGATTTTGCGAGCCCTGTATCTGATTGAGGAATCACTCATCTTTGGAAAAGAGAGTTTATTACAGAGAAATGGCTCTTTCCTAAATAAAAGCTATACTATACGCTTCTTCTGGGCTATATTCTCAGCAGCATATTAAACATACAGTGGGGCAAAAAAGTATTTAGTCAGCCACCGATTGTGCAAGTTCCCCCACTTAAAATGATGACAGAGGTCAGTAATTTGCACCAGAGGTACACTTCAACTGTGAGAGACAGAATGTGAAAAAAAAATCCATGAATTCACATGGTAGGATTTGTAAAGAATTTATTCGTAAATCAGGGTGGAAAATAAGTATTTGGTCACCTCAAACAAGGAAAATCCCTGGCTCTCACAGACCTGTAACGTCTTCTGTAAGAAGCTTTTCTGTCCCCCACTCGTTACCTGTATGAATGGCACCTGTTTGACCTCATCATCTGTATAAAAGACACCTGTCCACAGTCTCAACCAGTCAGACTCCAAACTCCGCCATGGCCAAGACCAAAGAGCTTTCGAAGGACACCAGGAAAAGAATTGTAGACCTGCACCAGACTGGGAAGAGTGAATCTACAATAGGCAAGCAGCTTGGTGTGAAAAAATCAACTGTGGGAGCAATCATCAGAAAATGGAAGACATACAAGACCACTGATAATCTCCCTCGATCTGGGGCTCCACGCAAGATCTCATCCCGTGGGGTCAAAATGATCATGAGAACGGTGAGCAAAGATCCCAGAACCACACGGGGGGACCTGGTGAATGACCTGCAGAGAGCTGGGACCAAAGTAACAAAGGTCACCATCAGTAACACACTACAATGGCAGGGAATCAAATCCCGCAGTGCCAGACGTGTTCCGCTGCTGAAGCCAGTGCATGTCCAGGCCCGTCTGAAGTTTGCCAGAGAGCACATGGATGATACAGCAGAGGATTGGGAGAATGTCATGTGGTCAGATGAAACCAAAGGAGAACTTTTTGGTATAAACTCAACTCGTCGTGTTTGGAGGAAGAAGAATACTGAGTTGCATCCCAAGAACACCATACCTACTGTGAAGCATGGGGGTGGAAACATCATGCTATGGGGCTGTTTTTTTCTCCCAAGGGGACAGGACGACTGATCCGTGTTAAGGACAGAATGAATGGGGCCAAGTATCGTGAGATTTTGAGCCAAAACCTCCTTCCATCAGTGAGAACTTTGAAGATGAAACGAGGCTGGGTCTTCCAACATGACAATGATCCAAAACACACCGCCCGGGCAACAAAGGAGTGGCTCCGTAAGAAGCATTTGAAAGTCCTGGAGTGGCCTAGCCAGTCTCCAGACCTCAACCCCATAGAAAATCTGTGGCGGGAGTTGAAAGTCCATGTTGCTCGGCGACAGCCCCAAAACATCACTGCTTTTGAGAAGATCTGCATGGAGGAATGGGCCAAAATACCAGCTACTGTGTGTGCAAACCTGGTAAAGACCTATAGTAAACGTTTGACCTCTGTTATTGCCAACAAAGGTTATGTTACAAAGTATTGAGTTGTATTTTTGTTATTGACCAAATACTTACTTTCCACCCTGATTTACGAATAAATTCTTTACAAATCCTACCATGTGAATTCATGGATTTTTTTTTCACATTCTGTCTCTCACAGTTGAAGTGTACCTCTGGTGCAAATTACTGACCTCTGTCATCATTTTAAGTGGGGGAACTTGCACAATCGGTGGCTGACTAAATACTTTTTTGCCCCACTGTATCAGGTCCTCATAAGGAGAATCATGTGCTAACGGCTGTCTACATGACTCAGGTAAAGTTTGTAGCATGCGTGCTTGTTGTTTTTGTCTGCTTCCACTTGTCTTTGCACTAGGATGATGTCGGAGTAAATGTGCAGTCATATTCGTTGTGTTCCCACTAGTGCTATCAGCGCTAATCTGAAATGAGGTTAACGCCACAACACGGCAAATCTCCGTTAACGAGCTACCGCGGATTGCCCCGTGCGTGGGGCTGGACGCCAACACCTTAACAAGCTAACTGCGCTAACACACTAGTTCCCACCCATGTAATTGAGCATTGGGTGGCACATCCAACATACTGTTTTACTTTAGTCCATGACGCGCATACCTTCAGGGTCATACGTCACATGAAAACCAAAATAGTTCCAAATGCCAGATCTGAATGAGGGTGGGGGAGGTTCAATTTGCCACGTTGCAAGGAGCTTAGCTTCTGTCTGGCTAGCTTCCCTTGCGCTCAGTGAATCTGCGTTCGACTACTCCGCCTAGGCTGCACTGTCGAGCGCAGATCCACTGAGCGCTCAACACAGACAGCACAGTCAGAAGGAAAGTTGATAAAATAAATTAAAAATGTTGTATTGTTCGATACATATGCGTACTGAACCGAAAGCACAGCTAATGCTTCCTTGCAAGGTTATGAGCTGCACTACATGGGAGCACCGCACAGGCGTTTTAGCTGTTTCCCCTTTAAGACCACCATGAATCTTTTTAAGACGCCTTTCTCCAGATTGGTTACCCCTCATGAACTTGAGAAACCTGTGCCAAAGATCAAAAAATTAATGTTTTTATTTTTATTTGACATCATGAAAACACATAAAAAAAAAAAAAGACAAACTTTTCTTTTTTAAAACTCCAGGCATCAAGATGTCATCCTGTTCAGCATCCTCTGTTCCTTCAGCAAGGGTGTCGAACTCCAGGCCTCGAGTGCTGATGCCCTGCAGGTTTTAGATATCACCCTGGGTCAACACACCTGAATCAAATGATTAGTTCATTAACAGGCTTCTGGAGAACCCCAAGGCATGTTGAGGAGGTAATTTAGCCATTTAAATCAGCTGTGTTGGATCAAGGACACATCTAAAACCTGCAGGACACCGGCCCTTGAGGCCTGGAGTTCGACACCTGTGCTTCAAAGCATGAACCTTTCTCTTAGTGCTGTAAGGCAGTCATGCTGTCTCATTCTATATATTTTTAATACATAGAAAACACAATTACTCACTAATGAGTGCGCATTTGTGAGTACAATATTCTTTTTTTTCTAATTAAATAACCTCAAAACACAACTGACTGTACCTTTAAGCATTACTGTTGACGATGTTTAATAAAAACAGGAGAGATATGATTTTGAATAAAGCCACATTTGGCACATTTTAAAGGTTAAATATTCACATAAACTCCACTGTGACTTTCTGCCAGAATGAACCAGCCCGTTAAAACTAATCTTCCTCTCCTCGCTGCTGACTCTGGTCACCCTGATCTTCTTCCTTTCTGCCACAGCCCTGATGTCCTCCAAAAGTCTTCTAGCATCACCTTGTGGCTGAACTGCAGCACTGCAGGTTACAGTTTTTTTCTCTCATCTAATAAAAGCAGCATTATGGAATACACATCCCCATATCCGATACACGATCCATCACACCGCCGTGGGAGGGATGCTGTGCTGGCGTGGAGACGAGCCTTGGCAACAGGCAAATACTACTGTGTGTCGCTATGGTAACCTGTGAACTGGTGAGAGGGAAGAGAGAAGGAGATGTCAAAAACTGAGGGTGGAAAATGAAGGCAGAGGAGATGCTACATAACAAACAGTGATTATGACAACATGTCAGAGAGAATCCCCCCTCGGGATGAGTTCACAAACTGACGATCAAAAAAATCAAATGAGAGAAGCAGGCCGGGAACGCCTCCGGGACACATTCAGTGTTTGTACAGTAAATCTCAGTTTTTATTTCTGTCATCGTCTTTTTTATTATTTTTCCTCTGAGTCGAGCCCCTGATGTGTGACCTGTTTAATGAGCGATAAAATAGGACAGCGTCTTCCTGCTGGGCACTTCTCAGACAAATTCAGTCTCCTCCCACAACGCAGCACAAACACATGGATGAAAACGAGGGGCTCTGCTGTCCAGGGTGACGGGCAGTCTGCCCTCAGAGCACACACTTTCATCACAAATATGGAATCATTTAACACACTTTCATAACCATGGTGTCGCAAAGACAAGCATTACATTTAAACTGGTGTCTTTCTGGGTTCATCTGTGACTTTTAACAATAGAAGAGCAGCTTTTACCAGCCGAGAATGTCACAAAATAAAAGCTGGTCTCATTTGTAAACAACTGCTTATCTCCTCTCGGCTTCATGGCTGTAACTTCCTGCACATATTCAGCTTTGCTTTTCATTTGAGTTGTGTTGTTTGTTCATGTTGGCTTGATGGTAAATGGCCTGTATTTGTATAGCACTTTACTTAGTCCCTAAGGACCCCAAAGCGCTTTACACTACAATCAGTCATTCACCAATTCATACACTGGTGATGGCGAGCTACATTGTAGCCACAGCTGCCCTGGGGCGCACTGACAGAGGCGAGGTTTATGTTCTGTATTTATTAATATAAGTTAAGGTGAATATGTTGCAAAGCACCTTGGGTAATGTAAAAGAAAGAAATGTAAATGTAAATAAAAGAAAGAAATGAGTCCGATTCTTCTCTTCATGCATCATTTTATGTGATCTGAGTCATCAGAGGCTCGTTCAGCTCAATCATCATGTTCACCTGCTAGAAATATGACTGTGCCTTAAGTGCCCAGAAGAACATTGCTGACTAAGTGGGAAACATTGACTTCATAGCAGAGATGCTTCCCCACTGGAGATGTTTTAGGACAGAGGTGTCCAACTCCAGTTCTCAAGAGCTACTGTCCTGGAGATTTTAGATGCAACTTTGTTCTGACACACCCAAATCAAATGGATGGCTTGCTACCAGGCCTTTGCCAAACTTGATGGCATGTAATGTAATCCAATCATTTGATTCAGCTGTGTTGGAGTAGGGATGCATCTAAAATCTGCAGGACTGTAGCTCTCGAGGACTGGAGTTGGACACCCCTGTTTAAAGAGGTAGAGTTGTTAAAGCAGGATCAGAAGAAAAGAGCACATGACTGAAACATAATGTCCCAGAAGTGATCTATTAGATTTAGGTAAAGCGAACCAGTCAATGGTGTCAGTTCCTTCATCCTGAAGGAAGTGTGTGCATACTCTCCACACAAGGTCAGGCATTGTTGTGCACCAAGAGGAACCCAGGACCCCCTGCACCAGCATAGTGTCTGACAGTGAGTCCAAGAATCCAGATGGCTGATGGCAGTCAGGGGGACGTTGCCTAGCATGTAGAGTTCTGAGGTCCCTCCACAGATACCTGTTTAGTTAACTATTTAGGATTTAACTCCCTAGACACTGACCCGCCACCAAATGGGTCATGCTGAACTACGTAAAAGGCAGACATCCTCCACGGCTTCTCCAGATCCATTCACATCTGTCACATGTGCTCAGGGTGAAGCTACTCTCATCTGTGAGAAGCACAAGGTACCAGTGATGCACCAGCCAATTCTGGTATTCTATGGCAAATGCCACTCAGGCTATATGGTGCAGGGCAGTGAGCACAAGGCCCACTAGAGAGCGTTAGGCTGTCAGGCCACCCTCATTAATGTCTGTTTCAATTGTTTAGTTAGGCTACGTTCACACTGCAGGCGAAAGCGCATCAAATCTGACTTTTTTGACCCTATGCGACCCATATCTGATCATGGTATGACAGTGTGAACAGCACAAATCCGATATTTTCAAATCCGATCTCGGTCACTTTTGTATATGGTACTGAATCCGATACATATCTGATATTTTATATAACGACTGCTGTTTGAATGGTCATGTTGCATTAAATCCGTCTTTTACGTCACTGACACAAGTTAGACGCCAATTATCAGCACCGGTGAAGCGCCCGAGAAGACATCGCGAACGCTTCCTGGCCATCCAGTGTAGATGTTAGTGAAACTGTTGGGAAGGCAGCGTTAGAGGAACGTGAACATTTTATTTGTACTGTATAATCTGCAGAAATCTGCAATCCTTTGAAGCACCGCTCCTCTGTAAAACAGCAATAAGGATAATTATTAGGCCATATGTAAATAACAAAATAACTTTATAAGTTAAAGCAAAATTGGGAAACATAAAGTACGAAACAAGTCTTTATATTAAGGGCCATCAGTCAAACGATACTGTTTGGTCTGGGTCTAAACAGAGCGTGTTGTGTGTGACGTCTTTTTTTGCGCATGCGGGCCGCTTTGAGCGTTCACACTAGAGCGCATTTGCTGTCACATTTTATTTGTAGTGTGAACAAGCAGACAAAAAAATCGGATTTGATCAAAAAATCGGAAATAAGCATTAAGACCTGCAGTGTGAACGAAGCCTTAGAGACATTCATGTCAGTGAGCTGCTGGAGGCCAGTTTGTAGCTCTGGCAGCACTTATCCCATTGCTCCTTCCATAAAGGAGAACATACTGATTTTGCTGATGGGTTAAGGCCTTCTATGATCTGTCCAGCTCTCCTAGAGTAACTGCCTGTCTCCTGGAATGTCCTCCATTGTCTTGAAACTGTGCTGGGAGACACAGCAAACCTTCTGACAATGGCAACCTTCATGTCACCGGCAGTGACCTGACCATAGTCAAATACAAAACAAGTGAGAAAAGACGAGGAGAGAAAACTGTCAGGGTGCTCCGCCTGTAAAACCATCCCTGTTTTTGGGGTTGTCTCATTGTTGCCCCTCTTGTGCACCTGTTGTTAATTTCATTACGACCAAAGCACCTGAAACTGATTTAAACCCCTCTGCTACTTAACTGACCAGGTCAACATCCTAGACGTTTCACTGACTCGATGCAACACTCTGGTTAAATGTTCCTTTAATTTTTTGAGTAGTATATGAGCAGAGTGATTTTTGGTTTTTAGCCTTTGCTGTTCCCTTAACCCTCTGGTTTCTACCTGGCCATTTTTGGCCACTTCACTTTTCGGTTTTCAACCATTTTTGTTCTGTTAATGCAAATGGAATGAAACTTTCCAAAGGTGTGTATTTTATTAAAATTTTTTATTTTTCAACATCAGCTCCTTAATAATGTCAATAATATTCACTATACACCAAATTGTTCCCATTTTACTGATTGTGGCCATTTTTGGCCAATTGAAACCCATTATAACCACCTTTTTTGATTCCTTGTTACTGGCAGTACTATAGCATGCAATTTAGGTAAAATTGCTTTCATTCTAAACTCAACACATGAAAATTGTAGTTTTTCATTTTTTCTACCACATGACATCCTTGGCCCATTTTCTGCCAAGCAAGCAATTTCATGTAATATTCTTGGTTTCCACTAGGTGGGGTTGATGGGTTACCACACTCCAATGGACCAATATAATGAAACAATTTTGACATAGGTTTGGTCTTAAGGATCTGATAGTTTGTGTTTGTGCATGACATTGCAGCACAAACATGTATTTGCAAGATAGACTGGAATAAATAATGACGCATCAAACATTACATAGGCTGCAGTGAATTCCTGTGGATGCAGGATATTGAGCTTTGAGGTTCCCAGTCAAACTTAGCTTTGAAGCACATGTGAAAAGCACTTTTACTCTTGTATTTTTCATAAAAAGAGACCATACCCAAAATATTAACTCTAGAAACAAAAACAAAAACAAAAAAAACCCCAATCACAGGACATTTTGCACAGTTCAAACCTGCAGCTGCAGCGCAAACAACAACAAACACTGTTTGTAAACGTGTCCTGGAGTTTATGCAGGTGCAGACGTTGCTACTGCTGTAAGTAAACCTAACAGCTTCCAGACCATTTATTCTGGCAATATGGCAAGAAGGTGGGAGTGTCCCCCCCCCCAAGAGGGACAAAGGGACCCCCTGATGATCCTCTAATCGCCTGAGCCAAGGTGTGAAACTGGGTGTGAACTCTGGCTGATTGGGAACCACACCCAGTTCAAAGCGTATAATATCTAAATTTGAATTATATTTTGGTTTTCATGACTAGGACTGGTGCTAATTTAAAAAATCAAGTCAATGAAAGTAGAAAAATGTTTTAATATATATGAATTTTATAGTATTTTGAAAACGTAAACATGGGTGGTCATTTTTGGCCACGAACAAAATGAGAGGGATTTTTTTTGTTTTTCTGTCACTGCACAAAAAACCAAAGATACATAAAACTCATTGATACTTTTAATTATTGCTATGCATCTAACCTCCATCATGGTTAGAAAATAAATCAGTTTGCATGTATTATTTAGAAAAAAAATGGGGATTTTATGCTTTTATCCCTTTATCCCTTTATCCCTTTGTAAATCATTAAAATTATGTAATTTAACTGGTATTTAAAGGGTTAAAAGTCTGGATTTGAATTAAATTTTTTGTCTTGATGAACAGCACTGATACTAATCTAAAAAATCAAGTCAATGAAAGTAGAAAAATGTTTTAATATATATGAATTTTATAGTATTTTGAAAACGTAAACATGGGTGGTCATTTTTGGCCACGAACAAAATGAGAGGGATTTTTTTTGTTTTTCTGTCACTGCACAAAAAACCAAAGATACATAAAACTCATTGATACTTTTAATTATTGCTATGCATCTAACCTCCATCATGGTTAGAAAATAAATCAGTTTGCATGTATTATTTAGAAAAAAAATGGGGATTTTATGCTTTTATCCCTTTGTAAATCATTAAAATTATGTAATTTAACTGTGATTTAAAGGGTTAAAAGTCTGGATTTGAATTAAATTTTGGTCTTGATGAACAGCGCTGATACTAATCTAAAAAAATCATGTCAAAAAAAGTGGAAATTTTTCTTAATATATATGAATTTTATAGCATTTTGTAAATGTAAACAGGGGGTGGCCATTTTTGGAAGTTTTTATGTTTTTCTGTCACTGCACAAAAAAACAAAGATGTATAAAAGTCATTGATACTTTTAATTATTGTTATACATCTAACCTCCATCATGGTTAGAAAGTAAATCAGATGGCATGTTTTATTTGGAAAAAAATTGGGGTTTTGCGATTTTTTCCATTTATGAGTTCCTAGGATTATGTGATCTAACTGGTATTTAAAGGGTTAAAATTATGAATTTGAATGAAATTTTGGTCTTGATGAACAGCACTGGTACTAATCTAAAAAATCATGTCAAAAAAAGTGGAAATTTTTCTTAATATATATGAATTTTATAGCATTTTGTAAATGTAAACAGGGGGTGGCCATTTTTGGCCACAAACAAGCTGAGAGGAAGTTTTTATGTTTTTCTGTCACTGCACAAAAAAACAAAGATGTATAAAAGTCATTGATACTTTTAATTATTGTTATACATCTAACCTCCATCATGGTTAGAAAGTAAATCAGATGGCATGTTTTATTTGGAAAAAAATTGGGGTTTTGTGATTTTTTCCATTTATGAGTTCCTAGGATTATGTGATCTAACTGGTATTTAAAGGGTTAAAATTATGAATTTGAATGAAATTTTGATTTTCATGAACAGCACTGGTACTAATCTAAAAATCATGTAAAAAAAAGTGGGAATTTTTCTTAATATATATGAATTTTATAGCATTTTGTAAACGTAAACAAGGGGTGGCCATTTTTGGCCACAAACAAGCTGAGAGGAAGTTTTTATGTTTTTCTGTCACTGCACAAAAAAACAAAGATGTATAAAAGTCATTGATACTTTTAATTATTGTTATACATCTAACCTCCATCATGGTTAGAAAGTAAATCAGATGGCATGTTTTATTTGGAAAAAAATTGGGGTTTTGTGATTTTTTCCATTTATGAGTTCCTAGGATTATGTGATCTAACTGGTATTTAAAGGGTTAAAATTATGAATTTGAATGAAATTTTGATTTTCATGAACAGCACTGGTACTAATCTAAAAAATCATGTAAAAAAAAGTGGGAATTTTTCTTAATATATATGAATTTTATAGCATTTTGTAAACGTAAACAAGGGGTGGCCATTTTTGGCCACAAACAAGCTGAGAGGGTAGTGATTTTTATGGAATCCAGAGGGTTAATTGCCTCATAAATAAAGTTATTAAAACTGTTAGGTTGAGATAAGCGCTGGCTGTAGCTGCATTTCTGCATGTATTAACATAATGTCCTCTGAAGGGCTGGAAACATGGCTGTGTGTGCTCTTGTTGGGAATTCAATGTGCCGGACGATGTTCCCTCATGCTGAAAAAATGTGTCCTTCCTTTCCTCGTTCCTCTCCAGGGGTGTGCGTGTGTGCGCTACAGCTCTCTGCGGGCTTTGAAGTCATCTGGTTCAGTTTAAACAGACGCTGCAGTGTAATGTTCAAAGCTTTAATTTTTGTTGTGTGTTTCTTGTAGTTTCAGATATTCATGTTCAGCGTGTCAGGTACAGGTATGAATGTAAATCTCCTCTAACAATGACTTTCTGTTCCACTTGATTTAACCCTTTAAGACCTACCATAGAACCAAGTCTGTCAGAGCTTATCTTTATATTTTTAGATGCTGCGGTACCATTTTAGGGAGTATTTCAAGTTACTATACATCATTACAGCCGTTATATCCCATATTTTAATAAAATGTATGCATTAATTCCATAGTAACTACATAAATTGCAAAAAATGTAATAAACTAGAAAGATTTTTAAATGTTTGTGTTTTTTTTTCAAGTTAGAGAAATTTCAGCAGTATATCCCTCAAAACGGTAAATGCAAAAAAGTTACCCAAAATAGTTTCCAACCACAGAAAATTTATTTTGAGTGTCTTCATAGTTTTATATCGGGGCGATCGTGGCTCAAGAGTTGGGAGTTTGCCTTGTAATCGGAAGGTTGCTGGTTCAAGCCCCGGCTTGGACAGTCTTGGTAAGACACTTCACCTGTTGCCTACTGATGGTGGTCAGAGGGCCCGGTGGCGCCAGTGTCCGGCAGCCTTGCCTCTGTCAGTGAGCCCAGGGCAGCTGTGGCTACAATGTAGCTTGCCATCACCGGTGTGTGAATGGGTGGATGACTGAATGTGTAAAGCGATTTGGGGTCCTTTGGGACTAGTAAAGCGCTATACAAATACAGGCCATTTATTTTTGAGATACACCAATTTCTATACACTGTAGGAAAAACGAAAGCAAATATTATAATGCAAATTTGGGGAAAAAGCATTTTCAAGTTTTGTGAAAATGATGTCACTTCCGGTTTTGGGGAGGTAATGGCGAACGTCAGCTAGATCGCGCTGATGTCTATTCCAACGTAGGAAGTGTTATGAACAGCTGATCGGATCGGCAAAGCGTGTTTCTGGAATATTATGTTTTTGTTGCTGCAAATGCTTTTTATGCAATTTTTGCAAAGCCATATGTGGAAGGAAACCGTGACCTATGACAAGCTGATGGCATAAGATGTAAGTACAATTCCTCCGGTTTTATATGCAATTTTTTTTTATTGCGCTAGCTTATGTGGTTGCAGTTCTACCAGGCTTAAAAAATAGTTACACAAAACGGAGCGTGCCCACTCCGGCTGGCAAGTAAAATATTTAGCAGAGAAGAAGCTTACAGCAAAATATCACCAGTTGTGCAGCTCTTTGAGGCCCCCGTTAGCTCTTTTTCATTTTTAAGTTTTAGTGCATGTTAATACCACCGACCATGGCTGCTAACAAAAATGGTAATCTAGAAATATGGTAATTTGCACATCAAGGTAACTGAGAAACTCTATTTGAAAGTTATTATTCAAAACTTGCAGTCCTGCTGATGTCCAGGAGAGGCAGCAGTGAGTCAGTCCCCATAGACTCCCGTGTTATACCTTTACAGCAGAAATGAAAATGTTTACAACCTGATACACAAACTGTTTTGTCTCTGGATAGCATTTAAAGTTTGCATTTTTAAGGTCGTGGCCTATTTTAACTGACAGCTTCACCACTTCTTTAAAGTCCAACGGTTCAAATTTGTTTCTTTTTTTTGTAGCATTTTTGATGCTTCATACCTTCATCAGTCCAGGAGAACATCTTTAAGCACCAAGAATCCCAAACTGAAGACTAAATGTACATTTTGTTCAGAACTTTTTTTTTTTACCAACTTTGAGTGTCAGTACGATGAATCTATCAAAAAAATTTAACAAACTGCAGCAATCTGATCACACACGTAGTGCTCCTCTACGTGTGTGACGTAGAGGAGCACAAATATGTGTGGGTACCCCAGATTTGTTCTGGTTGGTCTGATAGCCAATAAAGGTTTAAATGCCATATCACAAGCTGCAGTCCTGTGAGCATGCCCACACACTGTGGCTGGTTTTAAAGCACAGAGAGAGGGGGTGCTCATCTTTGATATACAGCCTGTGAGGTGATGCTAGCTCAGCTTTCATGGCTCTAACCACAGTGTAAGCAGGTTCCTGAAGGCCTGCTGTTGCTGGCACAAGTCGCACAGGGTCAAATCTCATCAGAGCGCAACAGCATCATGACACAAAGGACAAACCAACAGAATGATAATCAGCTGTTATTTAACGAGCTTCTGCCTCCTCCTCAGGACTTTACGTCCAATAGCCCCTCCACGTTGGTGTATGTCTGTGTGTGTGTGTGTGTGTGTTTGCTTGTGTGTGCGTGCGTGCGTGCGTGCGTGTGTGTGTGTGTGTGTGAGAAAGAGAGAGAGAGAGACAGAGCAGAACACTTAAATCCTTTTTTTAAAATGCTTTTCACTCTTAATACCCTTGCCTGAGAGAGAAGATGAGTGATATTCACTCAGAACAGGAGGGGTGGTGGTAATGGGGGTGGGGGGCTTATGAACAGCTGTCAATTAAAAAACCCTCGACACAATCAGTTTTCTGTCCCGTCCATCACACTGATCCATCTCAGGTGACGTCCTACCCTTCTCCTCCCTCCTCTCCTCCCTTATCCCTCCTCCCTCTTCTCCTCCCTCCTCTCTTCTCTCCTCCCTGCACTTCCTTTATGACTCTGATGTCTGTGGAGAGCAGCAGAGGTTGTTGTTATTATTTCTCTGAGGCTGTAATCCCCTCTCTTCCCCCCTGCAGCCTCTGTTGAATTATTGTAGATTTGACTCTGTGTGTGTGTGTGTGTGTGTGTGTGTGTGTGTGTGTGGTTAATATCCTGTGTAGGCTGCTGTGAACAAGCACAGATTTTTTTTTTTTGTGATCTGCATCCCCGAGGGCTTTTGAACACATGCATTGAGGTGGGTGGGATGGAGGAGGGGAGGCCCTCGCCCTGTGTGTGTGTGTGTTTGTGTGTATGATGGGGTTTACCCAGGGTGCACGTTAAAGCTGGAGGTGCAATACGTGACCAGTGGAGACTGATGATTGGCCCACAGCCCCTCCAGTCGCAGTCACCTTTTTCTATTCCATACAGATGATGTATGTATATATATATATATATATATATATATATATATATATATTTATATATATATATATATATATATATATATATATTTATATATATATATTTGGGGTGCAACAATACACAAAATTCACGGTTTGGTTCGGTTCGATACTTTGGTGTCACGGTTCGATATTTTTTCGATACAAAAAAAAAATGTTCATGCCTTTTTAATTTGTCATTTATTAAAATTATAAATATATATTTTAACTCAAAAGTACAGTTTTTAAATTTAATGTTGCTGAAACAACAACAAAGGGATAAAAAAGTAAATCTATCTGATCGAGAAATCAGATAGATCACTCATCTTTGGAAAACAGAGTTTATTACAGAGAAAGGGCTCTTTCCAAAATAAAAGCTATACTATACGCTTTTTCTGGGGTATACTCTCAGCAGCATATTAAACATATCGGGGCGATCGTGGCTCAAGAGTTGGGAGTTCGCCTTGTAATCGGAAGGTTGCCGGTTCGAGCCCCGGCTTGAACAGTCTCGGTCATTGTGTCCTTGGGCAAGACACTTCACCCGTTGCTGGTGGTGGTCAGAGGGCCCGGTGGCGCCAGTGTCCGGCAGCCTCGCCTCTGTCAGTGCGCCCCAGGGTGGCTGTGGCTACAATGTAGCTTGCCATCACCAGTGCGTGAATGGGTGGATGACTGGATATGTAAAGCGCTATATAAATACAGGCCATTTACCATTTACCATATCAGGTCCCCATAAGGAGGATCATGTGCTAACGGCTGTCTAAATGACTCGGCTAAAGTTTGTAGCATGCGTGCTTGTTGTTTTTGTCTGCTTCCACTTGTCTTTGCACTAGGATGATGTTGGAGTAAATGTGCAGTCATATTCGTTGTGTTCCCACTAGTGCTGTCAGCGTAAATTTCGTTGAAATGACGTTGATTGAATCTTTATTTTGAACATGTTAAAAAAGTACAACAACATAAAATTAAAAGAGACAAATACACAAAGCAAAACAAAAAGAAAATGAGCAACCACAACTACAAATAATTTTCATGTTCAAAAAGGAGCAGGAAGAAGCATAAGCTTATTTAATCCCACCCCTTTTCCACTATCTAGTAATCAATAGACTACAGAAATACCTCCTTGCAATTACATTATATGTCATGTGTATTTTTTTTATTATTATTATTATTATTATTATTATTATTATTATTATTATTTTTTATATATATACATATATGTTTCTATCTATCCATACATACGTATATACACATACGCACAGCATATACACATTTTCAATAACCCCATTAACACCTCAAAGGATACACAACCTACAAATATATATACCCATACCAACATACCCGTGCAACCGCACACACATATTAGACAAGAACACCCTATCAAATCTCCACCTCTTCCCTGTACCCTGTAAAAACCATCACCTTAAACCGCTTTTTAAACTGTGCCATGCTCGGACATTGCTTTATATCTTTACTTAGTCTGTTCCACAGCTTCACTCCACACACAGAGATGCAAAAACTTTTTAATGTTGTACGGATACGAGGATGTTAACGCCACAACACGGCAAATCTCCGTTAACGAGCTACCGCGGATCGCCCCGTGCGTGGGGCTGGACGGCCAACACGTTAACGAGCTAACTGCGCTAACGCACTAGTTCCCACCAATGTAATTGAGCATTGCGTGGCACATCCGACATACTGTTTTACTTTTGTCCATGACGCGCTTACCTTCAGGGTCATACGTCACATGAAAACCAAAATAGTTCCAAACACCAGATCTGAATGAGTGTGGGAGAGGTTCAATTTGCCATGTTGCAACGACAGTGTCATGATCCTGGGTCTTTTGACCCAGCGTTTTAAGTTTGAGTTTATTTTGTTCATTAGGTTATCTAAGTTCATTTGTTTATTAGATTCCCCTTGTGTATCCAACCCCTGTTAAGTCTCCCTTGTCCTTCATGTGCTTCATGTCTGTGTTTCTTATGTTGTCATGTTTGCGTTTCATTATGTTTTCCATTTTATTTTGAAAGAGGTCCTGTGTTCCTGCATTTTGTTTTACTCTTCCCCTGTGGCGTTGTTATGTTCATGTTGTGTCTACTGTGCCTTTCTGTTCCATGTTTCAGGTCCCTATGTTCTGTCTCCCCAGTCTGTTAAGTTTACATGTCTTGAGTTCCGTCAGTGTGTTTCCTGTTTTACTTTCACAGTCTGTCCTATGTTAATGTTTCTAGTTTTGCTTCCCTTGTCTCGTCCTGCCTAATTACTCCCAGCTGTGCTCTCCTCCTGTGGCTCATTCCCCCTCGTTATCCCTCAGTGTATTTAAGCCCCATGTTTCTCTTTGTCAGTGTTGCGTCCTCCCTCATAGCTGTGTGATTTTTTTCCCTGTGGTGCCTTGTGCTTTAGTTTTCCCAGTTTAGTTTTGTATTGTTTTTCGTGTCCCACTCCACACCAGCAATAAAGCTGTGTTTTTTGAGTTTACTTTTTGTCTCTGCGAGTTTGCGTTTGGGTCCTACTCTTGCCTGCACTCAGCCGTATTGTGACAGACAGCTTAACTTCTGTCTCGCAAGCTTGCCCTGCGCTTAGTGAATCTGCATTCGACTATTCCGCCTAAGCTGCACTGTCGAGCGCAGATCCACTGAGTGCTCAACACAGACAGCATCGTCAGAAGAAAAGTTGATAAAATAAATTAAAAATTTTGTATTGTTCGATACATATGCGTACCGAACCGAAAGCACTGTATCGAACGGTTCAATATCAATACGAGTATTGTTGCACCCCTAAAAAAAAATATAAATATATATATATATATATATATATATATATATATATATATATATATATATATGCTGACAAAAGTCATTAGTGCTGACAGCACTAATGTATATTTTCTGTCATTAATCTTACACAATCACTGATTATTTCTGTCTTGGTTTTGATGATTTTTCCTAAACTGTGCTGAATTCCTAGACAAATGTTCAGTACTTTAGCTCCAACATTATTTACTTCTCCATGATTAAAGTGTTAGCACTTTATGAGCTTTGAGTGGAATGATTCCTGCAGGAAAAAACGATTCCTCCGGGTTCCAGGTATGAATTCAGAACCAGGTGCAAAAGAAGAAATGAAACCCTGATGTGAACCACTGACTTGTGAGCAGCAGGAACGCTCATTAGCTTTTAAATGTTAAAAATTAGTATCACAGGAGCTTTTGGTTTTAAAGCATGAGCATGAAAGTGTCCTCTAATTATGTTAATGAAGCTAATATTTGTTTTAAGCTTAGCTGATTGTGGATTTTAAAGCTTTGAGTTTTCTGGAAACGAACCAGCAGATCAAACAAAGTTTTTCAGCCCAGCAAGACATTTCTGCTCAAATGGAGAAAAGAAGTGAAGCAGAGGTAAGGGCTGATCTTCATCTTTGTCATCATCTTCATCATCATCATCATCATCATCAGTGCGCCTGCAGCCTCGCCAGGTAAATCTCCAGCAGCCCTTTCTGTGCAAGCCGGTGTGCTGAGAGAACATCACATCACGCCTCAGCATCAGCTTGCATCACAAATGCAAAACAACACGCTCCTCCTCGCTCTGCTACAGCGTCCTCTGTCCACTCCTGCTCAGCGCTGTGATGTGCACTCTCATGCCTTAGCACGCAAACTGGTCCTCACAGAGACAGAAGTACAAGCGTGCACACACACACAGACACACACACAGGAGGAGGAGGCAGATAGATAGGAATCCATTTTAAATTGCTGCCATGTTGACGCTGATGGTCAGTTTTCCAGCAAGAATGATCTCAGACTGAATTTCAGACCACAGTGCAGAGCATCCTGAAGGACCTGGACACAAGATTCCAGGATTCCAGCTCTGTTTTAATGAGTTACATCGTCAGCCTGAAACGCTCTGCCTGTTTGGGCTGAAGCTGAACTTGGCCTCCTCCTACACATCAGCATCTGCTCACAGGCTTGCTGACAAATCTCACCAAACCAATCATACTAACAAACGCTGCCTCGACCTCCACCAAGCACACACACACACACACACACACACACACACACACACACACAGCTCTTTAAATCCCTGCTCGGCTATATTTCTCAGCACCGATTTCCAAATCCATTTAGCAGCATCTGCAGCCTTTTCTGCACATAATCTGCGTGCACGCTCTAAGCCGCCACAGAAACTGTTACTTTAAATGAGTGGCACGCATGACGTGGTGTCCTTGATTTTCCTGCTTGCACATGTCCTCTCTCTGCGTTATTATGCAGGCATCTGCTGTCAAGACTTCTTAAACTCATCACAGTGCTCCCCCCTCCACGCCACTCTCTGCATGCAGCCCTGAGCCTATAAACACACACACATGTATTTAACACACACACATGCGAGCACTCCGTGTGAAACGTGCGCACATACGCACACGCGCGCACACACACACAGATGTGGTGATGTGAGGTTGGTGACGCTCCCTCAGGTGTTGCAGAGTCTGACTCAGGCCTACTGTCATCCCAGCAGTGTGCTGCTCGTCTCCACATGGGCACTGAATCTGACATTTCTCTGCTACTGTACCGACACACACACACACACATACACACACACGCGGTTCTGTGTCTGGAAGAACCCACGCAGATAAATGTTTCTGGAAGAACGCAGAACTTTGAGCTGTTTCTCATGTTTTAGACCCAGTTTTATCCTTCCTGGTGTTGTCTGTCTCCTGGTTTCCACTTCCTGTCTTTCTTGCCTGTGCCTCTGATTCGCTGATTGTTCCCACATCTTTCTCATTCTTCCTTCAGCCCAATGGAGGAGTCGAGGAGAGGAACTGAACATGCACAATCTGAGAAATAAGAAGGGGAGTAGTTTTGTGTTTTTCCTTCATCATTTTCTTTGTTTGTGCTCTTCATCGTCCTCAGGTGTTCCTCCATTTAATGTTTTTCTCTGGTTTGTTTTGTTGATGCTCTGCATGCTTTTGTGTCCTCTCTGTGACCTTCATTTCTTTGTCAGGGGGACAGAAAGTACTTTGATGACTGGCACCAATCAAACGGACGATCTACCCTGACCTGCAACAAACCAAAGAACAATAATCATATGAACACTAGATAACGTGACAACAGTGTCAGCCTCAGAGAGCTGCAGCTGTAGATATAAGCAGGTGTTATCTGCTGTTCATAGGCTGGAGGGTGAATCATCCAGCTGTGCTCCGGCATTTATTTGGGGTGTTTTCATCCTTTGTGTCCTTTTTGTTTCATAATGCTTGAGTTGATTGTTTCTTTTGTTGCCTTTATTTGATAACAGAACAGTGAAGACAGGCAGGAAAGTGAGTGCTGGTCAGACTCAAATCCAAGCTGCCACACTCCAATCATGTGGCTTATGGTCACCTGCCCACTACTGAGCTTTTCTCATTTCTTCAGCACTGTCGTTATCTCCTTTATTGTGATGGGTTATCTCTCAGTCCTCTTATTAAATAACTGGACAAAATTTAATTGTTTGCAAGTTTGTTGGGTTTTTTGTTGTCTCTCTGCTGTAGCATTATTTTAGCTAAGGCTGGTCAGTCTTGCATGTGTGGACCTAACCACAGATTCCAGAATAAGAATACTGTGTGCTGATGGGAGGAGGCAGGAACTTGAAACAGAGAGGAACCAAAGTCCTAGGTGAGGTGTTTCAGGCACTGGGAGGAGACGCTGGAGCAGACACAGGACATGGTGATTTGATCTGGGATAGGAGCTAGAGCAGGCTGTTTGATCCACTGGGCAGGACATAGAACCCCAAATTGTTCCTGATGGGTTCATTGGGGTGAATGTAAGATAGAAACCACTCTGGCTGCTGAAGCAGAGCAGAAAAGGAGTGCTAAATAACAACCAGTCCTTTCAGTCTGAGGACCTCAGGGCCTCAGTGTCCCCCAGAGGAGCCATTGGAAGTGTCTGCCCCTTCTTCTCCAATGACCGGAGCAGAGGAAGTGTCCAAAAGAAGATGGAACCAAACTATACACACAACAAGTTGCTCACAGCCTCTGGATCCTTGTAACACTTACTGATCTTTAAACAGATGAAAAACTGGTGCTTCTCTGGTATTTAAAAGTAGAGTTGCTTGTCTCTGTGCCTCTGCTGTGTTTAAATGAGAACTTCTTTGTTGTGTGGCTGACCTGCAGACCTGATGCGTGTCTGCAGTTTTTTTAAGAAGCTGTGTTGTTGTTATCAGCTGCAGCAGCTCTGAACTGTGACTTTGTAATTAGAGAGCTAATTTGTGAGCTGCCGTCGTTATGGATTCTTGTTGTTAGTGGTTACCTGTTGTTATGGTTACCGTTTCCCTGTGTAGCTGGTAACAGGACCTGGAGTACCGCAGAGTGGGACTCAGCTCCAACTCCTACACATGTTCATCAGGATGGCTGAGGTTTGGGACATTCTGTGACTGAACCTCCGTCAGTAACACAGCAGGATGCTTCCAACTTGGAGTTCAGACTTTGCACACCTTAGGCCTTAAAAACAGCCATTTCGTTTTTTACACATGAACTGGAGGTGGGGATGAAAACAATCTGCTGTAAAATACATAATCAGTTCAATTGTTTTTTTGTTTTTGTTTTTTTATTTAAGCTAATACTACAAAATAAAAAGTTTATATAACTACATGAATCTGCTCTCCTTCCTTTGCCCCGAAGGAGCAGTCACTGACCACAGTCACATGCAGGAGCTGTTTTTGTGATGGGGGTTTTTATTCAGCACCTGAAATCTGTCAGCAGCTGATGCCAGAAAGGTTTGTGCCTTCATGTCCCTCACAGGATGATTCCTGCACACTTCCTTCAGAACATCTTCGTGTTTTGCGGGTGTTTTGACAAAGTCAGCAGACCTAGGTAAGTCCAGCCTGTGCCAACTTGGTTTTTCACAGAGACATTCATATTGGCTCATACACACCTGAGTAAAACACAAGACAGAAAACTGGCTGGATTTTTTTTTATTTCAGTGACCTCGGGCTCAGGGTGGGGCAGCACAACAAACTGACTTGTTTACGTGATATAGTTATTTATACGTGTTTTTTTCTTTTGATGTGTTGTTACACGCCTGCAGCCTGGCCTTAACATTTTCACATGTATATATAATTATGCTTAAAGGTCAGCATGTGGAAGCATAACATTAAAACCAGAAGCCACCGCACAGCCCCTGGAAGATCAATGACATGAACAACACTCCGAGCTTCAGCGAGAACGTCATGGATGCGCCTTTACGCGCGGACCACAGTGCCCAGCTGTTCGATGAGGACAGGTGCAGAATTTGTTATGTTCATGGTGTCAGGATATAAGGTTGGACCAAGAGCTTTCAGATTTAAACACAACCACTCCAGTGTTTGTATATTCTTTATGTAGCACTTGTGACTGCACCTGCTGCCATGACCACAGGTCTTAGGAGAAGATTTCTCATAATAATAGAACACAGTTAAAGCCCTCCTTCCCTCTGGGCCTCTGAAACCTGCAGATCAGACACATGTGAACATCACATTAGGATGCAGCAAAATAATCTCTTATCTCTGTGCTAATCATTTGCTCTTTTCTCATGTCCCTGTTTGTTTCTGCTTCTCCTCCTCCCCCCCGATTTTATACCTCACAGCATCCAGCTACAGTTTCATGTTTTTGGAGCGCCCGCATGACAAACATGATAAAGTTTATTGTAAAAACCTCCTAATGGCTGTATCCAGTGCGTGAAATCGCTGTGTTGCCAGTGGCCAGTCACACAGTGGGATGGGTGATGGTGGGATATTATTCATGGCTGCAGGAGTCTGAGAACAGTGCATTAATCCAGGGGCGGGGAGATGCACAAAGTTCTTATCATGATGAGGCTGCGGCATTAGATAAAGAAACGGATAAATATAGTGCTCATGCTTTGTTTTGCTAATCCACCCAGAGGGCTGAGAAACTAACCTTTTAAATAGGTCGCCCTCCTCTGCTTTTAGAAACAAGCGCTCCGGCTCTCTGTGTCCACCAGCGTGCATCTGCGTGTCCTTTGTAGGATTTTGGATGTTCAGTCGGTGCACTCTGAACAGTACTCGGTTAAAGATCTTACATTAGAGGTGAGGTAGCAGGAGGGGTCTCAGTGGTGATGCTTCTTAAAACCAGGAATTTAACTTAGGAGACTGCAGTTTGTATTCTTCTTATTTCTTTTTTTTTTTGTTATTAATGGTAAAATGGTAAATGGCCTATATTTGTATAGCACTTTACTAGTCCCTAAGGACCCCAAAGCGCTTTACACATTCAGTCATCCACACATTCACACACTGTTGATGGCAAGCTACATTGTAGCCACAGGCACCCTGGATCGCTTTGACAGAGGCACTGCAAATGCTGCCAAAATATTACCAGATCAGATTGTTCCCTGAATCTGAGTTACTGCCTGAATACAAAGCTCTGTTACGTTTGCTTTTCCTTTATGTCTAAAATGTTCACCTAACATAGAACCAGAGATCTTATTTCTTATGAAACATTTGCACTGTTTTGTTTTTCAACCATTCAACCATAAATAGCACCGGAACCTTGATCGCACCCTGACAGTACAATCAAGAATCCTCAGTCTAATCACATCTGCATACTGTCGCTCATAAAAAGAGACATGCCAATTATATTTAAACAAAAGCAGTAGGATAATGTCAGACACAGTTTTCTGTTTTTTTGGTTGGCTTAAGCGACCCTGCACAATACCTGGCCTGGCTCTGCTGGAGGTTTCTTCTTATTAAAAGCGTTTTTTTTCCCTTCCCACTGTCGCCAAAATGCTTGCTCACAGGGGGTCATATGATTGCTGGGTTTTTCCTGTGTGTATTATTGTAGGGTGTACCTTACAATATAAAGCACCTGGAGGCGACTGTTTTGATTTGGCGCTGTATAAATAAAATTGAATTGAACTGAACTGATTGGAAATACTGCTTAAATGTTGTGTACTGTGTGTAGGTTTTTTATACTATAAGAGCCAGAAAGCAACACCTGTGTCTGAAACATGAAGCTGAGTTTCCTTTTGGGGTGTTTATAAGGAATAATCTGACCAATAATATGGCTGCCTTCAGGTTTTTGTACTAACACAACATCTAGGAAATTTGAGCTCTGGTTTTGCTGAGTGAACCTAAAGTCATGAACTCTGGGTAGTGACTGAGAGAATGAAACCTAACCGGTAAGGTTAAGTTAACATCTTCTCTTCTATTCAGAAGACCAGAATACCATCCATGAAGTTTGAGGGGCAGTTTTGTATTTTATTTGGATATTGCTGAGCAGTGACTGAAGTTCTCTAGACATCAACAGCAAGATACTGAAAAGCACAAGAAAAAAAAAGTTCAAACTTATCATGAATTTCTCATAAAACCAACAAAAATAATGATTAAAAAGATGATTAAACGCAGAATAAACTCCACAGAACACAGAAACAAGGATCTTTCAGCAAAAACAGAAAATGATGCTCCAGCTTGTTGCTGGTTAATGATTACAGTGTTGACATAAAGACTCACATGAGATCCAAACATGATAGTACAAGAACTCACTTCAACCATAAACTAACAGCTGACCAGCAGTGGTGGACTGACGGGGATGTTTCTATATGTGCAGACAAACATGGGTTTGTGTTTTAAAGAAAAGCTGTATCCATCTCCTTCAGAGCCAGCAGGATGAGACAGAGTGTGGCCCCAGGGCCGAGCCAGCAGCAGCAGAGCAGCAGAGGACACGAGCATAAAGGAAACAAAGAGGCACGCATGAAAGCCGCGAGTCCATGGATGCCATCATGTGGAAAGCAGGCCTTTATGCTCACACTGTAAGGAGATGGATGTGTGCGCAATAAGGAGACCTGAAAGCTTGCACACGTGTGCTGCTGTGGCAGTAAAACACAAAAAGGAAGGTCTGATGTTGTGTAAGGAGTGAAAATAAAAACAAAATGACAGAAAGAAATCACCACATGACCTCACAGCATCTCAGTTTATTCTGTTTTTCAGAATAAACTGAAGCATGGATTTGTGTCCACAAAAACCAGCGAGGTCATTTGAGGTAGTGTTAGTCAGTGCTAATCCTCACTCCTGTTAAGGGTTATATACAGACACCAAAACAGCTTCTGCATCAGCCTGTCAGTATGTTTATGTTAACAGGACAGAGGAACAGCAGCGTGTGGTTTCAGATGGAATTTCATGGTTGCTGTCCTCCGCAAACAGGTGGGCTTCAGGCTGAGTGTGCAAGCAGGTTGGGCTGTCTCTGTATTAGCAACCAATGCAAGGAGATCACAGATGGCTGACAGGGAGAGGTCAGAGTGACAGGAAACAGGAGCAAAGGTTTATAAATCAAGACAAAACAAACTTCGTGGAAATAAAAAGTTTTCATGTATCTTCTTCTCCAACACTGAAATACTTACTCTGTTCTGTCCTTGGGCAGCTGTGGCGCTCGTAACCTTCGACCTCTTCACTCACACTGCCTGACAACCTCACAGGTGTGTACCGGGTGGGAGCGCGCAGGTGAGACGTGGGCTTTTTGCCACAGACCGTCATGTTGTGTTGGATCTGACTTTGATCTTTGAGGTTTTCAGTGACATTTTTAAACCGTCGCTGTTTGCACGTGCACGCGGACTGTCCCCTGCGCAGAAATCCAAATAAATGAAAGTGAATATTAAAAAAATGAGATGGTCAGTGCGCGCGCTTTGTCCCCACCGGGGGCTCTCTCCCAGTGAGAGAGAGAGAGAGAGAGAGCAGCAGCGCAGCAGGTCGAGCAACACTTTTGACGTCAGGGTGATCACTGCTGCCTCTCTCTCTCTCTCTCTCTCTCTCTCTCTCTCTCTCTCTCTCTCTCTCTCTGTGTATCATCCGGGTCTTCTTCTCCTTTTGTGCGCTTTTCCCGTCCGTTTGGCGCAGACGTGCGGCGGCTCGGAGCCTGAAGAACAGAAGACCCTTCACAGATGCGGTCCCTTGAGTAGGAGCTGCAGGAGCTGCGTCTCCCCCGCTGCTCCTCTCTGTGAGTTTCCTGGAGGATGTTCGCGCTCAGGATCAACAAGTCTCTCCTGCTCTGCGCGCTGTAACTGTGGATGGCTGCGGGATGGAGATAGCCTTGGTGAGCTTTGAGAACGGCGGCGCAAAAGGGAGCGGTGGAGGAGGAGGTGGAGGCAACAATGCCGAGGAGAGCTGCCGGAACGCGCTGGATGTCCCTCAGCCGGGCTTCGTTCAAGGCGGGCGGGGAGAGGACTACAGCAAGGAGCTGAACACCCGGGGCGGCCCGCAGCCGCCGCACAGCCCCTGGAAGATCAATGACATGAACAACACTCTGAGCTGCAGTGAGAACGCCATGGATGCGCTTTTACGCGCGGACCACAGTCCCCACCTGTTCGACGAGGACATGCTGGACATGGACATGGATACAGAGAGCAACGAGAGGGTGCTCATCAACATCGCGGGTCTGAGGTACGAGACCCAGCTGGGTACCCTCAACCAGTTTCCTGACACTTTATTGGGAGACCCCGCTAAGAGGATCAAGTACTTTGACCCGCTCCGGAACGAGTACTTCTTCGACCGGAACCGGCCGAGCTTCGACGGGATACTGTATTTTTATCAGTCCGGAGGAAAAATCCGGAGACCCGTCAACGTGTCCATAGACGTGTTTGCGGACGAGATCCGGTTCTACCAGCTGGGGGAGGAGGCCATGGACCGGTTCCGCGAGGATGAGGGCTTCATTAAAGAGGAGGAGAAGCCGCTGCCGCAGAACGAGTTCCAGAAGCAGGTCTGGCTCATCTTCGAGTACCCGGAGAGTTCCAGCCCGGCCCGGGGCATCGCCATCGTGTCCGTGATCGTCATCACCATATCCATCATCACCTTCTGCCTGGAAACGCTGCCGGAATTCAGGGATGAGAGGGAGCTGGCGGTCACCAGCCGTCTGGACAACAGCACGGCGCCCCGGCCGTCGCTCACCTTCACCGACCCCTTCTTCATCATCGAGACCACGTGCGTCATCTGGTTTACCTTCGAGCTCATCGTGCGCTTTTTTGCGTGCCCCAGCAAGTCCGAGTTCTCCAAGACCATCATGAACATCATCGACATCATGTCCATCATGCCTTACTTCATCACCGTGGGCACGGAGCTGGCGGAGCAGCAGGGCCAGGAGCACCAGAACGGTCAGCAGGCCATGTCTCTAGCCATCCTGAGGGTCATCCGCTTGGTCCGGGTCTTCCGCATCTTCAAGCTGTCCCGACACTCCAAAGGGCTGCAGATCCTGGGCCAGACTCTGAAGGCCAGCATGCGCGAGCTTGGCCTGCTCATCTTCTTTCTCTTCATCGGGGTCATCCTCTTCTCCAGCGCTGTGTACTTCGCCGAAGCTGACGAGCCGGAGTCCCACTTCTCCAGCATCCCCGACGCCTTCTGGTGGGCGGTAGTCACCATGACGACTGTGGGTTACGGTGACATGAGGCCGGTGACAGTCGGGGGGAAGATCGTGGGCTCTCTGTGCGCCATCGCCGGAGTGCTGACCATCGCGCTGCCGGTGCCCGTCATCGTGTCCAACTTCAACTACTTCTACCACCGGGAGACGGACCAGGATCAGTCCTCCCTGAAGGACGAGCCCAACAGCGGCAGAGAGAGCCCCGAGCTTAAGCGCAAAGGCAGCAAAGCGTCCGTGAAGTCTCAGGATGTGGAAAACAACGAGGCGGGCGCTTCGGTGGAGAAAACGAACATCAAAGCAAACAGCAGCGTGGACTTCAAGAGATCCCTTTACGCGTTCTGTCTGGACACGCGGGAGACGGACCTGTAGCCGTGCACGAGCACACCTGGGCTTAAAGCAGATACAGTCGTGTAGAATAAACCCCGTTAATGGGCTCTTAAGTCTTTGCACATTGCAGTTGGAGGATCAACACATTGCAATCCTGAAAAGTTTTAAGAGGGTTGGTTTATAAAAAGCACACTTTAATCCCCATCATCTGGTAAGCACGACAGTTAAAAGTGCGGAGTTATGAACGAGCTGCAGCGCATGTGATGCAACACAGGGGCCCTTTAATAAAGCAGGGACACCTGCAGAGCATCAAATCTAACTCATGGATGAATTAGAGGGAAGTGGGACATCAGATGCTGCAGATAATCAGGGACAAGCACGACTCGGAATAATTACTTGACACACTGAGAGGATTACCGGGACCAACCAGACTGTGTATATAATGCAGGACGCAGACCACATTCAGTAGTGCAACAACAACAACAACAACAACAACAAATAATAATAATAATAATAATAATAATAATAATAATAATAATAATAATAATAATTTCCCAACTGTGATGTTTATACTGGCAGCAGACGTGTAAATATTCCCCACAGGCTGCTCTTATTGTAGAAAAACAAAAGTATATTTTTGAGATGCAGACACCTGTTTTCCTTCACTCAGGTTCTGTTTAAATCAGAGAGGGTTTGGGGGGGACCTCAGCCTTGAACTTTTAAATAAAGAACATTTGGGATTTTTTTTTTAAACTGAGGGAACAACAGCCAAGAAAAGAGGACAGAGCAGAAACCGTCTGGAGAGATCGAGCATCAGCAATACCAGGTGAGAACATGTGAGCACATTTTGACGTTTAAGAGTTTTTATGTAATGACATGCTCAGTAGTGTGCACGTGAGGCACAGTCATGTCGCCGGGAGCTGTCCTTTCAGCACCACGCGCTCCTCTGTATGGAGTCCCATTGATGCCAAATTTCAAGTTACAAAATTCAATTATATCTTAAATTTAAATGAAATTTTATTTTTGTCTATTAAAAACAAAGCATACAAACTTCTTCTCTATATTATTTAAATATGTACAAATTTTGGTTATATTCATATTGCATCAGACCATAATTACAGTCACCTGAGTGACACTTTAGATTATATACTATACTGCACTTGACAACAGTGGGGGAAAAATCTCCCTTTTAACAGGAAGAGATATGTGTCAGAAACAGGATTAGAGCTTTTTGTTGCCACCTTCAGGCAACAAGAGAAATTACACAAATACTTTTGAGACAGGGCAAGTGTGGCCCTGCTGATCCTATAAAGAGCTCTGCAGACCAATGTCTACATGTTGTTGTGCTGTACTGTCAACAGGGGGAAGTAGTTTGTTGTTGGTTATGTTGTTTAGCTCCACCCACAGAGAAAACAGAAGTGAAAGTAGAGAAAGAATTGCTTTATGATGGCGTGAAAAGAAATTAATCAGCCTGTCTGAGCTTCTTTTTGGATCTTTCATTATTTTTCGTATTTGTGGTGAATTTTCTTTTCAAGTCCTCTCTCATCCATGCGCACGTTTCAACCAATCAGCATACTAACCACACATAGTGTCATCATCTCCAGGATACTCGCTGTGGATTTTATTTCATTTCATTTCATACTTTTTGGCAGGAATCCCCCTTCTGACCTGTTCCTACAGGAGTGTCTCTATTTAACATCTGTCCAAGAATGAGTCCGAGTTTAGGATGTGTTTCATGTTTCATAACACAGCTAAATTATTTCAAGTGTCCTAAGAAAACAATTGATTATTCAGGCAAACATGATAATTACATCATTACTCCAAATATTTTATGGATCCCAGCATGTTTTTTTCCCCAACATACTCAGCTAATAATACAGCTAATCATTTTCTGGAGTGAACATGGATGTCTTCATCATCATGCTAAAGCTAAGAGTCTGGAAACATTACTAAAATGATTGCAGCTTTCACACAGGTTACATGTAGCTTGGTGCCTTCAGAGCTTAGCTCAGTATCAGAGCCGTCTCTGTACCCATACTGTTATCACAGCATTACAAACTAAGCTGCAAATATGTGACCACGTGTTTGTTTCTTTTTTCTGGAGGAGAAGTGACGTGACAACCATCCAGTGTTGCCAACTTAGCGACTTTGTCACTATATTTAGCGAGTTTTCAGACCCCCTAGCAACTTTTTTTCAAAAAAAAAAAGTCGCTAAAAAAGACGTGAAAGCGCGTATCGCTTTTACTCTCAACAAGCAGCGGGTGCTGTAACGCAGTCAGTTCTTCTTTTACTCTTTTACTCTTATGCTGTTTTGTGGATCACAAGGTTTAAAACTACTTATAAACACACACACACAAAGTAACTCCACCAGAGTGCCTATTTCGGGTCCCTTTTGCCGGTCCAAGCCCGGGTAAAGGAGCAGGGTTGGAATTGTGACATTAAAAAAAACAATAATTGCTAAAAGAAATTTAATTCGTAGTTCTAAATAAACTCTAAATGCATTTAGGACGTTTTTTACTGACTTTATGTCTCTTCCACGATGTTATTTCTCTCTCCAACAACATAGGTTACAATTACATTAGCATGACCAATTATGCAAATTAGGTGATGACGTCATTTAGCGACTTGTAGCGACTTTTAGGACAACCAATAGCGATTTTCCTTACTGAGGAGTTGGCAACACTGCAACCATCCATAATATCGAAGCTGAAACCTTTCACCATGTATGCTTGTATGACTCGAGTATTTTCAGCACTGTGATCGTAAACTGGTGGCTTTTCTTCAATATTTCTAAATCCAGCAAGCTTTAAAGGGGCAGCATCTTTAACAATCACACATCTTCTAATTAACCTTAAAATCTGGACATCTGTTTGATGAATCACTTTCACAATATCTCCTGGAGGGCTGCGAACTCTAACTAACCCACTGGTGACTGAAGTTGCTAATCCTCACGGGCTTCGTTAGGTCTCAGGCTATGGAGCACAAAGCCTATGACATGTAACCTCTGATGTGTTAAAAACAGAAGACTTATGCTGGGAAAACAAAACGGTGCCTTTGACCTGCTGGACGGACAAGTTGGAGCTGTTTCAGAGCAGATTAGTGTGAGAGTTACCCCAGAGGAGGGATGTCTTTGTGCAGATATGGGGCAGACTGAACACGGTAACTAAAATGACTTTTTTGGACAAATTAAATGTTGAGCCAGAGTCCAGGTAGATTTAAAATTAAAATGACTCCAACAGTTTGTCAGACTTACAGCTTCCAAATGATGAAAAGACACATCACTGTCTTCATGTACTAAGACCGGTATTTAAAGATGAATATTAATATTTAATATTTAAAGATGAAGGCAAATATTAAACGGAAAGCACTTTCACTTGTTTCATTCATGCTCTGCCTTCCTGTCGTTCAGTTGGACTCAAGCTCCCACCTCCCTCAGTGGAAGGTGGGGATTTGTTATCTTTTATTTTTAGTTTGGGTAAAAGAGGCAGTGCACAGATGGAGTCTGCAGGCGAGAAGCCGTCAGCTGTCACTTTGGGTGTTATCTCTGAAGCAGCTGGGAGCTTCCTGCACATTTGTCCTGGGAGACCGGGGAGTGCTGGAGGTTTGATGGGGGCATCTTAATTCACCAAACAAGTCCACTTTAGATATTTATAGAGGTTTTTATCAAAATTAGGAGAGACTGCACATCACAAAATCTGCATCCCTAATTATAAAGCAGCTTCCTCCTTTGGCCTGATCCTGTCCAGCAAACAAAAACAGCACACAAAGAAACCACCACATCGTTTAGTTTGAAGGAGAATATGGTCTGAATTGGTCAGTTATATTCAGCTTGTCTGAAGTCGGGTAGCAGCAGCAGGCTAAACAGGATATTTCAGATGTCGCATTCCCCAGCAACACCTTCCAGTTTCTCCTTTGGGATCCCGAGGTGTTCTCAGACCAGAGGAGTTAAATATAATCTCTCCTGAGAGTTTTGGGTCTACCCCGGGGTCTCCTCCCAGCTGGGAGAGCACAGAAAGGCTCTCCATCACGTCTGAACCACCTCAGCTGCTTCCCGCACAAAGAAGCAACACTACGAGATCCGTGTAGATGTCCTAAAGCACATTCAACTGAAAGAACTACTGGCTGTTCATGCATCAGTTTGTGGCTGATGGATGCTTACATAATACTCTATTACATTTCCCACACAGCCTTTAGTTTAGTCAGCAATATCTTGCCTTCTATTAGTAGTTGCGTCTGTTACCTCAAATATCGAGAGCAGTTTAAATCCAAAGCTCCTCATTTCTGTAGCTCACCACTGAACATTCGAGTTCAATTTCACAGTCTGCTCCGGCCCATTCTCACTCCCGACGGAATATACTGATGATTTGTCACGCCCCGAGGTGTTCCATGGGAACGCGAAAGGTGATGGTTTGTGTTCTTATGCTACGTGCTGGATTGTGCATGAAATCAAACAGAATGATGCTCCTGCGATAACACATGTTCCAGCCCTGTATTCCAACCCTAACCCTAACCTTAACGCTAACCTTAACCATAACTGTTAACCACCACCTTAATCATGTTAGATAGTGTTTTCCAAAGTGATTTAAGTAAAATAAAAGTACATGTGTAGATTCATTCCAAACGGTTCTCATGTTTCCTCATTTTTCTGAACTCGTAATATAGGGACCTGTTGGGTGGCTGAAAGTGTAATATACAGACAATTTGTCACCTAGCGTAAAATTTTACACTTTGGGAGTGAAAGCGTGTTGTCTGCTTATTTAATCCACACGCTGAAGAAGCAGAGTTCCAGAAAGAAGAAGCTCCTACGTGTTTAGTCAAGTCTTTCTTACAGATGAGTACATGTGAATCTGACGTAACCCAGGTTGGTTTCATTCTATCAGTCACTACCCAGAGTTCACGACTTTAAGGTAGAACTTCAATGTGAACCAAAACTGGAACTTACAGAAACCTCACAGCAGCCATGTTATTGGTCACATGATGTCATTAAAAATGCTCCAAAAGGCTCCAACAGCACAAACACGGTCCAGAGGTCCAGTTAAAGACAGCTAGCAGTTCATGCCACCGGCATCACCTGTCAGTCCTGTCAGTCAAAGAGGCCAAGCCCCTAATAACGCAAACTTTAAGCTTTAATACAATTTTATCTTAAAACTGTTGTTATGAAGGGAGAAATTATCCACAGAGAGAAAACCATTTGTGTATCAGTCTGTAATAATGTTTATTTCGGCTGTGAAGCTTTAACATGGGATTGGGGAATGAGGAACTCAGGAACTGCAGGTTGGTTGCTGTACATGTGAAAATAGCATTTCATTCTAAGCATATTAAGCCCCACATATTATGAATTCAATATGAGACCATATAAGGTAAACTTCAGTTCTGACAGTTCAGCTAACCAATCAGTTGCCCGAGCTTTTCAGGAGGCGATTTTATAGAGAGAATCCAGAAGTGAACTTTCTGTTTCTGGCATCAGAATAAAAAGGTACATTTTTTAAGATTCAAGCTCCACCATTGCACAATGAGCATCTAAATGGTTATTAATGGCTGCATTATCACTTTCTCCATTTCCTTTGTAATAACTTCCAATTTATGAGGCCTTATGATCACTGGCACATCATAACAACTGTCTGTGAGAGACAGCCTGATAAGCAGCTGGAGGAGAAACCCTTCTTTACTTACTGCTTAAAACAACGCTGTCACCGTTTATACCTAATGTTGGCTGCTGATGTTGGGTGAGAACGTTTGGCTCACAGTCATGGATTTGCAGTGAGGGTCGTCCACAGCAAACATAGGGACCATTTCATCAGAGCCGGCTTTGTGCTCGACAGTCGTCATGTAGAAACAGGAAGGAGACAAAATCAAACTGGAGCTGTGGTATGTGGGGTGTTACTGTGATCTTAGAGCTGTCCGAGATCATCCTTCTCCTGGAATGAAGGACTGTGAAAGTCTGTTTTCTTTGGATAAAATTAGCCTTTAAATTTAGTGTTTTGTTGTTCTTCTTGTTAACAGTGCGAGTGAATGAAGTGACCTTTCCTACTTAACAGGCTGAAAGTTCTGGCTGGTATATCTGGCACCGCCTTCGACTGGTTTTTTTCCTATTTATCAGGTAGGACCTTTTCTGTTAGGACTGATAGGTTGTCCTCTAACATTGCTGCCCTAACCTGTGGGGTTCCACAGGGTTCAGTTTTGGGTCCATTATTATTTTCTTTTTATATGTTTCCTTTAGCTGGCATTATTCAGTCTTTTAGTGATCTGTCTTATCATTTCTATGCCGATGACATTCCGCTGTATATATGTCCTTTAAGCCTGATCAGCTGGATAGGCTGTGCACCCTAGTCCAGTGCTTAACTCAGGTTTCTGACTGGCCTTCTAACAATTACCTTGTTTTAAACATGAACAAGACAGAGACCATGATCATAGCTCCTCCTGATCTATATTCTATAATCAGTCAGATTCTTGCCCCTTTTTGTCCTTCTGCTAAGCCAAATATTCGAAATCTTGGAGTAATATTTGACTCACACGTAAACTCTCTCTCTCGTTCCTGTTTCTTTTATTTAAGGAACATTTCTAAACTGTGACATATGGTCTCCTTAGCTGAACTGGAAAAAATTGTCCATGCATTTGTGTCATCGCGTTTAGATTATTATAATTCCCTGTTTACCAGCTTGGATAAATCATCTCTTTTCCGCCTCCAAGCTATACAAAATGCAGCAGCCAGACTACTAACTCGCTCTAGCAAGCGAGCTCACATTACTCTTATTTTATGTTCTTTACACTGGCTCTCAATAGATTTTAGAATTTGTTTTAAAATTATTGTTTTAACATACAGAGCAGTACATGGCCAGGTCCCAGATTATTTATCCAAGCTTCTCACAAAATACACTGCTGCTCGTTGTCTCTGCTCACAGACTCAGAGTTTGTTGGTTGCTCGCCAAACACAACTGAAGATGAAACGGGACAGAGCCTTTCAGTCTGTGGCACCAAGGCTGTGGAACAACTACGTTTGTTTGACTCTGTGGAATCCTTTAAAAAGCAGTTAAAAACTTTACTGTTTAAACAAGCCTTCGGGTGACCAACGCTTTTTACATTTTTAATTTACATTTAACCTCTTATACTGTGTATATTGTGCATTTTGCTATTTATCGTACTGTTTATTTTAATCTTTGTGTTCAGCGCTTTGTGACTACCTGTCTATGAAAAGCGCTTAATAAATAAACTTTACTTACTTACTTACTTTACACTGAATGTAAAGCTGAATTATTCTGATTATTTACAGCTGTGTGTTTTTGACTCCACAGCACCTTTGAATAATTAATATCAATATCTGATACTGAGGTTCTTTGATCATTTTTGGGCTATTAGAAATGAGCTTCCAAGAACTTAAAAAAATATGATTTTATCTGGAAAATATAATTCCTATAAGAAAATATTGAATCCTGTATTTCATAGCTGGTAAAACTAAAGTTAATATTACTTTAATCTTGGCTCTTCAGTCAACTGCTTCACCATCCTTCTGTAACTCATTTTACTCATCTGCTTATCAGCAAAAACCTTCTTCACTTCTGCAAACCTACATGCTGTATACATACTGAGGGCTTTTATTGTGAAAGGTATGAGCAGGAAGCCCTTTTCACACATGCTCAGTGTGTGTTATGGTATAGATGATGGTGACAGCAAACAGAAAAGCAGGTTGGTGGGGCTCCTGTGCTTTCCTGCTTACTGCAGGAGATACAGGAAATAAAGAGAAGCAGAACAGGTCGGCCTTAAATGTTGAATTGATTGATTGATTGATTGACTATACAGTCAACTTGTTTTCATAGCGTAAATGGATGCTGTGACTCAGTGACCTTCTTTTTCAGGCTCTGATTCAATAACAGGATAGAGAATATTTATCCAGAGGATAAAAGAATCAAGGAGATGTTCCCTGAGTCACTGATATGCAGACATTTTTTTCTACCTAATCATCTTGGCTCAACTTTCCAAACCTCATCATCCAGCAGCTGCCCCCACCTGCCTCTAATCATTTCAGGGGCTCTTCTGCTGACCTTTGTGAACGATCCAGGTCCCCTCGCTGCCTGAATCCAGTTAGATTATGTAACTTTTCTGTTTATCCATTTTTCTCTCCACTCGCCATTGTTTGAGGCCTCTGTAGCCATGATGACAGTTGCCTTTTTCATAGAGAAAATGGACATTAAGCATCATTTCTGCTGTGCAAGCCTTTCACCAACCAGAAAGCTGCAGGACAAAAATCTGTCCTGCAGATCCACATGGCCTCACCTACACCGACACGCTGCCAACAGTGCAGCATCTGGACGCAGTCGACCAGAAGCCAATGCACATGCTAGCCCGCATCCTTTATTACTTTCATCTGATTTCACTGGGTAATTACAGCCTTCATCACCATCTCCTCTGTGCACTCCTGGCTGCTTGTTAAAGAAAGGCTCTGAATGATGGCTAAATATCTTTAAACACTTCTTCTGGAGGTTAATTGTTTGTTTATTTGATCTTTTTAAAGTCTGTTTATAATCAATAATAGACATGAACATTTCTGTAGCTCAAGGAAATATAAATGTCATCCAAGCCAGATGTCCATCAACAAAATATGGCATGAAATCACAGACTGTATATAAAGGATGGCTGTAACCACCTTGCTGTCACCCACTATTTTCTGGACTCCACCGTTTAAAGTCTTAATGCTTGAATTTTGTGCTAACATTAAGATGTGCTAAGCTGAGGCAAACATGTCCTGGAGCTGTCACAGTAGTCTTCATATTTTGGGGGTTTTGGTAATCGTTGGTGATGGTGATGAAGGTTTTGTGCAGCTTAGTTTGTTAACATTTTACTCATAATGAGCTTTACTGGTCTAGTTTTCCTCCATCTGGGTCCTCTCTCTTTTTCCAAAGCCTGACAGCACTGTAGATCAGACGTCTTTTAATAATTTGGCTCTAGGCTAATAAACCCCTTCAATACTATACTGCTTTAGAGCTGCTGGATATTGTATGTTTTATGCTTTTATAGAAGTTGGACAGTATTTTCTGAAACTAACACATCTTTATGTCTCACTTTGTTCAAAGACAGAATAACAGGATTTGTCAGATTGGTGTAATATGCTTTGAGACACTAATTTGACTGTAAATAGTAGAAAAGTAGAAAGTACTCAAAGCTCTGCACATAATGTTTTTAGTACCTGTTCTGAAGCTTTCAGTGATATGATGTAACTTTCATCAGCCAGCATGAAATATACATATTTGCCTGAACACTTTGAAAATCTCTCTCTGTATCTGCTTTAAAGGCTGAGACCTCATGCAGATGTGGGTCAGCTTCTCACACTGATGTGGCACTGATGACATATTCACTGCAAACAGGAGTGAACCAACAAGTGTCATCAGTTTAAACAGTGTGTGAGGGAAATAGGTGTGCGAATTGGCACAGGCTCACAGTAAATTAGGATTAGGCCCACTTCTGTTTTTTCAGTTGGTTTACATGAATACATTTTATTCAGAGGCAGCCCAAGTAGTATCGCTCCCCAACTTGTGGGCCAGATCTGGACCTGAGTTATGAACGCTGGCCCGGGTGAGTTGGGGTGGGCCTGATGACCTTAAAGCTGTTGTTGAAACTCAGTTTATATGTCACAGAAAAACCTTTTATGAAAATGGAATAAAAGAGAAATAGATGCCAAACTCCACTTTAATAT
The DNA here is from genome assembly GCF_963576455.1 of Neolamprologus multifasciatus. Taxonomy (NCBI): domain Eukaryota; kingdom Metazoa; phylum Chordata; class Actinopteri; order Cichliformes; family Cichlidae; genus Neolamprologus; species Neolamprologus multifasciatus. The sequence continues at coordinate 16,465,798 of NC_140455.1, read as the reverse complement.
CAATATCAATATCCATCATCAATTCATCAATGATTTCAACGAAGGTCAGCCTAATACTTCTACATCCACTGATATTTAAATAAAGGTGTGAATAAACAATATTAAATTGTTTTTCATAGAGAAAGACAAAATTGACACTATTTAAAGGGACCAGACTTGACACACATAAAAATATATTTAAAGGAAGTAAAACACAGTTAAAATGGACAAAATCTCAATCTACTGATTCTCAGGTGGTCACAAACTTCTGATCTACACTCCCATCTTTCCTGTGCTGTTTGTTGTTATTGGGCTAAACTGCTCTGCTGGACGCATCAATTAGCCAGATATAACCGGAGCACCGGGACACCATCCAAGCGTCATAAACTCTGGCAGCACCGCCATCGTCCTGTAATCTGGTGAACTGGCGGCCGATCTCCCAATTAGGGGAAGCCGTCTGCTGCTGGCAGCTGAATAAACAGTGTCGAGGAGGGGGCTTAGTGTCATCCACAGATCCATGAAAACATCCCTGAAAGTCTGATACGAGCTTCAGTTTCCTGCTGGATAGTTTCAATGAAAAGTAATCTGCGCTTTTCGCTGTGAAGTCCTCGATGTTAGGCATTACTGAACCAAATCCATTACTATAAGTGAGAGAAGCATTAACAGATTTATTCTGGGCAAATCTAGCAGATAAAAAATGCTTTTCTAGTCATGAGAACAGTAGATACTGCAGTGAATCACCACAATTAACCATAATGAGCATTCCCATTTTCACATTTGTTTATTTTATGCATGTTTTCCTACAGTCATTTCGAGCTTGTCCTGTTGATTTGATTTTGAAATTAATGCTTTAATTGTGAAAGAAACCATATGGGAACCTTATGGTAAATCCTTTCTGCGTCCTGCTCCTTTGTGACCTGACCATCATCACCAGGACAGAGCTCACTGAGCTCAGAGGTCAGGTGAGCTCTGTCCTGAGATTATGTGGGACCTATCCTGCTTCTCCTTACTTCCTGTCATATATTCAGCCTCCAAAGTTTCTAATAATGAGCTCAGTGCAGAGACAGTAAAACCTGTGAACAAAAGTTGAATACTCAGTTTCGCACAGGTTTTTCTACTCTTTGCTCTGAATTATGTCACAGAGACAGGTTATCCCTATCATGATCATCTCAGGCACAGAAGCCCCACCCACCTGCAGTCCAAACCTGTTTACAAGTGCAGCCAATAAGAAGAAAGTCAAGGAAGAGGAGCTATAGCAGCTTGTTTTGGACAGTGTGAGAGAAGGATTTTTATGAACACTGAATATGCAAAGCTGCTGTAATAACGTCCAGGAATAAAAGCATGGAGACAGCGGTATCTGTATTTGTCCATCATGATTTATTATTTATATTTTTATGTGATCATATTGGGTGGGCAATTGAAAATTGGATGGAAAGTGTCTTATATAACACATGTACTCCAACCTCATTTACTATGAACAGATATTCTTCTTGAAGGATTTTGTTGGCACAGAAAATTAGACACGTGGATTCAGATGTCTGGATGTGAGGAAGCAGCCGTCACTGCACTCTTTTTTCTTCCATCTTTTGTCTGACCTTGAACATTTTCCCAGGATTTGAGCCTGAAGTTTAAGCTGTGCCCTCAAAAACTTGGAGGAGATTAAAAAAACTTTGCATGCCGGCAAAAATACCCATCCGCAGCTGTCAGATTGACTGACATCTCATTTCACTGAGAGCCGAGAGATGCTAAAAAGACACCCCTGACTAATCTGAGCCACTGTCCCACAAATTCAGATAACACACATACTGTGTGCAGTATTTACATTATCCTGTTTCTATTTTTAATAAATGTACGAAATCCGCGGGTGTCTAAGACTTTGCATGACAGAAAAGCAACACAGGAAGTATTAGAGGGGCTGTAGCAGCACAGCTAATTACAGCGCTCCGTGATTAGCACAATTACAACACGACCATCAGAAGCAAATATGTGACCATGAGGCTCAGCTGTGGACACATGACTGAAGCTTTTGGCACTAAAACTAACAGCAAAAGGCAGGAAGGCTGCGGAGCCTGCTCTGAATCGGCTGAGATGATTAGATGAGCTCTGCAGCCCCCCAACAGGACTCTGATCCCCTCTGCTCTGCTGTGCACAGGCCAGGAAAACGCTGGGAGCAGGAGAGACAATGCAATGAGGAAGTTACATAACATGTACACTCATATAAAAATATTTCACACACACACACACACACACACACACACACACACACTCAGTGCTCAGCTGCAACCTCGGCCACTGCCTGAAAAAAGTGTGAGAGCAGTGAGAGAGCAAATATGAGGTTGAGCTCATCCTTTGAGTGAAGGCGATGACTCTGGAGGAAAAGAGTCATTTCTATGGCCTCTGTGTTTCAGAGCCTTTGGATCTTCATTCAGGTTTGACCTTTAACCCCTGTGTGGGGACAGGAAGCTTCCTTTAAATCAGAACACCTGTAAGAGCTATAGGTGAAGACCTTGCAGAACAGACTGACAAAACAAACTACTTCACTCACTGTAACACTGTGTTCACTCTGTAGTTTACAATTTGCCAGTGACCGCTCAAACGCTCTCTAAAATGCACAGAAAATGAGAGAGGAGATCTGTAGTCATTCAGACAAATCCGTCACAGCTTGCAGTGGGAGTCAAACTAATTGAGTTTCAGTTTTTAACAGAGCACGGTTTCTTTGTCCACCTGTTCACATTTGTGACCCCAGCACAGTCTGAACATGTGATGGGGACGCAAACTGGTCACCATATATCATGAAATACTTCCACGTTGCACCAACATTACGTACTGTTTACTGTAGTCTGAATCATGTCGTGCTGTACGATTCCTGATTGGACGGACTCATGGTGTGATTAAAAAACTGCATTACTGATGAATCCATCTTTGAGGGGCAGAAATGTGTTTTTTTCACATACAGTTCAGCTGAGTGCAGAAATCTGCTCTCTTCCTCATATTTCAGCTGCTTTGTCCATTACTTCTTCTGCTGACAGTAATCTCTGTGCTGTGTGGAGGATTTATTAAGCTTCTCGTTGCATAAGAACCAAGCTCCTGTATGGAAGAGCAGTCGTAGGCAGAGGAGCACAGGTGTCCACGGGCAGACTTTAAATTCACCTGCCAATGAAGCTACTCAGTCACCTGTGACTCAGATTGATGAGCAAATATGCGTGCTTCTGGCTGAAAGTTATCTTAATGTTATGTAAACGTTAAACAAGAACAAAAGCTGTGCAGCATCTCAGGTATGACCAGGATCCCAGTTCGATGATAAACAGGTGCTGCAGCTGAGGTTAATGCTTTGTGTTAGAGCTGAACAGTGAGCTGTGGTATATTTGAAGTCCTCACAGAAGTTTAAGACAAGCTAAAGATGAAGCTTTGAAATGAGTTAACACACGGAACATCATCAACATGCCAGCTGAGGCTGAGCTGACAGTCAGAGCTGGAGTCAGAAATGAAGGTGAATCCTGTCAGCTTCAAATGAAACTGAAAGCTGTTAAAGTTGAGTGGATATGACAAAATATAGAAGTTGACACACTTAAAGATGCTGTAGTGTCACTTTAAGGTGAACTACTAAAGTAATTTTATTAAAGCAGTAACATTTTTTGAAGCTGAAGACATTAAATCATTCACAGTGCTTGAGGAGCAGCCGTGGAGTGTCAGTGCACAGGTGAGCCGTGAAGTTTGAAACAGTCGTCAGCGGTGGCACTGCTCTCTCATTGATTACATTTGTAGACGTGTTTATTCTCACTCTCCTGACTCACTGCCTCATTGCTGAGTGTGAAGCAATCATCAGGATGATCTCAAGATAAGAACTAATCCAAATAATCTGGACCCAGATGTCCTTCTGGAGCTACGCTCATGCACGACAGTCTCCAGCTCACAGTTCAGTTCAGTTTAGGAAACAAATGTTTCAGAGATGATGACGTGTTTGGTTTATTGTGGACTCCCTCAGTGATCACTGACGAGTCCTGCAGCAGTCACTGCTGTGAGGGACTGAAGTCTTTATGATTATGCTGCACACTGAAAAAAGGTTGGCATTGATATGCTATTCAATAGCTGGGCCCACATCCTTATTTTAGGTTTGGTAGCATTTTTAGTAGATAAAGGCGAATGGCTTAATCAAGAAATGAGCTGCGGTTTGGGGAAGGCCTCTATGGGGACTGCCCAGATCTGTGATTGGCCATTGGCCTCATTGCATTTACCTGGGTCTTTGTTGGTTGTCGGCCTGCTTGCGGTTTTGCGTTTGCCGTCTTTGGTCGTTTCTTGAGTTTGTGCTGGCGTCTTCGCACCTCAGAAGTAAAGCTCACCTTTTGTTCATCATGTCTGCCTCCTGCTTTGTGTGTCTCCACTTGGATCCTAATAGGCTTTGCATTACTAAACCAGTAGCATATTATCTGAGAGTGCCGCACTGCTGCAGAGTGGATGCACACCTGCAATTACGTAAAAAAGATGGATCGGGTTCTGGCGTGGAGTTGACACAGGTTATTTTAAACCTGGGCTGTACCGGGTCATTAACTGGAGCCGTGAGCGTAGCAGAGAGTTCACGAGTAAATAGAAAATGATTGCCTCATTGGCGTGTGATAATTAAAGGTTTTCAGCTGAGCTGCTCAGCTGGCTCGAGGTCTGTGACATGGAAATGTAAGACTCAGATGAGCTTATGCAACCTAATTGTTTAGCCCTGGAGAAGAGCAGTTAACTTTAAAATGGAAAGCATTGTGAGGGCTCGAATTAATCAAATATATGTAAACTCTGCTGAGAATGCTAATTAATCCCTCTCGGTGTCTCCGCCTTGCCTTCCTTCCTGGATAAACTCTGCTGCTGTTTCCTGATCATCAGACAAGCCGGGGGGGGGGGGAGGGGGGGATTGCCTCGTAATTTCACTTCACAATCACGATAGCATCACCTTCCTGACAAACAGTCTCTGAGAGTAATTAACATATTAAATGCAAATAAACAGGTTTCCAGTGGTGCTCAGAGGGACGTGGAAGAAGAACATTCGGAGGGGAAGTTTGATCTGTTGAACAGAGTCCGTCTCTGTGAGGCCGGCTGCACTTAAAGGTTCATGCTGTAACCTGTTGATGGGACAGGAGGACAAAGATGCCATTTATGTCTTTTATTTATAAAAACTGCATGCTGTCAACCGGTCTCAGCCGGAGGGCTGAGAACCTAATAGAGTATCAAAGAGAAGTTCTCCTCTGGCCTACTCACATCAGCTCATGCATATTTTCAGTATATTTAATGAGGCCGTGAAGGCTTTAGGCCCACAAACAGCACGCTGACCAAAGAAAAAAATCTGGTTTTAGTTCTCTGAGTGACAGCATCAGTGCGATGGATCGATCAGAATCTGAATAAACTGTCTGTGTCATAGAGGAGCAGAAACCATAGTGCATTCTGGGTAAACTTTCAGGCTCATGTCAGCAGGTGGGATAGGTGTCTGCTCAGAACAGGTTAGAGCAGAGAAGAGAAACCAGGATTGTCTTTATCGAGCTGTAAAAATAATAAGTAGGAAACCTTTGAAGCCAAAAACCTTTCCAGTGAGAGAAAGCATGAAGTTCACATCTGACTCAGATCTGTAATGGTGCATATACCAAACTTATTTTTGGTCTTAATTAACTTTCCATTAACCAAACTGTTTTAGAACAGTATGAAAACTTTTTATAATCTTTCTCTTTGTTTTTTTTATTCCTCTACTGTTTCCTTTATTGATGGCAGATATTCTCAAATGTTATGATGTCATTAGGTATGATTGTCAATCGTTTTCTGCAAATAGAATAATTTGCTTTAAGGCTTCTGCAGCATGAAACCATGTTTCAGCTGTGCAGTTATTCTTACTTCATGTTTCAGCACATTTATGAAGTTGATTCTTAAAGCAAAAGTTTCGATTTTGGGCTCATTCTGTTTGCATGTCTTATATTGGCTTTGCATCCAGAACATAAACGTATCCTGCCTCGATGCACCTGCCATCCTTTTGACATTTGCCAGATGTTACATAATGTTGTCATACAGCATTAGTTTATATTTGAAGGCAATTAAGCAATTTTAAAACATAGCTTTATAAATAAAATGGACAAAGACGAAAATGTAAATATAAAACCTAATAGTCTAAATGCTCAGGTGCAACAAATGTGGACACCATCGGTGATAAAATGAGCCATCAAATATCACAGAGGGTCAAAGTGACAGGTGTAAAAAATCCATCCAAACCTTTTAACTGCAGATTATTTTTGGTTTGTGATTCGTTTCAGCAGTTTGACAGTTGTTCCTCTGCAAGCTGGGGGAGAAAGATCAAATATGCAGAAAACAAGCAAACAAAGAGGCATCAGTCCAGCGTTATCTAACCAGACTGACTTAATGCAACGTTTCCAGATGAGCGGCTTCTGCCATCACTTCTGCATCATCTGCTCTGAGTGCAGCGCCATAACTGTCTGCCACAGGGCTCTGTGGCACCTACACTGCTGCTCAAAGTGATGATGAGGATGGTGCTCACAGCCAATCAGATATCCAACCTACAGAAGCCATGGTTTCATAAAGGCCTACCTTATTTTCCCAGTGGCAATGCTGTCTTTGGAAGCAGAGGCTAGTGATGTGTCTAATGCAGTTACATAAGTGCACAACACCTACATTTACAAAATGTCAGATGCCTTCATGATGCTGTTTCGAGCTGCTTAACTTTTAACCCTCGGCTGTTTTTCTCTTATTTCATTTAGCGAGGGTTGAAATACTGGAGCTATTTTAGGTTTTATCATATAACACTGTTAAGTTTTTCTCTGTAGACCAAGAAATTACAATTTGGAAAATTTCTACTTGTGATATTTTATCGTGCCTTCGTAATCCTTCGGCAGTTCATTTATGCTGCTTTGTGATACTTTGTGCCTCATGTTTGTGAATTGATGTGGTCAGTCTTTACCTCTTTGTGACAACTGTTTTGAGCCTTTTAATAGTTGCTTAGGTTCTCTTTTCTGATCTATATATCTGATCTATATATAGATCAACCACATATATATTATATATATATATATATATATATATATATATATATATATATATATATATATATATACACAGTGTTGGGAAGGTTACTTTTAAAATGTATTCCATTACAGAATACAGAATACATGCCCCAAAATGTATTCTGTAACGTATTCCGTTACGTTACTCGATGCGAGTAACGTATTCTGAATACTTTGGATTACTTAATATATTATCATGCTGTTTACAACTACATGAATGTACTATTGCTGTGTGATTTATTACTGTTACTGAAGGTCCGCGGCTCCGAACCGTAGTAAAGGGACCTCTGGCTAATACGGTGGGTTCGTGTCGGGCTCGTAGCCGAAAACTAGCTTTACTTTGAGTCACTTTGCTAGCGAGAGACAGAGAGAGGCGTTGAAAGGCTGCTCCAACAGAACTTATTGTTTTTGGAGGAAAACACGAACACGGTGTACAGTCGAGTCTTAATAGCTTACTTACAACTGGGCTCGTCAGGCGCTCTTCTTGGCTGCAGTGGTTATTATTATATTTACATGCTTCCAGCTCCCGTTTTTGCTCGATGACAGCTCGTATTTTTCCTTTTTCTCCCTCCTCGCTCACAGACACATAACGTATGGCAGTCCATTCTCCCTGCAGCACGGACTACACTGCCTATGATGCTACATTCTTTAGAGCTATACCTGTAGCATTCTGCCTATTAGCTTAGCACAACAACAACAACAACAACAAGGCCTCTCTCACCCAGGAAACACGCAAAGAGAGAGCGTCACCCTGTTACTATGGCAACAGTAACGCTGCCACCTGGAACAACAGAACGTAGCTGTCAAACAAAACCCAAACAGTCCTGACCCGCCACAATATGAAACGGGGAAGTACCGCCGTGTAATCCATTTATTTCAACAAAGTAACTGTATTCTAAATACCACCTTTTTAAACGGTAACTGTAACGGAATACAGTTACTCATATTTTGTATTTTAAATACGTAACGGCGGTACATGTATTCTGTTACTCCCCAACACTGTATATATATATATATATATATATATATGGTCTTTCTGTGCAATACTGCAAATTGTGGTATACCAATACCAAGTTACCGAGTTACACAACTAAGCGTTTCAGCTGACTTGAACCTGGGTGTTTGGGACCTGTGTCTAAAGCAGTGAGTGTCTGCTGTTTAAATGTGTTACAGGCTATAAATAAAATAGCTTCAGACATCTTTCATTTTGCATGTTTAAGGTATATTTAAAAAAAAAAGTTTATTTAACAAAATTCAGTAAGCTGCACAGAGGATCAAAGTGTTGGTCCTATCACACTAGTATAAATTCAATACCAATGCTAGTGTTGATATCGATACTATTTATATTTGGGTCAGTCCGCCCACCTCTCTTGTTTGGTCTCTCTGTAGACAGTTGTTGTCGTTGTCTCGGGCCCTGGGCTGAGTGGGTCTACATTCAATCTATTACCACAAATTTCACCTGTCACAGGTTAAGGTCTCAAACCAGAGAAGCTGTGGTTGACTTCCAGTAAAATGGACACAAGCACATGAAAAACAGGCTGCAACTCTAACAAAATATCCTGGCAATCAAATGATATCTCTGCATGTTTATTAGGACTCTAATTTTGGCTCCGGTTTCAGTGATAAGCTGTTATTTCCTGTTCACACTCTAACTTATTTTATTCAGCACAAAAGAGTTTGGGAGTGACCCGTCACCTTACAATATTTCATGGTTTTCATGAGTGAGCGTGTTTGTAGGAAGTGTAATGAAGCCCACGTCTTCTCCTTTACGTTCAGCAGCAGCACTTTATGTTTGTTTTCTTCACTAGTGCTGAAGCGTTATTAACATTTCATAGTTTTGTTTACAGGATTTAAAGCATTATTGTGTTTTTCCAAAATCTTTCACTACAGCACTGAATTTGGGTTAATCCGCTGCTGAAAATAGTTCCAAGATAAAGGTCATCACAGTGCCCAGCTGTGTGAGGACATTTCTGAGCCTCATTCCTCTCTACTTACTTCACTGTGTATCCATGTTGTGGGTGAAGAGGTGTCTTGGTTGCTAGTCGGCTCACGTGGACAAAGTCAGTAATTCACGTTCAGACCTGAGACCAATTTAAAACCTGGCTTTGGACTGTGGGAGGAAGCCGGAGCAGCTGATCTGATCAAAGATGTGTGTCTGCAACAGGAAGGGGTGGTCTTGGCACTAACTCGTAGACACAAAGTAAGGAAGTATTAAAAGAAAGACAAACAAGCTGCTGACTTGGATTTTGTTGACAGAAGGAAGACTTTAATCCACGAGTTAACCTAAACTCACCTACCAACCAAGCGTAATACACGTGTGGTCAATAAATTCTGATGCATGCATGCTGTGATATTTAATCTCTGGAGTAACTGCAAATATATACTACAGACACAAAATCAGGAGCCCACAGTTATAAATAAAGCTTTCAATAAGCTGACGCCTTCGCCACAGTTTTCAGTGCGTCACCTTCAGCCTCAGAGAATGGAGACAAGGATGTTTGTCACAGACACAAGGAAGGCCCTGAGGCCTTTTCCATGTCAGTGAAGGAGGCCCGTGTGAGGCCCGTGGAGGCTCCGCCGTCCACCCGGATCAGCAGTTTACTGAGGACTGGATGTACAGTTGTCAAAGTGAGGCAGATCTTTTCCAGCCACAGTCTGTCCGGATCACCGTCAAATATCCGAGGTCACATACGAAGGGCCTCACTTTCCTTTTCTGTGGGACATCTGCTGAATTAACATGTTTTCCTCTAACAAGACAGAATAGTTATTTCTCCCTGTGACTATAACACAGCGTCATATTTATGTGGAAAATCTAATCAATGGATGATATTAACTCAAAACAGCACTTCAGGCTTCTGCTGATTATACCAAAGAGATCAGTGTGGAGCAACATAATGTAGTGCTGTAGTAATAAAATGTGATGGCATAAAGACCTGGTTCAGTGGCTCTGGACAGAGCTGGACCCCCTTCCTGGATGAAGCAGCTATTTTTAGGGGCTCAAAGAGGGAAAATCCTGTTTCATTATCCACAGACGAGGTGGCACAACTGCGTCACGCCACTGTGTTTTTATTTTTTCTGTTTTTTCAGCTGACGGGCCACAGCAGCACGTTTGACTCCATGTGCCGCATCAGTCGTGCATGAACACACAGATTTAATTACTCAGTAATAATATTCACCATGTCTAACCCCGGATATAAATAGACACAGAGAGTGTGTGTGTGTGTTTGTAGTATCTGGGGTTGAGCTGCTGTTAGTGTCACGGCTCACCAATGGCAGGCGCAGGAGGCTGGGTCTCTCAGCAGCCAGTCACAATGGGTCTCGCTTGATTGAGTTTCATAGGCCAGCCATCTTTAACGATGCGGCTTCCAATTAACCTCGAGGCGACCTGCTGAGGACGCTGTCAAAGATGTGTGTCAGCGCTGATGGAGGTTGATGAGGCGGGAGCCTCCACCTCCTTCTCTAATCCCTCCAGCAGCTGACGAAGACTCAGGCTCATCTTCCGTTTTTGATTTTTACCTTCTCTGAGTTCTCTCTGCAAACATCCTTCCTCTGACACTAACGAGGAGGACTTCACTGAAGACTACTGCTGAATACTTTTATTTGATTGGTTTACTCTTCATTAATAACTGCTGCTCGCGTGTTCGCTGCTGGTCTTGGCCAGTTTCTGCTTTATCGTTTGATTACCAGGAGAATGTGAAGATAATTCAAGTTCAGTGCTGTTTCTGTTCAGAGGTGCTGACATCACATGACGTTACTGTGAGCAGATGGATAAATCTGCTGATAGGAGGACACTGTGCAGTGTGAGATTCCACAATCACTACAAAAAGCCAAATCAGACTTGCTTCTCCTAAGTGCCCTTATCCAAGCTTATTATTACCTTATTATTTTTTTAGTTTCCTGTGGAATATTTGGGGGTTGGGCCTCGTGGCAGCATGCTGGCTTTCATTAAAGGTGCATTTTGTGGTTTGACGGGCAGAAGAAATTCATGACGAGCTAAAAATGTGAAATATGAACAGATTTTAATATAATATTCATTCTGCTTTGGTCTCTACCATCGTGATTTGTTTCTGATTTTAGTCAGAGCTAAGGCTGATTTTATTGATTAAGGTTGCAGGCATTGAAGCACAATATATATTTTTGTTTGGGCAGAAATAACTGGAAAATGTTATGGTACTGGGTCATTTTGACCCAGCGTTCTTAGTTTTCTTGTGTTTATTCCATGGTTCCTAGGTTGTTCTGTTAAGATGTTGCTTATTAGATTTCCCCTCGTGGCTTTACTCCCGGTGTGCCCTCTCTGTGTAGTGAGTGCTCGTTTCTCCTTGTGTTTTATTTCATGTTTTCCCCAGCCCGCTATGTCTGTGTTCGCTCTCGCCCTCTGGTCTGCGTCTCTGTGTACTTCCTGTTTTACTTTGATAGTCTCCCGTCAGTGTGCGTCAGTGTTGTGTTTGCTCCTGCCGTGTCTCGTTATGATTATCAGCGTCACCTGTGTTCCCCATGTGCTTCCACTTCCCTCGTTAATCCTCTGTGTATGTACGTCCACGGCTGTATCCCAATTCAGGGTCTGCAGCCTTAAAGTACGCAGCCTCAACGATCCTCAAGGGCCGCATACTTAAAGACCGCTAAGGCCGGAAGTGCGAGGCTTGCGAAATGGAACGGTCTAGCCTCCACTGCGCTGCCCAGGTTGCCTAGCAACCATGATACTAACAGCTGGAAACGTTTCATACAGCTTTGTTTGACAGAAACTTTGATCATTCTCTGTAAGATTAAGGTCAGCTATTGAATGGCGTATATTTTAAAGTAAAGGCTTTAAAACCAAGTTAGTACAAACGTCACTAATGTCACATAACTTTGCCGACATGTGGCCAACAGTAATGTTTTAATGTTCTTCATTATTAAACATTTGCACATAAATAAGTGACATAATATTCAGTAATTACTTAAAGTTTACTCTTCGGGCGCCCCTCATCCGCCGTTTTTTTTCGTCAAAATTATCCACACCCACCGCCACGCTATTCAATTCAATTCAATTCAATTCGATTTTATTTATATAGCGCCAAATCACAACAAATGTCGCCTCAAGGCGCTTCATAGATACAGAGAAAAGCCCAACAATCATATGACCCCCTATGAGCAAGCACTTTGGCGACAGTGGGAAGGAAAAACTCCCTTTTAACAGGAAGAAACCTCCGGCAGAACCAGGCTCAGGGAGGGGCGGCCATCTGCTGCGACCGGTTGGGGTGAGAGAAGGAAGACAGGATAAAGACATGCTGTGGAGGAGAGACAGAGATTAATAACAGGTATGATTCAATACAGAGAGGTCTATTAACACATAGTGAGTGAGAAAGGTGACTGGAAAGGAAAGGAAATGCATTCTGGGATATGTTGGGCCACGAAGTCTACACCGCCACGTCCTTGAAATTCAGGGAAATGAAGGACGCATTTGAGGGCCGCATTTCGAGCAGCCTTCGAATTGGGACAGCCTTCGTTGCGTCGCTGTGACGTAATCGGCCTTAAAATCCGGCCTTTAAGGCTGCAGACCCTGAATTGGGATACAGCCCACGTCTCCCTCAGTTCTGTGTCACGCCGTCAGTGTCTCATCCCTGAAGCTGTGTGATTTTCCCTGTGTTTCCTCAGTCATCAGTTTATCATTCCCAGTATAGTTCCGTATCAGTGTTAAGCCTGCAATAACGCAGTGATCTTGAGTTGAGTTCTGTTTCTGTGAGTTTTGCGTTTGGGTCCTCACCTGCCTGAACACAGCCCGTTCATGACAGAAAATGCATAAATTTGTCTTAAATTATGTAAAACTGCTTCACTTTACTGTATGCAGATCCCTAATGTACAACTGTATTAACCCGAGGCAGTTTGTTCTTTCCTTTTCACTCGTTTGTACTTTCACTTTTACGTACGGATCGAGTTTCCACATAAAAACAGGGCTCTAGAGTACGAACAATTTGCCCGCACACGCAACTTAAGTTTTCAATTATGCGACTAAAAAAAAATCCTAGGTCACACCGGTGTGACCAGCTGTTCGAGTAAAAAAAAGAAAAAAAGTCTCCGCAACTCTGAAAGTCTCCATGTTGTGAACAACAGAGACACATTGTGCCCATATTGTGGTCTAAACCAGCGGTCCCCAACCTTTTTGCGCCACGGACCGGTTTATGCCCGACAATATTTTCACGGACCGGCCTTTAAGGTGTCGCGGATAAATACAACAAAATAAAACTAGTACCGGTACCGAAAAAAAGAAGATTTATTCATAACACATGTGAAAAGACCCAGGAAAACCGAGTTAACGATAAAAACGATAACAAAATAACGCTGAAAACCGATAAAAACCCTGAAAACCATACATTTCACACCTGAACCTCAACTCTCGCGGCCCTGTACCAAACGACTCACGGACCGGTACCGGTCCGAGGCCCGGGGGTTGGGGACCGCTGGTCTAAACCAATCAGAGATAGTCAAGGGCAGGACCTCTTTGATTGGTCCAGATATTCCTGTAGGCCTACATGTGTGTACATTTGAAAGTGCAGGTGTTATGCCAAAGTAGGTATCCCCAACAAAATTCGACATTTTGCCTGATCATTATATGCCACGATAAATGCACTACTCAAGTGTCCCCTCTCCTCACAGCCTTTCAGTGGCAGACAGCAGCAAACAGGTCATCAGAGGAGCCCGATATGATGATTAAGTTTAACGTTATCTACAATATTGCCAAAGAAGAAGTTCCGTTCACTAAGTTCAAGTTCCAGTTAAATATCTCCTGCTGATCACTTACTCCCTTTTGTTCTTGTTAAGTGATATGTTGAATAAAAATAAAAAATCAGGACTGATCTGGTCCCTTTGGATCTGTCCATGCCCTTGCAGAATCTGAGCGTTCATGTAAAGGAGTTCAGCAGCATGTTGGATTAAATCAGTTCATGACTCTGTTGAACACATCTGCAGTCAGTCTCACTGCAGCTCATCTTCATCGCTCTTCTCTCTCACAGAGGACGAGGGTGTGAAGTCGTGGGCCGTGTCGACGCCGAGCATCGCCGAATTCTTCATTCATCTTAGGCTGTTGAATAACCAGAGAATGAACTGGAGCAGAAAGAAACACACTTCTGCTCACTGAACAGGAACATTTTACAAACCAAATGAGAGATCATGTTCACCTGTAACTGTACTTTTTACATGAACAGTTTTAGCTTCAGCAGCTGACTCAATAGGACATTAGAAATGCCACCGTGTATTATAGCCCCATGTTTCTGACAGACAGTAAAGTACTGATATCAATGACACTGATTTGATTTCAGTTCAGACAGTTTCTTGAAAAGAAAATACAAACAAAAAAATAAAACCTTTTTTTTTCAATGTTTGCGCAGCACTGATTTAGTTGGTTGGGTTAGACTAGAATTTCTTAGGACCTGTTGGATGGTTTTCCATGAATCTTTATTGTGTCCAGAAGATAACTCGTATGGATCCATTCACCTTTGTTCATGAGCTTTACATCTGTGGTTTTGAAAGTGCTGTTTTTTTTGTATCACAGATTTCTTGGACAATATCTGTGAAAAGTTGTTTGGCCACCATCTTGTTGGATATTTGGATTTTTTACATGGGAGCCTATGGGGACTGACTCACTGCTGTCTCTGCTGGACATTAGAGGAACTGCAGGTGTTGGAGCTGCGGTGTTGGCTTCACATCTCAGTCATGAAGGTTGTCACTTGAGAAGGCTCCAGTGTTTAGGCTTCAGTTTAGTGGGAGAAGGTCTTGCTAGCAGGTGTACTCATTTGTGTATGCTGAAATTGGAAGATGGAAATTTAATCACAAATGGCTTGAAAATTATGATTCATAGTATTTATTTACTTTTCATGGGTAACTGTCTCAGCTGCAAGTTGGTTATAAATATTTTTTAAAGTAGCATTTAAAAGGTCTCTTATACCTGCAGACACCCTGTTTATTTATAAACGGTTCATTTTGACTATTGTCATTATAATTATGTTAGCATTCTATCATTGGGGCATCACCTAAAACAAGAGCTCAAATCTTAATCTTGTGTTTAGAATAGAATAGAATAGAATAGAATAGAATAGAATAATCCTTTAATTGTCCCACAAGGGGAAATTTGGTTGTAACAGCAGCCAGAAAGACACATATACAAGCAAACAGTACACAGGACACAGAACAGAAACATACACAATTTTTCTTACATATTTACATATGGACAATGGTTACTATAAACAGAGTACTGTTGCTATATGTGCGGCTAAGAATGTTTGAAGTGATGGTTTTATGTTTTTGGAGTAATTTTGATTTGTTTTTGTGACTGAATCCATGAATAGGTTTTGCAGTGGTGCTCTTTAGCTTGCTAGTAGTAGTGTACAGTTTTTAACTTGTTGATGGGGCTCTGAGCGACTCTACTCACGTTCATACACAAGCATGAGAGATAAACCCCATGAAAGCATCTCTATGACTGCAGGGAAGTCTTCTGGTGCTTTGCAGTTTGACCCACTATCTGAGGGAGACTGCAGGCTAAAACAACCGAGAGATATAAAGGCATAGGAGATATTAAGAAGATAGGATTAACAGTTTACCCTGTTTTTTTTCCCAGAGATGGAGCTCCATCAGAAATACATCTATCATTGCATTCGGATGGGATTAAAATCATCTCCCTGTGAAATCGGAGTCAAAAATCCTTCTCAGGGGGGATAACTCCAGGTCCAGTCAGCTAGAAATCTCCATAGATATACAGATATCAGATCACACATAGTCATGCATGATCATTAAAGTAATGCAGAGGATCAGGAGCTGCTTATCACTGATTTGAAGCCAATTGGGTTGAAACTACTTTATCTGCCTTCCTGATTCCTGTTTTTATCTTTGAAAGCAATGCTGATAAAATTTTGTAAGGATACTGTGACAGCTGCAGTCCTCTTCTCGACTGCCCGTCACCATCAGATTTCCCATGATTCCAAAGCAACAAGCAGCCAGACCATCTCTGGGTGTGAAAACACATTTGGATACAGTCAATTTATGCATTGAGCTGTGAGGTGTGTGTGTGTGTGTGTGTGTGTGTGTGTGTGTGTGTGTGTGTGTGTGTGATTTCTCTCTCTCTGTACTGAGGCTGAAATCTGTGCAGATCCTTTTTGGTTGCAGAAACACTTCCTGAACTAAGGTCTTCAAGTATGTTTTTTAAATGATTATTTAATGTTTTTAGTAAATATAGTTATTAGTTTTAGCTTTACTGCTTTTCCTGTTTTTTAACTCTAAATGTGAGCTTAATTTGAAGACCATAAATTTATCTTGATATTGAATATAACTTAGAACAACATAGATAATGATCGAAAGTTAGATGAATCTTTAGAAAGATTTGTTTGAATTTACTTTGTTATAGCAGTGGAAGAATTACAGATAATTCATCTCTTTATAATACAATGTTTGGCGAATCTGTTTATTCACATACTTATAATTTATTTGCTTACTGTTGAATTTTAAATAAATAATCATGAAATAATTATAAAATGCTTCCTGTTAAGTTCTCCAATAAAAGCTTAAAATTTCTAAAAAAGTGTTTGATGTTGAAATCCAAATAAAATCCAAAATACTTATAATATAATTAAAGGGCAGCATGTATGAAGTCACAGAAACAACAACAATATTTGACCCTTAAATAAAATTACAAAATTATAAAAATCTCACATTTTGAAATAAAATAATATATTAAAATAAATAAAAAATGTTAAGAAATAAAAGTATTCACTTCTTTGTTTTTTGTTGCTGTTTATTTTTCAATGAAGGGCATATAATTTTTTTATGTTGTAAGTTCAAAAACATAAAAACAACATTAAATGATTTTAATAATGAAATAAATGGCTACTAAATAATCTCCCAAAAAAATTAAATATAAAATAAATTTGGATATCTGCCGAATCCGATATAGTGTATTTTTTAATCAATAAAACTCTTTTTTTAATATCTTGCTGCATTTTGTATAACTTCATACTCAAGTTTAAAAAAAATAAAACAAAACACTAAAGCTATTCTGTTATACCTGTAGGCAAATACACTGCACCCAAAATATTTCATAGTTCAGCAAAACTGATCAATCTAATTTACTTAAACCTACTCCATCCTTCCTATTCTGGTATTTTAAAGAGTACTTAGCAGAAATACTAAACAACCTAACTAATAGGGTTGTAAACTCCCAGCGAAAAAAACAGGGAACCACCCCCCCACCCTCCACCTTGTGATGACGTAATCAACTTTAATTTAATGCACGTGTTAAAAAAATGCACAGAAATGAATGATTTTTCTTCAATATTTGAATAGATTCAATATCTTTTTTCAACAGAATTACAGACTGCACAGATCGTATCTTCCCAAAGAAAAAAGTACTATAGCTTACTAGGGTATATTAGACTTAATAGTTACTATATACAGTAATGGACTTCTATACATTTTACATCGGATTAAAACTTATGGGTGTAAAATTCAGATAATTATTTATTAAAAGCTAGACAATTTAAATGAGAATGAGAAAGAAAAGTATTTCTTTGTGCCCCCCTCTCCCTGTTAATACCCTACCTGCCCCCTGGCAAAACTTTGCTAGACCCGCCCCTGCGCAGTTACCAGCCATCAGCTACGTAGAAAAGGATCCTGGTGTAGAAAGTAATATTAAATCAATTCTAACAGCAGCTTATCAAGCTTAAATGTGCTACTGTTGTTTAGCCGCTGGTTTCCTCTTTCTGGTGCAAAGTGGGCGATAAACAAACAAGAGAGATGGGACAGAAGAGCCGATCAGCTGATCATTGATCAGTTTCATGATTGAAGCACATTTGATTGAAGCAACAAGAGAGGGAGGGAGAGAGAAGAGGCAGTAGCTCCATATATCGGTTGTTAAGCTTAATGTGGGAATCCTTTACAAACATTCAGAGATGAACTTACACACTTGCTTTACTTCTCTCTGGGATAACTTTCTTGGAGATGAAATGCCGGTTTGGTAACGAGGCTCCAAATGCTCAACCAGACCGCTGACAGGTCTTGCACGCCAAAGCCGCGTCACATGACGCATACTGCTCTGACGTGCTAAGGTTATGAGCTGAGTTTTGTGAGGTGCTTTTGTGATATTTAATGGATCATATTACATTTTTTATTTCTCTCCGATATCCGATACTGTAATTTAGGTCAGTATCGGACCGATACCAATACGTAATATCGGATCGGTCCATTTCTAATATAAATAAAGGACCAAATAAATACCTAAATTGACCACAACAAACAACTCTAAGAAAAAAAAAAATAAAATAAAAGGGTTATGTGATAAGGTAATATGGGAAAAACAAAAATAGAAGCAACATATTGCTAGCTTCAGCTGTTTGACTACCTTTACTGTGTATTTCACTGTACTTTCATTCAAATATATTCATATAAAATAGATTTTACAGTCCTGCTAATATAAAATCCATACTTTGTACATCTACTAATTAAATAGGCATTTTTATGTTTAATAACCTACAGAGAAATTTGTCATTTCTGGGCCTCCGTACATGTGCCTGTCAGATTTTTTTTTTCAGGCGTTTTTAGTCTCTTAGCTCAGCTTTTTCACTGTGAGATGCTGTAACTATGGCAACCATGGATAACTTCAAATTAGTGGTGGATGAAGAAGCCCTCCAGGTTAGCAGGATGTTTCACAACTCCAGCCTCTTCTCTCTGTGCATTACTCCTACTGAGTAACGCCAGACATACAGGACTCATGAATACACAAATACACACACACACACACACACAAATGAAACAACACATCCCAGCTTTAAATAGTCCAGAGGGCAATGAAGCTGCTGGAGCGTTAAGAGCGAGCGCCCAAATGTCATTGTTCTCATCTTAATGTAAAATTTCACGTGTAGAGTTGAGCCTGTGTGAGATGGGGAGGGAAGTGGCATCAAATCATTTCCTTCATTTCATTTTAAACCTTTCCAGACATAAATCCTCAGAAACAGCAGAGCCTTATCCGACTTGAACCAATCCATGATCATTTCACTGAATTTCAAAGCAAAGCGTCAACAAAACAGGACAGGCTGGGTGCCCCGACACCAAAAACCAACTAAAGAAAAACACAACCCACACTCCTCCTAACAGGAGAGAAGCAAATCTCCAGCTCCTCCTAGTGGAGAATAGTGAGATCGACCAGAGCACCAACAAAGCCCAGATGAAAAGCCTTGTCACCATGTTTTCAAATTTTTCACAACATTTTAAAATTATTGTATTATTGTTTATTTCATTGTGAATAAAACAGCTGCTGATTCAGAAATATTTGGGTTTTTATCAATCATTTAACCCTTTTCTGGAACAGTTTTTATGGGATTATTACAAACAAGATGGTTTGTGGCTAAATCTAAAGACAACAATTGTACCTTTAAGCTGTCCCTCTGATGGACTCATTTCTAATCCTGTCCATCCTGCTCACTGAACATCTTCAGCTCGGCCTCCTGTCTTCGTGTTAGTGTGCATAAATTGCTCCGTTAGTCACTATTAAATACAGGATTAAATTGTTGGCACAGTTTCAGTTAGAGGTTTTAAAACACTCGTTCATGTGAGCCAAACGCTCAGCTGCAGACTACTTTGTGATGTCACGAATGGCAGATATTAATAATGCCTGAAGCTTTCTTTAGGTGCCTTCCCAGCTTTGACAAATGTCCAGCTAGGGTAAGCACATTTACTTAGGGCCTTCTTGATATGATGTTTTTCTTATTCCCTGGCTGCTGTGTCTGTGGGGATGGTGTTTGCCCTGTGTTGTAGCATCCTGATGACACCCAGTTTGTACCCCAGTGGATAATGAGACTCAAACCTTAAATACCGATCCGTATACGTAGGTTTACGGTAAAAATAAACCTTTAACTTTACCCCATTACTCATTGACATTTCACAGTCTAAGAAGGCTAACCTGCTACTTTTCATATCCTGCATGGTGAACTCAATATGTTGGTCCACCAAGTTAATGTCATCAATAAATTGTGGTACAACCTGAGATTTGATTTTCACCCAGATGTCATCTGCATACCTGAACCAATGACTTAGTAGTGTTGGTCCTGTTACTGAGGTTGGGATCATCCTGCAATCTCTTACGGACTACTGACACTGCTTCAGTGACTGGAACATAAGCGAAGAGAGATGTAACATTGTACAAGACAATTGTTTGATCTCCCTCCATAATGACATCTCTTACCTTGTCAACAAAATCCAAGGTGTTCTGGACTTGGTGTTCACAGCTGCCTACCAACGAGTTGAGGATCAAAGCCAGAAATTTTGAGATGTTATAGGTGACCGAGTTGATCATACATACAATTGGTCTTAAAGGTACACCTTGATTATGTATCTTTGGTAAACCATACAGACTTGGTGTAGCTTCCCCTGGATATAGCCTGTGGTATGTGGTCCAGTCAGTAGCTTTTTCTTGTTCTAACTGCTTCAGACAACCACTCTCTTCCTGTAACTACTTCCTGGGTCTCATTTCAGGGGCTCATAATTATTTCTCATGATAGTCTTTCTGGTTTAGCAAAACTGTGCACCTACCCTTGTGTGGCAGAAAGATGATAATGTTGTCATTACTAAGTGATGTGAGTGCCTTCCTCTCCTTTATGCTCATGTTGGATGCTAAGGGCTCTGCATTGCTTAAAGAGGCCTTTGATGGTCAGTGGTTGTCAATCAATCGTCATGACAATTTGCATATTAATAATCATGAAACTGACCTCACAGTCTATTGTTAGTCAGTGGTGCTAGTTTCAGTCATTTTGCAAATGTGCTGTTTATAAGGTTGGGGAAACCTGCAGTCAGTTTCTCCCACTGAAAATGCTACGTCCAAATGAACAGAATCAACTTTTTGGCAATCATATAAAGGATTATTTTAAACTGTGAATCAAAGATGGTCACTCATAGTGGACATAAATGCGACCATTTTTGAACAGAGTCCGTGGTTTACGACACCAACTGTCTGCCATCTATAATCCAGTTTTGAGATCCCTTCCCAGACGCCTTAATGCCCACTCACATCCTGGGCCATCTGACCTCAGGAAATCACATGATAGGGGGTGGATAGGTTTCACAATGAGCGCACCCGAAAATTTGGTTGATTGTGACCTACACCCGTCTTCACACCTTGGTTCATGTGATTAGGTAGAGGATCAGTAGGGGGTCCATTGTCCCTCTTGGTGGGTTACTCCCACAGAGCTTTAATCTGGGACTCTCCACCATTTGACCCTAGTACTGAAGAAGCTTCTCGGATGAGAGGCGAAACGTCTTCAAGCAACTTAAAGAAGTCCAGATGCTTTTCTTTCCAAGCTCCTTAGACCACAGTAAACTTTGTCTCGACTAGGGATGGGTATCGTTTAGGTTTTATCCGATACCGGTGCCAAACGGTGCCAGTGCTTAAATGGTGCTCAAACCGGTGCTTAAAGAATGGAGAACACAAAATTGGTCCAAAAACCTCTCATGTTCATCTGTTTTTTTGTAAAAAGATAACAATGTTAGCCTTTTCTGCAGCTATGGGGCATATATGATATCACTCTTGGCTGGAAGCAGTGCTTAAACAATGGAAAAAACACAAACTTTGTCCAAAAACCTCTCATGTTTAACTGTTTCCCACTTTTTCTTTGGTCATTTTAGCCTTTTTGGCCAGGGTGAAGGGAGTATCTGCCATCAAACAAGAAGACAGCCGCATGTAACTACGACAGTGTTTGCTAGTTTACCTTACATGCATTAATGTAATAACGTGGTTGGCGTACTCAACGTACATTACACACGAACAACATTAAGCTACTCACGCAGAGAAGAACGGCTGCTGCTGCCATCATCATCCGTCATCATTTCTGCTACACTGGCAGGGCTAGGGGCCAGGACTCTCGTCTTCAGGTTCTTGGGGGATGTTGCTAACTCCGGGTCCGATAACAGGCAACCCACCCGCAGTAGATGTGCTCGGTGTGAGGTCTCGCAGCAAGCTATCAAATAAGGCAAATTTTTCGGCTTTAAAAAAAAACCGCTATGCGTCGCCAGGTGTTTCATCGGATTTGCGGTGTTACCTCCTTTGCACAGTATCACCTTAAAGCACTTGTTGCAGGCTGCTGAGTTTGCATATTTTGCTGTGAAGTACAGTCAGACTTTTGACCGCTTCGCCGTGGGCATTTTTAATCTGTAGCTCTGCTCAAAAAGAACGTACGTACCTGGACCCGCCTACTATCCTCGGAAACGTAAAATGATTGGCTAGAATCTAAAGTGTATCACAGCTCAGGAAAAATAAGCACCGAAATAAAGCACCGAAATGTGCGCTGCTTTTCGGTCTGGTTACTACCGTTGCCATCATGGCACCGGATACCGGTACCCATCCCTAGTCTCGACCCTCTAACTTTTCATTGAATCCTCTTCCTGCATATTCAGAGCTGAGATCCCGAGGATTACTGGTATTTTAAAGAAACTAAGGATGAAGCTATGAGAAGCGTTCACTCTGAATGGCAGAATGTTGTGATTGTTACGTAACACATGTCTGCAAAGGACAGTGGTCTCAGAGCCTATGTGGTTGAAAGGCCGTCTGCTTTGGTGGGATTCACACTGTGCTGTGGCGTCTCAGCTCTGTGAGTGTGAGGTTAGTGGGATGAGATTAAACTCTCCTTTCAAATCTCAGTTTAGCCTTTTATTTAAACCTGCAGTTTCCTTTCAGAGTGTATTCGTAGTGAAGACTTCACAGGCTTCGAGTTCAGGACTGATGTGTTTATTTGGCAGCTGGGTGGGGGTGGGGGGTGTTGTCAGTCGTGGTAACACCTCGTGACCCTCTTGGAGAGCATTTGTTGAGGGAAAGTGTAGGAGGAAGGTTTTCCTGCCTGCTGGATTTGGCTGCTGCATATGCTGCAGTGGATTACACTGATCCAACTTAATGCCTCAGACGTGCAATCATAACTACAGGAGCTGCTGAGGGCACAGCCGTGGACGCTCGCAGCACCAGCTGCTGCCACCGCTGGTGGATTAACTTCGAGGAAGATGGTGTAAGGTGGGGGTGGAGGCACATGCAGACCCTGAGCTGTCGACCACCCTGCAGAAGCCCTCTTACTCTCAGATTCTTTCCTATCCACACAAACCCTCACACACTGGTTTATAATCTGTGGAGTAAAAAATCGGACAAAGTTCCATTTCTCCCTCCCGGTTTAAACATTCATGCACAATCAAGGACACACAGAAGATACAACACAAAGAGGAAACTAGCTCGCCACCAAGCTAACATTGTTAGCTGGCATTAGCTGAAGTTAGTTCATAGATTGCAGACTGTAAGACTTGATGGATAGCATTAAGTACCTGCTACCTGCAAATAATCATGCGCATTTAGGCGGTAACTGTAACGGAATACCCCCAGAGGGGCCGATGGCGCAATATGGCAGCCCCAGTAAAAAAAACCTTCAGACCCTCTGACTGTCTGCATTCTGAGCTCTCAGGAATCTTCAGGGATGGTGACCTCATTGTGCAGGAATCTGATTGGTCAGTGATTTCCTGCCTGTTGGTCTCTGATCTGGAGAATAGCCTGCTGTGGAGCACGTTGGGTCTGCAGGATCAGTTACTGTGATGCTAAATCCTGCATTAAGGTACAGGATAACATATCCACATCTACAGCCAATTTATTATCCCCAATTAACCGAACATGCAGGTCTTTGGACTGGACCTGGAGATGACCCACTAATAGTGATGTGCGGATCGATCCTGAAATATCGATTCCTCCGATACCAATCATTTATGTTCTAGAATCGATTCTCACATTAAAATATCGATATTTTAGTAATTTAGGGTAAATTTGTAGTTTATCATTAACAGGAACACAGTGGAAAGAAACGATATCATTCGGATTGTCTACATTCAAAGGAACTACTTCCTCTTCCGCCTTTCATAGTCATGTGCGAAATACGGCTGTATAAAAGCCGGGTAGTACGTCACGAGCTCCCTCGGTGGAGTGAAACTCTGCCGTCTGCTCCTTGCTATCTAAAATATAACCGGGCGCTGACTTAAACTCTTGACCGTCTCACACTTCTGTTTAATCAGTTTTCTGTTTGACGTTTATTCAGCTGTGTGAAAACCCCGGAGGAACCCTCCTGAGGGATTAATAAAGTTACATTTAATTTAATCTAATCTAATAACTTTAATCTCAGCCAAACCGATTTACTCATGAACAAATAAAACACTGAAAAAGCCAAACAATAACATTTTTAAGTTATCAAAGTGACTTATACATCATGTTTAACCTGAGTAGCGAAAGACCGCGGGGGGTTGAAAACGATGTGTCGGCTCAGATATTTGAAGTTTACACAGCTACATTCTTTTGTTTTTGTTTTTTTGCAACCCAGAAAGAGAAATAAGAGCAATATTAAAACTAAGTAGCTGCCGCCATTGTTGGAAACTGGAATTGGTTGGGCTGCGCTTTGAATCCTGCAATATGGTTTTTCAATTTTGTTGTCCGGGTGGAAAATCGGGAGAAATTCGGGAGAATGGTGGCTCCGGGAGATTTTCGGGAGGAGCACTGAAATTCAGTATTCTCACGGAAAAATCGGGAGGGTTGTTGTTGGAGGGTATGGTTGTGGCAACATCACTAACCTTGTCAAACACCTCAGAGTAAATCATATCACAGAATATGACGAGCGTATGTTGAGGCGAACTGAAGAGGACAGGGACAGATGCTGCTAGGGCGAGACAGGCGTCTCTCACGGAGTCCTTTAGTGCTGCAGGCAGGCAAGGTGTTCAAATAGCGCACAACTTCAGTTTTTTTTATTTCTATATGGTGAACTCTGCATTATTAAGTGATAAGAACAAGAAATCTGATGTCCTGTAATTATTATGACGCTATAATTTGAGATACAATAAATAAAATAAGTTTTTGTACAGAGTATCGGTATCGGATGAGTATCGTCAATACCACCCTGAATATTACTTGGTATCGGATCGGAAAGGAAATCAGTGGTATCGCACATCACTACCCACTAAGCTACAGGGAAAACAAGCAAAGTCAAAGAATGAACCCAGCTGGGGTTTGAACCAGCAACCTTCTTCCTGTGAGGGGACAGTGGTGGCAAAATGATAAATTTGATCCTTTAAATTTGACAGTTGTGTCGACTCAGCTCAGTTTGCTACAGCTAATAAAACAACTTTTGTTGTTATACAAAGACCCCCAACCCCACCCCACCCTCCCAAAAATCTCACCTAAACCTACATATTGCCTGGTCATTGGAAGAACTACAGCTTTTCTTTTGATCTATGAGAAGTACAATCATCTGGTTTATATCATCTGGAGTTTTTCAGGTCCAGTAATGACGGCTGCCTTTCTCCGATCGTCCTGATTAGCACTGAATGTTTGGCCCAAATGTGCAGGTTTCTTTGGGTCACATGATGCCCAAAATATATGTGTCAAAACACCCATAGAAACAAGCACTTCAACTCTGAATGCATCCAGGAGGATTAGCTTTTTTTCTCTGTAGTTGCCACAGCAGCATCCTAAGTAAGTACCACCTGTTTGGCCCAGATGTGGCCTGGTATCAACAGCTGATTTTGCACAACATTTGGCCTCATTGATGGGTGGATTTAGCTGCATCAACTCAGGCACACAACCTCTTTATATCAGCCAGATATCATGTTTGTTGTGTCACATCTGGCTCATTTGCTATAACTTGGCCAACAGTGCCATAAGCAGCCTGGATTAGGCCCGAATGTGTCTGCTGACTGAGACACAGCAGAGTGTTTATTTTGGCATCAAAGTTGTGGATCTTTAGTGGAATATGCTTTGTGGATATTTTCTAGTTTTTCTATTCTCCCCACACTAACACATCCCATATTCTTGTTTATGTCTCCACAGAGAGTTTAAGCCCTGCCCTCCAACCATCAGGAGAGTCGATCCGACCACAGGAATCCCCTCCATCAGGAAACGCCAACAACTAAAAACCTGCTGCTGTGCTTTGAAAATCAGCATCATCCACCCTTTTTAGAACTCTGTGCCTTCAACCAAAACTCACCAGTGATACTTCTGAACCTTTCTTTCTTTTTTTTTTTTTTTTTTACTTTTTTTCTTTTTTCAAGCAGGACTCAGAGGACATATCTGCCTGATGAAGGAGGGCCTGGGATCCTGCTGCTGTCTCTCTGAAGAAAAAAAACAAACAATAAAACCCGACATGCAACGTTTCAATCATTTTAACATCCCACCGTGTTCTTTTTTTAATCAACCAACTGTGTCAGTGATTTACTTCATATCGGAAGAAATCCCTTGCTGTGCAATATCATCGATATTTACGTGAATCTGTTATGTGGATGTAGATTTTGGATGAACTTTTTGGTTTATTTTTGTAATGATGTTTTCCTGATTTCTATTTTTCTAAAACGGTGTAAGAGAGATGAGGGGATACAAACAAAAAAACAAATTTAAACAAAGACGGGACCTTCACTTGTTGGTAAAAAGGGTGTTTAGTTTTCCTTAAATCATCCCCTTCCTGCTGTGACCAGGGCCAAAGCCATAGCCTATCTCAGATAACAATGGACGAAGCATTTCAAACAACCAGTGTCCCTAACAGCAAGATGCATTCAGGGTCTCACATTCTCACGTGTCAGCTCATCTTAGCTGTTTGTTTCCTGTTTTTTTCAGGGCCTTGAATCCAAAGTATTTAGTACTCTCTACCTTTGTGTGGCCTGTTTTTCTTGCCGTTATTTTGTACTTCCTCCTACATATCAGTCAAGCAACTTTAAGTGGCATGATTATGTGTGCCTGTAGAGAGAGACATGAATGAGTGTCTTCTTCACAAATTGGACATAAAGTACTGTAAACTTTCAAATATGTCACAGAATAATGGCTGGATAACAAATCCATGAAACAGGGATCTAGTGGTTTAAAAAATGTGGAGTCAATTAGTTAAGTGTCTAAAATACAAATTTTTTTTCTAGAATAACCCTTTATTTGGAAGCATACTCAACAAAACCACCCATTCAAACTGTAATTTTTCTATGAGCTTTATAAAAAATGAGAAAAAGAAATAACTTTACCAGCAGTTACAGATTTCAAGGGTTACATGACAGCTTATTGATTATATATTTATTATTTACTATTATATATTTATTTTTAAAATTATGTAAATGAGTCCTGACGTAGTACCTCTACAGGGCAGCCAAGTCAACTAAGTAAAGGATTGGAGCTGGTAATTCATATAAAACTGTCTGTCCACACCCTAAACATCTCAGTTAAGTGTGTTCGTCTCCTTTGGATGCTTTATAAATGTGATAAATCTGAAATATCTTTGGATTTCAAGTGAATTTGCAGAACAACGGGAAAACAAGGGTCCTGCTGCTTTTTGAAGACTGAAATGTTGATGTTGTATTAAACTGGCATCCTAAAGGATTCTAAAATGTCATTTTGTCAGATACCTCACATAACAGCACACACACCAAAACAACACTTTGCGTGTAAATGACCATCGCCAGAAGCTGTGACAGGGCAGCACAAATTGACATCCAGTTCAATATTTTATCAAGCAAATCTTCATTTTCTGACCTATTTAATTTTATTTAAAAAAGGCTTTCTGTAACATTAAAGTTCCAGAGTGTAAAATATCACCACCAGATGTCAGCAGATTGCAGACTGCAGTCAACTGAGTTCTGTTTTTTTGCGTCTCGCAATTCAAGTACATACCTAGCGACGGTGGCCACTGTAGGACAAACAAATTTTAATCAGCCAAGAGATATCTAAAACATCACATAATGGCTGTAGTTAAAACACTGTAACTAATATATTATATAATATCCAAACTATTTTGAACATGTTTGAATAATATTAACACTTAGCAATAAATCAGAAAATTAAAAAAAAAGGTTTCACTTAAATATTTTATGTTTTTATCCCTGAGACACCTCAAAGCTTTAGTTGCTGTTCATCTGTAGTGAGTGTACCCAGAAAGCAAAGTCACTCCAGACCAGATCAGCCCTAGATTTATTTCCCCTATCTTTGTCAGTCCACTGTTTACCTCAGCTGTCAATGCCGGGTGAGAAGCATCCACATCTATTTTGTCTGGAAGAGGCTGAAAAACTTTGTGAAAGAAGTCAGACATGAGTCAATGTGTTAGTGAAGATCACTTCTGTCTGATAACAGTGATAACTGAGGTGACTTATAACAACAACTCAGCTTATGTAAATAGTTTCTTTTTAAGATGCTTGAAGTTAGACTTATATTTTGTGAGACAAACCATTTAAAGCCATCTTTGAAAACCAAAACCTCAAAATTAAGTAAGTAAAACTTTATTCATATAGCACCTTTCAAGACAGAGATCACAAAGTGCTTCATAAAGAAATGCCAGAGCATTTACAACAAAAAAGACAAAAAAAGTTTAAAAAAAACCACAAAGATTATTTCTTAGTTGTTTTTTTAAAAGAGACTAAAGAGACTACAGTGTCCACAGATCTCAAGGTCAAAGGTGGAGAGTTCCACAGTGGCAAAAGTTATGTCTCCCTTAGTTCTCAGCCAATGCTACTCATCCTTGTTCACTCATGGTTATTGTTTTACCAGTTTTATGTGGTAATAAATGTAAGCTAAGATTCAAAGATAACTAAATGTTTTACAGAAAATAAGCTCTGTCTGTAAAGACTACGAGCCAGAAAACTTGAAACTTAACTGGGAAAGCTTTAATAAATCCGATTTTAAACATCTATAACACCATCTCGAGTTACTGGATTTAAAGGTGTTCTGTCCCATATAACAATAAGAACTTGTGCCTCTTCTCACTTTAACTTTGATTTGATCCATAAGTCATTCCACAGGCAGAACAGGTCAGCTAACATTGGCCAACCACCACAGCCGACTGAGAGAATAATCAAAATATGAGCACAGATTTTCACTCAGCACTTTTGGAAAGAAGATACTGCAGAGATGTGATATATGGTTTATAAACTCTAAGATTCGATTAGCTTGTTGTATATCAATCCTTACAAATGTGCTGTACAGTGGTTTATAGTTTGAATCTAAAAGATAGATATGAAATCCTGATATGAAGCCTCCAGCTGAGCGTGCTCATGCTTGACCAGAGAGCAGTTGTTTACCGGGCTAGAGGTGACAGGAGCTAAAGGGCTGGTTTCAACAGATTTCTGTACAACAGGACGTCTTTGTTTGAGGTTCTTCCTTACAGTCTTCATTTTTAAGACCCAGAAGGTTTCTTTGTTTTAGTGTGAAGAAGTTTAAATACATACTGAAAATATTCACATTTAATAAAGCATCCATTTATAAAACTGAGGAACCACCTTAGATGTTTAATAGAAGGAATGTGTCTCTGTGTTTCCACATAAAACTGGTAAAATGTCATCACAAAAAAATACTGCTGTGATGAATCAAAGAAACTCATCAGCAGGTTCTTGTGTTTAACCACCTTAGTTTGGCTTACAGTGGCGGGCCATGAGTGATGCCTTTGTAACTTAGAAGGCTGCACCACTGAGGAGGATCAGGAATGATGATTATTAATCATTTTTGACAACTTGCAACATGCTGCATACTGGTGCAATGAAAAGTCCCAAACTTACACCACTCTTCTTCACACGTTTTTGCACTCTGTAAGGTTATCCATTGAGCCCTATTTAGGTGTGCTGGATCTGGCTCTCAGGGAACCCATTTGAACTAAACATTTGAAGCTGACACTTCAGTGGAAATCTAGAATATTTCCATTTGAAAAAAGCAGTCTTGAGATTGAACATTATACTCAGCAGGTTCAATTAAAGGTAAAATAAGGTGTAGACTTTCAAATATTCAAGAAAGACGATGTGGAATAATAAATATGTTTAGAAGTGGAAAGTGGAAAAAAGTAAAAAATATATAGGAAAACTACAGCCTGACAATGCAGCAGATAACTTCATGTACCAGTGAAACCTGTCACCAGTGGATAAAAATATAATTGCTTGAAAGATGATGGTTATTAATCTTCTATTGAAGATAAAAGCCTGAAATTACTCAGAAACATCTTCATATTGTATATAAAAGATGGGAGTCATAGCTGGTGGTACAGTCCAGGCTATGGCACCAGGTTGTGGGTTTCGATCTCTTAGTTGGAGGAGTCAGATCTCTGGGCTAAATGTGGCCCTGTCTGTAACTTGGACACTAATTTGGACCAAACTGTTATTTCTTTTCTGATTTTTATGTCCAAATGCTAGAAAATATGAGTTGAAGCTGTAAATTTGATTTTCTGTGGTAAACAAGTTGCCTCCAAGGCTGGAAGTGAAAGCCATCTTTAACATTTTTGTACTTTTGCCATTATTGACTCAGATGAGCTAGGACACAAAATCTGGGTACATGTGTCTGCTTTTATTGTGAAACACTAGAGGAATTCCTTAGTTTTTACAAATAAACAATAACCATGAGTGAACAAGGATGAAGAAACCATGAGAAAAACAGGCCTGTTTGAGATTTTACAGTACTTCCTGTTTTATTGTCTCTGCCCTGCTCTCTGTAGCTGTGAACTGTGCTCCATCAACCCTTGAAGCTGCTAACCCTGTACTGTGTAGATCGGAGATGTCGGAGATGTCCAACCTTACCCTTAAGTCTCCTTATACCTCTTTCACACACAAATACACACTGCTCATTATTAGAATCAGTTAGCGATTTATCTTATTCAGTTTGATTCAGTTTGTGCCTCTCAAGGAATTTCTATTCTCTGACTGCCGAACTGAACAATCTTACCTGTGTCACATGATATTCCTGCTTTAATTCACCAAACAGGCGTTGACGGATAGAGGTGGTGCAGACAGTCCTCTATAGGTTTAATCAGATGGTGTACACGTGAGGACTGATAGGCACCTATTAGTAACTTTTGCACATACCTGCTCCAGTTTTGTAAATTTCGCTTTATGCTGACATCATAAGTAATCGTTACCTTCAGCAATCATCATTATTTCCATTTAGGATCTGATAATGTTGTTTTATTAGGACCACAGAGATTTTTCTCCGGGAGATCTGATTTCCAGAGATGAAGCTGTATCAATCTTTTATTCACAGTAATTCAGACTATTTTAGCTCCTAAAATTATTACTATATTTTTCGGACCATAAGGTGCACTGGATTATAAGTAGGGCTGGGTATCGTCACTGATTTCTAGAATCGATTCAATTCCGATTCACAAGGTCCCGAATCGATTCGATCCACGATTCGATTTAATTCGATTCGATTCGATTCACTTCAATTTGAATCTGGGAAATTTTGACAGTCAGAAATATTATAATTCAGATCAGTACATTTACATATTTTTGTATCTATAAAAAGGAAGCTGACACACGCAAGACTTTATCAAAGGTATCACAGCAGATGCCTTTGTGTCAAAGTAGCTGAGGATAAAACACAGAAAAACATGAAGGTGATTTTCCTGGCCTGGGATTTTATAAAAATATTCTGCAGTACATCAAAAACGAAAGAAAACCAATAATCAACACATGAACATTACCTCTGAAGTTACAGCGGTTTTATTAGAGACATGGCTAAGCGTTTTGCATTTTGCATAATTTTAAAAAGTTTAAATTTGTTCAGTATTGAACGGCAGAAATTAGGTTTTCTTTTCAGAAGTATATAAAACGAAGAAAAAAAACGTCGGCCGACAGCACTGTAAACAACGGTAGACTTGTGCGTAACAAGCAAGCGAATAATGCAGAAAACAGTACAGAGAGAGGGGGGGGGAGAGAGAGAGGGGGGGAGAGAGGGAGAGAGAGAGAGCGCACGCGCACGCGAGAGAGCTGTGCATCGTGGTCGAAGCAAAACAATAAAAGTAAGAGTGAATACATGACGATGTTTATGTGATGCGTAGTTTGGATCTTCTTTTGCTGCTGGTTCGGTCAATATTGTTTGGAGAGACATCAAACTAACAGCTTTAGAATCAGCGCATAAAGGGCGTGAACACAAAGCGCGGACCCGCCGACAGATCAGAATCAGCGAGCTGTCGGCTTTCAGCCCCGACTGTGAGAAAGGCGACATCTAACTGATTCTGATCCGCGGGTTGCGCTGTGTGTTTACGTCTTTGTGCAGAATCCGTGTTCCTGCTCTCATTTACTGTCTTAGCTGTTTGGTGGTTGTTGAAATTTTGTGAGATTTCACCAGAGATTCTGGCATTTCGGGCAAAATAAATTTATATTAAAAAATCGATTCAGGATTTTAATGAATCGATTTTACGTTATCCAAGCCAGAATCGATTTTAATCGATAAATCGATTATGAAAACCCACCCCTAATTATAAGGCGCATTAAGCGAAACAAAACAGTTAGATAAGTCAAACTTTATGCAACTAATTCTTCTTGCTTCCTCAACTTCCGTACCATTGATTCATTAATGCTGAATCCTTTTGCAGCTGCTCTATTCCCATGTTGTTTCAGTATATTAATGACTAATCTCGTATTGTCGATGGATTATCTCAGTTGTTCTCCTGACTAATGTTTGGTCCGTTTACAGCATCCTGCCATGCGACTGCATTTGTCGAAATCATCAGGAACCCTTATGTTAACTTTTATTGAGTGGAAAAAAGTTAGCATTCATCCTCCAGCCTCACTGATTTTATGTTATGCTAACATAACTGTGTCGCTAGCGATCACGTAGCACATCATTATATATCAGCTAGCCCAACTTCAGTAACCCTACAAAAGTCACTGCTGTTTACATTTCTGTCTTCATTTATGTTGGAAGTGATAGCAGAGCTGTATGTTTTAATTTGTTTCAGAAATCTCTCAGTCAGAACATGCTATATCATGTTTAGATGGAAACTAGCGAGCTAACTTACTGCTAACTTCTAACTCCATTAAATTTAATACATTCTGTCATCATGGATGCCTTAATTGTTACGCCTGGTAAAGCAGCAACGCTGATCATTTTATTAAAGATGAGAGAATTTAGACAGTTTTTTTTAAATCTCAGTGATGCCGCAGTGCTCGTTTGACTTTGGGACCTGAAGCAGATGGAGTTTTGGACCCAGATTACTCTGCAAGGCTCCTGACTACAGTAGCCATAATGCTCTGGTGCGGCTTCGTAGCTGACCAAAGTCATACTAAAACATTTTTTTGACCAATTTTTGAGCGCCGCGCAACACATAAAATCAGTTCAAGGTCAGTAAGCACAACCAGAATTCATACATATGGCGCACCGAATTATAAGGCCCACTGTCAATTTTTGTGAAAATTAAATAATCATGCTTTTTATTCACGGTTTTATATGCAAAACGCAATATTTGGTTAAACAACTTATCTCAGCTGTTTTCTTTGAGTATCTTTTTTAATGTGTTTCATGCAGAGATTAAAAAATTACAATCAAATCAAAGCCATCTGAAACATATATTTCACACCACTTCCCATTAACCTGAAAATGCCAGTGTCTGTAAAATCATGAATCAATCTTAAACTAAACTAAATTTAAAGATTTTCCAGCATAAAGCTTTCAGTTTGGGTGATGTTTTGTAACAATGACTTTATGGTTTCATCTGCTTTTTGTTTAAGTTAGAGTTAGCATAAAGACATTTATAGGATTCTTTTTTTTAATTTGAATGGCAAGCTTTTTATCTGCACTCGTGGTAAAACCCCTCAGAGGCACAAACTGATGCTCGTGGCTCGCACATTTTGCAGCATTTTGGACATTTTCCAACACGTCTGAAAAAGTGACTTTTTGTTGGAAACCTGCAAAGTTTTCTTAGTGCATGACTTTGACTGCATTAGCCCAGCAGTCGTACAAACCTGGGGATGTTGTGTTGTACTGGCAGTAGTGGAATTAGTTTCCGTCTGTGTGAGTGTGAAGCTGCTGCCCTCCATCGAGAACCTTTACTGACACCTCTCCCAAATACAGCGCTGCCAAACTGGTCTGAATAAGCCAAAAGTTTCTGTGTGTAGAAGTGGTTTAAGTGTTTCACATGTTAGACCTCCACCCATCAATGTTACATCGTGTTTTTAACTAAAAGAATCCTGTTTGTTAAACTGTTGATAATATATGCAGAAGAGTTATGAAATAAACAGAAACTAACTGGAAACTGCTGCTTGGCTGCTTTTCACTGTTCTTCCACTTGATGGCGCTGTTAATGAATTTTCTGCATTTCAAACAGACTTGCCTGTACAAAAGTCTCTTAATGTAGAGCGGCCACATCACTGTAGTTACTTATTTAATACCATTGCACTAATTCTTTGAAGTTAGTTTTTGGACCCTGCACAGCACATAGAAAGTAATTTAATTTAATTCAGTTCTATTTTATTTATATAGCCTCAAAGTACAACTTTGTACTTTGAGGCTATATGTACAACTGGAGGCTATAAGTACAACTGGAAGATCATTCTACAGAAGAGGGGCTGAAAAGAAGAAGACTCTCCCTCCCATTCTACAGGGTGGGCCATTTATATGGATACACCATAATAAAATGGGAATGGTTGGTGATATTAAAGTCCTGTTTGTGGCACATTAGTATATGTGTGTCACGTCCGAGTGGCAGACGTGTGGAGTTGTAGAAAGGACCCAAAAGGCGGCAGCTCTGGTGCAGGTGAGTATTTATTTACAGGAGTGGGTACAAACAGCAAAGGTGGGTGAACATGAAACTGGAAAACCTAAACTGGGTAAAACTAACAAAACAAACCAGAAACGAAGATGCAGGGAGGTCCGGGGAAATACATACGGAGAGACGCAGGGAGACCGAGGGGAAACAACACAGACGAACCAGCAATGACTAAGACAGAAGACACGACTTAAAAACACTCAGAGAACACAGGGAGATTACACACAGGTGGGGGACACAGCTGGGAGTGATTAATGTGACGAGACTAGGGAGGCAAACTGAAAACACTCACATAAGATGCAAACCTTCACAATAAAACAGGAAACACATACACGCAAAGACACACGAGGCAAAACAAAACAGGAGCATTAGAAAGTCAAAAAAACAAAACACGAGCCCAGCACCAAAAAAAAAACAACAACAAAAGAAATACACCGGAGCCCAAAAAACAGAGTCCAAAACAGAAGAGTTCAGGGGGCCGGCCAGGGGGCCGACAGCACAGGAGTCCAAACAGTTCAGGGGGCCGACCGTGCGGACGGCAACGGCGGCGACGTGGAAACAATTCGGTAGGCCGACCGTAAGGAAGGCAACGGCAATGACGACAGCACTGGTCCGGGGGCCAGCCGTGCGGACGGCAACGGCGGCAACCCAGGCGACGGAGGTCCGGAGGCCGGCCGCGCGGAAGGCAGCGGCGCCGAAGTGGACACAGTTCAGGGGGCCGACCGTGCGGAAGGCAACGGTGGCGACTCAGGTGAAGGGAGTCTGGGGGCCACCCACAACGGCGATGGCGCCTGGCCAGTGGCCTAGAAAGTGGCCGGTTAGCTGCAGACCCAAACGAGGCAGGACCAGGCAACGCTGAAGGCGAAGACACGGAGGCAGGACCAGGCGACGCTGAAGACACGGAGGCTGGGCCAGGCGACGCTGAAGACACGGAGGCAGGACCAGGCGACGCTGAAGACACGGAGGCTGGGCCAGGCGAGGATGAAGACACGGAGGCTGGGCCAGGCGAGGATGAAGACTCGGAGGCTGGGCCAGACGAGGATGAAGACTCGGAGGCTGGGCCAGACGAGGATGAAGACTCGGAGGCTGGGCCAGATGAGGATGAAGACATGGAGGCTGGGCCAGGCGAGGATGAAGACATGGAGGCTGGGCCAGGCGAGGATGAAGCCTCGGAGGCTGGGCCAGACGAGGATGAAGACTCGGAGGCTGGGCCAGGCGACGCAGAACCAGAGGCCGCAGCTGGCGGGGATGATGAGGCCGCAGCTGGCGGGGATGATGAGGCCGCAGCTGGCGGGGATGATGAGGCCGCAGCTGGCGGGGATGATGAGGCCACAGCTGGCGGGGACGACGAGGCCACAGCTGGTGGGGACGACGAGTCTGAAGCCGGGCCAGGCGAGGACGACGAGTCTGAAGCCGGGCCAGGCGAGGACGATGAGTCTGAAGCCGGGCCAGGTGAGGAAGACGGCACGAAGGCTGCTGCAGGCGAGGCTGAAGGCTCTGAAGCTGGACCAGACGAGGCTGAAGGCTCTGAAGCTGGACCAGATGAGGCTGAAGGCGGCGGCGTGGAAGCCGAAGGCGGCGGCGTGGAAGCCGGAGACGGAGGCACTGCAGACTGGACGGATCCCTTGGACCCTCCAGCGACGACAGGAGACGAAGGCCGGACGGGCCCCTTGGACCCTCCAGCGGAGACACGAGACGAAGGCCGGAGCGGTCCCACGGACCCTCCAGCAGAAGACATCACCAAGCCAGCAGTCATGGAGGCCACTAGCTGACACAAAGGCGACTGGCAATGCACTGAGCACTGGCTCTGCCTAGGCAACGCTGACATGGTGCAGTTCTCAGGTGGCTGCTTAAACTTCAGGGGTCCAGAATCAGCTGGGGACTGAGACCTAGCCTCTGGGGAAGCCCTGGAGCGGCAAACTGTGCCAATGGCGGCTAAACCATGAAAAGCACCTTGAGAAGAAACAAGTCTTTCTCCCTGCATGGAGTGAATGAGTGAAACTGGTGATACTGGAGCCTGAACTACAGGCGACACTGGAGGCGCTGGAGCCTGAACTACAGGCGACACTGGAGGCGCTGGAGCCTGAACTACAGGCGACACTGGAGGCGCTGGAGCCTGAACTGAAAGTGACACTGGAGGCACTGGAGACTGAACTGAAAGTGACACTGGAGGCACTGGAGACTGAACTGAAGGTGACACTGGAGGCGCTGGAGACTGAACTGAAAGTGACACTGGAGGCTCTGGAGCTCAGTTAGCTCTGCAGCTAACTCTGCAGCTAACTAAGCTGAGAGTGGCTGTGGGGCAGCTAACTGAGCTGAGAGTGGCTGCGGGGCAGGTGATACGCTGTTCACATAATCATCTGCCGCACAGAACACAGCCCCTGAATGAACAGTCACACAGTCCAAAAACGGAAAAGATCGGCGCGATCGGCGTTTCCTCCCCGCAGACGGCTCCGACGGGCCAAACCAGAAACGAAGATGCAGGGAGGTCCGGGGAAATACATACGGAGAGACGCAGGGAGACAGAGGGGAAACAACACAGACAAACCAGCAACGACTAAGACAGAAGACACGACTTAAAAACACTCAGAGAACACAGGGAGATTACACACAGGTGGGGGACACAGCTGGGAGTGATTAACGTGACGAGACTAGGGAGGCAAACTGAAAACACTCACATAAGACGCAGACCTTCACAATAAAACAGGAAACACATATACGCAAAGACACTGTGAAAAGATTTTACCTTATTACCTTTATGTTTAGCTTTATTTGAATTGCACAGTAATGCCTGTACATAGCGTGTCAGCATTTCTTTAGCTGCAACAAAGTGATCACATGAGGAAGTTGCTCAAGTTTAGACAACACCCACATTATTGTTTTAACCCACTACAAGATCGTTAATCAACTTGTTCCTCTTTGTCTTGCAAGGCTTCATCCTGTGCAGCCTCGTATGCAAGCAGCAGATAAGAAGTTGTTTTTTCCTAACTTGTACTCCACCCATGAGTGTTACGTGAGAGGACAGTATATAATAAACTCTGAGTGAATGCCTGGCGCGCTTTGCCTACACTTTCTGTAGTCGACGGAACGTGTCAGGCAATCGTCCATGTACATGAATTAACTCTGGGCCCGTGATTCTTTGCTTTCCTGAGGTTTTTCTCCTTACATTTCTTGGTCCTCCGAGTCGGAGTTGGAAAAAGCAACTCGATTGTTGTGACTCCAAACCAGAGATCTACGCTGTATCCTGTCGTCATTGGGAACCCGCACCGAGGTTTTTTGACACCCTCCTCCATGGAAGGAGTGGCCGGTGTTCTTATCAGTGGTCCACGACGCTGGGATCCAGTGAAAAACCTCAAACATAGACGGAGAGATCTTGGAAAGGTAAAGAATTCACTCAATCACACTCGCGTAAAACGGAAATAGGTTTCACCCGCCGAAAGGGTTTGACAGTCTAATCCACTGTACGGATTTCTAAAAATACGTGTAATAAGGTTAACCCACTGTAAGGGTTCATAGGACTAATCCGCCGAAAGGATTGTAAAGTAAAACATGTTAAAGGTCTCACCCGCCTTAAGGGTTTAGGAGTGATCCGCCGTAAGGATCTGCGCGACTGTGTATAAATGTCTGTGTTTTCTGTGTGTCGGAAGTAAGTTAATTGTTTTGACAGCACATTAAGTTGCTGAACTACTTCCATTTTTACTGTCTTTTTATTTACTGTAAGGAGCTCAAGTACTGGTGACAAAGGGGAAAGGTTGGGTTTCATCCCATAAAACTGGCACCGCTTCATGAGTAGTATGAAGTAGAAGGGCGTGTCAGCAACCACCCCCGCGTCTCGTGCCAGAGACGGCTCTGCAGTTGTGTGATAATGGGTAATCAGCCCACCAAATTCACTGCTGACGAGCAGTGGCTAGAGAAAAATGTCCAGGCGCCGGACAAATTAATGTTTATACATGGAGATCAAAGTAGTTTAAAGTAGTTTACAAAGGGTTGGAAACAGACCCGACTGAATAATGAAAAATAAACGAACGGCAAAATTAAATTACAACTTATCTTTAATGTATTCATACTAATAATAGCAAGGATAACAACCTGTAAACTGGTGTTAATGATTAAATAATATTAATATGAAGAGGCACCTCAGTCAGTTATGATGCGAGGTAGATAATTGTTGAAAGTAATCTGCATTAAGCTTAGGGTTGCTCAAATTCAGTACAATGACATATGAAGTAAAATAGGTAAATATTTGAACTAATTAAGTGCATAGAGGCACTTGACCTGCTTGAAAACCTGTCATCCTGGATGAGACTTTGCTGAGATATAGAGCAAACCTATCATAACAACTAATATGCTGAACCCTGTATGAAATAGCTGTAAACTACATGACGGAGAAGCTGAATTGAATATGAAAGTGCAAGTCTTTGCCACTGTGGGGCAAAGCACGCAACCACTGTGTGAGGTTACGTTTTGGTCTTTTCTGAGCTGATGAGCAAGCTACACATTATCAGATCAGGAGCTGGCTGAGAACTCTTCAAAGAGAGGGAAATAGAACTATGATAACTGTGATAACTGGAGTGTGCAGAGTTTCCGTGAGCAGTTTTCCTGCATCTTGACTCATGTGTGTAGAGTGTTCATAGCATCATGTTTTTGTTTATTTGTTTTGGAGGGTTAAAAAATAGTTAAATAAACTTGTGATCATATTTATGGATCACGATAGCACATGCCATTGGCCAAAGGATTTATTTACGCAGATGAAAAAAAAAGTGAGTGTTAATGTGTCTGACGTCACAGTGTTTTTGTGCGCTGTGTAAAAGTAATTGCCTCTGATTGTGAGAACGGTGATTCTGCAGGTCACCAGCTATTAAAAAAAGAAAAAAAGAAAGAGTAAAAAAGAGACAAAAATTACACTGTAGATGAAAAATAATCATAGGAAAAAGGTTTTGTGTTGATCAGCCAAGAGCAACTACAATCTCATTTTCTGCTTTTAAGAAAGGACAGTACACAAAAACAGAGAGAGAGAGAGTTGTGTGTGTTGGTTAAGCAGTGATAATAATAATGAACATGTTTTAGTTTGTCACTTTCAGGTGACAAGCAGACCTGAATCAATTTTCCACATGCAGCGGTCGGAAGAAAGTTATAGTTTAACATCATTAGAAACATTCAGGCCAAGTTTCTGGCTAACTTATTTACAGCACCATGTGTCTCTTAAACTCACAAGCAAGCTCTCACTCCTCCCTGAAGACAAGGAATGCAGCTTCAAAGAGCAATAACATGGCAGATAAAGAGACAGCAGCAAAGTCCTGGGCAAAGATTCCCAGCAAGCAGCAGCAGTGTGGACAAACAGCATCAGAGAAGAAGAGCAAACCCATCATCCTGCCTGATTGGATGAATGGCACTGTGTTCCCAACAAGCTGCAAATTCACTGTGCATGTGAAAAGAACGTTTGAGGAGAACTGAGGAGACTGTTGGAGTTTGACATTTGCCACTTTTGGAGAAAATGGCAAGAAGAGACAGTGAAACACAGGACAAAGCTGAAAGAAAACTGCCTGCTATTGGACTGTTGAAGTGGGAGAGGACAACAGTGAGAGTAAGTGTTTAATGTGGGAAATCAAAATTGGGTTAGCAAACCTGGGAAAAACAAAACTGACTGCTTAAGTGGGAAAATTGTGAAGGAGTCTGAAACACTGCAAAAAGAAACATACAAAATCACACACACACAAGCAGAACATGCATTGACCCTACTAACACCTCCAAATACAAGAGTACTCATCAAGATTAGACAACATTTTAAGCATGTGAGTCTGTTTACTATCTTGTCCAAATCACTTAGTGTGATGCAAAGATCAATGGACTCATAGCACATTAGTTACAAAATGATTAAATAATAGCAGAGAAATGTGTAGGAAAGGCAGCTTTAAGAACATGTTCTGCTGGATATGCAGCTCCACAGACATGCATTAAACCTGCCTAGTAACACAAACACCCATGTAATGAAAATTAGCTTGTTATCTCTCATCAGTGTTAAAATAGTGTAAATTTTACAGACACTTGTTATCAAATGCTGAATTTATCCAATAATAGAAAAAAATTGACTCTCTAGGTTGCAGGACAACAGTTTAACTTTTGTGGGAAAAAAGATTCTGGTTTGACCTACCAGTGATCAGACAATAAATTTAGTTGTTGATACAGTAAATTGGGAGATGCTTTCTGCTTGTTTGATGCAGCACAAGTAATTTACTGTATGAGGGAAATTCTATTTTTGTGATAACATTTTGAATATGCATTTCTGTTGTCCTGTCATCTTAGTGGGTTAATAGCTGATATGCAAATTAGTTGATTGTTCTTAGATTAAGGAAAGGTGATTGAATTTTAGCACGAGTGAATGAGGTGTGTTGGAGTTTGTTAGAGTGGAGACTCTAAAACACTGAGTTTCCTGTTTTGATGTGCGAGTGTATCCTGTACCTACACAGCAAATCCAGAATGTCCAAATTAACACTGTCAGATTTGATTTCAACACTTTTAAAGTGTCTATATGGGTCCACACCAGAGAGTGTTAATTTAACTCTTTTTGGAGAGTTGGTATGTTAACTCTGATTTAGTGTTAAACACCAAATCTCTCTGGAGTTGATAATTTAACACTTGGTGTTAAGAGTTTATATATTAACTCTCAAAGAGTATTTTAGTTTAACTACGTAAGAGTTATCTTCTAATTAATTCTAAAAAGCGGGAATTTTACTGTTCTGAACTTCTAGAAATTTCTTTTGGAAATAAACATTTACTAAAAAGACGCAATGGTTTTTGAAAAACATTTATTCTGAACTGTGCACCACAATTTCAAAACATTTTCTGAAAGATGTAACAGTGTACATGTTCTCACTTTCATTAGAATTTCGTTTATCAAAAGGTCTGACATAGGTGAGCTGGTAAATGCAAATAACAGCATTCTCATCACTTATTTCAATAAATACAAAATACAATATGCATGTCCTTCAGTCATCACTTTGTGGAACTTCAACGCACTTCTGCTCTCCCCCATATTCCATCTTCACAAGCATATCCTATGTGGAGATTGAATAAAAATTAGTTGACACTAATTAATGGTACAAATCAATTGCAGCACAGTAAAAAAAAAAAAGGAATCCTTTTTGAGCGATTACTTGTGTAAAGTATTTTCCCAAAAGACAAGGACACAGACAACAGGTAATACTGAACTAAATGTAAAACCTCAACCTTTTTCATTTTTACCTAAACCGTGTGCACAAAACTCTGGAGGGATCTAAATGCTAACGTAGAACTCAGTCGGGACTCGGGACATCTGCTACTGCTGTTTGCTCGTTTTTTATGGGAGATCGTTTTCAGGCTTCAATTAGCACCATTATATCAACATTTCACATTCTAGACATTGTTTTAGGTGTATTTGACCAAGAAATTTGACTGAAAATTCACATGCAAGCTTTTTTTCAAGGCTGTGGTATTTGCCCGCAAACAATACCTTTCAGCTAGCTAAAACAGAATATTATGCTATCAGCGAGCAACATGGCTAATGCCTTTCACACAGCTTTGTCTCAACTCCAAAGAGCCACAGAAGTAAAAGCTAATAACAATAATTGAAACAATCTTTGAAAACATGACTTACCAAGCATGGCAAACAACTCAAATATGTAGAGCAAAATGTTCTGAAACGGCTTCACTTCAGCTTCGATTGGAGCCGTGCTGGGGGCGGAGTCTGTGAATTTACTCTATTGGTGTCATAGCCCCTGTAGGAGTTCAGAGTTAAGAGGTCAAGAGTTAATGTTTCCATTGTAACACCTCCAGATTTGAAATAGAAACACTCATTTTTAACACTCGATTTTAACTACTATCATTTTACACCTCAGAGTTACATTAAAAGAATGTGACTCTACTTAGAGTAAAATTAACTCTAAGACTACTAACACCAAAACATTTAACACTTTTGAATTTGCTGTGTAGATACACAACTCTGAATACGTCAGAACAAACTTCTTTTGTGAAGTGCATGACAACATGTCACATGTTTTATGATGACGGGAAAAAAGGAAAACTGGATAAAATAGATCTGTGGCCTAAATGAGTGAGAAGCACAGATCTGGGGATTAAACTCATAGCTAATAACATGTTAGGCTTATGTTGTGTGTTGTGCAGCTGATGGTTGGTTCGGAGTGAATCTAGCTGATGATTTTTCTTTTGTTGTGAAGTTGAGCCTGCCAATTAGTATGATAGTATGATAAACCATGCTAATGGTATGATTTACCCTCCTGAGATGAGGAGCTTGTGTCATGACGTAACAAGGCCTTTTTATTTTGATACTTTCACAGTGCACTGAAAGTTTTGTTCGATAATCTCTGTCTGAGCAGATCTGCACGATTAGAAGCGCTATACGATACGTCGTCAAGAAAATTGTTACAAGTGAGTTTCTCCACATTAAAATGGGCTCAGGAGAAAGCCACTTATTTGGGACGATTAGAAAATGAGAGTCCCTGCCTAAAAAGGATTCAGCGAGGTAATCCGATCTAAAATTCTTCTTTTTTCTTTTGAAATGACGTCATTTTGCTGAGGGTGGAAATCAAATGCGGCGATAGTTTCCACTATCAGCAAAGAAAGAAAGAAAGAAAGAAAGAATGATTGAATATATGGAAATAAAAACAAACTAACTGACTGGTAAAAGCTGACAAGACTTGACCACGACTCAAAGTTAAACTCCACCTAGACAGGCCAAAAGGGTGGATGAATTTATGTGTTTCTTTTTACAGGAGCAGAAAGATGACAGCAACATCTGAGGTTGCATACCGATTTAACTTTTAAATGCCACTTTCTGTGTTTGTGAATCTACCAGGGGTGTGTTATTCATGGGTTTGTGTTGTTCATAGAGATTACTGTGAGAAAGAGTGTATACACCTGCGCAGCGCTAACATTTATATTTCTTTTCTACAGCATTACAATTCTTCTTGTGATTTGATCATGTGATTTATACCAGAACAACTAGTTAATGTTTTTCTACTACAAGATTTCTGGGTTTATGTGTGAAGAAACTGTGTTTACAGGTTATGAGTGGTGATGCTGCTACACTGTGTTTTGGGGAAAATGTGAAGGTTATTTTGATTTCACTTCCAGATCTTGTTTTTCAGGCCATGATGGTGTGTATGCAGGCTCCTGGTGGAGCCAGTTTTTAAGCAAACTTAATATGCAAAACACACTAACATCTTTTATTGCAGGATTATAGGTCCGAAGTGGTGCTGCTCCAGAGGAGGAGATGCCCTGATGTTGCCTGGGACATGGTCTAGCTAACCTTTTTCTTTAAGACAGGAATTTGGTTTTGATGAGTTGACTCATGGGAGTGTCCATGCATCAAGAGGAGGGGTCCAGGATTAACATGAAACAATGAATTAACATTAAACTATATTTTATATGATTTTTGCAGCGATTTGTGTGATTAACAGTTCATTCAACGGGTATTGAACCTATGCAAGTGGTGCATCCATGTTCA
Source organism: Neolamprologus multifasciatus (assembly GCF_963576455.1). NCBI lineage: Eukaryota > Metazoa > Chordata > Actinopteri > Cichliformes > Cichlidae > Neolamprologus > Neolamprologus multifasciatus. Next base: position 16,421,759 of record NC_140455.1, on the reverse strand, counting down.
GATGAGGCTTTGATGGCCTATAAGTGAAGTTCACTGAACTAAAGAATGTGGTTTGATGATTGTTGACATGCTCTCCAAATAGAAGTTTTTCCTCCTAGCAAGGAAATACAGGTGCAGCAGTCATCTCCTGAGAAATCTTCAGAGGCCCGGTGAGAAGCAAGAACCATTCCAGGCATAGCTGACAGCCCAGGCAGTGGTTGAGGTCAAAGGTCCAGCTGATTGGGGCCCATCATGAGATTAGACTTTGGAGCCGCAGCAAGGACCACGAAGCTGCGTTGGAATGAGAACTGTGCCAAGGGGGATTTCCAGAGGCCAACAGAGGAGATTTTGGACAACAGACGGGCACCTGAAGGATGAGGGGAGCGTGCCAAGCTCCATCGACAGCACAGGGGGAGTCCGAGGATGACATCATGATTCTGTGAAAAGCACAGGAAACAGAAGCTATGGTGGTGATAACAGCAGTTTCCTATGAACATCACCTAATGCTGTGTCACTGTACTGTGCATACAATGACACTCTGAAGACTGCTGGGATCATAACAGCAGTAAGATAACTGGACCCAGCACCCTTTCCACAGAGGGTTTTTTTCTGCAGTAGAAGAGTCATAAGTATTCCTATCACAGGACAGAAAGTTCTTCACGCCCTTTCCCATGGATAGGGACTGGAAAACATGCTCTCGGAAGTGAGACACTGGACTATAGATTCGGCTTGTTCCTCAATGCATCCTGCAAGGTCAATGAGGGACATAACCAAGAAATGGACGCTCTCCGAATTGCTGTAATGCAATATCGTGTAGCACTGGACATGATCCTGGCTGAGAAAGGAGGATTGTGTGTCTTATTCAACACCATGTGCTGCATCTACATACCAGATAATGTACATTCTTTAAACATGGCTTCAGATTCTAAAGAGACTGTTGATCGGCGTTGGAGTTTTCCTGGTTTTATTTTACTTTATTATATTTTATTTTATTTGGCTTTTCTTTACTTGTGTTATACCTTGTATAAAGGCTGTAATTTCACAGATGATGAGTTTATCACTCACAACATACGCAGATGTACCACAAACTGATGAAGATCATGAAGACTTTTCCTATTTGTTAAATGAAGATGAAGTGCAACTAATTATGTAGTAACTAAAAATGTGAAAGACAAGTAGTTACTTACTGATGACTATGATGTAGACTCTGATACAAGTATCTAAGTTGCCCATAAAAACCAGCAAATGCATTCTATGATGAACTAACTGTAAACACATGTTGTAAGAAGTTATGTCCTGATAAATGATATGCGTTTTGCCGTACAATTCAAATTGCTAAAAACAGGCTGGAATGTGAAAAGATTTTACCTTATTACCTTTATGTTTAGCTTTATTTGAATTGCACAGTAATGCCTGTACATAGCGTGTCAGCAAATTCTTTAGCTGCAACAAAGTGATCACATGAGGAAGTTGCTCAAGTTTAGACAACACCCACATGTATTGTTTTAATCCACTACAAGATCGTTAATCAACTTGTTCCTCTTCGTCTTGCAAGGCTTCATCCTGTGCAGCCTCGTATGCAAGCAGCAGATAAGAAGTTGTTTTTTCCTAACTTGTACTCCACCCATGAGTGTTACGTGAGAGGACAGTATATAATAAACTCTGAGTGAATACCTGGCGCGCTTTGCCTACACTTTCTGTAGTCGACGGAACGTGTCAGGCAATCGTCCATGTACATGAATTAACTCTGGGCCCGTGATTCTTTGCTTTCCTGAGGTTTTTCTCCTTACAGACACAGACTAGGAAATGCGGTCTTAACATAGGAATAGATGGGCAGAACAGAATAACACTAAACAGGGGGAACAACAGAACCAAAATCACACTAATAGAAAACACAAAACACTGGGTCAAAAGGACCCAGGATCATGACAATGTGAGGGGGCAAACTCCTCAAGATGGGTGGTGACCATGGTGGCCATTTAGAAGTCGGCCATCTTGGATACAACTTGTTTTTTTTTTCAATAGGAAGAGGGCCATGTGACACATCAAACTTATTGGTAATGTCACAAGAAAAACAATGGTGTGCTTGGTTTCAACGTAACTTTATTCTTTCATGAGTTATTTAAAAGTTTCTGACCACTTATAGAATGTGTTCAATGTGCTGCCCATTGTGTTGGATTGTCAATGCAACCCTCTTCTCCCACTTGTCACACACTGATAGCAACACTGCAGGAGAAATGCCAGCACAGGCATCCAGTATCCGTAGTTTCAGGTGCTGCACATCTCGTAGACAATTGCCTTCAGATGACCCCAAAGATAAAAGTCTAAGGGGGTCAGATCGGGAGACCTTGGGGGCCTTTCAACTGGCCCACGATGACCAATCCACTTTCCAGGAAACTGGCACCGATAATGTGGTGGTGCACCATCTTGCTGGAAAAACTCAGGGAACGTGCCAGCTTCAGTGCATAAAGAGGGAAACACATCATCATGTAGCAATTTCAAATATCCAGTGGCCTTGAGGTTTCCATTGATGAAGAATGGACCCACTATCATTGTACCCCATATACTAGGGCTGTGCGATATGACCAAAATCTCATATCCCGATATAAGAATTCTATCATCCCAATAACAATATAAATCCCAAAAATGTAACATTTTCTGTAAATTCTGTGAATCTCGGGCAGCTCGACTTGCGGGAAGTGCTTCCAGCTGCGCGTCATGTAGCTGGAGTCGAGTGTTTTAACAGATGCATGAAACTATACATTTTTAGACATAAGTTGTAAAGGCCGCCATTTTCTTTGTGAGTATTTATTACACAGCGTGCTGCGGGGAAAAGCCTGTTCTAACGTTTGAGTCTAAGGTTTATTTTTTAGCACCTGGCGGCTCTTTTTTACTTCTCATCCGTAAATAATCTGCTCTTTCACGTGATTCAGTTTATTTTGAAAAGTGTCAACAGGATCTTGAGCTTTATTGTATGTTTATGTGGAACATAAACAAGCGGACACGCAATGGTGTTACCGTCATTGTTGCTAACCAAAACGCATAAAAACAGGCGCTTGTCCGTCCGTAGTGTGGTTATATTAAATATAAGAGAAAGAGAGAACTTTAAGAAATTAATATAGCCACTACAGTGACCATCAAAACGATGAAAAAATATTGCCGTAAACAGTTTATTTTGCAACACCATGAAACAAACGATAGCGTAAAATGAAACGATAGACGTTTTTATATCGTCATCCGATATATATTGTTATATCGAACAGCCCTACCATATACCACACCAAACAATCACTTTTGTTGTTCCAACAGTCTTGGAGGGATCCATCCAATGTGGGTTAGTGTCAGACCAATAGTGGTGGTTTTGTTTGTTAACTTCACCATTCACATAAAAGTTTGCCTCATCACTGAACAAAATCTTCTGCGTGAACTGAGGGTCCTGTTCCAATTTTTGTTTTGCCCATTCTGCAAATTCTGTGCGCCGATCTGGGTCATCCTCGTTGAGATGCTGCAGTAGCTGGAGTTTGTAAGGGTGCCATTTGTGAGTAGCTAATATCCATCGAAGGGATGTTTGACTAACGCCACTCTCCAGTGACATGCGGCGTATGCTGTCCTCACTAAAGTTTGTTGCAGGCAACGTAATTTCAGCTATACAGCTAGCTTAACTATCTTTATTCCCAGCACTTCATCGTCAAAGAAACAGGCCTCTTGTTGTGTTTGGCAGGATTTAATGATGAAAATAAATTCTCTCTCTCTCTTTTTTGTAAAACTGTACAAAGAAAAGGAATACAAAATACACAATGAAGACATGTTCCATTACACTAGGAGAACAACATTGCTCTAGTGAAAAACACACGACCAACGATGAAGCATCTGCTGAAAAAATATAAGCATCTACCTGCCTCCATATGATTTAACTCAAAACAGTGTCAAAACGTACTAATACACATTAAATGTATGGGAACTTACGGATGAAGCCGATATTGTGGACTTTAACACCAGGATTGCAGAGATTGCCATCAGATTACAAATGCTGTCACTGGAGCAGCTAAAGAGCACACCACTTCCTGTAGACCACTTCCTCTACAAAAAAGATATTCTGCTTAGTTACCACTAGGTGGTAGTAACACTTCTTAAACAGCTACAATATATCCGTTCCATGACACGGCGAGTGCTACGCTGTGGGCTCTTGCTGAATGAAGCTAGGACAGCCACTGATGTTTCTTCATTAGTGACAGTTTTCTTGCGTCCACATCCACAAATCCAACACTGAACCAGTTTCGCGAAACTTAGCAAGCAGTTTGCTAACTGCAGCATGGGAGATGGGTGGTCTCGTAGGGTGTCTTGCATTGAAATCTGCTGCAATGACCCGGTTACTGCGTTCACCAGATATCAACACAATTTCGATCTGCTCCTCACGTGTTAACCTCTTCAACATGTCAATGGCTGTGAACAAAGAGAAACTTGTACATAACTCATGAAAGAATAAAGTTACGTTGAAACCAAGTACACCATTGTTTTTCTTGTGACATTACCAATAAGTTTGATGCGTCACATGGCCCTCTTCCTATTGATAAAACAAAAGTTGTATCCAAGATGGCCGACTTCTAAATGGCCACCATGTTCACCACCCATCTTGAGGAGTTTGCCCCCTCACATATACTAATGTGCCACAAACAGGACTTTAATATCACCAACCATTCCCATTTTATTACAGTGTATCCATATAGATGGCCCACCCTGTACAATACAAATTGTGTTGTTTACCTACTGACAAACATTTCAAGTTCAACTAAATGAAAAAACAATTTGTGGTAACCCTAATATGATTAAAAATGATTAACAACACTTTTTGTAATGATGTTAAAATCAGCCCAACTTTTATTTTCGAACGCAACAAAGTATAACAGCCAACATACTCGACACTGTTGTGCTGAACAACAAACAATTATATTGCCATCACTGTTATAATCTTACAATGAAAAAAAGTCTCAGATTTAATTATTCTGAAAATAAGTTTAGGCCTACCACAAGTTTGTTTTGTACTTACATTACTTATATAATGAGATGCAATGAGCTCGAACCTGCAGGCAACCATCTTCACTGACCACACCATCTGTGACGGAGGACTCTTCTCTCCTGGTGTCCTGCAAGCAAACACTCATATTTTTTGGAACACGAACTTAATTGCTTTCTTAAAACATTTTTTTCTGCATTTGGTATAGAACAGACTCAAATTTAGACAATCTCAGACTCCCTTCCCACCGGAGAGGTGACATTCAACGTCCCACTTGTCAGTCTGGATAGCCCTGACCACCACCCAACATACAATATTGTCATGAAAGCATCATTTTAAAAAGGGCTATGCAAACATGGTCTATAACTTTCATTCTAATGATCTGCAAAATGATTTGGGCACAAAACAAATTTTGCTGTTTGAAAACTTGCAGACTTCATTATATACAGTGTGGACCCTCTAAACCAGACCTTCCCAAAGTGTGGGTCAAAGCCATTGCAGGGGGGTGGGGGGGTGGGGGGCGTGGTATGAAAAGGAAAACAAAAAACCCCAAAAAAACGCTTGGACACTGCTAGCATAATGGACAGGTTTTTGACGGGGCGCCCACACAAATGGAAAGCAGGAGATGAAGCATCGCTGAATATGTTTCCAAACAGACTTCATTCTAAGCCAAAGACTAGAAAATATGGTGAAACATATCTGCCCTTTGATTTCACCTGCACAAGTGCCGAGGTAGGTCTCCCCTGCAGAATTGGTTTTCCCTTCGTCGGGAGCGCGCGCGCCGGGCTGGGTTTTTCAAATCACGGACAAACAGTATCCCACATTCTTGATTTTTAGTTCACAAACACAACTACACGTAAAATAATTACACCGTGACGCCTCTGCCTTTGTAAATACAGGGACATTAACTGCGTGCGTGTATGTAAGAGTGTAAAACCTGAAGATAGAGGCAAAATACTGTTAATCTGAATATCTGCCATTCTGCAATTCATCTCATGTAAACAATAACGTGGCACACAGCGTAACGTGAAAAAAGGCACATACCTTTAACGTTGCGTGACCAACTCTGTATTCCTCGTCCACACATAAATGCAAAAAACGAGTTTTAAAAAATCTCAGTTTTCGGTGATTCGAAACGCCGTTTACATGTGGACGAAAGGTCCAAACACATAGAAACAGCTGCGTTTTCAAAAATACCCGTGTAGGTGTGGACGTAGTGTAAAAGACTTAGTAGTTTATTTTCTTACTACCTGTAATTTATTGCAGATTACTTGTATTTAGTTAATTGTTTACTAAATGTTTGAGGTGTGAAATAAACCGCAATGGAGCAAAATATGGGTGTGTGTGGTTAAAGGATGTGTTTGCGTGCAAGGGGGGGGGGGGGATATTTTTCTTGTAAAACAAAGGGGGGCCTGGCAAAAAAAGTTTGGGAACCACTGCTCTAAACTAAGTTTAGGGGATGTGATCTTTCAAGAAATGCAGACCAAACTGTTGTTGTTTCTTTACTTACACAGCATGTCTTGTAGAATTAACTGGAGTCATCAGCAACAGCATAGTGCAGTCATATCTCAAGTCTAACGGTGTGTTCACACCAAACGCGATAGACACGAGCGAAAACGCCCCAAACGCCCCTAATTTGACACGTGCACATTCGCACCTCAACGCGTGTCCAAGAAAAATGCATCGCGAGCAGAGTGAAGCTGACCCCCCACCCACTTGAAACGTAAAGGCAAATAGGCGGAGCGGTTAGTGCTACGTTTGTGCAGATTTGTGCAGGTAAAATGAGCGTTTGTGCTGCTACGGTTTTTGAGATATTAAACATTATTTTATAGGTCATTCAAAGGTCACCATCCCCCCAGACTGCTCCAAAACGGGCCAAAATGGTCTACTTTTCTAGTGCTACGTTTGTGCTGATTTGTGCAGGTAAAATTAGCGTTTGTGCTGCTACGGTTTACGAGATATTAAAAGTTATATTTTTTGCCGATGACGTCACCATCCCCCCAGACTGCTCCAAAACGGGCCAAAATGGTCTACTTTTTTAGTGCTACGTTTGTGCAGATTTGTGCAGGTAAAATGAGCGTTTGTGCTGCTACGGTTTCCGAGATATTAAACTTTATTTTATAGGTCATTCAAAGGTCACCATCCCCCCAGACTGCTCCAAAACGGGCCAAAATTGTCTACTTTTTTAGTGCTACGTTTGTGCTAATTTGTGCAGGTAAAATTAGCATTTGTGCTGCTATGATATGAGATATTCTGTTATGGTGTTACTGCTGAAAAATGTATTTTTCAAATGACCTTTCACTTTGTGTGTTCACTTGTTCAATAAAGTTCGGTTAAAAAAAACCCTCTTGTTGTATTTAATCAGCTAAATTTGTAATGAGTGTATTTTTTTTTTTTTACTTCAATTTCTTTACTTTAATCACTTTTTGTTCATAAAACCACGATGCAAATGCTTGAGTATTTATTTTTTTAGAGTGGATTAAAAAAAACTTTATTGAAAACTACATTTGAACATTTTACACTCCCATGAACACTTTTTGAGAAACGAACAAGCTAGCAGTCTTTTGCATCAAATACACATTTTCTGGCAGAAAAAAACTATTATTTGTCATTACTGTGTCTGAAGGATTCTTAGAACAGCGTGTTACATCTGATTTCTGAACAAGGTAAGCTTACATTTAAAATACTGAGGTTTTAGTTACTGAGTTAATACATGATATAGCTAACTGTCTGGATCAAAAGGATTTTTTTTCAATGTTAAACATTTTCAAAAATGTCCAAGAAAAAAGTTTCTAAAGCACTTTAAAACATGTAGCACACTGGACTAAAGTGCTGTACAGTACATGTTAATGGGTTAAATACTCAGACTCAATTTAATAAACTCACAAATTCAATAGCTCCATCTTAAAAACAATAATTCCACAAAATATGAAAGTGTAGATTGGTGGAGAACTTGGGGGAGGGGTTGCTCCTGGCTGTATATATAGGTCAGAAATCATGTTTTGCTCCATCATAATCATAGTGTTTTTGTTTTTTTTATTTAGATGCCTCGAAAGCCATCTGTAGACAAGGTTTCCATTTTTGCAGTTCTTTGCAATTCAAAAGAGGCCATAGTCCAAAATGGCAAAATAGCCACTCCAGCTGCATCAGTCTGGAAAGAGCTCAGTCAGCAGCTAGAAGACAAGATGTCAGCAAAGGCCCTGTACACTTTTGTGAAGCTAAATAGACACAACATCTGGTCAGTTTTGGAAATCAGTGATCAGGAAAGTAATAGTGAAGGAGAGTTAGATTCACATTGCATTTCTGCTGGACAAGAAAACTGTCAAGCTTTTGAACTAGAAGTCCCTTTTGAGGACTGGGTTAAATTTATTCCTGAAAAGGTTGAATACAATGACAAGTTTTCTCCTACCCAAAAAAGGGAATACACAATTTTGAAACCTGGCACTTGGACTCATATAATCAACGATCTTATATGGAAGAAGATCAAAAATACATGTACACTTGTGTTCCGTAGAGCAAAGGTCCATCCAACTGTCAACAATAATTATCTGGACATCAGAGGCGACTGTAAGGAGTGTCATGGCCAGTTAGAAATGTCATGTGACAGACAGCCAGCAATTAATAGTCCAATGGTGCTCCAGTGTTTCATGAGAAATACAGATCTCTCCCTGCACACTGGCCACTCCAAGCGGTTCATGTCTGGAAACCTGCGTGAACAGATCGCTAAAGAGCTGTGTGAGGGCAGAATGGAACCAGCTGTATGGAGGTCAGCAAGGGCAGCAGATCTGATGGATGTTGGAGATCCTGAGCCAAGCCACCTTCCAAATTTGGCCACTCTGCGAAAAGCCAAACAAGAGAGAAAAGACTTGGAATTAGGAGATAAGGACCCCATTGCATCTCTGCAATTGTTAAAATATAGTGTTCCTCACAGTGGTAGCATCCGAGATATTGGACTGGACAGGTTTTTCTGTCACTACTGGAGTCAAACACAGATGCATGTTTATAAGACATTGTCAAAAAAATCTCCCCCAACTGTGTGTTTTGATGCAACCGGTTCAGTTGTGAAAAAACTGCTGAGACCAAATGGCAAATCTGGCCATATCTTCCTTTATCAAGGTATTCTAAAAGAAAACAATTGCCCCAGTGTCCCAGTGGTGCAAATGCTGTCAGAGAAACATGATGTTAATGCCATCGCAAACTGGTTGACAGAATGGATTCGTGCAGGTGCACCTGTGCCAAAGGAAGCTGTGAGTGACTTTTCTCTGGCAATTCTGGGAGCTCTGGTCAAGGCTTTCACTCCTCATCCTGATCTGAAGTCCTATCTTAATGAATGCTTTCATGTCCTTCTTGGAACCCAGTCTGCCAAACTCCCCCCTTGTTTTATCAGGGTTGATGTTGCGCACTGCATCAAGATGATATGCCAGTGGGACTGCCTGAAGAAGAAAACACATCGTGTTAAAGATTTCTTTGTCAGGTCATTAGCAAAACTTCTTCAGTCTCAATGTTTGGACCATGCAAAACAGCTCCTACATGATATCACTGTTGTGGCCCTCAGTGAGGCAGAAGGTGATGACAGTTCTGGAGCCCCTCTTCCTTCAGAAAGGTGCAAGAAATACTTGAAAGCCCAAATTGCTCAAGACTCCATCATTCCAGATGAACAGATGGAGGAAAGTGAGAGAGTGGATTCAGTGGATGAGATCCAGACTGACCTACGACAGTGGGTAACAGAAATATGTGAGGAGAGCAGGTCACTTGCTGCAGCAAACGGGGATAGAGATAATATTCACTTTCTCCCTGAGATTATTCCTCATATAATAAGACTGGCAAGTTACTTGCCACTCTGGACAGGAATAATGGTCCCTCTCTTCCAAAGCACCAGCATCACAGCAAGTTCAGCCACTGTTGAAGCTGAATTCAAAAACATAAAACATGGCCTTTTCAAACATGAAAACTTGCCTGTTCGAGTCGATCGCTTCATTGCTCGTCATCTTTCCTTCATCGAGGGAAATATGCGGATTTGTTCTGCAAAAGAAAAGGTCAAAGATGAGGCAACAGTGGGATCACTGAAAGTCACAGATGCCAATTCTGGATCCATGACGACTCACAGTGCAGAAGACAAAATAAAAATGGATGCTCACCCGTTTGTGGGATCTGATGCTGCCACAAACATTCTTCCGGCTGATGGGGATGCAGTTGAGAACTGGAGGGGCCTAGCTGTTCCACCCAAAAAAAGGAAGAGGACTTCCTACCTCTCTTCATGTACCGAATGGCTCCATGCAGATGAAACTTTTGGGGCCAAAAGAGTGAAAGTGGGATTATTAAAAAATGGAAACCTCCATCAGCCTATTAGATTAGTGGAATCGACAATCTCTGTGCTCAATACCTGTGCATTTGATGCATTTTTTCAGTGCCTATGTTGTGCCTTCTGTGACAGCTCCACATTTCAAAATGCTGTTCTGAAAGACAGTGAAAACCCAGTCCTGCAGCTGGTGAAAGCCATTGCCACAGATGGTGTGACCCAACAAACCTACAGAAGGAGAGCAGAGCTGCTTAGTGTGATGTTTGAAGCTGTCTCCTTGAGGTCTGGTGTGATCCAAATCGATGCTCAGTGCAATATCTCCGCTGTAATTGCTAAGACAATGAGGAACATCTCAAGTGTTTATTTTACCAAACACTGCTCTTCACAGCACTGCTACCTCAGCAAAGGGATGACAAGGGAAGTGCCATTTGTTTCTCCTGCCATCTCTGTCCTCAAAGAGTCTGGTATGGCTCATCTTGGCACGGCTGTGGAAGCAGGACTTGGCCTACCTGAGTCTACCTGCCTCAGGCCACTCTCCAATCCATCTCTGTGTCCATCAGAATTCAAAACAGAAGACAGCACCACAGGAAATGAGCTCTGTGCAGGGACAGTTACTCACAGCTACAACATTGGAGATATCGTGTGGATTGATACTGACCTTGCAAACCAAACAGAATTTCCACTGAATGAATTTCCCTCCAACCTGGTTCTCCAAGGAAAGTCGTTCACTTTGAGGGCATTAATTGCTTTCCATGGAAAGATGACCACTGACGGTTTGGGGCATTACACTGCATACTGCAGGAGAGCTCCATGTGTGTGGGAGTGCTATGATGACCTGGGAAAGGGAGTGACAGGAGCATCTGAAAAGAAAAAAATATAACCCCATGCTGTGTTATACACAATATAATGAGTGCTGCCTGCATTTTTCTGTTTTATTTGGTTCATTACAGTTACATGTGTTCAAATGGCTAGTGTGTGTTATCAGTAAGTTCAGTTTTGCACATAAAGTTAAAGTTTTAAATCTTTTAACACTCTGTTCTTTGTCAGTCTGATGCATATTTGCTTTTACACACCCAGTCACCTTCACCTGTAGCCTTGAAAGTAACCGTTCCATTTTTCTGTCAATAATTTTTCTGTATTTGCTTTGTGTTGACCTGGTGGCTTAAGTCAGGGGTCAGCATCCTTTTCAGTTCAAAGGGCCCCTTTTCCCCTGCTGCTACAAAACCTGTCTAAAGCCTAAAAAAAGAAAGAGCCTATAAATATCTAGAAAATGAGTTGTCGTATCGTTTAAGCTATGGAAATGTAAATAAAAATGTTTATTTTTAGATTTGATAAGAAAATGAATCATCAAAGCTTTATAACGCAAAAAAGTATTTGTTAAAATGAAGCCAGCTACGTGAGTCCTTTCCATAATAACTGAAAATTAGGAAAGATGGGCAACCAACTTGAAAAGTACAGTAAACAGATTTGAAGCTAAGAAACATTAAATCACTTTTAAAAGCCTTGTACATTCAGTGAATAGTCAATGCAGATATTTCATAAAAAAAACAAACTGTTAACAGAACCATTTCTTGTTGTCTTTATAATAAAAAAAAATGACTTACTTGGTCTTATAAGGGCCACAGTGGAGGGGCCGGAGAGCCACATGTTCAGTGTTGCCAACTTAGCGACTTTGTCGCTATATTTAGCGAGTTTTCAGACCCCCTAGCGACTTTTTTTCTAAAAAAAAAAGTCACTAAAAAAAGACGTGAAAGCGCATATCGATTTTACTCTCAACAAGCAGCGGGTGCTGTAACGCAGTCAGTTCTTCTTTTACTCTTATGCTGTTTTGTGGATCTCAAGGTTTAAAACTACTTATAAACACACACACACACACAAAGTAACTCCACCAGAGTGCCTATTCCGGGTCACTTTTGCCAGTCCAAGCCCGGATTAAGGAGCAGGGTTGGAATTGTGACATTAAAAAAAACAATAATTGCTAAAAGAAATTTAATTTGTAGTTCTAAATGAACTCTAAATGCATTTAGGACGTTTTTTACTCACTTTATGTCTCTTCCACGATGTTATTTCTCTTTCCAACAACGTAGGTTACAATTACATTAGCATGACCAATTATGCAAATTAGGGGATGACGTCAGTTAGCGACTTCTAGCGACTTTTAGGACAGCCAAAAGCGATTTTCCTTACTGAGGAGTTGGCAACACTGCACATGTTGCTTTAGAGCCGCAGGTTGAAGATCCCTCGCCTAGGTGCTGTGGAATATTCAGTTTTCTACACGTAGGTAACAACCTATCAAAGCAAACACTTCATTTTTTCTGAGACAGCTACATTAATAATAATGAACATATATAATTCAAAACAAAATCATAGAGGCCAACTGGGTATGTAAAAAATAATAATAATTTAGGTATACGTGAATCACTTCACATGAAACTCAGTTTTGCCACAGAAAAACTTTAGCCTACCTTGTGTACGTTTCTGCACTGATAACAAAAGAAATATTGACCTTTCCACTGAATAAATTGTGTTACTAAAGTGTAAACTAATAAAAGTTAATATGCAGCAAGCCTAGAAAAAGTGGACAGCCTTCTATAAAAGTGCAAAACTCCACAGCTGCTGAAACTCACTGCCACAGACACTGGTGTTATACAGTGTAGGCCGTAATAATTAAAATCATTATATCTCAGATACTGTAGCAGCACAAACGCTAATTTCACCTGCACAAATCAGCACAAACGTAGCACAAAAAAAGTAGACCATCTTGGCCTGTTTTGGAGCAGTCTGGGGGGATGGTGACCTTTGAATGACCTATAAAATAATGTTTAATATCTCAAAAACCGTAGCAGCACAAACGCTAATTTTACCTGCACAAATTAGCACAAACGTAGCACTAAAAAAGTACACCATTTTGGCCTGTTTTGGAGCAGTCTGGAGGGATGGTGACCTTTGAATGACCTATAAAATAAAGTTTAATATCTCGGAAACCGTAGCAGCACAAACGCTCATTTTACCTGCACAAATCAGCACAAACGTAGCACTAAAAAAGTAGACCATTTTGGCCCGTTTTGGAGCAGTCTGGGGGGATGGTGACGTCATCGGCAAAAAATATAACTTTTAATATCTCAGAAACCGTAGCAGCACAAACGCTCATTTTACCTGCACAAATCAGCACAAACGTAGCACTAAAAAAGTAGACCATTTTGGCCTGTTTTGGAGCAGTCTGGGGGGATGGTGACCTTTGAATGACCTATAAAATAATGTTTAATATCTCAAAAACCGTAGCAGCACAAACGCTCATTTTACCTGCACAAATCTGCACAAACGTAGCACTAACCGCTCTGCCTAGACACCAACTACAGGCGCTCAATCCCACCTGCAGAGCGCCTGTCCATCTGCCTGAGGTTAGTAAAAGTGCTTTAATACGGTAGTTCTTTATTGATACCTGTGCTAATATATGCTAGACTATCATTTATACACTGCTAACATGGATGTGCTATGCTATCAATGAATGCGTGTGTTTACTGATAGCAAACTGTGGTATCGAGACGACTGTTTATAATATTTCTAGTGATACTCGAAAGGTCTCATCAAGTCCCGATATAATTCAATTTATGCTGTTATCAGTGTTTGCATTGATAGCACGGCTGTGGTGTCATATCAATGTATGCTCTCGGTGTTTGCTGATATCAAACTGGTACGAGGACCACTGTGGGTTAATCTTTGTAGTGATACTCACTCCTTTTTTTATTTAGACCTGGTTTAATTCTGGGATAGTTGAATATTTGTATATAATCCCCGCAGCTGTCAGACTCTATAACAGGGGTCACCAGCCTTTCCTAAAACTGAGAGTTAGATAAAACTGAACAGTTTGGTTCATCTTTAGTTATATGGCTCTATCCAGCATATTCTATCTTGATAAGCTATGTCTTATCACAGATTAAGTTTTCAAAAATATTAATGATTTAAGCAAGGAAAGGGCTACATGTCAACATACAACTCTTTATTTCTATTAATGTCTTACTTCATTCCTACCTGATTGACATGTTTAGGAATTATGAGTGATTGGCACACTGTAGTGGTAAAAGTTGTTACCAATCAAATTATGATATGTTAAAACAAAACACTGACTGTTTTATATTATATCTAATATATATTATGTAATTGTCCTTATAATTACAAAATGTTTTATGTAAGATTTATGTTTTGTAATTTAAATCTAACATCACAAAAGTATTTTGGAATTAGAATAATGTATTTTGTAACCGCAGTACACATAATACTAATTTTGAACAATTTTGTCCAGGTTCCTTGTCACCGGGGACACCTTCAGGACCATCGCGTTCAGTTTCAGAGTCAGTGTGCCCACGGTGTGCCAGATCACCCCCCAGGTAGCGACAGCCATCTGGGACTGTCTAGTGGACAACTTCATGGCTGTGCCTTCACCTGGAGATTGGCGGTCCATCACAGAGGGATTCCAGGAGCGCTGGAACTTCCCTCTCTGCTGTGGAGCTCTGGATGGGAAGCACGTCCAGACAAAGGCACCCCATATATCATATAGGAGACACACACATCGATATACACTAAATATTTATTCCATTTCTTTTTTTTTTGTGGTGCCCAAATTTATGCACCTGCTTGATTTTGTTTAAACAATTATTGCACACTTTTTGTAAATCCAGTAAACTTCTTTTCACTTCTCAAGTATCACTGTGCGTGTCTCCTGTATGATATATTTAGCTGACATTTTTTATTGTAACAACCAACGATTTATACAGGAAAATAATGGCTATTAACAAGGTTGCCCAAACTTTTGCATCCCACTGTATTAGTATATTTTGTCATTAGTATAATATGAAATAAATTCTACATGTGTCAAGTCGTGTGCCAACATTTGCTGTGTAGTAGAACTGAGACATTAGTCATTATAAAAATTTATTTGAAATAATATTAAAATTCTCAAACAGAAAAACATTAAACATAAATATATAAAATAAAAGTATTTACAGAGAGACAGGAATAAAAAGGACCCAGCTGCTCTCCAGAGCAGGAACAAGGCTGAGGAGGAAATGCTCCATTGGAGACTGGCGTGGCCTCTTCAGGGACTCCAGGATGGCCAGCTCCACCGCCGATGGACCGTCCTGGGACCCGTCCCTCATCTGCCTCGGAGCTGTCCTCCTCTGTGGGCCTGTAAAACACAGCACAAAACACAAAGAAATGAGAAGGCTGCTACTAGATTTTAATTTCAACATTGGGAAAAAAAACCCAGGATATAATCAGATTGGTTTGAGATATTTAGTAAAGGTGATCACAAGGGAATCCCACCGAGTAAAAAGCTATCAGTGCTTGCTACATCTGATGCTACAATTACATACCTGTGGGTGCAGCAGCAGGAGCTCAGGGACTGGGGAGCCTGGAGAAGCATTAGGGGATGCTCTGCTGCAGAATCAGTTGGCTCTATCAAGACTAGGGATGGGTACCGGTATCCGGTGCCATGATGGCACCGGTTCTGACATAAACGGTAGTAACCAGACCGAAAAGCTGCGCACATTTCGGTGCTTTATTTCGGTGCTTTTTTTTTCCTGAGATGTGATACACTTTGAATTCTAGCCAATCATTTTACGTTTCCGAGGATAGTAGGCGGGTCCAGGTACGTACGTTCTTTTAGAGCAGAGCTACAGATTAAAAATGCCCAAGGCTAAGCGGTCAAAGTCTGGCTGTACTTCACAGCAAAAGATGCAAACTCAGCAGCCTGCAACAAGTGCTTTAGGCTGATACTGTGATGCTGTCAAAGGAAGTAACACCTCAAATCCGATGAAACATCTGGCGACGCATAGCGTTTTTTTTAAAAGCCGAAAAATGCGCCGTATTTGATAGCTTGCTGCGAGACCTCACACCGAGCGCATCTACTGCGGTGTGGTTCCTGTTATCGGACCCGGAGTTTGCAACATCCCCCAAAAACCCGAAGAGGAGAGTCCTGGCCCCTAGCCCTGCCAGTGTAGCAGAAATGATGATGATGGCAGCAGCAGCCGTTCTTCTCTGCGTGAGTAGCTTAATGTTGTTCGTGTGTAATTTACATTGAGTAGGCTAACCATGTTATTACATTAATGCATGTAAGGTGAACTAGCAAACATCATCATAGCTACATGCGGCTGTCTTCTTGTTTGGTGGCAGATATTCCCTTCACCCTGGCCAAAAAGGCTAAAATGACCAAAGAAAAAGTGGAAAACAGCTAAACATGAGAGGTTTTTGGGACAAAAGTTTGTGTTTTTTCCATTGTTTAAGCACTGCTTCCAGCCAAGAGTGATACCATATATGCCCTATAGCTGCAGAAAAGGCTAACATTGTTATCTTTTTACAAAAAAAACCAGCTAAACATGAGAGGTTTTTGGACCAATTTTGTGTTCTCCATTCTTCAAGCACCGGTTTGAGCACCGTTTAAGCACCGACACCGTTTCAAAAGTACCGGTTTAGCACCGGTATCGGATAAAACCTAAACGATACCCATCCCTAATCAAGACAATATTAAATGTTAACAAGTTGAGAACAATAGTCATAGAGAAAGTATATACAGTGGTCCCTCATTTATTGCAGGGGTTCTCAGAATAACTAGCCCCTCGCCACGCACTTTATACACTATTTTCCCCCCACACACATGAACATTAGTCACAGTTCTCACATTTGATTCTCAAAGTACAAAACCTTTGTAGATTGCAAAACGTAAAAGTATTATTATGCCGCGTTTTGTCTTCATCTGCCTGCCACTTTCGTGCGCCTTTTTCCCTCGCGGTGCAGGTGTCTATTTCCGAATGAGGGTCATAGTTATGGGTGTTTTTGTGCTGTTTTTTTTCTATTGGACGTGATGGTTATCAAAACCAAACATGATACATTTGGCAAGCGCAGGAGACACGACACAGAGATTTGTCAATCAGGCTGCAGAATTCAATGCTGTACAGTGCAATAAAAAATCAGCGAAAAATCACTCTCCGAGGATCACTACAAATGAGTAGCTCCCTGGCCAGCTGCACCGAAAAAAAAGGGACTGGCCATCTCTTGGATTTATGTAAGCATTTTGCATGTATTTAACACAATTGCCTCATGTTTTAAAGTTAAATGTAACTATATAGTAGTGATGGGCAGATGAAGCTTCATGAAGCACTGAAGCTTTTCATCCAATTGGTTCACCCCAGCGCAAAGCTTCTTGAAGCTTCATTTGCTCTAGTAGGACACCTACTGGACGTAAAAATATTAGTTGGCATGAATTTGAAGAGTGTGGCCTTTTGCACACAGCCTGTAAATGTCAACAACAAAAGGAGTGTGTAAAACATGTATATTGTAGTGATGGCAGTATACTGTGTATATTTATACTGGCAGTATGGAAAATGATTATTTGGAAATGCTTAAAATGGAAATGATCATTTACTGTGAGGTGAGGTGTGGTTGGGGTGTGGACAGTGGTTGTGCTTTTGTAATGTTGAGGTATGGACAGCTACAGACTGAGGCCTCAGTCCTGCTTGTTCACATTTTATTCTGTAAAAACTACATTTTCACTGCTTTTATGACCTTTTAATGGGGAGAACATAGCTAGGATTTAACGATTTAACAAATCTTTTAAATCCTTTGTCCTCCACAATGCTAAATGGCTGGGAGTCCTCAATCACCGTGCTAACCAGGTCTTCATCTATTTGAGATTGTTCTCCTAAGGAAAGACAATAAAAACAAAGCACAAATATAAATATCACACACGTAACTTATTACAGTTGTATAATATTGTTATATCATTTAGTAACATTACTGCATGCTATATTATCATGACATTTGATGGCTCACCTGGTCTTGCTCCACAATCGGTGTTCCCCTTATTCTCATGCAAAGCTCTGTAGTGCCTAAGCATGGATGAGGTGTTGTTGTTATATCCCAGCTCCCTGGCACATAGTAAACACTTCACCTTGTACAAAAGTAAAGACAGCTTAACATAAATTGTATTGCACCATCATTATTATGAAAATACATCTTCTGTAGAAATTTACATACCTTGTTGGGAGGAATAAAATCAAAATGTTCCCACACAGGGGAGGACATCCTCCTCTTCTTAGCTGGCTCCATTCTCTCCTGACTTTCTCTCCTCACTCTCATAAACCTCCTAACTCTCTCCAAACTGTCTCTAACTCTCTCCAAACTGTCTCTAACTCTCTCCAAACTGTCTCCAAACTCTCACTAACCACAACTCTCCATCAAACACCCACATTTTTGAATGAAGTCTGAGGGGTTTATATCGCTGTCATATCTCGCGGCAAAGTTTTTCGACCACTTCCTGAACCAGTCACGTGGTACAGCCGGGCAGCGAGGCTTCTGACGTCATCATTTTCAACTCCTCCCATAAATGAAGCAAGCCTCGATACGCGCATCGCGGAAACGCCCCCTCAATTACTCGACACAAGCTTCGAAGCCTCGATACAGAACGTCACATCACTACTATATAGTGTAAAAACTACATGATATGCAGAAAGGGTGTAGTAAATTGTTCATATCATGTTCAGGCGAAGTAAGTCAATAAGATAGCAACGTTAAATCTCGTGAAACCACGCGTGATTTCATCTCGCGGGCTTTGGATTGTGGTTTAAAAAAAGGCATCCATCTCAGTCAAGTCGAGCAGCCAACTCTATGTTTTTTTGGTATGTCTTGATTTTTTGAATTAATATTTACCATATTTCAGCCAAATGTAGTTAAACGTCTAAAGCATAGGTGTCAAACTCTGGCCCGCGGGCCAAATTTGGCCCGCAGCCTAATTACATTTGGCCGCGAAGCCATACCAAATTATTATTAGAGCTGGCCTACTGGTATTATACAGCTAATATATATATATTGTTTAGCATTAAGCTTTGCTTGTTCCATATTCAGTTTTTCAGTAAAACTTGTTTGAGTCCATAAGAAGAGATTCATTCTTATATCTGGAGGAAGATTTTTTTTTCAATAAATATTAACGTTAGCCCGCGACCTTGTTCCAGTTTTGAATTTTGGCCCACTGTGTATTTGAGTTTGACACCCCTGGTCTAGAGTGTCGCCTTGTAACATGCTAAAAAAAGAGCCGTTAGCTTATTTGCTGTTTTATCTGTTGTCAAAGAATTGGCGGTTTTTCATTTGAATTTGTCTTTGGCACAAGAGCCGTAATATCACATTAAACCTAATTACGAGGCACTCATAACATAATTTGGTTTTCTGTGTGAATAGATTTGCCAACTGACTCTTCAGTTACATTGTGTATTTACTGAACCGTGGTGTTAGTGAAATTTTAGACATTGAACAGCTTTAGCTAATGTCATCAGCGGCATTATGCTAGCTTACGTCCCTACCCCTCCTGCCCTCACCTGCTGTCCTTTTGTTTTTGTTTGTTTTTTTTGCTGCACATTGAGAGACGACTACTATTCTGCATTTCACCAGGAGTCAGCTGATGGATTGTGGGTTCAAGGTGTTATGGTGAGAAAGTATATTCTATTTTCGCTTAAGGTTTCTGTAACTTAATTATAATAGGTTTTTTATAATTATTAGGTGCATGCATAATCAAACAGACCACCCTATTAATACAACTGAGAAATCCAAAATCTGCCATAGGTTTAACTTATACCTGTATGTATTGTCAGAAAGGTGATTACTGGACTCACATTAATGCACACTTGAACTAAAATTAGGTTGTAACTTGTGGGTTGTTGGGTTGCAAATCAGAAACAAACATCTTTGGATTTTTTTTTAATCTCATAATATCTAGAAACACAGTTTTTATTCAACAAAACATTACTGATTAACCAAGCACAGTGCCTGCTGTTATTTCAAAATAATTTTATGTCATTTCAGATAATATGCAGCATTCCAGTGCATCCCAACCATGCCTTTACAGTCAAGGTTTCTGACGGAGCTGAGTTTCTCTCTGACAGTCTGCTGAAAGTGTTTGCAAAGTGATCGGGGGAACAGGGCACAAAGCTAAAGGACGTAGCTGCCATGATGACAGGAAGAACTTTAAAATTCTTTAACTACAAAGTGTATATGTATTGCATTAGGTCAGTAAAAGATTTTTATGCTGCATCCATTGAAACAGTCAACTATTACCTGTGAGTACTGATTCCACTGAAAGGATGCCATAATTTTCGTCATGCATTTACTGGCCCACTGAGAAAAATTTATCTTTTTTTAAAAATATGTTCTGGAAACTATATATCCATAAAGTTGATGTCAAACAGGAACTTTTGATATTGCTTTGTAGATGCTGGTGTTGCATGTTGACTGGTTTAAAAAGTTTTTGTCTGGGATCAATTTTCTTCTGTGCTACTAAAAATTTTGAGTCACAAATCTCTGTTTTCTTTGTTATAATACTTAAGGATGACATTAATGCTCGAAGGGAGTCCCCCATCAAAGTGCTCCGCATCTGTGTGAAAGACAATTGCAACATCTTGGTGCAGGAGTTCATGGTGAGTGTTTTATGAGTAGATTGTGGCTTTGCAACATTTAAAAATGCATTTAGTTATCCACTTATCCTCATTGGACTGGTTTAGATACCAGTAGTCCTCTTTAATAATTTGAAGTTCACATGAGGCCTGGTAGTGAACTCGGCCGCCGGCCCTTGAGGCCCCAACCCCACCCCTGTATTAGGGGTCACATCAGTGTGAAAAAACTTTAAATGTGTCATTCTAGTGAACAAAGTCCCACCAATATTTACATTAGCTTTTGTTTGAAAAAAAAAATGACCAACTGACCAACAGCTAACCAAATTGTGGGCTGAAAGTCTAAATTCTAACATCTTCTGAGTGACATAACCTGGATTTCTGATGGGCCGGTGTCTTTCTAACAAAAACTAATGTAAAGCATTTGAAATTATTATGTTTTTCACTCTCTCTTAGAAACTCTGTTAGACCATGAATGGCAGCATGGCAGGCCACTCTTTGGCTATAGCTATTTACTATGTTGCTTGCATTGGTTTAAATTACTCTGGTAGATTCGAAAGAGATGAGTTTAAAAAGGAATCTTAAAGAAATGTTTTGTGTTTAACCAGGACTTGACTGAGGCCACTGCACAGATTGAGAAAACCACAATGAACATCTGTCTCCAGAGATGCGCCAGGCAATGACTTTTCTGATGTTGGCTTCATCATCGAGGGTATAGTAGTTCTTCAAGTACTGGATAACGTGACCTTTGCAGTAGCCATGCTGTTTGGACCTTTTTATTCCTTCAATATGAGTTACCCATCACAACTCTGCTACACTTTTGAGGTGATTCAAAGGGCGGTAATGGAGTTGGATGCAACTCAGCTCTCAAGAAAAGCTCACAACTAAGACAAAACTGCTCCTGCAAGGAAAGCTCACTGTTATGCATGCGAGGTGATCAGCTCTAGGTGAGAGGACATTTAAATCTCACACTTGTTCTGCTGCACTTTTGAAGCTCAATTCCAGGAACAGATCAAATTACTTCATCAAAACATGTTTAAGTCACATTTTATCAACACAAATTGCACAGGTTTATTGAACATGAATAAATTGTGTTAATTTAACTCAATTGTTGCTGCTAAACCAAAACATCTGTGTGCAACAAATGTCCACTATTGAATTAAGTAAATCCAACAACATATTTTTTTCAGTGTGGTGGCTGCTGGCTTCTGCTTTGTGACAAACATTTGCGAACAGGCTCCTTTGTATTGTGTGTGGTGGGAGGCTGGACAGGTAAGCTGGGGTACCCTATACACTGGTTGCAGGTTTTAAACTGTTAGTCACACTAGGTTATGCGGTTGATGCCACTCTTGTATGTTTTCACTGACCTCTTGTCGAGTAGCTAGGTAGGCTTTTTGTTTTGCATTTTTTGTTTCAGTTAGGCCCTGGAAGCTATTGACCTCTTTTTGTTCTATTAATTTCTTTGATTTGGATCAACCGCCCAGTCCTCCTCCCCCACCTCTTTCCTTTTGTTAAGTTTGACTATCAGGGCAAGCAACCAATAAATCCTGCCTGATTCTTAACTGTTCTGTTGTCTTCCTCCTTCATTGAATGTGGTTGTCCAGTGTTGCTGTCTCCTTCCTACCTTTGCCTCCACCATGGTGGGGGGGACGTAACAGGATGCTGTGTAAGACATAGATAAAGCTAAAATACAAAGGTTTGGACACAGTTTTGCATGTATCCCTACTGTAGTGGTGTCTGCAAGCATACAGGGCTCTGACGGGGTACAAGATGACAACTTTGGAATTCTACTAGAAACAGTTGATCATATTTGTTTGTCAAAGCTAAATTCAGGGCAAACTACGCTAAATTAGCGTTTTTAGCTAACAGCTACAATAAGCATAAAAGTTACTGTACGGCTATCATTTGTTAACATGACG
The DNA here is from genome assembly GCF_963576455.1 of Neolamprologus multifasciatus. Classification (NCBI taxonomy): domain Eukaryota; kingdom Metazoa; phylum Chordata; class Actinopteri; order Cichliformes; family Cichlidae; genus Neolamprologus; species Neolamprologus multifasciatus. Next base: position 16,399,115 of record NC_140455.1, on the reverse strand, counting down.
CTTGTTCTTATACATGTAATACATTTATTACCAACCTGAGAGTTTATCCGCTGGTCATTCGACATGACAAATGACTTCTGAAGTCTTAATTCAGCTCAAGACCTGTAGATTCCCGTCAGTAACACTTTCGGTCCGCTAGTAAAACGTAGTTCTATTAATCTGCGCTTGATTACTCTTGAACCGGAACCGGTTGTAAGTCCCAAAAAACTGAATTTTGGAACTGAAATTGAATTGTAGAACTGAAACGGAACGGTGAGAAGTGAATCTGAAATTATTCGAGAGCTAAATTTTTAAAGGATAAAATATGGTTTCAACGCAAATTAATTCATTTTCAAAATTTAAAATTCAATTTCAATTTAGTGATGATCATTTTCAAACCAATAAATTGAATTTCAAATTAGGCTAATTCATATTCAGTTTTTTAAAGCATTTATTCAAGTTACAATTCAGAATCAATCCGAGCAATTCAAATTTAACTCATTCAAATTCAGTTTCTGATGGCACAGATTTCTGCCCATAGACGTGGCCTCTTTGACTGACAGGTGGATGGCGACACAGGTGGCTGTGGCTGCTAACTGTTTGCTAGGCTTCACCTCAGCTAACTGGAGTCCCTGAACTGGACCTCTGGACCATGTTCATGCTGTTGGAATCTTTTGGAGCATTTTTAATGACATTATCTGACCAATAATATGGCTGCTGTGAATTTATTGTACTTACAGACTCTTCCTGTGTGTGGACAACAATCTGCTGTCTCTTAGTTATTTGTGCAACTGGAAAAGCAAACTCACTGAGGATGTGGAAGTTGTGAAATGTGCCCCAAAAGTGAAAATAGAGTAAAGACAGAAGTGACTTCTTTGCTGAATCTGTGTTGCAAACTCAAATGCAATCGCATGGCAGGACACTGTAAACCAGTGGTTCTCGAACTTTTTACATCATTACCCACATGGCAGGAAGAAATATTTTCACACCCCATCTAAACAAAACAATGACAGAAAAGCCTAGCTGCTACTTTATTTAGAAAATAAACTAATTCACAAGGAATCCTTCAGTATTTTTTGTTTTAAACAAACCATTTTCATTTCAAACAACTATTGATGACTTTTGACAATAGACTGCTTCACTAGGCTGCAGCACTTCTTCTTTTTTTTTCTTTTTTTTGCCTGTCCCATTTGGTTCTTTAGCCGTCAGAATTGTTGTCTGAAGACCAACAAGGATACCCAATGGATTTATTTTGCCAAATGGATCATCATGGCATTGCCGTATTGGTCCATTTGATCGACCTTTGTTTTTATTATTTATTTTATTTTATTTTATTTTTTTTTATTTTCAGTTGTTACAGACGGGACAGACATGAGTGAGGGATAGGAAAGGGAGAAAGAAAGAGGAAGGAAAAGAAAAACAGAAGGGGAGAGGGACAGTGAGAAAGGGGGGGGGGGGGGAAATATCTCCGGGATCACCTGTTGAGAGAAAAAGAATAGAAAACAAGCAAAAAAAAAACAAAGCAACATACTAAACACAACACCATCGCATTAATCTAGCTAACTGTAAACAGCAGTAAATACTAAATATTGAATGTAAATATTGACTAAATATTGTTGTTGTGCAGCACGCAGGACAGACAGCGCACAATGTGCTTTGAAGTAGCAGCCAAGAAAGGTGTGATTTAAGTCTACGAACAGTGAACACCCGTGTGCACACCTGTGTGGATCGGCACGCTTGTATTCAAATGGTTTCCCCATGTAATGGTCTGCAAGAGGATGTAGAGAGCCATAGCCCTGTCCCCCAGGGCATGAAGCAGGCATGGAGGAGATCCAGGCCCCAGACATCCAGAGGCCCCAGAGTGCAAGAGCCCAAGGAGGACCAGACGAGGGGTCACCCAGTAGCCACCAGGCAGAAGCTAGAGGGGGCTGCACCGGCGTGCCCGCCAGCTCCGCCGGCAGCCAGCTGTGCCAGAGTGAACCGAGCCGCAGGCACAGAGGCCGGAGGCCCGAGGGCCCCCCGCGCCCCGGAAGAGGCCTGACCGAGCAACAGGCGCCAGGCCCCGCCAAGTAGCCACCGGGAGTGAGCTGGTACATACCTGAGCGCCCAGCCCCGGACACCAAGAACCACCAATGCACCGACCCCTGGCCTCCACAATTTGGAGGGCCTGGGAGTTCCCAGAGAGGTGGAGTCTAAGACCCGACCTGACATATAGACACAGACAAACAGGCACACACAGACACAGACATGCATTCCCACCTTTATGCACACATATACAAACACTCAGCACTCACCCAACGTAGGGATAAACGTAAATGGACATGTACACATAATCACACTCCCCAAACATACTCTATACCCCGGGTCCAGGTACCCTCGCCCCCAGAAGGGGAAACGGCACCCAGACCCAAGAGATGTTACCCTTCCCCCCGGGGTGGAGGCAAGCAGACTGTCCCAGGCTCCGCAGCAGCAGGCCAATCAGACAGCCAGCATCTCCTCCCAGCCCCCCCGCCCCGATGGCTAGTAGAGAACGGGGGTGTGTTAAGACCCCATACCTCCCTCCTCCCGCTCAAGTGTAGTGTTGCTCTAAAGTGCATTTAAAACAAGGGAGAGCTTGGTGCTGCTGCCAGAGAGCAGCAGGTGTTAGCACGGCCCCTCCTGAGAACCCTCACTGTCTACATGGATTTAAAATTGAGAGGTGGGCACCGGCGCCAGAGGTAGGTTTGAATACACAGACCGTCTACTGGACGCCGTTAACCTGCCCACCCTCAAGGCCCTGTATATATATGTGTGTGTTATGAGAGTGTAAGTAATGTGAATGTCTAAGTTGTGAGATAAAATTGAGGCACAGGTGGCCAGAAGAAGACAGAGGGGGGGGGGAATGTCTCCCGTGCACCCTGGTGACACACCCGCACCCCGAGGCCCTACCTGTGTGGGTGGGTGTGGTGGAGCGGGAAGAGGGAGTTAGCCAGGGATGGGGAGGAAAAGAAGGATGCCCCTCCCTAGGGCCAGCTCCCCGGCTGACCCCAGTAGGCACCCCCGTCCCCTGGTATCCACCAGGGCAAGGGAGCCCAGGCCCATCCAGACCGGGGCCTACGGCAGCAGCACCGCCAGGCCCCACAGGACCCGGGGCAGCCCACCCTACCCCACCGCAGAGGAAACTGTACCCACCCCAACATTCAATCATCTCCCAGACTACACAAGACAACAGACACCCAGGTTAAGTTTATTCTCCACCTCTCCTATGTCTCTCCCCCACCTGCAGAGTGGACTCCTGCAAGGATGGAACAACCTCCCTGCCAGTTGAAGAGCCCCCCAGTTAGGCCGATGCACAAGAGGCCCCCTGCGCCAGGGCTGAACCCCCGTGCACCCACCCGCCCACAACCTCGGCGATACACCGACGAGGACCGAAGCCCCTAAGGCCCAGCCAGAGCCCCGGCACGGAGGCGAAGCACCCCCGAACCCCAAACCCCCACGCCTGCCCCGGATCCACTCAGGGGCAGCCAGGCCACCAGGCCAGTAACCTACGTCCGCCAGCACAGACCATCCTCCAGCCCCGCTGCACGCAGCCACGAGGAGAACAACCTCTAAGAGCGACCAGAGCCACAAACCAGGTTATGAACACAACCCCCGGGTTAAGCCCTACAGGGATAACGTCTCTAGGGGTCCTCCAGGTGCCCTAAGCCTGTCCCAACCTCCACATCCACCACAATAGCTAAGGCGGGACCAAACCACGACCCCCTACCCCCGCAAGATGATGGAGCCGATCAAAGGAGCCCAGAGGGATTGATCTAATGTGGTGGCAGAGGCTATATCGAGACTAATGTGATCTATTAGATAGTTTCTATATTGGCTAGAATTAAGATTATTTTTATTTTTCCAGTTCATGAGGACTGTTTTCTTGGCGATGCATAGGGCAGTAAAAACCATGTGGACTGTATTAGTTTCTGTAGTGACATCATCCAAATTTCCCAACAAGCATACTAAAGGGGAGGTTGGAATTTTACATTTCAGACACTTTGATAAGTCTTCACATATCTCGTGCCAAAACTTCTGCACTGGTGGACAGAACCAAAGAGCGTGGATGTAATTGTCTGGTGTATTGCCTTGACAGTGTGAGCAGTCGTTGACGGATGTAAAGCCCATCTTGAACATTCGATGACCTGTATAGTGCACTCTATGTAGTATTTTGTATTGTATTAATTGCAGACTGGGATTTTTAATCAATTTAAAGGTTTTTAAGCAAATCTGAGACCAGATGTTTTGGTCTAAGCTGACTGATAAATCTGCTTCCCACTTTGCAATAGGAAGGGATATTGATTCATCTATTTTAGAAAGTGTTCTGTATATTTTAGATAATAATTTGGGGGATTTAAGAGTAAGAAAATGTACCGCATTTGGTGGTGTTTGTAATTCAACTTGACTGAGGTTAAATTTCTTTTTTACTATGGATTTAATTTGTTGATATTCTAAAAATCTTTTCTTGTTGATCCCATATTGTGTAACTAGTCTGTCAAATGGAATAAATTCTGTTCCCTCTAATATATGTTCTAAGTATTTAATTCCTTTACAACTCCATTCTGGGAAATTAATCATATTATTGTTTTGTAATATGTCAGGGTTATTCCAGATAGGTGTACGTTTGCATGGGATTAATGAAGACTCCGTTATTTTTAGAAACTCCCACCATGCTGTCAGAGAAAAGCTGATGTTGATGCTTTTAAAGCATTCATGTCTTTTGATGTTTGAGCTAATAAATGGTAGGTCTGAAATCTCTAGATCATTGCATAGTGTCTGTTCAACATCTAGCCAGGGCTCATCTAAGAGGGTACATTTTAACCATTCTGAGATGAACTGAAGCCTGTTGGCTAAGAAGTATTGGTGAATATTAGGCAGATCTAATCCTCCTCTATCCTTGGTTCTTTGTAGCGTTTTTAAGCTGATACGCGGGGGTTTATCTTTCCAAAGGAATTTAGAAATATATGAATCCAGAGATCTGAACCAATCTTGTGATGGTTTGTTAGGGATCATTAAAAATAAGTAATTTAATTTTGGCAAGATCATCATTTTTATAGTGGCGACCCTTCCCATGAGTGATATGGGTAGAGATTTCCATCTAGTCAGATCGCCTTCTACTTTCTTTAGAAGTGGGATGTGGTTTAATTTAGTTAAGTCTGAAAGCTTAGGAGAAACATTAATACCTAAATATTTAATATTTCCAGATTGTAGTGGGGCAGAAAAAGAATTATGGAAGGAGCAGTTAATGGGAAGAACTGTAGATTTTGGCCAGTTAATTGAATAATCTGAAACTCTTGAAAACCAGTTTATTAGAGTAATTACCTCAGAGAGGTTGATTTGTGAGTTTTGCAGAAAAAGCAACACATCATCCGCATAGAGACTGATTTTATGTTCTACGTTCTTACATTTCATGCCCTTAATTGTTGTAGCCTGTCTAAATGCTGCTGCTAGAGGTTCGATAAAAATTGCAAAAAGTGAAGGGGAGAGTGGGCATCCCTGTCTGGTGCCCCTCAGGAGACAAAAGCTGGAGGATGTCTGGTCATTTGTTCTGATACGAGCTGTTGGGGAATTGTATAATATTCTTATCCAGTTTATGAAAGAGTTTCCAAAACCAAATTTGTGTAAAGTTGCAAATAAAAATTTCCAGTTAACTCTGTCAAATGCTTTTTCTGCATCTAGAGATAATATTATGGTTTCTATGTTTTTATTGTATGAGTAGTCTATTAAATTAAGCAATCTACGAGTGTTTGTTGAGGAGTGCCGACCTTTTATGAAACCAGTTTGGTCAGGATGAATTAAGAGGGGGGTTATTTTCTCTAATCTCTTTGAGAGAGCTTTGCAGATTATTTTAAGGTCTACATTTATAAGGGATATTGGACGATAACTTGAGGGAAATAAAGGGTATTTTCCTGGTTTTAGCAGGAGACTAATGTTGGCAGAATTCATATTTGGTGGTAGTCTGCCATTTTTCTCGATTTCCTGCAACATTCCATGGAATACTGGTGCCAAAATTGTCCAGAATTCTTTGTAGAATTCTGCAGGAAAGCTGTCTGGACCTGGAGCCTTATTATTGGGCATACTTATCAGGGCTTCCTGGAGTTCACCTGGGATCAGTGGCGAATCCAGTGCCATTGCTTGACTGTCTAGTAATTTTGGAAGACTTACGTTGTCAAGAAACAAATCAATTTCATTTTTAGACGGGTTTATTTGTGGTGGATATAAAGTTTCATAGAAATCCCTAAAAATGTTGTTTATTCTTCCAGGGTCATATATTGTGTTCCCCGATAAATCTTTAGTAGCACATATAGTTGTTTTTTCTTTATTTATTTTTAACTGGTTTGCTAGAAATCGACCTGATTTGTTACTGTGTTCAAAATTCTGCAAGCGAAGTCTTTGTACAAGGAATTGTGTTTTTCTATTAATAATTTCATTTAATTCTAGTTTTGTTTTGCATATTTTGTTCATTATTTCTTGATCTTGGTGGAACGCGTAGGCTTCTTCTAAGGATTTGATGTTTTTTTTTCTTCTTTCTTTTTGTGTGATGAGAAAGAAATTATTTTACCTCTCATCACAGCTTTTCCTGCTTCCCATAGAACAGAAGCAGATGTTCCGGGAGTGTCATTAAAGTCTAAATATGAAGTCCATTCCTTTTTAAAATATTTAATAAAGTCTTCATCTTTAAGTAGTGATGTGTTAAATCTCCAGTTTTTGCAGTGCAGCACTTCTTCAATAAAGCAACAGGTCAAAGAGAATGTAAACATTACCAGACATTGAAAAATAAAATTCAGTCCTAGTATTGTAAAAAAAATAAATACAGAAACTTGTGAACAGAGATGAAAAATATATAATTTAGTGAGAGTTAAATACTATTCACTCTTAGTGGCTGCAGTGAGCCTGTTTTCCCAATTACATCTCCCTGGCTTAAAACAGAATGAACTAGGTCATGTTGTTGAAGTTGATGTGAGTAGGCTGTAGCAGAAAAGTTGACAGCCTCAATAAAGAAGTGTACAGAAAAGTGTGAACATGTGGTTCGGTCTCTTGTGCCCCAATCCTGTAGCATAGCGGAGACATTTCTACACTGCTTGGGCATAGAGAAACTCAGTAACAGCGTTTACCCCCACCTGCTGAGTCAAGCCATCTAGGACCCAAACAAATACAAAAAGGAGAAAAAAGACCAAATTAGAGTTAAATATGAATAACCTCTTGTCAATTGTCTTCAGCAGGGAAAAAACATAAATGAAATCCTATGTAAAATGTCAAAGTACAACATTTTAGAACTTGCCTCAGAGTCTCTGGAATCTAAAAAAAAAGCAAAATATGATGATATTCAGCAACATAAATTAGTGTTTTAAGATTAAGATTTAAGATTACAATGAAATTGTGATTGTTTCAAAGCATACTGTCGTGAGAGAAGGCACTGAACACAGACTATTTGCTGGGGAGGTTGCATAGCTGTGTAGGTTGGCGAAAGGAGCCGGTGGCTGGCAGGGGCATCACGATGGTTGCTAGTAGTCTGCAGTGTTGGGTAAGTTACTTTAAAATAGTAACTTAGTTACATTACTAGTTACTTCTATCAAAAGTAACTCAGTTACTTCAAGTTACTCGTTACTTTCAAAGTAACTAGTTACTAGGGAAAGTAACTTTGGTTTTACTCAGAATTCTCTTGTTAATGTGTTGCTTCCATAACTTTGCCAGTCTTCTAGCTTGCTTACTTGCCACAAGTGCACTGTGCCACCTACCAATAGAAAGGAAAAGATAATGTGCATATTTCCACGAGAGAAATCCCACGCCTGGACCGTCAATGACTGCTGCCATGATTCTAGCCTACGTCACAGCGTCATGTGCGCCTTTTACATCCAACACAAAAACTGCAGTCAGGCTGCTTTGATTGTACTCAGAACTCGGAAATTCTGCCTTCTGAATAGGAAGATGTAGGTAACACCAGACTGCAGATGAGCTGCATACAGGGCTGGACGGGGACAAAAAATCGGCCCGGGCATTTTGACTAGAGACCGGCCATTATAGGAAAAATCATAAAGCCTTTGAATGAAAACAAACGCTGTTGTGACAGTGATGTACACTGTCTTGATGGTATATATGCATCAATCTATCAATCGTTTGTTGTAAGATTCAGATAATTATTTTTTAAAAGCTAGACATTTTAAATGAGAATAAGAAAGAAAAGTATTTCTTTCTGCCCACCTCTCCCTGTTAATGCCCTACCTGGCCCCCCTGGCAAAACTTTGCAAGATCTGCACCTGCACAGTTACCAGCTGTCAGCTACCTAAAAGGGATCCTGGGGTTATTTGTCTCTCAGAAACAGTTCATAACTTCCCTTCAAGTCATTTATATCACCTAAAAGGTAAACCTGTTTCTCCATCACCTGTTCAGCTCTGATGATTCAGTAAAGACATCTCCTGGTTTCATCTTCATGTTTCCCTCTCACCAGATAACCAAACCGACATCATGACCAGCAGCTATACAGCTGTGGCTCCAGCAAACATCAGCTGATACTAGAAATTAATATTAAATAAATTATAACAACAGCTGATCAAGCTTAAACGTGCTGCTGTTGTTTAACGCGACATCGGCTGGTTTCCTCTTTCTGGCGCAAAGTGGGCGATAAACAAACAAGAGAGCCGATCAGCTGATCACTGATCAGTTTTCATGATTGAAGTAGAAACGGGAGAGGGAGGGGGGGAGAATGAGAGAAGAAGAGGCAGCTGTGCAGCAAAGACACAGAATAACTCCAGCTTTGTGCCTTTTTCATTGTAGCTGAATTACGGGACAAACTGTTCCTTTTCACCTCAATAAGAAATGTGTAATATTTTCTCTGAATACCAGACGGGACGGTTGGCAGCTCTAATAACTTATGAACAAAAGAAAGTTCAACATCTTCATAGCACCCACCCAGCTGTATAGAAACTCCGTCATGTTAGCTAGTACGCAGTACGGAAAAAGTCAGAATAACGAAAATAAACTCCACCTAAACTTGGTTTATATCTGATCCAGATAGACTGCAGGTCATAACTTCTTACCTGAAGTTCAGTTCACACTTGGACCGGCGGCCGCCTCGGGTCTCTTTTCCTTCTGCGTCCCCTTTCCCTCCTCCACCTGCTGGCCTCCACCACTTGCCAATGTTACAGAATCTGTGGAAGCTCCGCGATAGCCACCACACGAAGTAACGAGTAACGACCCTATCTAAATCCCAGTAACGACTAACGCGTTCCTGATTTTGGCATAATAACTAGTTACCGTGCTCGTTACCACAATAATAACGTAGTTACTGTAACGCGTTACTTAATAACGCGTTAGTCCCAACACTGGTAGTCTGTGATAGAATAGAAAATAATTGGAGTAAATATTTCTAGTCCAACATCACCAGATAACCATCAAACCATCAAAATAAAATTAAACGTTTAAATAAAATTAAACGCCAATAATCTCCAAAAGTTGATTCTGTTCATCTGGAAAACGCTATGTCCAGATAAACAGAATGAACTTTTGGAGATTTACTTACCTGGATGATTGAGCATGCATCAAGACGTTTAAATGCCAATAAATTGTTAAAATTGAAAAGCATGTACCTCTTTGATTCAAATGTGATTATTTGTAAATATGTCGCTGATGTTAAAAACTGTTTTAAATGTTTTAATTCATGTTACAGTTCATCTTCAGACACAACGAGAACAACCATACTCGAAGGGGCAGGTCCCTGTTTCCTGTTACGTCCTCAAATCACGTTGGCGCTGGGGGTTTCCAAATACGTCCGTTGTACTGACTTAAAGTAGCACCCGTGCGGCGACTTTTCATCAGTATCACTTAAGCTGACAAAATGAGTGGACGCGGCAAAGGAGGAAAGGGACTCGAAAAAGGAGGTGCTAAGCGTCACCGTAAAGTTCTCCGTGATAACATCCAAGGCATTACTAAGCCCGCCATTCGCCGCCTGGCCCGTCGCGGTGGTGTGAAGCGTATCTCCGGCCTGATTTACGAGGAGACCCGCGGTGTACTAAAGGTGTTCTTGGAGAACGTGATCCGTGACGCAGTCACCTACACTGAGCACGCCAAGAGAAAGACTGTGACTGCAATGGATGTATGCGCTTAAAAGGCAGGGCCGTACTCTATACGGTTTCGGAGGTTAACTCTACTGTCTTGATTCCAACACAACGGCTCTTTTAAGATCCACACAACTCGTTTTAAGAAATAAGTGTTCCAACTTTACAGTTAGTGGCTTGAGTACACAGAACTTTGTGAAGCTGTTAGAGTGATAATGAGACTCTTAAACCTTGCAACGTGATTCTACATATGTCTTATGGGCTTGTTAAGGAAACGGCCGTTGTGGCTGTAAGTAACTCGTCGGGCTGGCTTCGTGCCCCAAACCAAAATGGCGGCGCCACTGATGTGAAGTTAACAATGTAAATAATTTCACCCAGCTTTACAATATCCACCTTTCCTAACCTTAAAATGACTGTCTTGTTCGTTTCTCAATGAAACTCCATTTCCCTGTAAAACCTAACATTCTACTGATTAGTTGTCTAAGGACATAACTTTTTAAAACAAAATGGAGGATGCCATAACGCGCTGTGATGTAGTCTCTAGAAATGGCTTCTAATCCGGTGGCTCCACAGAGCTGCGCTGTGTTTGCGCTGGAAGGTGAACATTTTCTATTTGGTGATATCAGAAAAGCAAGTTAAAAAAATGCAACTTCACGGACACAGTGAGTTTTTCATCTCCTGTGAAACATTGTCTAAAATGACATACAAAGTTTTGATGTTTCTAATTTAATTTTTTCAGTCTCCTATACAAAGAAGTGTTTTACTGTGGGGATGGAACCCTTCAATATCTGAAATGACCATTCTGGGTTTAATTAAAATGTTTACTGTAATCTAACATAACAAAATTTAGTGAAGTTATTTACAGTACAACGCAAATGTTCTTTCACCACAGAGCCAAATGTAAGAAAAATATGGCAGAGTAACTAAAAAAAAAGTTCGTAGTTAAAGTATAACCCCTATACTTTAAACTAATAACCATTTGCAGCAGACAGCCAGTGTTGCCAACGCCTCAGTAAGGAAAATCGCTATTGGTTGTCCTAAAAGTCACTAGAAGTCGCCAAATGACGTCATCACCTAATTTGCATAATTGGTCATGCTAATGTAATTGTAACCTACGCTGCTGGAGAGAGAAATAACATCGTGGACGAGACATAAAGTGAGCAAAAAACGTCCTAAATGCATTTAGAATTTATTTAGAACTACAAATTAAATTTCTTTTAGCAATTGTTTTTTGTAATGTCACAATTCCAACCCTGCTCCTTTACCCGGGCTTGGACCGGCAAAAGGGACCCGAAATAGGCACTCTGGTGGAGTTGCTGTGTGTGTGTGTTTATTAGTTTTAAACCTGATCCACAAAACAGCATACGAGTAAAAGAAGAACTGACTGCGTTACAGCACCCGCTGCTTGTTTAGAGTAAAAGCAATATGCGCTTTCACGTCTTTTTTAGCGACTTTTTCTAGAAAAAGAGTCGCTAGGGGGTCTGAAAACTCGCTAAATATAGCGACAAAGTCGCTAAATTAAAACAGACAGCATTTTCCCGTGCTCTCTTACGAACAGTTTGTAACAGGATTTAAGAATTTCATCAGTGACAATTGACTTGTGAAATGTGACATTAGCTCTTCAGATGTACTTGTGTGGCTCTTAAAAGAGCCGTTGTTGTGTATAAAGTGGTTTCAGATCAGCTTGAGCCCTCTCTCCGCGGATGCGGCGGGCTAACTGGATATCTTTGGGCATGATAGTGACCCTCTTCGCGTGAATGGCGCACAGGTTTGTGTCCTCGAATAGTCCGACCAGGTACGCCTCGCCTGCCTCCTGCAAAGCCATAACGGCAGAGCTCTGGAAGCGGAGGTCGGTTTTAAAGTCCTGAGCGATCTCCCGGACCAGGCGTTGGAAGGGCAGCTTGCGGATCAGCAACTCAGTAGATTTTTGGTGACGGCGGATCTCCCTCAGAGACACAGTACCGGGCCTGTAGCGGTGAGGCTTCTTCACACCACCGGTGGCCGGGGCACTCTTACGGGTAACCTTGGTAGCTAGCTGCGTTCTGGGAGCCTTTCCTCCGGTGGATTTACGTGCTGTCTGCTTCGTTCTAGCCATGTTTAGTAACTATCGGCTTCCTTTCTTCAGTGCCGTCACCACTCTTATAAAGCCAGCGCCGGCGTGTGGGCAGCGCTAATTGGTCCAATCTGTGCACGTGATCAACGGCTCGTCTGTTGAAGCGGGAAAATCAAAAGTCCTAATAAGGAAGTGAAGCCATAGATTAAGAGCAGTGATTCAAACCAGAGCTGAACGAAACGCACCCCAAAACGCAGAGCTTAATGGAAAACACAACATTTATCAAATCATTTAAAAGATAAAGCCCATTAGACTGAATGTCTAATGGGCTTTGTATTGGTATACAATATACATAGAGTAATAGTAGTTTTATCATTCTTAATATTTATACTCCCTATGAATCTTGTCAAAATGAGCAAGAATACCTTAGTAGGCTGGCTTTTATTAATGCATTTATTCAAGACAACGATACTTACAGCATATGTTTTGGGTGATTTTAATGCTGATCTCACATACAGCAGTTCTCGGTTTGCTAACCACTTAACCCACTTTTGTGAAGTTAACAATCTTATCCTGTCTACCAAAGTGTTACTGCCTGCAGATAGCTATACATACATAAGTGAAGCCTGGCATAGGACATCATGGCTGGACCACTGTATCTGTACAGCTGATGGACATGCAGCTTTAGCAAACATGACTATTAGGTATGAGGTAACTCTATCAGACCATATATCTTTTGGTTCTACTGTGAATGTGGAACAAATACCAGCAACAACTGGAAATAATATTGCTAATATTGCTACCAGTGTAAAATTAGACTGGTCAGCATTTGGTGAAGATGATTTCTTAGCTTATCATAGTAATACAGATATACATCTGAACAACATTTCTTTGCCCAAAGAAGCTATTTTGTGCAAGGATGTCAACTGTAAGAATGTATGTATGATGATATAGTGACTGCTCTGTATGAAAATGGTACACTGCTTGATAAACAACACAAGCATAAGAAACCTAACATCAGACCTGGCTGGAAAGAACATGTATCCATGTACCATGATGAAGCTCGCATAGCTTATAAATGTTGGGCCATGGCTGGAAGACCTAAACAAGGCCCAGAATTTGAACAGAAAAAATGTGCGAATGCCAGATATAAGTACGCTGTTCGCTTTATAACTAAAAATGAGCAAATGCTGAGAGCAGATTCTTTGGCCAGGAAAATGCTGTGTAATAATATGACAGATTTTTGGATAGAGGTGAAAGCTCTTAATAACTGTAAACCATCTCTACCATCAACTGTTGAAGGTGTTTCTGGGGCAGGTAACATTGCAGCATTATGGAGACAGCATTACAGTGCGTTGTTTAACTGTATAAAAAGTGAACCTTATGAGGACAATTTTGACATGAGTAATGACACAATTAGTGTAAGGACATATGAAGTATATGAAGCCATTCATAGGTTATCTGATAATAAAGCTTCTGGTTTGGATTACATCACTGCAGAACATTTAAAACAGGCTAGCTCCTCTTCTAGCACTCTGTTTCACTGGGTTTATGATTCATGGCATATTACCAGACTCAATGCTGTGTATTTTACTGGTACCAGTTATGAATTACAAAGCTGCAAAAGTGAGCTGTTTGGATAATTATAGGCCGATTGCACTCGCCAGTATTTTATCTAAGGTGTTAGAAAGAATCTTGTTTGACAGAATTACTGTGTTCATCTCTTCTCTGGATAATCAGTTTGGCTTCAAACCAAAGCACGGCACTGACATGTGCATATATGCTCTCAAGGAAATAGTCAGTTTGTATAGGGCTAAAAATTTATCTGTCCTCATGTGTTTCATTGATGCCTCTAAGGCTTTTGATCGAGTGAACCACAGAAAACTTTTTGATAAACTGAAGAGACGGGGAGTTCCTCAATACATCGTGAGAATTCTCTCTTACTGGTACGCTCATCAGAACATGCAGGTTAAATGGGGAAGCAGTATTTCTGCCCCCTTTGGTGTCAGCAATGGTGTTAGACAGGGTGGGATTTTGTCTCCAATTTTATTTAATCTATATGTTGATGATTTGTCCATACAGCCTGTAACACTGGGTGTATATTAGATAAAACATTGATAAATCATCTTATGTATGCAGATATCCTGGTTGTTTTTAGTCCAAGCAGTGCTGGGTTACAGGATCTTCTCAATGTCTGTACTGAATATGGTGTGCAATATGACATACAGTACAATGCTGTTAAAAGTGCTGTTTTGATATGTAGAACCAAGCAGGATAAACAGCTAAATTTCCCTTTGTTTAAATTGGCCCAAAAAACTCTTGAAGTTCATAAAAAGGTGAAATACCTCGGCCACTTTATTACTGAGCAAATGAATGATGACATATACAGACAACGGTGTAAGCTCTATGTGCAGGCAAATACTATTGCACACAAATTCAGCTTTTGTTCACTTCCAGTTAAAGTGGCTTTGTTTAAAGCGTATTGCACACCGCTATATACTGCCCCCGTTGTGGTCATCCTAAAAACAATGTAACATGCAGACGCTCTATGTTGCATATAATGATGCGATGAGAATCCTTTGCAGGATACCTAGAAGGGGTAGTGGCAGCCCGATGTTTGTAGCTGTGGGTGTTTGGACTTAAGCACTTTTAAGATTTTAGCACTCACAGATCCGACAGTGAGTGGTTCCCGTTACGCATCTAGTCTGAGAAAGCACTGGTTGAAGTGTTTGTGTATTTATTGATTTCTTTTAAGTAACTGTGTTTTATGTATATTATGGTTTTATATTTTTACAAATGCTTTATATATTATATATATATAATATATATATATATTTATATATTTATATTTTTTATCTATTTTTTTTTTTTTTAGGTTTATACCTTGTGTTTTTTGTCTTGTTTTTTCTTGTGGTGGTGGTGGTGGTGGGGGGGGGTGTTGTGTGTGTTTCTGTCTTGTTTTTATGGACATGAAGTCTGCCAATAAAGATTGATTGATTGATTGATTTTTCCAACACCATTAAATTGTCAGCAGACAAAAAAGCTACTACAGCCTGCAAACACACGAGTTGGTGAACACAGAAGATATCAAATTAGTGCATACATCAAAAAACATAACCAAATAAAACATCTGTATTTTACTCAGATTATCTTCTAAGATCAAAGATTTTAGAGGATATTTTATTTTCAGTTTAACTGAACTCACCAGGTATTTTATGTCTCTTACTTGTTTAAGCCCCGTTTTAATTTTTGTTTAATGTTATTGGCTGATATGAAAAGACTTATAGACGTGTAAAACCATTCAATTTCAGAAATTCCATTGGTCCACATGGGCCGGGTCCTTCAAAAGGCCGGAAGTGAGCAGCTGTGAAATTGGACACCCCGACTAATAAAAAAACAAAAAAAACAAAAAAAAAAACCCACCCTCCTGACAGCTCATAGTGCTGCTCCAGTTAAATATTCCTGGCTTTGCTGAGCTTATTGGTTTAGCGTCATTTCTCCTTGCATTATTAGTACCCGGTTCTTAACATTAAGCCATTTAAAATTTCACTTGCGACAAGGACACTTGGTATAAATTTGCATCAGGTTTATCACGCTCAACCTGAGTTAAGGCTTCTAAGGCTGTACTGTGCCATGACAGGAACAATAGCAATATTGATGTAAAAATAAGTTTTATTTATGAACAGACTTTCGAACAAAAAGTGCAAACACTACACGTTCACAGCACACCAGAACACATATTTACAAGTTTATAAAAAAAAAAAAAAAAAATTAACTCTTCGAGGATATTTACAATCCAGAGGCGGGTGGGACAGGAACCAGCCCAATTACAGTCTGTAATAAAGCCAACATGAAGCATAAAAAAGTCCAATGAGCAACCGGAGGATCTCTCAGCGAAACAGCTGGTGGCTCTGAAAAGAGCCTTTTGTTGTGAAGAAGGAGGGGGTTTACTTCTTCTTTGGCGTAGCTTTCTTGGCCTTGGCAGCTTTGGGCTTTGCAGCCTTCTTTGCGGGCTTTTTGGGGGCCGCTGCTTTCTTGGGCGCTGCTGTCTTCTTCACCTTAGGGCTCTTTGCCTTCTTGGCCACAACCTTCCTTGCAGCTGCCGCGGGCTTCTTTGCCTTCTTCGGGGTGGCTTTTGCTGCTTTGGGCTTCTTAGCGGTGGCTGGTTTCTTAGCTGCAGTTGTCTTCTTTGCCGCCGGCTTCTTTACTTTAGCAGCGGGCTTTTTGGCTGCCTTCTTGGGCTTCTCTGCTGGCTTGGCTGCCTTGAAAGAACCGGATGCCCCGGTTCCGGTGGTGTGGACCAGAGCGCCTTTCTGCACCAGGCTTTTCAAAGCGCGCCTGACGTGAGCAGAGTTATGCTCCACGTCGTAACCGCGAGCGACGAGATCCTTCTTAATAGCGGCCAGAGAGAGTCCTTTACGTTCTTTGGAGTCTTTCATAGCTTTCACGATGAGCTCGCTAGCGGACGGGCCAGACTTCTTGGTAGTCTTGCTCGCTGCTGCCTTCTTCTTCTTGGCCGGGGCCTTTGCTGGAGCCGCCTCGGCTGCTGGGGCTGCTGCGGGAGCGACTTCTGCCATGTCGTTAATAGAGTGATGTTTGTCGATGAGACGATAGAAATCTCCGCACAGTGACTGGAACTTAAATACAACACGAGAACCGTGGAGACTCAACCCTGCCTGCAGCTCACAGCTGCAGCGAGAAGACGTTGGCTCTTGTGTTTTCTCCTCTTCATAAACTACGTTAAAACAACATCTGAAGGTAAAAGTAGATAAAAATTTCAAATCGAATCGATAGAGAAGAACTTTCTCTTTATAGGGAAGCTTTATAAACTTTATTAGTTTTCTGCAATTTGTTTTGGAAGCCTTTAAACCTGCCCTGTCCGCCGCGGCGTGAGGCACAGATTCGTGTCTTTTCTCCGACATTTTTCTTCTAAATGCGTTAAAATCTAAAATAACCCCTCAAAAACGAGGTAAACAACGAGGCGACATGTTTGTCCACACATGTTATGTCAAAACAATGATCCCCGTCGGATACCTTTACATAAAACTGAGGTTATTTCGGTGCCTGCAAACACACATGAGTTGGTGGAGGAAACAGTGTAACTCGTTAACTCCACACACTCTGTGTCCTCAATTTACTGTAGATTTTCATTAATTAATGATACACGAATTATAGCTCTGGCTCCGTGAAATGTGTAATATGGATAAATCCAACAGTTTAACAGCACTACAGCTCTTAGACAGGCAAACAGACTAAAGCTCCACCAGGCTTAGCATCATCATATTGCATCCCAGTTCACTGGCTACTGCATCCCAGTGCAGTCAAAACGCTAATCATCGCTAATAACACCCATCAAAAGAAAATTACAAGTAAATATCCAGAGCTGATAATGTTCATATAAACAGGAATAGATTAAACAGTTAGTCTGGAAAGTTCTGGCAGGAAACTCTCTCCACTTCCTTAACCATATCTGCTTTTTGGCCAAATGTCAGTGGCTGTAAGCTGGAACTCCTAAAATTAAGTGTTTCAGTACTTTCACTGCTTGACTCTAGTGTTGTGGATGAGATATATATATTCTTGATTTGCTTTGAATATAATGACTCATGGTTGTCAGGCAGTTAGTTCATTTGAATATTAAGCCTTTTGTGGGTGTGGGTACCTTCTCTGAGTTTGAACTCAGCAATTTGAGTCAGTATTGGTGGTTCAAAGTTAGAAATGCTCAGCCAAACATAAATACTGAAAAGTACTGAAAACAAAGTAAAAGTTTATATTTAGTTACTGATTTTAGTTGGATTTTTTAAATGTTTTAAACTGACATTTTCTTGTTAAACAATACAATTAAATATACATTTCTACTATACATTTTATAATTAAGTTACTTTGAATTCGTGTATTGATCATTTCATCAGTTTAAAATTAGATTACATCATTAAACTTTATTTAATCTCACACTGGTACAACAGGAAGAGATCTCCGTCGGATATGTTTTTATGAAGGAAGAATAGTGAAACTATATGTTGGAAAAATAAAAGTAGAAAGAAAAAATAGATTAATAAACTCATTAGAATTTTTTTTTTAATTCCACAATAATATGCTATATACAAATGGTTAAAATGTTGAGTAGAATTATAATTGTTAACAATAATATTTGATTATCTACAGAACAAACAGTGGAAGTGATGAACATGTATTTTTAGACAGTGTTTATCCTGTTTGGATATTGTACAGTTTGACTGCTAAAGATAACGACCTACAATAGCACTCCGTCCTGCTGTTGAAGGAGTCAGGTCTTCCACAGTCTCATGCAGCGGGTGTTGTCCATAATCGACACTAGTTTAGGACTGAGCTACACTCTTTACCAGTTTAGGTAACCATCTTCTGTAGGTTTGTAAAAATTACAGGAAAAAAAAACACACTTCCTGTTTTGTGTGGAATGAAAAAAGCCTAAGATGATTGTAGTGGTAATGAAGATAAATATGAGCAGGGAATTCAGTGCATATAGGGACTTTGTTTATTTGTTTTGGGGATTAAACCCAAACCTTTGCTTTCTTTCCTCTTGTTAATTTTAGCTCAAAAAACTGTCTAAATGCTGTTTTTCTGTTTCAGAATTGGCCTTTAGGAGTAACATAAAAGCACAATCAGTCCTCATGGAGTAAAGCTATTGATCTATTACCCCTTACCTGACACAAATATATAAATGTTTTAAATTATGACGATTTGAGTGATAAAATTCTGCATAATTATTAAACTAATTACAAATAATGTAAGTAAAATTTATGCTGCTAAATTATGGCTAACCTGTTGTTATCGTACTATCTATCTGAGTCAGTATGTCTGTTGGGTCTACATTAGCTTAAAAATTACTGGCTATGTAACATTTGCCAACATAGTGCACTGAGTAGATAAGCATCTAAGTCATTCAAACAGTGGTTGGTAAAACAAGCTGGCTGGTCTTTTATTTATATATATATATATATATATATATATATATATATATATATATATATATATATATATATATATATATATATATATATATATATATTAGCTATCGGCTGGCCATATTACACACTATCCAAGCCAGAATTGCGCAGTGCTACTAATGTACAGCTATCTAGCTAATCTTAGTAAGCTGAAAAAGAAAAGTTAGCTATACATTTTCACTTTATCAGCTAACAGGTACATAATTAGCAGGGCAGGGATCTGACTTGAAACTGGAAAAACAGCATTATCTTTGACTATGAGTTCATATAATTCAAAAGCCAATCACAAGGTTTTAGCTATGGAGCCTATGCTGAATAATAGCCATATCTAGTGGCTCTAATAATATGCATAGTTTAAAAAGTGACCATTATGTATATATTGTATTACATATACCTAAAATTGTCAACTAGGTTACAGAGAGAGGGGAGAGAGCATTTCTCTTTTTTAAACGGGTTATAGTCACCGGCCTTCCAGGTCCCTGAACTGCTTCCATGTTTCGTATTCTAAAATATGTGACCCTGAGAAACTTCAAACAAATAGGTATTATTAAAATATTTAATCAGAAATTTATAAGATTCTTTTTCTGTTATATCCGTGAAAGTAAGGCCAGGGGTGTTTATAATGTGTTTTTTTGTATAAGCCACTGTTGTCCAGCACAAAACAAAAAACCTGTATAAGGTAGATTTACTTCAGGCCTGTTCAATTATACTGCATCAGATTTTATTAGGTGCAGTTTTTTGTGCTTCAAACACAAAAAAACCCCGCTCAAGTATTGTACTAACATTCAAAGTATTGAGCCCTTTTATATTGGGCGTGTCTAACCTATATTTCATACTAAAATGTATATAGCTGTAGCTCACATGTTTAATTGTTAAATATTTTTTTATTTTAAGTACTGAAACAGTGAAGGTAAGTTGAATAATTATTATTTTGATTCAACTAATGTTCGATAAAGGTCAGTGAACAAGGATGCAGTTTATTAAAGCAATGTAGAGCTTAGTTTAAAACAACTAGTTGAAGTCATAGCTTTCTTTCTATTTCACATAGTAATATTTATAATAAAGGAGTATCTGAATCAGTAACTAAGAAGTTAAACTGTACTAAATTTAGGAAAACGCTGTGGGACTTCGTACCTGTACCTGTTTCTTCCATCAGCTCTAGTGTGTTTGCAGACACTGAGAAAACCTCGGGCTAATGAAAATATGTCCGCAGAAACTAGGTGTTTATGCATGAGATGTCTGCAGAAACATGTTATCTCGCTGTTTAACCTCATTGTTTGTGGTGTTTGTGTATTTTTAAAGCATTTACAATAAGAAATTGCAGGGCAAAAAGACGGAGCAGTGCCTCGAAGAGAGGTTTAAGTCCGCCTCAAGCAAACTGTAGATGAACAGTAAACGTCTACAATGTTTCTTTGTAAAGAGCAAGTTCTCCGCTATCGGATCGGTTTAAGTTCATGCTTCAGTTTCTCATTTAAATGTGATTTTAAAGCCGTTTTTGGTGACGAAAAAACACAACTATCTGCGCCCTCCCGCCGCGGATACGAGCAACAGGCTGGGTTGAGTCTCCATGGTTCTCATGGTGCGTTTACGTTCCTGTTTCTTTCGGAAATTCCACTTTGGCTGTGTAATTATATTATTGTCATTATTACTAAGTCAGTCGGGTGACAACACGATGACAGAGGGAGTTTCACAAGCGCCCAGTGACTCTGCCGCCCAGGCCAAAGCTTCAGGGAAGAAGAAGAAAGGAGGACCCGTTGTGAGCGAACTGGTGTACAGAGCCGTGGCCGCCTCCCAGGACCGCAAAGGTCTTTTCTATACCATAAAGCAGGCGCTGAGCTTCCAGGGCTACGATGTGAATCAGCACGGCTTCCTCATCAAACGCGCCATTAATATGCTGGTAAAGAAAGGGGCTCTGATCCAGACCAAAGGATCTGGGGTTTCTGGGTAATTTAAGATGCCCCCATAAAAAGCCCAAGTAGGTGTTAAGGGAAAGTGCACTGGAAGAAGTGCCCATAGCCAAGTAGGCCGCTGGTTCCTCTGAATCAGCGTCCAAGAAGAAAGCGTTAGCTCGGAGAAGATGCTTTAGAAGCTCAAAAGGCTCTTTTAAGAGCCACCAAACTGTACACTACAGGGCTGATTTCATTTTCAAATGAAGAATGAATAAGATTAATACACACATCACACCTTCAGACCTCATCAACTTAATATAAATGGCTGTTTTGCTTCCAGATACCATTTACTGTCAGTGTAGCACACTTGATTTAGGTCAGGTGTCAGATCTTTGAGAAGCTGTGCTATTATTCACTCCTAGGGGCGAATCTAGGATCAAAACTTTACAGGAGTTCAGCCCTCAAATCATAACACGGATGTTATCTATTTGATGCTGTTCAGAGAGAAAATGTACATAAGTGGACACTTTAGTCAAATTAATGACCCTGCATTATCAGAAGAATTGGAACTTTTGCTTGCTAACATTTTAGGCAGAGTGCATTTTGGATCTGTACCACTCGTTTGTTTCATGAAATTACCTCTTAATCTTATTTCTGCTGCAGCAACACGTCTGATTTATTAATAAGGGATAATATTAAATCACTGTGCAGTTAAAGCACACAGTGCCTCTGTGTAAGTGCACTGTAACACCATGACATCTAGAAAAGTGCACATTAAAGCCATTTTTGGGTGCTTATTGAAGATTTCTCTGGGGTGATATTTTTTAAAACTATAATGGGGTAGAAGTTCAGACTTTTTTAGATGAGCCGTGGCGGCATGTCATTCTGTTACGGTTTAAGAAGATAATGGGTTAAATTCATGAATCTAAGATTTAAATTAAAGATCTGGGGTTAACACAAGAAATTGAAACCTACATAAATGATAATAAAAGAAACAATAAGCATCCTATTTGCCTATAAATGCAACAGATGCAGCATTTTCCTCAACAAGGATTATTTAAAATTTAGTAGGCAAATATGATCTTGTTGTCTCATTCATGTTTTTTTTTTTTTTTTTGCATTTATTTATTTAATAAAAATAATAACTTAGTGACAATATAAAGGCAGAGTTTTTATGATGGGAGTGACCACTGCAGTTCATTAAAGGTCACTAGTGGATAATACTGGTATTGAATTATGTAAAACTGTGGGAGAGACTGGATTGTCCTGAAGTAGTGTATTCTGTATTCTCCTGACATGGCATGTAGCTGTCAGGCATCCCACTATATCACTACTTGGTTTGGCTTTTTAAGCAAAAGTCAAATCAAAGAATAATATTACTAATCAAATAATCATATGTAAATTAGATTTAATTTATAATCTAACATGTTGAAAATGAGCAGAGAAAAAGTCCAAAGTTATAAAACAAATTTATATTGATTAAACCTATACCTGATTATATTCTGATCAGTATTAAGCATTTAAGCATAATTAACCATTGGCAAAATCACATATAAATTATGATTCTGTTTTAAAAACGACAACATACTTAATATCTTATATCTGTTATTCAGATTAAATAAATAATGAGGGGCCAGAGACATATTTCTTATCCTTTCACATCCATATAATACAGTAGGATATAAAATGCATTATCTCAGTCTTCTTATTGTTATTCTATAAATATTTGGCCATGATTTGATTGCTAATGTGAACAACTGTGGTAAAAGAGGAAACCATGGTCATTTCATGACTTGGTTAGTTACAATACAGCACAGATCATTTTTAGAGCTAGAAACAATAATTTACCAGTCAATATTCAAAATATTTTCAACCAGAGAGATGGGGGCTACAGTTTGAGGGGGGAATGAAAATTTTCAAGTGCATGTGGTGAGAACTACTAGGAAAGAGTCAGTCAATCAATCTTTTATACAAAATAGTTGCGAGATTCCTGCTGTAAACACATTCAGTTCTTTAGCCCTGGGACTTTGACCGTGAGAGATAAGAAACCCAGTTGCCAGATACGACTTTAAAAGCTTTCACATCCCCCAGTAACTCAGTTATTATTGCTGGTTCTTTTACCTAGTGCTAAAAGTGATTTGTCTCGAATTATTGCAAACTCTTGTGATTAAGGAAATTTTGTTATTCTTTATTCAGACTGAAGTACTGCAGGTTGACAGAGACTGTATGTGCTGCTCTGGTCTCTGCTCTAAAGTCCAACCCATCCCATCTGAGAAATCTGGACCTGAGCAAAAACGATGTGCAGGATTTAGGAGTGAAACACATTTGTGGTTTTTTTGGAGAGTCCACACTGGAAACTGGAGACTCTGAGGTCAGTTGCCTGTTAGAATTCTCTTAGAATTTATGATTAATATGAAGTTGTTTCTATTCTAGTATATCGTTTAGTCTTTTGGGTATAGTATTATTTTCCACTCCTTCTGAATTTTGTTTTCCATGTTTCTAACTCTTATTTCCTTGTTTGATTATAATAGTTTCCTTTCATGTGTAATCTCTCCTAGTTTTATCTTTGTGTTTTGTCCTTAGCATCTTCTGTGTGAAGTTAGTTTTGACTCCATATTTGTTTTCCCTTTCTGTCTTTCTCTTTCTGTTCCCATGTTTTCTTATTTCTTGTCTTATTTTGTGAGTCCCTCATCTCATGTGCTTTGTGATCAGTTTTGCTTCGCCTTGTCTCATCATTTAGATTCTGTTCACCTGTGTCTTATTTTCCCCAGCAGTGTCCTTTCTCGCTAACTATGTCTTGTGTTTGTTTAAACACCCAGTTTTCCTCAGATCCTTGTTTCATTCTCCCACATGCTGTGTATTTCTGTTTTCTGTTGGGTCCCTTTAGTCTCTAGTTTTGGTTTTGGTTTTCTATGAGTTCCAGCAATTGACCTGTCTTTTGAGTTTGCTTGTTGTCTCTGGAGTCCTGCATATTGGGACCTAAATCTCCCTGCAACACAGTGAACAAACATGGATATGAATGTTTTATGCACAAATCTTTAATTTATCAATATGTTCATAGTTTAATTGGTTTGTTCTTTAGGAAAATAGTCCCTCTGACCTTGCATATGAACAAATGACAGCCTTACTGCTTTTTCAATTTAAACACGATGAACGAGCCATCACTACTGTTACTAATAATAACAACAATGATTACAATTATTATTTTTATTCCTTTTGGTCATTGTTTACTGTTTTCCAAAACACCATATGCCATCAAATGAAAAATAAAAGGAATGTAAAGAAAATAAAATGCAATTGTGGTGACACACTAGAGGGCTCCACTTACACCCAAGCTGAGAGGAAGGGTTCTGCTGTGTTTGGGCGCAATATGCTCAGTTCATGTTTGGAGGTGAAAAAAGTTGGAATGTAAAACCAGAGCTCCTGTGTCGTGTGTCACATGCCTCCATACAATCACTAAAGGAATGACCACTTTTCAAAGGAAAAAAATAAATTCAATTGAATTGAATGAAATCAAACATTTCCCAATATACAAATGTGGCAAGAACAAAACAGGCCAATACACAGGTTCCAATGATCCAACAGTAATTTTAATGGTAACAAACTTCTTCAGCAGGTTAAAACATTTCCAACATTTCCAAGCAAATATTATTAAATGAGGCCACTGACGGGAATAGCACACATCTCGGTGCTTAACTCATCATTTATAAAGCATTAGTTCTCCTTAGGATGTATTTTATAAACACATAAAACATAAATGTTATTCTTGATTAATGAACTTATATATAACATGTTCATGGTATCATAAGTGATTAACAAAGTATTTAGATGCATGCACACACACACAAATGTTTGCAGCTGAGAATAAGTATTTCTATGTTCTGTATCTCTTTGTGCTTTTTCTGTGTCATTTTCCTGTTGTGGACATAGCTTAGACTTGTTTGAGTCTTAAGGTACTTTAATTTTCATTTTTAAATTCTTTTCTAAAGAGAGAACACATTATTCCTATATTGGCTTCTCTTCATTTACTCCCTGTTAAATCTAAATTTAAAATTGTTCTCATCACAGAGAATGAACAGGCTCCATCGTATCTTAATGACCCTATATTACCATATCACCACATTAGAGCACTCTAATGGTGTGTGTGTGTGTGTGTGTGTACTTTGTTAATCAGTTATTGAGATTTTCTAAATGATGATGGCAACACATTATATATAAGCTTATTAATCAAAAGTAAACATTTATATCTGTATTTATAAATGACATACTAAGGAGAAGTAATGCTTTAAAACTGAATTAGGCACTTGCTAATGCCTTACAAATATTTAATAGTGTTTGACTTCACAAAACTGTTTAAACATTGATATTGATTCTTCAGAACACTGACAGAAAGACAACGCAGAGTTTCTTCTTTTATTCTTTATGCAGCTTGAGTAACTGCAGTTTGTCGGAAATCAGCTGTGCTGCTTTGGTCTCTGCTCTGAAATCCAACCCGTCCCATCTGAAACATCTGGACTTAAAGAAAAAACAACCTGCAGGATTCAGCCATGAAAGAGCTGTCTGATCTTGTGAAGTGTCCACATTCCAGACTGGAGGATCTGAAGTAGGTAGAGGTTTCGGTCCATTTGCTTTCAGCAGTACCTTTTCAATTCAGGGTTGCTTTCTTTGAAGGACCCAGTCTATGTAAGCTGGGTGCTTCAAACACCACAACCACTGAGAAAGCCAGAAGTGAGCAGTTATTAAATGATGATTTAGCCTATAAAGTGCTGCTCAGGTTCCCTTTCAACCATGACACTAGCCACTAGAAGCATTTTGTACTTCAGTGTCATACAGAAATGACAGCATAATCTTAATTTGATTTAATTTGACTTACTTTTACTGAGATGTTTCATAGGTATGTGGTGTATCAGAGGCTGATTCTCCTTCACCCAAACATGCCATATCATAACTTCCCTAAGTCAAATAGAAAAAATGTTAAACCAGGCTGATTTTTGCTACATGGGTCTAACAGGACAGAGAAGATACAAACATATAGCATCCTTATAAAACAGAGGTCACTAACAGGCGGACCGCGGTCCAGATCCAGACCCACAAGGTGTCCCATACAGGCCAGGACCTACAGCCAAAACAGAAGTTCATGATTAAACACCTGGCGGGGTGAAAAATGGAAAAAATGGAACGTGAAAAAAGGGTGAATACTTGTGCAATAATGAAGCTTTCAGGATTCAGCATTTCATTTTCACTGTGGACTTGAGTGAAATCTACAGTGGAAACAGACTTCATGCTAAAGGTCTCTGTAGTGAGACTCTGAAGTGTATGAGCTTCGGGGTTAGCAGGTTCACTCCAACATGTTAACATAGGGCACGAGAGGAAGACAACTGCGTTACACAGCTGTTCCACTGCCTCGCCTTTTATACTGGATGTGCTAAATCACTGACTTGGGTATTATTTCTTTTCTTTTTTCTTCTCTCTACAGATGGAAGTGATGGTAAGCATGATGGGGTGTATGCTAAGAGAGGATAAGTTATTTTCTGATGATCCCGAGAAGCTGAGATTCCAGAAGCTTGTGTGTAGAGACAGTCTGCCAGGGCATGTTACTGTGCGCTCCTTTGCCCAAACAGTTCCACTGTCAGAAACAATTCACAGTACACTATCATCCCTGTGTGTCCTCTGGATCTGACAGGTCATCATTTGTGGATCTGGACTGCTCTATCTTTTACATACTTTTTGCCGACACATTGGGACACCAATCCTTCTGCTCCAATAGAGACACAAATACTCTGGGTTTTTTAAAAGAAAAGAGTAATTGAAAACCAAAAT
The DNA here is from genome assembly GCF_963576455.1 of Neolamprologus multifasciatus. Taxonomy (NCBI): domain Eukaryota; kingdom Metazoa; phylum Chordata; class Actinopteri; order Cichliformes; family Cichlidae; genus Neolamprologus; species Neolamprologus multifasciatus. The sequence continues at coordinate 16,372,318 of NC_140455.1, read as the reverse complement.
TTACACTGAAATGCAAAATTTTAATCTTTAAATTATACCACTGTTTATTTCTCCTCTGTATCAAATTAATTAAATTGATGCAGATTATTTAAACTGCCATATATTCTAGGATACTGACACTTAGAAGTAATTATAAGGGGGAAAATTGTGTTAATCAAAGGCCAAATTGTGTCTTTACACTTGTAGTGTAAAATTAATTTTGTTAAAGTTGTAAGCTTAAATCTGTTTTAAGCCCTGAAATCTTCAGATTGCTATGACGGCTCAAAAATGTAAGAATAAAAACGAAGTACCAAATTTAGACCCCTCCTTTTGTACTTGGATTGCCTGTGACTCTGAAAAGATAAAATATCACATGCCTTCATTTAATATTATATTACTCTAGAAACACATGAGTTGATTTTGATAGGATCAGGTGGGAGCTTTTCTTCCTGTTGCAAACAGGAAGCACCAACAGAACAAAAAAAGGTTAAATTCCACCTGTATTAACTCACAGCCTATTTTCACCAGCATAGATCAAAAGAATAACACTTATTTAAACTCGGATATAACTTGTTCTATCACAGTTGTGAAACTTTCTATAAATACTTGTTGGTATGTTGAAAACCAACCAATGTTATAGTGAGACCTGCAAAGCTATATTTAAAAGCCATGATATTCTTTTGGAAAGCTTCTGCCAAGATGCCTAAACCCATTCAGCCAAAGAATCATAGCAACAAAGCTGAATGCATGTTACTGACCGTTCTCAAGTTTATCAGCTAATGTTCAAGTCAAGTCAAGTCAAGTGGCTTTATTGTCATTCCAAACATGTGTGCTGGTACAGTACACAGTGAAACGAGACAACGTTCCTCCAAGACTGTTGTGCTACATATGGCATATAACAGACAATCAACAAAGAACTACATAAAGTGCAATGTGCAAAAATGGCAAAAAAACGAAACAAAGACAGTTCAGCACCAGACAGAAGAGAACAATACAGACACAAGACAGTGCAGATACAAGACACAACAGTACAATAGAAATGTGCAAAAGACTGAGTATTGTGCAAAAAGTCACTTGGTGTATGAAGGTGTGTGTGTGTTTAAGTGCTTGGTAGTGACGTGTATGAAATCTCTGTGGTAGAGTATCAATTCCTGTGCCTGTTACAATACACAGAGGTATTTGTGTGAAGCCAATTTAATTCAAACTAATAGATAACGCCTTATTTCATATCATCATGTGCTGTATCTGAAGCATACTCTCTGTTTATTCATAATAATAAAATAATAATAATAACAATAATACATTTTATTTGAAAGTGCCTTTCAGAACACTCAAGGACAGTGTACACATCAGAGAAATAAAAAGCAAGCATAAAAGCGGTTTACAAAATCATAAAGGATAAAATAGATTTAAAATAGCGGAATGGAGAAGGCTGTGTGGGATAAGTTATTTTGAACAGGTGAGTTTTGAGTCTATACTTAAAGAGAGAAAAGCAAATGATATTTCTTATATCAGGAAGTAGGGAATTCCAAAGTCGAGGAGCAGAGCAGCTGAAAGCCCTGCTCCCCATAGCGGCAAGACGGGGAGAGGGGACACAGAGAGAAAGCGAAGAAGAGGATCTAAGGGGTGGTGATCTGAACCAAATCAGAGGGGAGAGCTGATGAATAGCTTTAAATGTATACAAAAGTATTTTAAGATTAATGCAATATTTGACCGGGACCCATTGAAGCTGCTGCAGGACAGGGGTGATATGGTGAATAGAAGGGGTCCTGGTTATAATACGGGCAGTGGAGTTCTGGACACGTTGAAGCTTATGGATGGAAAAGGAGTGAATTGCGGTAATCAATCCGAGAAGTAATAAGGTTATGAACAAGAATGGCAGTAGCATGTGGAGTGAGAAAACGTCAGAGACAATTAATGTTACACAATTAGAAATATGCAGACCGAGTGACATTATTGATATGGTAATTAAAAGGTAAAGTACTGTCGACGATAAGACTAAAACTTTTCACACATGGAGAAACGGAGACCGGTGAGTTATTAATAGTAATAGAAAAGCTTTTAGTTCTAGATAATGTTGATTTAGAGCCTACCAAAAGAAGCTCTGATTTGTTACTGTTAAGTTTAAGAAAGAATAGAACCATGAGTTGAGTTCATTTAAACAGAGGGTGAGGGAGGATGGGGGAAGAGCAGAATCAGGTTTAGTGGACCGATAAGCTCGGTGACATCAGCATGACAGTGAATCTGAATATTATATTTATGAAAAATGTGTCCACACAAAGAAGGTAGATAATGAAAACAATGGGCCCCAGGAAAGGGCTTAAAAGTAAAGGATTTAAGTCGAATAATAATACTTTGCGATCAGATAAGTATGATTTAAACCAGGCTAGTGGAGTATGAGAGAGACCGATGGAGATTAACCTACTAAGGACAATGGAGTGAGAGATAGTGTTGAAAGCAGCACTCAGATTGAGGAGAATAAGAATGGAAAGTAAATTGGAGTCAGCTGCCATAAGAAGATCATTGGTTGTTTTCATGCACTGCCTTTAGGGATTTGCCAGCTTGCTTAGTTTGTAGCCGACTCGCTAGCAGCACGGCTTCTTTACCTGGCCCTCCTGCACTTTCCATCGTATTGTGTCAGATGTTTACTTACTCCTTGGCCTACTTTAGCAGTAATTATACTTGTAATAAATGTAGCTTGTTTGCAGCTCTGGAGGCCAAGATCATTGAATTAGACCCTCGGCTTCGCACCCTTGAAAAACCCATAGCTAGCCAGGCCCCTGTAGCCAGTGTAGCTAAAGGTAGCATAGGCCATTAGTTCTCCCCTGGCAGATTGTCCCAAGCAGCCGGGTATGCCATCCTTATACAACCACTGGAAGACACTGAAAATCTGCACTGAAAACCTTGTGATTGTTTTGGTTTCTAGCAGGTTGCTGTGGTAGCCCGTATCAGGGCTACAAGCATTGCAAGAGCTTGGAATGCACAAGGTACAGTGTTAAAAGGGTAAATATTGTATGTTCTTCTGGATAATTACCGTGTAATTACAAAGTATGTAAAATGACTTAGTGTAAATGTTTTCATTGTTTCCTTTAAATTTCAGATAAAAATATGTTGAAATTACATGTAATTACAGGGTACTTATGCCCTTTGAGTTGTATTATAAAGTGTCACCTAAAAAAGCTTTACTATTAGCACAGACACATCAAGGTAGCACTCTGTATCCCTTTAATCATAACAGGCTGAATGTCAAGTTCTTTAACAATGAGAGGTAAGCTTGGGTGACTTCGATCCCTCAATCCCACCTCTGAAAAGAGACGTCCAAACTCTGGGAAGTGTTTGAATAGGACAATGTTTTTATTCTGTTTGCTCAGACACGGCACCGGACTAAAACCATGAGCTTCTTTTTCTTTTAGATATTATCTTCAATGAACACAAGCTGTAACAAACATAAGTGATAGTTGTCATAAATGTCTCTAATTTTTACACTTTCTTTTATCACTTCATCTCTGCTCCAAATGCATGCATGTTCTAACGACTTTAGAAAAATATCATGGGATGTTAATTGAACATACAACACTACAAACTCTCATGGAAATAATTTTAAAAATAAGAAATTACACGAACAATTACAACACATGTGCACTATTAACACTTATAATAATAAATTCCTCAAAAATATGTTCATCCTTTCCCCCTCAGCCCGTCCCCTGCACCCTAAATACAAAGCAGAGGTTGTCCTTACAAAACAAAGGAAAGCATAGAGAAGTCACTTGCATAAGTCACGTTAAACTTGCGCAGACATGGATGACTGAAGTTGTAAAGGTGCTGCTAGCAGGGTTGGCCATTTGGATCCTCATTCTGACGAGTCAAACAAGTCAAACTTTGACAGTCAGAACCCGATACCAGCTGCTCTTTACTTCTGGAGCAAGAGAAAAATGTCTTCTGTGCTCTTACTTCTATATTTTTTTTTTATTCCATACATGGCGTAGAAATGAAAAATCCAACATTTCAACACATCCCTAAAATTCAGCCAGAGAGAGAAATTTTTCCCCGAAGAAGAATGAGAGGTCTCAGTTTGTTTCGTAAGAAAATTGTTTTCTTTGTATCAAAACGAGAACAAACTGATGGTCTTTCACCTCTGCAATGATGAGGCTTTAAGACTTGGTGTGTACGGCACATCATGATGAGTCACGTAGATTCAAAGAACTTTTTTTGTATACCAAAATCTACAAGCAGATATTCAACATTCATCAGGGTCCCAGCAGACAGCATCAACACCACTCTGAATTCATTAATGCAATGAACCCTAAACCCTTTTTAAACCTTTAAAACCACACAGTGAAGGTTTTTGGAGTAGATAATAACAATAAATTATTATTGACAGAGACAGACAAATAAAAAAATCTGGAGTGCTCTAAAAATATTCCAGAAGACAGGAAGTGTTTTCTTATTCTCCCTTTTTTTTCTTATTGATTCAGCATTTTTGAGAAATAAACTTAATCCAACTTCACCTCACAGAAACATGTGAAAATAATTTTCTAAAACCTTAAAGATGTTGCAACTATGTTGACAGCACATGTGAGCTTTGATGTTGCTGATGTGACGATACAAGAAAACCCAAAGACTGCCATGAAAGTATGAGATCATCCATCAGTGGACTGACATATCATGTTAGCATTTTAGCTGCTGTCATGTTGTTGTTTTTTGGTTCCAGGAGTGATTGTATTTGGCTACTATGTTGGTTCTAAGTTATCAACTAATGATAAGTCTGCATCCACAGACTGTAGAGGAGCATTACACAGACACGGATACCTATTAAGTAGTTCTCAGAACATTCCAAATAAAATCCCAGAGCCAGAGCTGGAGCTCCACCTTCCTGGAGTACAGTTAGTACAGTAACCTCATAGAAGCCCTGTTATTCATCACAAGATGTCATTAAAAATGCTCCAAAAGGCTCCAACAGCACAAACACTGTCCAGAGGTCCAGTTCAGGGACTCCAGTTAGCTGAGGTGAAACCTAGTATACATGTGTGTTGCCATCTGCATGTCAGTGAGAGAGACCACACCCCTAATTATACAGTCTATAACTCACCTGTTTAATACAGTTTAATCAGGTAAGTTATAAAAACATTTTCCCCACATACAGGTATAATGAAGGGGGAAATATCTACAGAGACAAACAGTTTGCGTATCAGGCTGTAAACATGTTTATTTCTGCTGTAAAGTTTAAACATGCGAGTCTGTGGGTACTGACTCACTGCTGCCTGTTGGACATTTCAGGAAATGCAGCTTTCAGGCTGTCAGTGTGACCATGCCCGTACTCAGAAGAGGGAGACCAAAAGACTGATCATAGATTACTTCTGGAAGTTTGGTTGAATTTTTTACTTCAGTCTCCATTTATTGTGATTCAGGCAACAAATTTACTTGGCTGAGTTGAAAAAGCTTGATCAGTTCACGTGTCTCTGTGAGATAAGCATGTGAAAGCTACACAGGCAGCTAACACTGGATTTTATACTCATTTCTCTTCTTTCCATACTACAAAATCACTTTTTTGGTCATTTTTACATCAAACAATGGGATCTGTTAGTTTGTACTTTAGATAAATAATATTTGTTAAAATCTTTAACCAAAAAGTTGCCAACAGCAAAAAACAAAGCACTTTTTTGCTGTTGTGGTTGTTTTTGTGGGTAACTGGTAGTTTGTCCATTTTCTGTTTAAACTGTGGCTCCAGCTGTCAGCTCAGAGTCAGTGCTGTAAATCTGTGTCCCGTCACCTAACCCAACACACAGGTGAACAATGAGAAAAAAAACAACAGGCAACAAGTGCATCAAATCAGTCTGCAAGATTTACAATACACATCACTGCCAGACCCAGTGCAACAACAGAAAGATTCTCTTATCACAAATTGACATCAACATTTGCACAATGGCGGTTTGGTGTTTCTGTACAGCAGAGAGGAAGGCAGTCAGAAAGGTCAGCTAGAAAACTCATATTTACAGAATAAGTACCAGAACCCGAACTGCTCACACCACCAGCCAGATGTGCATGCAGAGGAGCGTCCTGGCTTACATGGAAACACATGGGTCCGTGGACAGGAACGCACAGATACTGAGCATGCTCACTGTTTTCCTCATCCTCTTCTTCTTCATGACAGCTGCAAATACAAATCGTCCACATCTTTTAAGAAGAAAAGCCCCGCCCTCTGTCTGTGGCTATCACACCGTGGGGCATTCACATGTTCAGGGCTGTAGCCAGCAGATCACAAACGACTGATGTGGGGTAAAAGGAAATATCATGATTTCAAAAAATGAAAACAAGAATAAAAAGATAATTAAAAATTGAACAAATAAAATCCATGACATGAATTTTATAAAAAAAAAAAAACAGATAATTTCCCTGTTGTAGCACTTACACCTCAAGATAAACTTTCCCATTCACCAATATTAATAAATAATAATAACAAAAAATATGATGACTGAAAGAAAATAACGTGAAAATAATAACGATAATAATGCATTACATGATATATTTTATCACTGGGTGCAGGCTGTAAATATCTGCTGTCCCACCCATGATAGGACAAACGCTGAAGTCTTCAGCGACAAACAGCCTCCACCCAGGACAAATATGTACTTATAAAAGAGACTCAGAAGACTGCAAAACAAATGGCGAGTCCCAACCTTCAACATGTCCTCAGAACATTTTCTACAAACACAGAGGGTCTGTCAGGTTCAGAAGTGTGACAGTGTGATGATAAACCCTCCGTTACCATTCGTCTCATCCTGGTTTCTACTGAGACAGGTTTAGTCTAACTTAACTGCAAGCCCAGCTAAGTGAATTCCAGTGATTGGAGATAAAGTTAAAATCAGCTGAGGCCCTCTGAGCCTAAACTAAACGCTGAAAATGTGTCTGATGCTTTATGTATTTTCTACATTATCTTTCAAAGGAGTACAGTAGACCTAATATGAAAGTAATGCAGGTAATTTAAAAGGTTAAAGCTTGATTAAAACACAAGTCTGGTTAGCTCAGCTTGAGCTTCTGGCTCTAAAGTCCACCTCCAGACAGTCAAATTCAGCTAAATGTACTAGTAACTGACTAAGAGGATTCAACATATAATGAATGTGAAGCATTGACCCCAGCTGCCAGTCTCTGTGCTAAACATATTTCAGAATGATCCAATGGTGTCTTAGTGCTGGCTCGCTAAGCCACCATTCAGGACAAAGATACGTTGGTGGTGGTGATGTCCTCTCAGAAAGAAGCAGAGATCCACCTTCAGTCAGGCGGCTGCTATTTTACCAGCGGAAAAATCCTCCCAGAAGAAAAAGAGAGAACAATAAACAACTACAGTCCAAATCAGAGTCAGTTTTAGTGTGACCTGTAGACCTGCTTCTCCACGGCAGGTCTGAAGCATTTAAGCTAACCCATCACTTCCATTGTGGACACATGATGCAGCTACCAAAGCCTACTCTGAGTCTGTTGTGGTTCAAGCTGTAGAACGCCAACGCCTGCCGTCTTCCAGCGCAGTGGGTGGCAGTGTGGGAGAGTCTTTTTGGGGCCTAAAGTGCAGACACCCGCACAATGTTGGCCTGGGAGTAGTCAGTGGAGCTGGTAGATTCATCACCTTCAGGGGTGGTGCCAGGTGTCGTGGGCATGCTGATGATAGCGGAGGTGATGTAGGGTTGGTCACAGTTTAAAGGAACCGTCTCCTCAAACTTGGCATTGAGACTGGATCGACTGGAACGACTAGAGAGAGGCAAAGGAGAGATACTTAGTAGGTCTTCACAAGCAAAGGTGAATTTTGAGCAGTTCAAATGGACTTTAGTTCAACTTCCTGTCATGTGTTTCAGTTGTAAACACATCAACTCATCTCAGTTCCTTTTTAGTACTGCTGACTTCTCCACTCCTATGTTGGCCCATCCCATGCTTCTCAGTCTCAGTTTAAACATTTAATATAATTTTTATGTTCTGTTGTGAAGAAAATTTGGGTTTATAAGAATGTAAATGTAAATGATTTTACATTAAAATTCAAATTGTATTTTATCATCTGAATTATATATATATATATTTTTTTTTATCTAAATCAAGGTTAAAGAATTACATCTCTTGCTCAGTTCTTCTTTTTTTTCTGCTCCAATTTTAAGTCATTTATACTAATTTTACTACTGAGGTATACAAAAAGGTTTTGATTTTGAAAAGTCAGTACTGGCTTTTTATACTTGAAGTTTTACTCAAATGATTGATGAACACAACCTTAGTGTAAAGGCGCAGATCATGTAAACCTAATTCCAGAAGCTCTAAAAGAAAGGATAGAGCCTCCACTACATCATCTAATACTTCCAGTAAAGATAGCTGACATGCCTGTACTGACAGCTCTAAAATGCCCTCATTCCTGAAAACTCCTCAAACACACTAAAATTTCCAAAATAAACTCAACCTCTAATACTTGGAATCCTGAAACTTGCATAAAGACCACTTTAAAATCTATAAAAACATTTAACTCTAAAATGACCTTTTCTAAAAGTACTTTTGGTATCTCTAGCAGGAGCAAATCCTCTAAAAATAATTTCACTAGCTGAGCCCACGTCCTTATTTTAGGTGTGACAGTGTTTTAGTAGATAAAGGTGAATCTAATCTTGGACGTGAATTGAGCTGCGGTTTGGGGAAGGCCTCGAAGGGGACGGCGGCTCCCAGGCCTAGCGGGTCCCCGTGTACTAAATAGAAGTGAAGTTAAAGAATATAAAAGGGGAGGGAGGCTGGGGCATGTAAATGAGAATGAACAGCTTGTAGAACTGGGGGAACATATATAGATAAGAATCGGAAGGAGCGTGTTTGGAGGCGTGGTCCTGCTCCTGAAATTCCGATGCTTTATCTCCAATTAAATCCACTTCCAGACATCTAGAACCTTCTCAAGAGTGTCTGTTTTTTTTCCTTTAACCTGATGGACCCCAAGGGGTTTTCTGAGTTTCCTGTTTGAAAATAAAATGCCCACAATTGAGTATTTCTCTGCAATTACAAACTCTGTGTATACAATCTTGGTATCAAAATTTCATCAGAGGTGTAAATATTGCAGCAGATATTACTGTGTCAAAGTTACTGAGACTGGAACAAGAAAATGTAAGTAGATTTTATCCTCACCTAATTTTTTTTTTATTTTGTAGCATATAACCATTTTAAAATGTGCCTCCGTTCATATTTCATTCCAGAAATTCAGTAACCGACATATAAACATCATCTGTGCAAAGATTTATGTTTCTAAAGTGAAACAGTGAAAAACTACAGCCCTATCAATACATAAATATCCAGACGTTGTACAAAAATGTCCAATTTTGGCACACATTGGACACTATGTTAGTTGAATTAAAGAGCAGAAATGATTTAATTTTATTAACAGGTCTAAAAATGCGTGTTTTTGAATATTTTTTTAACCACACATTTGCATGGCAATGGTGCTTTTCTGCCGTGGGCATGGAGCGTTTAATTGGTTTCTGGCCCTTTAAACTCTGATGGGGCTGTAACTTTGGTTTCTTTTGGCCAATTTGTATGATTGACACCTCTTTGTAATCGTTTGAGCCAATAGGATCACAGTAACAATGCCACACTCACGTCACTTCAACCACTCAGAAGTTACAAGGCCAAACCCCACATGGTCCCAAATTTACTGCATGTGGCGTCTGTCTAGTCACGTGTCTGTAGGTGGATCTAAAATGGAGGTTGTTGACGGAAAATGGCTCTGATGTGGCTAGTTAGCCGTGGAAACTGCTGATAAACATGAGGCTACCGGCTACTGGTGAAAATAACGAAGGAAATCGGGACGGTAAGCCAATTTCAGTCTCAGCGCATTTGCGGCGCTATGCGTTTTTGTGGTCTTCTTTTGCGGCTCATTCAGTGAATTTTGGTCAGAGTGTGGTGAAACTTGGTGTTTGGAATCAGTGATAGCTCTGGAAGATAACCAGCCTTTCTTTAGCCAGTTACATGAAGTCTGAAGAATTTCTGGTTCGGTTTTGTTTGTTTAGCGGACTTTTCGCATTTACATAGCTGCTCTTTTAATCATGGCTTGTTTTAGTTGTGTTTGGTGGTTGTAGAAATGGTTTATATGAGAGTTTAGCTGAGATTCAGAGGTTTCTGTGGATATCACACGTCAGGACTTATATTTCTGACCCCATGTTATAACCAATTAAACGTGATCTCGTTCCTTTTGCCCCCGGTACCTGGGGCCCATCAGGTAAAATAACTGTAAATGTTCTTAAGAATTTTTCTTTTCTTCTTAATGACTTTTGCAAAGTCCAAGTAGATACTGTAAGCTCATTAGGAACTTAAGACCCTTCAGAAGAACCTTTGTAACCTTCTGGAATATCCTTAAAGTTAGTAGGACCCCCTGCAATCTTCATAGTCATGTCTTCTGGGTGATTTTATTTCTTTATGGAGATCAAATATGATTATAAGTAAACAAAGAGATGTAAATGTTGGATGTAACCGTATGACTGTAAAAAAACAGCAGTGCTGTCTAACATACCTGTTGGTTAGTGGTCGCTCCCTGATCTGGATGGTGCTCAGCTCCTGGAGACCGCCCTGCAGACCCACAGACATGTTGGAGTTTGGGACGTTGAAGGTCTTCCTCTTCCTGCGGCCACAGCAGGAGCTCAGGCCATGAGTTGAAGAGGATGAGATGGAGGAAGAGCAAGAAACCTGCTTCAGCAGCGTAACATCCTTGCAGCTCGCCTCATACGTCTTCTCATCTACAAACTCGTGATTCTGAGAAAAAGCAAAGCTGCAGTTTTACAGGATGGCAGGTAAAGGGTTAAAACTTGACCATGGACATAGAGAATCTGCTATGAACTAGATGGATGTCCAAATTCAAACAGTAAACAATCAAACTGAATATTTTTTGTTTACCGCTGAAAAATTGGGAAAAAAATTAATCTCCAGGTAAGGTAAATGATAGTCATTCTCATTAATTAAAAATATAATGATTTTCTTCAATTCAGGCTCTTTGAAGTTTTAGAAGTTTCATTGAGAATTTTTTAAGTGTTAAATCTATAAAATCTGGGAAAACATGTAAAGGAGTAAACTGTTAATCAGTTGGTCAAATAAAGTGAAAGTGTGTGTGTGTGTGTGTGTGTGTGTGTCCTCACCGTGGTCTTTTCCAGGCAGTTCAAGAGATGATGATGATGCACCTCGAAGTTAGGGTTGGCCTTACACACCAGCGCCTGTCCTGCTTCTTTGGATGCCTTCAAGACATAAACACAAAACACATGACCTCAGCCACCCCATCATTTACAGAGACACACCTGAGCAAGGCTAATATTTCCACCAAAATCTGCCAAACCTCAGCATTTACTATTTTAGCCACAATTCCTTCCTGTTCTCAAGTTAGTGTGAAAATTATGGATCGCTCACTAGATCAAACCAAGGCCACCAACAGCAGCCGTTCAGCAGCTTTTGTTTTACTTCTGTGGTTTGACTCCAGCCTCATTTAACCCAAGAGAGCCTCCAGAGCTTGTATAACTCTGGAGTTCAGACTGAATGTGACCCAGGTGGACAGAAGAGTAACCAATCACGTGGAGCTCAGAAGCTCAGCTGCTGCCAAAGGAAGAGTCCAACATTTTAGATAGATTGTTTGAGTGTTTAGGGCTCCATGTACGACTGGTGTCATTTTCCTTATGGGTTCTAGAGTTCTGCCTTAACACCTTCAAGGAAGAGGTGCTTTGTTTCCTTTAAGAACTTTACCTGTTTTTACCTGCTTTTAGGATCCTCAAAAAGGTAAGTTAAAGATACGGCATCCAACTATGCATGATAAACTTGGAGCAATGCCCACAAATTACTTCCTTCAGGTATTTTGATTTTCAGGACTAAACAAAGTCCTTATTCCTGGAGATGCCATGCATGCCACAGATAGTCGTAAAGGGAGTGATGTCTTGGTATTTTAAAGAAAATATTCCTGTCTGAAGTTGTGACCCCCATTCTTGTAGATCCCAAAAGAAACCAATAACCCAAGGAGTCATAAACCTGCCTCTCAGGGAACCTACCAAAAATCTTAGAGGACAAAACCCATTCGACTCCTGTGGACTCTAAATGCTACAAAGCATTATCAGGGCAAGGCATTAACAAAACTCCTGAAACTCACTTTGTGACCTTAAAGAACTTCATGATTTTCACTCTTAGTTAATAAGTCATTAAGACCCTCCCTGGGGCAAAATCATGAGCCCCTATGCTGGGCAGAAGAAACACAGCTTTTGAAATATTAACAAGACTTCATTCCAAAGTTTTGCTTTACATTGACTCTGCCCAGTTGCATGCGGATTGGCTGGGCGATTGACATGCAGCTCAGCCCAATTTCATTCCTCCAAAAGTCAATGAAGTCCAACACTATTACTGATGATGTCATGAATAGCACAGCCCAATCATCTCATAACAGCAGAGCTGCATGGTAGGGCTCAAGTCAAAGGAACAAAACAAAAGAGGAAGAAGACAGAGCAGAGAGTAGGAGAGACACTGAGAGGTGGAGGTGTAGAGAACTTCCTGTTGGTCAGGTAAGGCACCCCCACACAGCAGAGGACCAGATCATGCACATGTGAGTTAGTTAGTGACTGACGGGTATTTTGTTTTTCAGACTGTGAGCAAAGGTAAGAAGGATGTGAAAAGACAGAACACTACAGACAGGCTACAGACAGACAGTGATAGAAACAGGATGAAGACGAATTCATCATGGACACTTCAGCATCAACACTTCAGTCAGTTAAACACATGAGCAAAGACCAGATGAGGACCAGCTAACACAGGCTAAATTCACACGAAAACACTTTCATTTAAAAAAGAAGAGCAAACTCTGTCCAGACACTGGATCAGAAATGATCTCCAAACATCCGGTCTAAAGCCAAAGATCATATTACCTTTAGTGTATTTAGTGCTGATATGAGACTGTTTTACAGAGAAAGTCCAGACTTTGCAGGGTAAATGTAGGGTAAGTAACAAGGCTGCTTTCTGCTTATGTTGAGGAAGTTTGGAGTTTTGAGGAATTAGAAGGGCATAGCGTGTTCCCCTCCCACCACTGCCAATGGCCTAGAGCCCTCTTATATTCCAACAGCAGGGATAGAACCAGTGAGATGTAACTCAGCAGAGTTACTTATGTACTTCACTGAAGTACAGTTTTAATGTCCTTGGACTGGTCCAAGTATTTCTATGTTAAGTTTTTATGTAATTTATATGTAAAGATCGTACTTTCTGCTCCAAACCATTTCATTCTACCACTTAGATTCTTATCTTTATTTTTTAATTCTACTGATTTGTGGTGCTGTATAAAACCCCACAAAGCCCCTGAAAATGATGCTCCTGTCATCCGAATTTGCCTTGTAATTTGGCCTCATTGATCACAAAAATAAACCAAAGAAATGTAGGTTTTTGCTCTGCAAAGAGTCACGGTGTATCTGCCTATGTTACTCCGCTTTAGATTCTAGACCCTCCCGAGTCTTGTGGACATGTGTGGATATCAGGATGTAGCCATAGTCAGTCAGGTCTTCTACCATATCTGTGCTGAGCTGTGAACTTAGAGACGAATCACTTTAACAGCGAAGAAGAAAGGGTCCATCAGAGTTTGCTGTTTGCTGGAACCACCTGAACCTTCAGCGCTCTTGTTTGGCAGGTAAAGAGAAACTAATGTAAAAGGCTGGAGTTTTGAAATGAGAGCACAGCTTTATCATTACATTGATCCAAAAACATGTCACTGCTGAAGCACACACACACACACACACACACACACACACACACACACACAGATGAAAGCACAATGAAAGCAGCCCTCAGCATGCTCCTCACAGCTGGATATGAGACAGAAAAGATGAGAGAAACCAAGAGAACAAACATCAGCACCACCGGGCCAACACTGCACGTCCACGGTTACCACCTCCTCAGAGTCAATAATCAGCCGGCTGCGTTTGTACTGCAAATAAACGTTAGCGCCTCCACTCTTCACTGCTCGAATTCTAGCAAGCCTGGTTTTCTGTTTGTGAACACACATAGGTTTGTGAGCGATCAACTGTAAGTGGGACCACAAACACAGGCTCAACACCATGGTCACTAAAACAAATTTGCAGGAGGATTAGATGTGAACATGAAAACAGAAGCTGCAAAGATTCAGATCCCATTTGCTGCCTTCATCTGCTCATGTTTATCTCAGCCTTTGACGTCCATGAAAAGTGAGCCTGATAATCCAACAAAACACCCAGAACCAAACTAACAAGGTAACTAATGTGAGCAAATCATATCTTCTGCATTCAGTAAGTCACTTCAGTGAAGAAAATATCAAAATATCAAAGATGTCAATATCTGGACACAAGCTGTCCTTTTTAATAACTTCTGCTTGTAGACTAATCTTAAATCATGCAAACAAAGTGTTGGCTTGTGTGACGAGCAGCTGATGAAGCAGTGCACATAAACAGCAAAAAATGAAAAAGGCGTGTGGCAAGCTTCAACGTAAGTTATAAAAATAGCACCCCTACTGGCTAAATGCAAGATAACATCTGATCAAAGGTTTATTACTGATTACTTGACTCTTGGCCTGGTTTGTCCATGTTTACATTGTAATGTAATCCTGATTAATGTCAGTCAGTCTCAGGAACTATTACACAGAAACTGCAAGCCAGACACCAACACTAAATTAGGTTTGTGGGTTTGGGGAAGTATAATCATATCAATTTATCCAGATAACATGATTTTCAGATTGACAGCGGTCCCCAACATTTATTGTGCCACGGAGCGGTTTAATGTCAGACAATACTTTCACGGACCGACCTTTAAGGTGTCGCGGATAAGAACAACAAAATAAAATGAAAAAGCCAAGACAAAAACTGTGGTATTTTGTAAATATCATAATAAACGCAAATTCACTGTGTAATTGTGTAACTTTATTAGCAGTGTCCTCCTGAAATGCGACAACAACATTGAGATTAATATCCTCCTCTCTGCCCCTTAATGCTCTCTGGTAGCTATGGTAACTCTTAAATATTTCTTTCAAAAATAAGACACAACTACAAAGCGGGAAAAGGTGCAGGGAAACTGAGTTATAGATAAAACCCTGAAAACCATCAATTTCACGGGGGTGGGGACCGCTGTTCTAATGTATTGGAGAAAAACACCACCAGAGGGCAATATGACCGGTGAGCAGCCAGCTCAGCTCAGTGAGCTGTGTGAACCTTTAAAAATTTGGATAAACACTTTGAGCATCACCTCCATTTAGATGACACATCTGTGCAGCAACAAGTGTCTTTAAATCCTTCAAGAATCTGTGGAAGAACGTCAGGGTGTCTGCAGCCACTCATTTCCTAATCAATCAAAATCTATCCAAACTTTGTGTAAATGTCAAATTTGAACTGCATCCTCACAGCTGACACTGATGTGGTCAGCAGGATCTTCATGATCTCTGACAGATTATCCCAACATATATTGAGCCAATGGTGTTTTATTTACTGGTTAAAGGTAAGTGACCACAAGTGGTGTGAATATGTAGGTGTAAAATGAGCTTTCCCAAAGTTTCTTCAGGTTCAGTTTGAAGCATCAACTCTAATTTGCACAGACAATAAGTTCATGTATGTGATGCTGATGGTTTCTGCAGACAGAAGCTGAGTGACTGATGATGTGCATGAAAGAACATAAAAGCTTTGCTCAGTAGATGATGCGTTGTATGAATCTGACAATATTTATTCTTCAGAGATCTTCTGCAGGCTTCAGGCTGCAGACAGAAACATGATTCAGCTGCTTCTCTGTAACTTTCCAACATGGTGTTTCTCTCTGACTCCCAGCGGGGTAAACAAAGGTCTCCAGCACAACCAGAAAACTCATTTGTTGATGCTGGGAGGAAGTAAAGCCTGGACAGCTTCCTGCTCTCCGTGTCTTCCTCTCTTTTCTCCTGTGGGTTGTGCAGAAACTCAGATTTCTAAATTAGGACAAACTGCTGTCACCACACTGATGTGTGAGTGACCTTCTGCAGCAGCCGGCCCTCTTACTTCAGAAGCGCCCTGCTTCCTCTCAGAGATACTCTGGATTTCTCTCTGAACACTCACAGCTGTAAACACACCCACATCCACAGTTGCTCTCTGTAAACACCTCTGCAAATATGCAATGAATATGTTCACCACACGGTGGCAGCGTCTTACCAGAAAGGTTCAGTGTAATGACCAGCATTACATTCTGGTCTGTAGATCTGAAATGACTGCAGTTTCTGTGTTAGTTTTTAAAGCTGCAGTCTGAGCGCTTTCAGCTGCTAAAATTAATCAGGTATGTATTCCAGGAACATCATGTCTGTACAGATGTTCATCTAACACTAATATAACAATAATGTTAGCGTGCCTCAGGGCAGGCTGGAGGCTTCCAGAGTCTTGTGGTTCAGTGTGGGATTACATGAGTGCTGCCCGCACTGATTAATGAACATAACGTCATAACTATTTCTTCACATTCTGTTAATTTCTGTTAAAGTTTTAAACTCATTAGAAACAAAACGTTCTTCATAAAAACACTGAAGTCCTGCATCTAAATCCCAGGTCACTGCTGTCCTCCCATTACACTCTGAAGACAGTTTGTGTCAGTGGATGGATGAATGGATAATATATGGAGTCCTCACCTTTTGCGCTCTTCTCTTCTCGGCTCGCTGGCTCTGGTGGTAGATTCGGCTGAAGTTGGACACGATGACGGGGACCGGCAGGGCGATGACCAACACGCCACTCAAAGAGCAGATGGAACCAAAGATCTTCCCCATAATGGTCTTTGGTACCATGTCACCATATCTAAGAGAGCAGAGAGTCAGAGGTCAGCCCGGCTGTGAGGTCAGCAGCAGTTTGTGTAAACTGAGATTTGCCATTTTCAGAGGGTCTAAACAACAGCAGGTATATCTGGGTTTTTGTTCTTTCGCACAGCAACGTGGAGCATCATGGATTCTTCAGATTTCGCCCACTCAGAAAAACCTGAAGACAAATAAATCTGAATACATCAAAGATCCCACAGAAACACTATGAAGCTTATTCCTGTAAAGGTGTAAATGCTAAAAGAAGAACTTCAGTGTGTTTATGATGAAGAAACCAAAGTTAACCTGACTGTAAATGAAAGACTGGGACACAGTATGTACACTGTGTTTTGAGTCATTTATACTGGAGGAGACAATCATGAGCTATGCTGAGCATAAGCTACAGTGAAATGAGTGCACCTCTGTTGATGTATTTCAGCCTCTGATAGGCCATTTTCCCAAACATCTCTGTGATATCATACAAAAGGAAAAGCATGCTGGGTCTCTTTTCTTTGCACGCAGTAAAGAAGCGAACATGATGGTAGATGGTGTTAAGATCTTTTGTCTTCATGCAGTGCAACAATTATTTCACAAAATGTTTGCATTACTGTGATTCAAGTGAGAATAAAATGTTGCCTGATATGTGCTGTTACAACACTGAGCATAAAGAGCAGACAGAACAGTCTGTGACTGTGAAGTTGGAGCATTTCTGATGTGGACCCACTTTATAAACTAGTTTGAATCCTTTGGTTCTGACTCCAGGTGGTGTAGCAGTGAACTGCTAGCTCTGTCCCCTTACAGTAAGAAGGTCCAGGGTTGAATCCAGCTGAGAGGACTGAGAGGTAGTGATAAAGAAAGAAGACCCTGATCCAAAACTGACACCTTCAAGCTTGACTGAAATTTGAAGCTGCCCACCTGAACAAACCAACCACAAGTTTGATGATCAGAAAGTCGGAGATTGAGCTGTTTGACTGCAATGGTAAGAGCTAGGTTTGGAGGACTAAAGGTGAAGCTCTCATACAGACGGAATCAGTAATCCAGTGTGATCATCGAGCTGTGGTTAAACATCTGTTTTCCTGTAAGCTGAACACCACACTCAACAGTTTCCTCTTCATTTATGATCAGTCAGTTTGGTGTGACAGATACTCAATAACTAAACTAAATGCAGCTTTTTCAAAGACTCTGCAGAAAATGGAGCTGATGCAGCGTTTTACCTTCAGTTTCATGAATGAAACTGCAGTTCAGTCAGCGTCCACGTGGAGGCGCTAAAGCTCTGCCTTACCACCACCACACGTCAACACATTCATCAAAACTTTAAAACACCAGTGTTGGGACTAACGTGTTATTAAGTAACGCGTTACAGTAACTACGTTATTATTGTGGTAACGAGCACGGTAACTAGTTATTATGCCAAAATCAGGAACGCGTTAGTCGTTACTGGGATTTAGATAGGGTCGTTACTCGTTACTTCGTGTGGTGGCTATCGCGGAGCTTCCACAGATTCTGTAACATTAGGAAGTGTTGGAGGCAGCAGGTGGATGAGGGAAAGGGGACGCAGAAGGAAAAGAGACCCGAGGCGGCCGCCGGTCCAAGTGTGAACTGAACTTCAGGTAAGAAGTTATGACCTGCAGGCTGTCTGGGTCAGATATAAACCAAGTTTAGGTGGAGTTTATTTTCGTTATTCTGACTTTTTCCGTACTGCGTACTAGCTAGCATGACGGAGTTTCTATACAGCTGGGTGGGTGCTATGAAGTTAATGATGTTGAACTTTATTTTGTTCATAAGTTATTAGAGTTGCCAACCGTCCCTTCTGGTATTCAGAGAAAATATTACGCGTTTCTTATTGAGGTGAAAAGGAACAGTTTGTCCCGGACTTCAGCTACAATGAAAAAGACACAAAGCTGGAGTTATTCTGTGTCTTTGCTGCACAGCTGCCTCTTCTTCTTTCATTCTCCCCCCTCCCTCTCCCGTTTCTACTTCAATAATGAAAACTGATCAATGATCAGCTGATCGGCTTTTCTCTCTTGTTTGTTTATCGCCCACTTTGCGGCAGAAAGAGGAAACCAGCCAATGCCGCGTTAAACAACAGCAGCACGTTTAAGCTCGATCAGCTGTTGTTAGAATTTATTTAATATTAATTTCTAGTATCAGCTGATGTTTGATGGAACCACAGCTGCAAAAAAGCTGCTGGTCATGATATCAGTTTGGTTATCTGGTGAGAGGGAAACATGAAGATGAAACCAGGAGATGTCCTTACTGAATCATCAGAGCTGAACAGGTGATGGAGAAACAGGTTTACCTTTTAGGTGACATGAATGAGTTGAAGGGAAGTTATAAACTGTTTCTGAGAGACAGATAACCCCAGGATCCTATTTTAGGTAGCTGACAGCTGGTAACTGTGCAGGTGCGGATCTAGCAAAGTTTTGCCAGGGGGGGCAGGTAGGGCATTAACAAGGAGACGGGGGCACAAAGAAATACTTTTCTTTCTTATTCTCATTTAAAATGTCTAGCTTTTAAAAAATAATTATCTGAATCTTACAACAAAGGATTGATAGATTGATGCATATACCATCAAAACAGTGAACATCACTGTCACAACAGCGTTTGTTTTCATTCAAAGGCTTTATGATTTTTCCTATAATCGTGGGCTGGTCTCTAGTCAAAGTGCCCGGGCCGATTTTTTGTCCCAGTCCAGCCCTGTATGCAGCTCATCTGCAGTCTGGTGTTACCTACATCTTCCTATTCAGAAGGCAGAATTTCCGAGTTCTGAGTACAATCGAAAGCACCACGACTGCAGTTATCATGTTGGATGTAAAAGGCGCACATGACGCTGTGACGTAGGCTAGAATCATGGCAGCAGTCAATGACGGTCCAGGCGTGGGATTTCTCTCGTGGAAATATGCACATTATCTTTTCCTTTCTATTGGTAGGTGGCACAGTGCACTTGTGGCAAGTAAGCAAGCTAGAAGACTGGCAAAGTTGTGGAAGCAACACATTAACAAGAGAATTCTGAGTAAAACCAAAGTTACTTTCCCTAGTAACTAGTTACTTTGAAAGTAACGAGTAACTTGAAGTAACTGAGTTACTTTTGATAGAAGTAACTAGTAATGTAACTAAGTTACTATTTTAAAGTAACTTACCCAACACTGTAAAACACCCAAATAATTCTGCCCCACTTTCCAACAGTAAGACAGCAGCGGCATTCCCAGCATGCTCAGTGCTCAGACGCTAGGACAGAGGAGAGTGTCTCCATCAGGCTAAAGTCACGAGCTTTATTCACCCTGAGGCTCAAAAACACTCAGTAACTGCTCGGTTTCTAATTACTGATTTTTCAAAGGAGATGTTTAGTTTCTATTATCATTGCTTTCAGTAATAAATCGGTCGCTCTGATTAAGTTTACACCAACAGAAATCTCAAAATGTAAGACATAAAACAAATATTTTCACATGTGGAAATTATATTTTTGTCTAGCTCAAACTGATCTGTAGACAACAATCAAAGGAAGATGGCACGGCTTTTGTATAATCATCTACAGTAGCGATAAAAACAACATAATAAAAACTAAAAACTACTGGGACCACATCAGAGGAGGCAGAGAAATCTGGGTCTCTGGGTCTGACTTTAAACAGGATTAGTTTATCATTTCCATATTGTTGTATATTCGGTGCTGCATTTTGAGCTACAGTGCACTAGTTGCCAATTGCAGTGCTCTGATTGGTCAGATCTGTTTATTTGCATGTGAAAAATCTGAAAAGTTCAGCTTGGTTCAGAAAAAAAAAATACCCCAAAGTGTGAGTGGCTGGATGTGGAATCCTAAAATATTTCAAACTAATACCTGGTCTGTAACGACCTTCATAAAAAACTCATTTGAAGTGTGACGTGTAGAAAACATTAATCAGACTAACAAATACTCAGACTTCAAAATATCAACATGAAGATATAAACCAAGCAGTTCAGATATTGACAACTGGTGTGTCAGCTGCTGACTAAATGTCAGCAGCTAAACGCAGCACTGATTAATATCACCCTCATGAACATGATCCACATCAAGCGGTTCAGGTTCCATTCTTCGGGTTCCAAGAGGAAGTCACTTCTGTAAACTTCTGTCCTCTTTGTCTTCCTGTCGAGTTTCATGTTTCGCTCAAGGTGAAGTTTGAGTCAGTGACGGATCGCCTCGTCTCATCCTGCAAACCTTCAAAGCTCGAGCCACCGCGTCTCACAGGCAGCCAATAGGAGGCTGCGACCTTGTCTCAGTGTGTTTCACCCAATTAGAAACACACTCAGAGTACAGGTGTGTGTGTGTGTGTGGCTGTGTATGGTTGTGTCAGTCATGTGACTACGTCCTTCATCAAGGAGGGTGTGTGTGTTGACTCTGCTGTGTATTCACCTCTTTATAGCAAACACACACACACAAACTTGTGTGTTCGATCACATATGGGCGTTAGTAGGTGTTCCACCAGTAATGACTTTGACCTCAGTGGAGTAACTGACATCAGCTGAGGATAATAAGACACAGCACCCACCTTTGGTTCACTGGTTCATTGCAGCACAAATGGGTTTTTTTACACAAATAGGAATATTGCACTTTTTTTTAAACCAAATTTTTTAAAACAACAGGAACAAAGACAAAATGTTTAAGCACTGACGGTCTCTGAGTGTTATATTAACGATTATTATTATGGTAGAAAACCACATAAACATGGAACCTACTGAAATACTTTAAATCAAACTTTCTTGCTGATGCACACATGAACCTGCAAGATGTCTGAAGGTTTTGACTGTTGAGCGTTTTTAATGTGATGTCACTGCCTCAGCTTTGAGGTACTGTGTGGATGACCATGTTTCCTCTGATGGCCGAACTCCCCGCGTGCTCGAGATGCTTTCAGATGCACACTGAGGTCACAAGTATGAACAGTGCAAAATCTCAGAGTCTGGGTGGTTGGAGATCCTTACGGCTAAGCTGAAAGAAAAGTGAGAGTTGAGCAGGATTTGTAGGCTGAACACCAACATTCATCCTGTCATTCGTCATTAATATTTTAATTTGAAGGAAACGCCCTCAGCTCAACTTTAGTAGAGAGGTAAATTCAAGAAAGTCAGGCAATAAAATATCTGCTCTATCAAACTCCTTCTGCACCAACAGCAAAGTCTTTGAGAGCTTTCCCAAACTCACTCTCTTCTTCTGCGGTTTTACTTTGCTGATCTCTCAGTAACCCAGAGCTCTGAGGATCTCCTCTGCTCCTTCAGAGTAAAAGCACCATAATCTCTTCAGACAGTGTGAGAGCTGAGCACTGACGCTCAGAGCTGAGGGTTTGATAATGATCCTGATGAAACGGCTTCAGTGATGAATAAAGATGATGGCCTTAATGATGGAGCATGCTCAGTGAGGAGAGTCAGTTTGATGCACTTACACTTTAATGATTCAACACAAACTATTTCCCCCCTGTCTCTGAATGATTAGGATCATCAGGCTCATCACGATGAAGGTGATGATAAAATGATTGAATATCATTTGATGACCTACAGGACGATTTTTTTTTTTTTTCAGCTTATTTTTGACTTTATCATTTTGTGAGAGTCTCGAGCTGTGAGGGGAGAGAGCAGGAGGTGCAGGGAGGGTTAGGATGTCCAAGTCCTTCACAGAGAAAGCAGAAATCAGTCCATGGGCCACTGACGGCTCCTGAAGGAGTCAAGGAGGCCTGTTTGTTTAGGTTAAGCTACAATCGGTTCAATCAGTAACAATAAAAATCTTCTGACTAATAGAAAAGTCGCACAGAGCACACGACATGATAAATTTGAGTAGATCAGAGCAGGTTCCCTCAGACTCATATCCCAATTTTATTTCAATGTAAACGCAAGACTTCGAGTTGATATTAGTTTCTGCAGACATGAAGCATTCAGGTTCACTTCTCTGATCGGCAGCTTGCCCACTGCAACACTCGAGGCTCATGGGAGTTTAGTGTGAAATGTCATTCAGAGCATGTGTGCTGCTGAGAGAAGGTGAACTTCATCACATACCATCACACCGCATCACATCATCGTCCTTCACGTGTCTGTGAGTGTGTGTGTGTGATAACAAAAAGCAGATATTGATGCTGCGGTCAGCACTTTGTCAGATCCACTGAAATCTTCAGATTTGAGCTCCTCAGAGTTTACCGTTAATCCCTCCATCCTGAAGCCAGAGCACTCTATCAGCCACGCTTCCACAACCAATCAATCAGTTAATCAACATCCTGGTAGGGTTGATCACACAGCACGGCAAGCCAGGAAACCAGACACAACTCCCTTAGGAGGAATCTGCCCGCAGACCGGCCGACCCAGATTCTGCTGCAGAAACAGCGGACAGAAAAATATGGCTGCACTTCAACGGTGGCAAGGAGGAGTTCTCACAGCTGGAGCCCAGAGCCACTAGCAGAGCCTAAATCTACAGCTGGAGCAGTTTCAAAGTAATGAAGTCCAGTTTTTAACAGAAGATGAAACACTGAAAGTTTCAGAACAACAACGATACATCACCACACTGAGGCCCGGGAGGAGCTGCAGATTCAGGTCACGGCGCCGGTGCGGCCCAGTCTGGACCTGAGCTGCTGCACACATGAGAGGAAACGTGTTCCTGCTAGAGTGTTATCACACTGAGAGCTGTTGTACACCGTGAGCTACAGATTCTGCTTTAACAGAGAGATCTTTTCTAATCTGTGGTTCGCTTTGATTTCTTCACACTTGTTTGGCGCTTACGTATCTTAAATGGACCCCTGCACCTTCACAGGAGAGCTTAGAGTTCCTCCATGAGACTCTACAGCAGTAAGCCAGTCGTTCGACCTGCATGTAGACCCTAAAGTTAAAATGTGGCACTGAGTGGTCGCTCTGGGAGAAGGTGATGTTGGAAAACGTGGTTTAGTGTGCAGGAAGTAAATGTGTGTGCGTCCCGCAGAGAGCTTTAACACACTGGCTGCTGGCAGCATGTTTAACGTTTCATAAAGGGAATTCACGTTGCGCTCGCCTCGCTACGTCTAAATTATTTATGCTGGTGTCTGGACAAACGGCACCTCGCTGCTGCTCTCCCATTAACAGGACAAACAGGCCACACACACATACACACACACACACTCCTGCTCATGTCAGAGTAAAATGTTTCTGGCTTAATGAGAGGCCTGCTTCATTATGGATGAGCGTTCTCTGTGCGCCTGTGTGCGTTATTAATGCGGTGACATGATGGAGGCTTTGAACAGGTTTTATTAACAGCAGCACATTCTTCTTCACTGTAATGCTAACCACACAGACCAGGACCCGATCGACCCAAGGCAGGACCGCTGGACTGTGACCAGCCCGAACCTGGACCTCTGGGCTTCAATACAGTAACACATGTTCCCATGATCCCTGAGTCTGAGCTGACAGGCTAACAGTTGTGAACCTCCAGAGAATCCTCATACTGTCAGCTCAGTCTTAAGCAGCTCTGCAGTGATGTTCAGCTCACTGTTCGGCTGTCCACCTGCAGCATCAGCACTCCGATTCAGCAGGATTACCAGCAGCTTCATGTTTAGCGCACAGAGTCTGACTCTAATGTGATTTGATTTACAACAGATCTGTCAGAAGAACATCAGCTGAGATGCTCTCTGCAAGCATGAGTATCACAACACAATGGAAAGAACAACCTCACAGCATCTAACCAGGAAGTCTCTCTCTAAGCAGTAGGATCATTGTGAAGTCTACAATCAGGAGACGCCTTCACGTTGGTTACTTACATGACTGTATGTGTTGGGTCTGCACCTTGCAGGCCCTGCTGGTTCAAAGACTTACCACCCATGAAGAAAGCAAGACAAACAGCTCAACCGCTAGCAAGGGGAGAGCGTTCGGCAGCGCCTCTGCCCTCGGTCTCAGATGACTCCAAAACTCCCCTGCATCCCCTTTATTCTGTGACACGCAGTTTCACAAACACCCATTGTAAAAACCCCTTGTGTTGCGTCATAAAACTAAGGCACTCAGTGTGTGTGTATGCATGTGCGAGCATGTGTGAGTGTGTGTGTGGATGTTTTTGTGTGACTTCCTGCCGATCACAAAGGGTCATCTCCCCTAACCCTGTATATGGCTCAACAACTTTTTAACAGTCTCACCATACACAAGCATAGGTGAGGCCATAAAGGGCAGGAAGTAAAACATCTAAATAAGAAAACAGAACCTTCACATAGAATGTGCCTGCAGTTAAACATTATCTATAGCTAATTGCCTCCCCCAGCTAGATGTAGGGAAGGAAATGAAAAATCTCTAAACATTCAGGTTAAGACAAGGTTTACAAATTTAAGTACAAAAATGACAACATTTAACAATTCACTCTAACACTATTTTCCCCCCCTTATCACTTTCATCTGTTTAATTGTTCTCCCCTCCATCTGCACCAGCAGCTCACATCACCTTGTGGTGAAACACGCTAATGTGACCTCAGTCTGAAAATATTTTCCTCCTCTGAGGCTCTCTTATGCATTTTGACTAAACAACTGAAAACCTCCTCTGTTGGTTGTGCAGCTGCTTTCTGTGAAGTGAGGAGTGAAAGATGATGAAGGTGGAGGAAAAAGAGACTCCAAACAAAGAGAGAGCGAAGAAGAGAGAAGCTAAAGGTCGCAGCAGACACTTTTATTCATCTCTCTATTTTTAAACTCGTCACTGTGACAGATTGAAGCTGTCAGGGTCAACATCCATCTTCTTCAACACACACACACACACCTACACACACGTGTGTGGTTAGTTCGAAGTGAGGACCTTACAGTAAATAAATGCTCATCATTCAGCTCTGATGACGGCACACATCTCCATCACTCATATCTGCAACTGGAAGCCCATCCAGCCTCAGCGTCATCATTCTTCTTCTGCTGCTGCTGTTTTAATTTACACACAGCAGTTTGTCCTTCACGTTTACCTGACCTCGGCTTTCCGTCTCCTTCATTTACTTTATTATCAGAACGATCCGGTGGTTTCAGATGGATTTTTATTTCAGCCGCTCACATTTCATCCACACACAAACACCAATTAGGTGGCAGCTGTGGAGTCTGAAGAGCAGAGGAAGAAGCAAGGAGGATGAGCAAATGCAGAGAGGGAGAAGGCAGAGAGGATGCAAATGTATTCCCCAGCTGTCACTGTTTTGCATTAATAAGCCCTGAAAATAGATCCACAGGCAGAGTCCATCAGTCTCTGTCACATTGTTGAAACGCTGCTTTTGACCAGCAGCAGCTCCTCTTGAGGCTCACGCTCGCCTGCAGTGACTCAGCCCGAGTTCCCTTTACATCTGAATACTGACACAGATTCTCACAGATTCTCCTGTAAACAGCTCAGACTGCTGACCTGAATCAGAACAGCGTCAATAAGGACCTGCTCCGCCACACCATCCAGGACAGGGTCACTCTGTTGGATGAAGGTACAGGGAGTCCATCACAGTTATTTTAACTGTTAATTAAAATGAAATGTTTAATATGAAGTTTTGCTGATGTACTCGACACCTTTTTTTCTCTATTATGCATGTTCATATTTAAATTAATTGCCACCCCTTTACTACTTTTTTTACTCAATGGCAAGTTTAATCACACGTGTTCAAACCTGAATCTTGTGAAACAAAGATGCAAGAGAAGAGTCGGCCCTTTATCGTATTAAGTTACAGTTCAGTTACAGTGGAGATATAATACCCACAGTTAAATATTTGAAGTTATTCATCCATTCATCTGCTGATTATTCATGCTTTTGACCATCCCAGTATTTGAACTTAGACTTTATGATATATTGTCTGTCACTTACAGCCCAAATGAGACTTGGGTAAGAGTCTCATTTGGGAACAAGAGAGATCACCTGCACTGGTGTCTTTAGAGATCCAGTGTGCCCGTGTTACGGCAAAATGCCCGTGTAACAAAATCCGCTGGCTCTGATTGGCTGAGCCCGCAATGACCACAATTCCCACAATGCCAAATCCGAATCATGTGACAACCACCTTGGCTTTCGTACTTGCGCTTTGCTGTTCCACTTGAACGACGTATTGTTGTTGCAGTTAGCAATTAGCCTATAGCCTATCGTTCACTCAAAAGGCGCGATGGGTGCTTCGACTTACGGAAATTTTCGACTTACGAAAGACCCTCGGGAACGAATTAATTTCATTCCCGGGTTCCACTGCAGTTCCAATGCTTCTGGAACTACTACTGCTGTACCTGGTTCTTGGTTGTATTTTAGGTCAGAAGGTTAGGTCAGAGCTTAAAACCTTAAAGCATCTCTAGTGAGCACAAAAATCAGACATTTAAAACATGTTTGTTTCTGCACTATAACTTCACTATGGCTCCAGATGCTACCATTGGGAAGGCTGTGAGATTGGTTGATGGTTTGCTGTTGGCTTTTGTTGCTCTGTGAAGCAAACTGCCCAGAGTGGATGTTGAAAATACCACGAGATCCTTCAAAAGGACGCAGGGGACCAGCTGAACGATCTTATTACTGTTTGAATCAAACGTCCTGTCCACCTATCATGTTTGTTTGGGTCTGATGTTTGGTATTCACCGTTTTGTCATCCGGTCTGTCTCCAGGATTGTTTCTGTTAGTCCTCTCTCTGTGCTCTTCTCTGATAATGTGGAATAATTGGTGTGTGTAAAGCAGCTGCGGACCTCGATCTAATGACGACTCAGAGAGCAGCCATTAGCAGCTCTCTGACTTTAAGCAGCATGCTCATTTAACCACACGGAGGAGAAACTTCAATTAACTGTGGCCTTCAGACACAAAGCACAGAGGAGAGTAGAAATTACATGAATGATCAGATAATTAAAGAAAAAAACATGGACGGCAATGAATTAAATCCTGATGTTTACCTGAAGAGCCATAATTGTCAGTAATGATCCACTGATTAGATATGGAACACGCTGGGCGAGAACATTACTTTTTTTTAAGCTTTCAGATCTTAATAAGTGAACTGATCAACAACAGAAAATAATCTGCACCTCCTTTTAAAATGAAATCATTATCTCCTCCAGGATCCTCACGTGATTACAGTCTCATTACAATTATCTTTATTCAGTCACCTAAAATTGTATACGGGAGTTTTTCTCCATCAAACTAAAGTATTTTTTTCTGTATTAATATTTTAAATTTTTTGTCATTTTTTAAATCCTTCATTTTATTTTTGTATTTTATCTTCGTGTTTCTGCAGGTTTTAAGTTTCCCGCTTCCTGACAGTCCAGGAAAGCATTAAACAAGATAGAGAAAGTGACTGCTGAAGAGACATCGACATAATCATGCCAATAAAAACGTTGGTCCAACAGTTGTTTCAGCCTCCCAGAACCTCGTTAAAGAGATTCCTCCTCGTCCATTGCTACATTATGAATCCCTCATCCTACAGAGAGATAAGCTCTGCTTATCTCATGTCACACCTTCATTACAGACTCTCGCCTCACTCAGACAAAGTAAGGCTCTCGACCTCCGTCAGGTTGAGTGATTATGCATCTTGAACATCTACGTTGGAACAACCAGCAGCAAGATTTGGAACATTTATAAAGAAGAAGACAGCATTATTTATCATGGAGACACTACAGCAGACTGAATTTGTTTCCTCTGTGGGCAGAGGCCACAAGCAGCAGGGCCTCACTCAGAGGCAACTGGGGCGTAAAACCCCCAACCAATCACTAACCGAAAGCTTGAACTGTAGTTTTAAGGTGGAAGCTGTTAGTTCATTTAAATTTCTGTAAAATGTGAACCTTTCATTGGTGCTCAGGTCTGCAGGAAAAAAATTTAATGAGCCTCTGAAACCTTTTTCCCAGCGAAATGATTAGAACGTCTGAATGTTTTGGGGTGTTTCCATTGCTCTCTATAAAAAGAAGAAGCTGAAACAAAGACCACAAACACACAAACCACGCTGACTCCAGCTTCCTCTGACTGGAAGGTCTAAACCAGAGGTCTCGAACTTCAGGCTTCGAGAGCTGGTGTCCTGCAGGTTTTAGATGTGTCCTTGATCCAACACAGCTGAATAAAATGGCTAAATTATCTCCTCAACATGTCTTGAAGTTCTCCAGAGGCCTGGTAATGAACTGATCATTTGATTCAGGTGTGTTGACCCAGGGTGATATCTAAAACCTGCAGGACACCAGCCCTCGAGGCCTGGAGTTCGAGACCCCTGGTCTAAACAGATCCGCAGAGAACATGGAGCAACATGATAAAGAACAAACTGTACTTTCAGAGTTAACCCTGCAGGAAGCACTATGTGAAAAAACAACATCAGTGCTCCCTGTGTGAGTCTTCATCACATGTGTTTTTATGTCTTCATCCATGAGTTATCTCTGCTCATGTTTTGCTTTTGATATTTTTCCAGCCAATCATATGTAAGTATTCCTCCGCTGAGGCGAGTGAAGTTGAAGATCAGTGCAGTTTGTCTTATTGGTGGAGAGATGAGAAAATGAAGATGCTGGATGTAGATTTGTTTCTTTAAAGCGGCAAAATCCAGCACTGACCCTGGTGGAAGATCAGCTCTGAGAACACTTCTGGTTTTTAGCTGTAGGCTTAAAGTCCTGACAGAGGAGAGAGCAGAAACTGGCAGACAGGTTCAGTTCAGCTCAGACTGATCTCCTCCTTAAATAAAATGTGCTGTATTTTCAGGGAAAACTTAAAAATGATAAGCCATCAGCGTGCGAGAACAGATATTGATGTGAAAATAAAAACTATCAATCACCGCAGAGGAGCTGTGAATCTGAAGAAAGATCCATCAATGTGCCGATGCGCAGCCATTTATAAAAACAGACAACTAATCCATGAGCTCCCGCTGAGCCTCTGCCTTCAGCTTTAACCTCTGATTGGTCCTGCTGATCGTCTCTGCGGGAACACTGAACAATCGATGACATCACAGGTGGAGCTCTATTGATCCATTGATCTATTGACCTGAACTAAGTGCACTGTGAGTCCTGCAGCAGCTGACACAGAGGAGGGCGCAGCACTGAAGCCTTCATCTCTCATTCTGTTGATCGAAGATCACTCTAACACCACCGCCGCCTGGGACCAGGGACAAAATGGCCACCGCTGTCAGTGATGGAGTGTTTATTTAACGGCACAATCAGCACAGAGTTTGGATGAAGAACGACGGCCGCATTGTTGCTGATATTTTTATTAAACGATGAAACATTTTTCACTTTGTCAACAAAACGTCTCATTAAACTTCAAGCAGTCGAAACCAGAAACTTTCCTCTGACACGAGTCCATTTAATTCAATCACACTTTCACTTTTTACTCCAGTAGATGAAACAACATGAGATGATCTGTCCCAGTAAACATACAGCACCAGTGTTCATTTGGTTCTAACCCCCTATAACACATCCACCCAAAGACCTGTTGATAATGATGAATGGGGCAGTTGTCTAAACAACATTAAGCTCTGAAAGGTGAAAGGTAGTCTTCTCCTCCTCAGCCGTCTGCAGACTGGTTCAGATGCAGAGAACCGTTTCCTCTGCTCTGAGGATAACCTTGTGATGCTCATAATCAGACATGAATACATGTAAAACTGTAGGAAACGTTCATCGCCTGTGCAGTTACACCAGCCTGTGGAACATTTAGCTGTTTGGTAATGACTCTCTTCATGTATAAACAAAGACTACTAAAAGTCTGTTGGCACTCTAATGCTCAGTGGGTAAACACTGGTGACTGAGCGACCAGGTTCTGGTGCTAGCAGGGTAAGAGGAACAAAAGCTTTGTTATTTCCACCATGATCTAAAATCTCTTAAAGACAAATGTAATCTATCGGGAAATGTTTAACCCTCAGATGGACCCCTTGCTGCTGAGCACAGCTTAAATTCCTGAGAGGTCTTGTGCAGCTGTGTGCGAATTCGTCTGCTGGTTTCCTGCTGCTGCGCTGCCAAAGCTAAAAACTGTAAGTGCAGGTTTTCGACAATGATGGGTGTCAAACTGAGAAGAAATGAATCAATACCATCAGTCAACGTGTGGCTTCTTCCAACACTGTTCTCAGCTGAGAAAATAGTTTCTACTCCAAAGTGTCAGGTGGTTAAACTCTGTGATGACAGCAGTAATAAATAATAAATGCAGTTTTGATGCAATGTATGAGTAGCAGTCTGTACACAGACATCATCACCACAGCCCAGCAGAGGGGCTCAGCTTCCTGCTGCTCACGGCAGATCATGGAATGCAGAGTCTGATGGTTTCGACAAAGGCTGACAGACATTTTCACCGCTCTGTTCACGTCACCAGTGTGGGGAACAAGTACCTGTACTCTCAGAAACTGGGTTACAGTAAAATTCCATTGCTGTGTACCACAGTGTACCCCGTAGGAGTAATTCTTGGATCTCCTTTCAAGGGCCAAAATGTACAAATGTGTGACTGAATATCCCTGCATGGAACTCAGGTGATCTAATAGGTCAAAACTGTCACCAGATGGTCTGAGTGAGATACAAATCAGTACTCATGAAAGGGCCCAGCGGCACTCCTTCATCACCACTGAAGGTACGGTGAGATGCTTTACTGAGTTCCACCCTAAAAGAACTGAACTCACAGTGTCACTGGAAAGGTTCTGAAGCTCAAGTCCTTCCTGGGTAAGGTTCCTGCGATGGACACAAAACCCACCTGGAGCACACCTCAGGTTACACCTGCAACTGCAGTCGATGAGGACTGAAAGCGAGTAAACACGTTCAGTTGGCACTGACACCTGAATAAAATCAACGACACATCAGCCTATAACCCCGCAGCTGTGCTCGGCTCTGCAAGGCATGCTAGGATGCACCCGGCTCACCGTCACCTCCCTGAAACCCACTGAATAATTCAGTGTGACTTTTCACAAACAGCTGCAGCACACACAGAGGGCCGGGATGTTTTTAGTGGCAATTAATTTGCTGCTGACAGGTAATAAGAGGAGACTCCGCCTCCATCCATCCTGATTTATCTCACCTGTCACCGTAACAACCCCCTCCCTCCCTCTCTGTGAAGTCTCTCTATGGGACTCGACTGTTGCTAATTACCCCGTCGCAGCTCGCTTCCTCGCCTACACACCTGAGCTCCTAAGCTACCTCTGTGTGTGTGTGTGTGTGTGTGTGCGTGTGTGTGTGTGTGTGTGTGTGTGCACATGCCCTTGTATTGCATTTTCTCTCTTGTTATTCACAGCAGGGGCTGAGAGCTGACTGCTGACCTTCGACACCTGGAAGGTCTTCCTGGTCTTTCCTCATTACTAAGGAGGTTCACTGTGATGAAACCAACCTACAGACGCCTGCACTGGCTTCACGTCTATCCCACATGGTAATCAGAGGGCAGTACAATACTTTAGACATCTTAACAGTAGTAGCTTAGGTTTAAGCTTAGGCTCAGCAAAGGGTCAGTACTGCAACAGCAGGAGCTCTGAGCATGATGCAGACTGCACATTAGCAGTCCGCTCTCAGTTTCCAGAAATGTAAAAATGGAAGTTCAGTATGAAAAAAGCTGATAATTTTCGGTCACTCTGTGTCTGGAGTGCTTTGTGTCTTAAAGTGAATCTGAAACCATTTTAAAAGCTGTAAATTGTTTACACCTGCGGATGCCCTGGTTCATGACTCTGTCAGGGATTACAGACAGAGCATCATTAGTGTCAGAGTGAGAAGGCACGGGCTTGTTTTTAGCCTAACCTCCCCCTGCACCGCCACTGCTTAAGGCGGTCTCTTTACACACCAGAACAGGAGGCCAGGTCCTGCAGCAGGTCCAGACTGTGCAGGTGAAAGGTAAAACGCCTTTAATATGAAACTAGCTGAACGAAGGTGCCACAAACTTTAGTGTGTGACATACTCTTTTGTGTATGTCACACAGATAAAAACACACCAGAGCACAACCACCAGCAGATGCAAACAAAATGAGGCAGCTTACAAAAGATCAGCCCAGTAAGTGTTCAAGAAGACACTCAGGAACACGATGCCTGCGAGTGCTGCTGTTAAATTAGGATGGATTATTGGGGAGGCAGAGTGTGACTGC
The DNA here is from genome assembly GCF_963576455.1 of Neolamprologus multifasciatus. NCBI lineage: Eukaryota > Metazoa > Chordata > Actinopteri > Cichliformes > Cichlidae > Neolamprologus > Neolamprologus multifasciatus. Next base: position 16,339,632 of record NC_140455.1, on the reverse strand, counting down.
TGGAGCTGCTCGAGGTGCTTGAGAAAGTTTCCTCCTGTAATCAGCTCATCGTATCTCTTTGTGATATCCGTATGTGTAGAAACAAAGCTGTCAGAAACATGTTCTGCAGGGAAGTATCTCCCTCTGGGTTACTACAACTCGAGTCAGGCCGAGGTCACAGCTGTGCAGTGTCCCGACAGTCAGGACACCCCGAGCCTTGCACAGGTGCTCACACAGCGTGCTGTGATGTCACTGCTCCACAATCGGCCACAGGAACTTTGAAACAGACACGATTAACTTTCCTCTAATCTGAATGCTCGTCACCCCAAACCTCTGACAACATGAAGATCAGACACAAACACACATTATATGCTATATAATACGTGTGTGTGTGTGTGTGTGTGTTTTGGCTGTTTGTTCAGCCTGTTCTCTGTTCAATAGATTAAAGAGCCAAAAGGCAGTTTAATCATCATGTCTAATCCCTCGAGCCATCACAATACATGATAATCCATTTTAACACACACACACACACACACACACATACACACACACACACAGAGAGGCAGACACAGATGAACTGTGTCCAGGATTGTGGAGTTTCATATTTCAGTGTGGATTTTTCACTGGAACTTGTTCTGCTACTCTCGTCATCATGTGATGTTTATGTGAGGTTTTACTTTCTCCTCTGCCTGCATGACTCTGTCGGAGGTTATTCGGTTCATGCAGCTCAGTTCAGTTCAGCTGTCGATTTCAGAGGTCGTTTTATCTGACTGCTGCAGCCAGGGGGCGCTACAGTGTGACACCTCCACATACGGTTTAAACGATCGTTTGTCAAGTCCCGTTATAAAGTCTCGAGATCAGCGTATCTAAGGTTGCCATCTCCTCAACAAGTGGTGTGGCTGACTGTGAAACTGCTGACTCATTGGCTAACAACATGTGATTGACAGGTAGCTAACCTCTTTTGAAAGAAGTTCTACAAGTGGAACATCTGGAGAACTGGCGATACTGAGACCCAGTGGTTGAACAGGAAATAACTCCCGGACTGAGTCACTGTTTTCTCATTAAGATCAGCTGACCAGTGCAGCTCTGAGGACTAGCAACATTATGTAATATACACATTGCAGTTTTCCAGCCTCGGGTAACTTTGAAAGCTTAAATTCATACTGAAACTGCTTCCGCTGACCTGTGGCATGGTCTTTACCTTCTCCATCTCTGAGATTCACCTGCTGTTTGTTTGTTCACACTTAGGTTCAGCTTCAGTCCACAGTTAGAAATATAACCCAGCATAATTTCTGAACCGCAACCGAGCAGCTGCAGTTGGCAGATAGAAATCTGGATGTGTCGGTCTGTTAATACGTTTCCAAGTTGGAGCAGAAAAGAAGCAGCACAGAGGAAGCTGCCGGGATTCAGCGCAGCAGAAGTGACTGACCGATCCCGTGATTCTGCTGATAACAGCTCCGAGTATGAAAGTGATAGGAGCGTTTCAAATTTGCTGCTGATATTTCTGCAGATATTTTCCCTCTGAAAACGAGTTCAGCAGCAGCAGCCGGCAGTGGCACCGTAGGATGGGGAGGGAGGGCCATGGATTCTCTCAGGTTAACACCTGCTATCTTCCAGGTAAATATAATGACACGCGAGCAGCTCTGAGGCTCCTCTGCAGTCTCCATCAGCTCTGTTTGTGTTAAGTGAGCGTGTCATTAGTCAGGCCAAAATCAAACAAACAGCTGTAAATAGAGAGTGTTTGGTCAGGATTAACACCTCTGTTGTGACCAATCTGAATGGCGCTAGTGACAACCTCAGACTGCTCTCCAGACTCTCAGCCATGAGTCTGCCACGCTCACTGCTTCATTTAAAACGCTGACAGCAGGCGGCTTCATAGCGTCTAAAACACGCACATGGGTGTAGAAGAAGAAACCCACGCCCATTAGTCTGTGGGCTTCGTGTTTACGCTCCCACCACGGCACTGACACCATCACGGTCACTTTTACTGTTAATGCTTCCCATCCCCACAGATAGTTTACAGACCATGACGAGTGCGGGGGTCTGCTATGACAAGGAGACAGTGCAGGCTGAGATGCTCAGAAAACAATAACTAAGTGTTCATTCAAACATTTGACATACTGATTAAATAAGAAATGCTGATAGATCTGATTCTGTCCTTTTTGTATATAAAAGAAGCATTCCTGTGTACTTGATGGAGACCTAGTACTTTATTATATTTACCTTCACCTCGCCATGAACCGCCATTAAACACCTTATTTAGGTGATGTTTAGCACACAGGTTTAAAATTATTTAAACTTATTTAGAGAAACAGGCCTGACTGTGAAAGGTGAGCCTGTCTACTATGTTTAAGGCCTGAACACGACCTCTCCATTTATCCGATACGTTCGCTTCACACAGCCCATCAGTTCATCATCTGACTGAAACAAGCTATTTTGGTTGCCAGCCCTCAGTAAAGCTCACCTTATCAGTACTCATCACTAATTCCACTGTGAAGGTTCAGCTGTAAACTTCTTCAGACCATAGCCTCACTCCTGTTGCAGAGTGATTCATATCTGTAGACATCAGTGTGGCAGAACAACATCTGTCTGCTCAACATCACGCTCATATTAGTTAGTTAGACCGAACTGAACAAAGTTAGGAGTAAGCTATTTAGGTAGTCTGATTAGCTTGTCTATGGGTTTATAACCGTGTGATCCACAAATGCTGGAATGGTAAAAATCACAGAGACAGAGAAGCAGAGCTCTGCAGCAAAACAGGGTCAGCAGGGGGAACAGAAGGATGCAAATATCGGTGTTTATAGGATAAAATGGCTAATGGCTATGTGGTGATACATCACCACTCAGCAAACACACAGGTGTACGAGGGGCGTATGCTAAAAAGTCAAATGAAGTGGAAAAACATCTGTACAGCTGCTGTACAGTGTGTTCAAGGCCATCCAGGACTGAACGAGCTGTGGCCGGGGAATAGTTTCCACTGTTTGTGCCATTACATCAGGAACAGCAGAACATTCCTCCCTGAATTCCAGAAACCGACTCCTCTGGGACCAGCAGCACTGTTTCCTCACTGAGACTCACCGATGAGCTCCGGAACCTTCTCTGGGATCGTATCAGTCACATGACTTCATTACATATGTGTGTGTGTGTGTGTGTGTGTGTGTGTGTAATCAGTATGTTGGTAGGCAGTAACACTTAAACACCGACAGAATCAGAAAAATCCTCTGAGCTGACGTCTGCTGTTACCAGTCATTGACACACACACGCACACACAGGTACACATGCACACACCTGCAGAGTCTAAATATAGAGCAGCTCTGTGCAGTTCTGGTGAAGCTGGTCAGGAGAAGTCATGAGTGCTTATACACAGCAGCTCATCAACATGAATGATGAATGAAATTAAAAATAAACTGGATTTAATAATTGGAAGAAAAGAATCTTCCCCCCGATTGCAGAAAAGTTTCCATGCTTGCTTGAAGCAGGAAAGTTTTGTACCGAAGAGGAAATTATGATGATAAATGGGAGTGGAAATCCATTTGTGGGAGAAGATAATGATGTTGGATTTTGCATGAACAGGCTGAAAAATGGTTCAGAGGTTCCATTACAGATTGAAAATAATAACTTTGGCTGTTTTTTGCATGTGGTCTGTGCAGCTGTAGAGAGGTCAGCCCGCTGGGAGGAACGAGGAAACCCGCTGCTCCGCAGCGTTCGCTGAAGCAGTTCGTGTTGCAGTGAGTGTCAGACTGCAGGAGCCATCAGGATGGTGTTTATTCACATCTCATCTGGAGCAGAGAGTGCTGCCTCACATTCAAGGGTTAGAACTCACTAAAAAGGCTGACATGGAGATAATTAGATGAGCCTCTTCCTTTTCTCTGCCTCAGTGGTTTCATACCGGATCTTCTTTTTATCAATACTTTAAGCTACATGGATATTAATAATTAACTACAGCTCCCAGGAGGCTCTGCTGATTGGATATGATGAAAATCAATCAGCCAGCAGAGACCTGAAGGAATATTTCAATTTTCTGGTCCTCTCTCAGAATCCCACTGACATCTGCAACCTAAACATCCAGATCTGACCCAGCAGGGTGAGCCCACTGCCTGTGGTGAGTTCGCTGTCTGATCAGACCAGAAGAATATATTCTTTAAAAAAGACACACTTACTTTATTCCTCTTCTTTTCAGGAGTCCTGCGCTGTTTGCCTCAGACTCACTGCAAAGAACAAACCCTGAGATCATAACTATGTTAATGAAAAGTGTCGGTTAAAATCCTGAAAACATCAGCGAGCAGCCAAGCTGTGAGGCTGAAGGTCGAACCGAAGAACCCAAGACTTCTCAGATGGAAAGCTGGAAATACCTTTACATGTTGTCGTGCACGGAAAAGTTAGGAGGTTTCAGTTTTGTAGTTTTTCTGCAGGTAACCTTCAGAACTGAACATCCATAATAAGAACACACAGTGTGTGTGCGTGTGTGTCAGCTGTCATCAGGTCAGTGTCAGGCGTCAATCAGCCGGTTCAGGCATGACTCCAGCGATCTGCTGTGACTCACTTTAGATCGACTCGCCTTCAGCTTCAGCAGCCAATCAGAGCCCGCAAACCGAGCGAGTGAAAGCGGCGGTAATTACACCTGACAGCATCATGTCTTCGTACTGATAGCAGCTGACAGGAAGGTGACGGGAACCTGGATTTATGGGAGCTTTCAGCTGGATACCTGCAGCTATACTGCTGGATTCATAACGATGCATTCACTGTCAAAGAAGGATCTGTGTTTGCATTGAGAGCGCTCCGACTGAAGGTCGTTTCAGCTTCCGACACCAATAACTGCGAGATCAGACAGAAACACTCAGCTGGCGTCCTCAGATTTCTTGTTTTCTCAAAATATTGAGTCATTATTGCAGAAAAATAAAACCTGTACATTTTCACAGCTGGAAGAGGAGGCAGAAAAGTCCAAAGCAGCAGCGATCGGGAAAGGCACGAGCTGAACCAGAACCACACGCCCATCAGATAAACAGGAACTTTACACATACAGGTAAACGGATGCTGATGACCACACACTGATGGTGTCAGAGGTTAGACAGAGCACAGGCATTCAGCAGTGTGTGAGGCCATCCTGCCTCCCAGCATGCAGCTGAGGGCAAGGATGGTGAGGTTTTAAGCCCCACTCTGATGTTTGGTCATATTTTGGGTTTTACGAGTGCTTGATGGAAATTGGTCACCCTGTCGACACACAATCATAAAATACAGCCATGAACAACACATTGATTTCCTTAACTCACTGGGAGTGTTATGGTTTGCATTTCATTCACACCGTGGATTTGTGAGTGATGGCAGCTGAGCGCGGCTCCCTCACTGCAACTGTTTTACCGTAAACGGACACGAACGAGCTGCAAATACCTCAGAGCCTCCTCCTGTGGTCATGTCTGAATGCTCGCCTCAGATCGTCTGTGGTTAGCAGTAAAGAGTTGGTAAAAGTGTGTGTGTGTGTGTGTGTGTGTGTGTGTGTGTGTGTGTGTGTGTGTGCAGTCTGTTTATCTGAGAGCTGAGCAGGAGAAGAAGCAGAAGAAGACGGAGCCTCAGCCAGCAGCCATCTGCGGTGCGTTCGAGTGGTGCTGGGAGCAGCCAGAATGATTTTCAGGGTTTAATTTGCAGTAAATTACATCCTGTCACAGGCGTCTCAGTCAGTGTGAGAGCGCGCTGCAAATTCACCACAAATTTGTTGCTTACATTTGGATATTCTCGCATTGGAGTGGCGATGCGGGGCTGATGGTGGGTGAGATGGAGACCCTGCACGCCGCAGCCTCGGTGCAGGCCTGAGTATCTGTTCTCTGGGGGAACATCTGGACACGGGCTGTGCTGCAGCGTCAACATTCAGGCTGCTGTCTGCACTCATCTCACAATGATGTTCAGTTAAAGATGAGAGATGTGAGACACTGATCAGATTATCACGTCCCACGTTCAGTTATGATTTTGAGGGAAGAGAAAAATATGTCTTGAAGACCGAAACAGAGCAAATAACAGATTCCTGTAGCTGTGAAACTCAGGTTCAGTTTGAGCGAGTGAAACAATGAAAAAACATGAAAACACGATGATCCACAGGAAACATCTTCATGCCTCTGTTTTCCTATGGAACCCTGTGATCAGCATTTTCAAAAATGTGTGCGAGTCATGAAACTGAATCAACGGATTTCCAGATTTGCCGTCACTGGTTTGGACTTCTGAAGTGCATTAAGCACTGAACAGAAGGAACCATATTTGGATGAGAGGCTGGAGCGCTTAGTCATCTGCTGGTTGTAGCTAGCCTGGTTGTCAGCCTGCATCAGCAACCGTATCGGAGCATCACTCAGAGACAGATACCTGCTCTTTATTACTTCATGATTCCAAATGAAATCCTGAAACTGAAGCTCCGCCCTATTGGATGCTCTGTTACTACAGGAACCTCACAGCGGACATGTTATTGGTCAGATGATGTCATTAAAAATACAGCACATACATGTCCAGAGGTCCATTTCAGGCGAAGCTAGCAGACAGGTACCACCACCTGTCAAAGTGATTACAGTATCATGCTGCCTTTGATCTGGATCTAAAACATGCTTCATGATTGAGGTCTGACAAAAACATCTTCAAATCCAGATGCTTATGGACCCAACATTTTTTTTCAATTAATACACACATCCACAGGGTCCAGCACAGGACCCTGTCAGCACTTGTGTAATAATGTTGCTATAAAAAGATGAGGGACCACAGGGGCCATGAAGATCCACAGTAACAGGATGGAAATGTGACCATCAGTGGCTGAGACATCTCACTCCTGGCTAAAGGAAATGAAGTGCACTGCTTTGTAATGGTTCCAGTTTCTGAGGGCAGGCAACGTGATCGAGGATCTGAGAGGATTTCATAAAGAGACTGATGGAGACACAGCATCTGAAAATATCAGAGCTGTTTTCCTTCTTCATTGATCTGTCATCTTACTCATCCTCCTGTCAGAGGAGGAGGAGGAGATGGAGCGAGGATGAGAGATTAGATGGAGTCCTGAGGGGAGAAGGAGGAGTGTGGAGCTCAGTCTCACCCCGCAGGATAATAAATCTAATTTGATGTCTCGACCTCAGAGGCTGTGATACACTTCAGATGTGACTAATTGAAAAGCCAGATTATGTGTCTGCCCTGTGCTGCAGCGCTGACCTTTGACCCCTGCAGGCGGCCGCTGGGTTTCAAAGCGTGAAAATCCTTCTAATGAGCTTGGCTCTTCCAGGGCTGCTAATGACTGTAAATGGGTTTTATACAGTCAGATCAGCTCTGAGACGCTGCAGTGACAACTAAACACAGTGCAAAACTCAAAATCTACCAACTCAACCACAGCTCAAAGGTCAGAGGTCACCAGCACAAGGAAAATGGACCACCACACACTCCAGCATGTTTCCAAATACTGAATCAATATCGATATACAGTGTGTTCTCACATGTACATTATGTTATCATAGGAAAGGTGGCGCAGCAGTGAAACAGCTGAATGCTGTACAGGTCCACCCTGTGCTTAGGCCAAGAAGCTGTGGGGAAGGGCCTCCATGCACCGGGTGTTTCCCAGCACACCCATCCTTTAAACAGAGGTGGGCTGACACCACATGACTCACACTTGTGCCCGACAAGTTAATCGCCTCTGTTTAGACTTGATGCTTACTGTTACTTTTGTCATGGTCTGGGTGTGTGGCTGGAAAATTCTGCTGAAGGTCTGGACCTCCCTGGTATCCACCCGTGGGCAGGGCCTACACCTGAAGCTGATTGAGGCAATTAGGTTGGAGATTTAAGCTGCTTGCTGACACTGCTTCCTCGCCAGTTAGTCAACTACGCTATGTTGGTAACCAGGCCTCACGCTTCATGTCTATGATTCTCAAGTGCTTTACTAACTTTACAATCTTGTGTTCCAGTTACTCCTGGAAATTCCATCACACTGAACAACTCATCTTGGAAATCTGGTTAACCCGCCTGCTTTCAGAATCATCTCCTTGCCTCACCTGCCTGCCCTCCTGCCCTTACACCACCATGGGATCTTCACCGCTCAGGACAGCTGACACACACCACCAAACCCATCCGGACTGCACCACCTCTCCTTCAACGCTTCCATCTCCCACCTGCACAGTAAGATGGAGATTTTCATAGCTTCCACCCTCTCCAGAACTCCTCACTGGCTACCGCTTTAACACTGCTCTCCTCTCTTCCAGTACGTACCTAATCACCAGCCAGCTGCCGTTGCTTTCTTGGACCTGTCCCCTTGCTTTATCCCTGTCCCCTGTCCAAGACCCTCATGCCCCATGTGTCAAGCCTAAAGTCAAGTGCCATCGTAAACATCATTCTTGTGCTAGTTAATAAACCTTTGTTGAACCCTTTCCTCAGCCTCCGCTTTGGGTTTTCTGCACGTGGGTTTGATTTTTGGTACTCGGCCTCCGGCCGTTTTGTGACAACTTCAAGATACCCACCTGGGTTTGTTTACAGCATAAAAACATTTGCTGTTTTACTATGAATATCTCACCAGAGACATGGTGCTCAAATATTCCACTCAGGTGATAGAGAGACATCTGATGTGATGAACTTCAGGAGAATTTGTCAGTTCCACTGGATTCACAGCAACAATTGAACATACAAACATACATCCAGCCATCCATCCATTTGCTTCCGCTTATCCTTGTCAGGGTCGCGGGGGGCGTTGGAGCCTATCCCAGCTTTCATAGGGCAAGAGGCGGGGTACATCCTGGACAGGTCGCCAGTCTGTCGCAGGACCACAAACATACATTAGATGAGCAATTTTGGATTTTTGGAGGGTCGGTGGTAAGACAGTAATCAGCAGCATCTCTGTAACGGTGACAAAGCTAAAGACCCTGCTGTGATGTAATGGCTCTACTGGGAGTAAACTGATGACACGGCCGGACATTTGTGGCCGTTCTGCTCTCAGTGCAGAGTGAGGACCTGGAATGAAACCACCAAGTGTCACGCTGTTTTAAACCTCGACTATGACAAGCTGATGGACTCTGGAGGAATCTAACACCTCGCACAGAACAGGAGAGCTTTTATTTATACAGCCATCCACAGCACAGCATAGCACAGAGCTAAAGAATAAAGAGTGTGCTCAGCTATTCACTGAGCACCAGCACCTTCATCTGTTCTCCAGGTGAGAAAAGGCAAAATATGCCCCCGATGACACCATGACCATCTGCTAATGGGACCTGACGCAGTGGCCATGAAGGAGATGAAGAACATGTCTGAACTGAACTGTGGGACACTGACGAGGTGCCGGGGTCAGAGGGTGCCGGCTGATTCTGAGCTGTATGTGGACAAAGTCAGGGAACGCCTCCCTAAAAACACGCTGCTGCGTATAAATGAGCAGGGTTATATATGAGAGGAGCAGGATCTGTTGGTCCCCTGAGACGTGATGGCCTCCCTACAGCGAACATCCTCGGGCTGAGCGTGACAGCACATTAGCATCAGAGCTCAGCGGTGTAGGAGAGGGAGAGACGCGAGGCAGTGAGAGTAGATGTACTTGAATATCGAGATAAAGATGGTTTTATACGCTGACCCCGTCCTCTGCTTCCTCTTCTTCTAAAGCTTTAAAGGAAGATAAAAAGAAAGCCTTGGCGTGGTAAAAGCCGAGGAGCCCAAGGTTGAGAAAATCAGCCAACCGCCAGCAACAATCAGTGAGAGAAAAGGATACAAGACGCATAAAACCCAGATAGCTCATAACCGCGCTCTCTGTATGCAAAAGGGAAAAGAAAGCAGGTCAGTTTATTCCCCTGTGTGCCATTTTTTCCTTTTACTGCTCTCTTTTCTCTTCAATCAGCTGCACAGCAGATTTATGTTGAGCCAGAGTAAAAGTGTAGCCTTGAAACGGCCGAGATGTTAGTCTGAATAACAGCGTAAAGCACATCAGAAGAAGAGGAGGGACGTCCATAAAGCAGAGAGCTTATCATCAGCTGGTGGAGCTGTAAAACACTCGGGTTACGATCTGCCGAGGAGACGGTAAATCAGCCTTTTACAGACAGAACGCCAACGATAGGTTGTCACAGCGGCAGAGAGAAAAAAGTGAACTCCTTTTTATTCCAGGTGATCAAAGAAAGGACGCAGCCAATTCTGCAAAACTAACAGCGCTTTAAAGTTACAACAAGACTGCTGTTTTTCACCAAGAACTGCATTTATTATTAGCACACAGGTTAAAGTGGAGGATGATAATAGCAAAAAGAACTGATGTGCAAATCATTTACAGCCCTCACTCAGCTGATGAAAAAGTTTAAAGAGTCAGTAATAATGTAATAAAGTCCAAACAGTGATGACAATAAAGTTTGAATTTTTAGAAAAGCCTGCGGTGTGATGGGGGATGAGGATGAACTCTGATGGCAGCTGTGTAATCAAATCTGAAGGAGCCGATTATAGCGTATGACATTTCATTTTTCCTTTGCTTCATAATTATTTCTCTAAATGTCACAAGTCTTCATTTGAAATTATATTCATATATTATATAACTTGTTTCAGACTACTTTACTGTCCACTGCAGCGAACGGCTGAAGAGACACTTTAAAAACATGCGACCGGGTTAAGTCCAAAGTGTGATGAAAGAACATGATCATGGTGCAGGACATAGGTTACCATTCACCTCTGACCCTGAGCGCTACCGTCAGGTGACCATCAGGTAAGTGTGTGAGGGGATGGGAGCTGTATAATTTAAGTAATAAAAACTGTGAATTTATGGTAAAATGGTAAAGATGGTAACAAACTGTTTATGGAGCAGGAATGTTTCCACAGCAGCAGAAAGGTGACAGTATTATAGACAAACATTTATATTCCATTAGCACACCGCTGCTTTGTTTTACAGTGAAGCTACATCCACACAGGAAGTGAGTTACAGTGGCGTGGTGACCAGAGAACACAGCAAGTTAATTATATTTGATGACTTCAAGCATTCATTGCTGAAATAACAGCAGATGATGGGTGGTCTACTTTCCAGTTCAGAGAATGGTCTGAAACAGAGAAAATATCCAGCGAGCAGCAGCTCTCTGCGACAAAATACCTCACAGAGGAGAAGAGACCTCAGATAACCACTCATTACAACCAAAGTCTGCAGAGGAATATCTCTGTACCTTAAAGCCAATAGGCTAGTGCAGCAGAAGCACACGCAGGGCTCCAGCAGCAGAAGAGCACACTGATGCCACTCCACAAACTCACAAAACTGAACACCAGGAGATGGAGAAATGCTCTGCTCTGAGAAATCAGTCGGTCAGAGTTTAAAGTAAACTTCATGAAATCATGGATCCTGCCTTGTATTAATGTTCTGGCTGGTGTGGAGGAGATTTTCTTGGCACACTTTGGGCCCCTCAGTGAAACTCCACGCCCTTCGCCTTCAGATCCTCACAGGCTGGTTGCCTGAACATGACGATGCGTTCACTGTACTCAGACGGCCTTCAACAGAGCACCTTTGGGATGTGGGGAAATGGGAGATTCTCAACACTGATGCAGCTGGCACATCTACAGAAACTGTGTGATGCAGTCATGTCAACATACCAAAACCTCAGAGGTACCTTATTGAATCTGATCAAGAAAAAAGCAGCTCTGAAGGAAGAATGTGGCCCAGCACTGTACTAGCAGGTGTACCTAATAAAGTGTCGTGTATTTTCTTGTACTTTATTATAATTTTTAAAAAATATATATTCTTGTCTCTGCTGTATGGAACGCCAGGACTGCCATAATGAATTAATTAAATACACCATTAAATAATTAATTAAATGTGTCAATAATTAATTAAAATTGGAATTAATTAATTAAATAAATAGTTATGACACATGTAATTAATTAATTATTGACACATTTAATTAATTATGTATGTATTTCACATTTTAATTAATTATTGACACATTTAATTAATTAATTATTGACACATTTAATTAATTATTTATGTATTTCACATTTTAATTGATTATTGACACATTTAATTCATTATTTAATGATATATTTATTTATTTCATTTTGGCAGTCCTGGCGCCTGGCTCTCATCTTGAATTAATTTTATCTGTCAACCTCACCCATCAAACGCAGGGGGCGGGGTTAACGCTGCCCATGCAGCTTCTCTAACATTTGATTGGTTGCCTGCAAAGTAAGTCAAAACAGGTCGATCCTAGATAATCGATTGCTTGTGTAGACTTGGGGCAGCCAGGTATCCCAGAATGCATTTCAAATCACAGGCAGCAATGTTGGTGGTGTAGTTTTAAAATACCCCGTTTTTCTGTCACCAACTACACTTTTAACAGTGTTTTAGCCGCGAATGTCGCGCTGTAATCTTCACATGTCTGGTCAGGTTGTCAACATAGAACATGTTTGCAAAAGTGCTCAGATGTTTTCAGAGATTTCAGTAGCTCTGCTAACAGTCAGCATGCAGAGTGTACCGAGGGGGTTACGTTAACCGGTTTGTTTACATATTCCACTCTCCGTGTTCCACGTGTTGCATTCGCAGATTCTCATTTCGTCTCTTTCCACCTGGTCTTGTGTCTCTGTGCTTCTGTAACATAAAGAACGAGCTGACATTTTTCTCACGAAACCAGCGATCAGCTCAACAGACCCTCAGTTTACCTGCATGCATCCTCCTCCTCACCTGTCAGCTGTTTAACACCTGCTGCTAATTCAAGAAACACGCCCACGTTACCTGGTGATAGTCACAGTTTAACTGGGCAGCCGGTGCTCGATATTACGCAACGTCAGCACATTTTTCTGCACAAGATAAGTAAATATAGTTTTTCCCGAGCGCAGAGCTGCTGGAGCTTGTTTCCCAACAGAGCACTTTATTGGCGAACCCACTTCATCAGCGGCTGACGTCCAATCACCGGCACACAGCTTTGAAACCTCACCTGAGTTTTAGCTCTCAGTGGTTAAACGCTGGACTTAATTCACTCAGGTTTTGTCTGTCGGGTCACGTTTACTTCGCTGTTTTATTTACAACTGAACAAATCGGTTTGGCTGAGGTTAAAGTTACGTTACATAACTGCACAGTTTTACAGACGTTTAATGGTTCACTGGCACATGTGTTAGACTGAACTATTCGCTTTTCTTTATCTGGTGTGTTTTGGATTTAACAGTGAATTTTGAGATTAAACTGACTTTTAAAATGTTTTTATACAAAGAGGAAAGAGAAGGCGCATTTCCACCGAGAGGAGCAGAGTTTCCAACTACATGTTCATAATGCAGACTGCAACCTGGACAGAAATATTATATCATCTGTTTTTTAATAGGTTTTCTAAGCACCAGCAATCTGTTAGAATTTTTAGAGTTTACTTAACTAAAAATAAATGAGGTTAACATATAATTTGTGTGATTTTTTTCTCTGTCTCTCTCTTTTTATTCATTTTCTTTTTTTTTTTTTTGCTTTTTCGGTCATGTTATGTTTAACTGTCAAAGGTTTGTTACAAACTATGAAACACATCGTGCGGCTGGATCGACGGAGGTCAGACAACAATTTTACATGTATGATCTTAAAACAGGACACAGCCATTATCCGTCCTGGCCTCATATCAAATGTGAACGCAGACTGAGTCTATGTTTGACGTTTGCTTTATATCTAATCTTCCTCTCAAACATTTAAACAGCAGCGAGTCTGCAGCTGAGGGAACACAAACTCAAATTGTCGGAACAGGTTGATCGTTTCTTGCGTTCATTTGGTAATTTATTAAATGTATAACTGTTATTCTAATCTGCTGCTGAGTCTCTTACGCTGATGAAAATGCAGAAAACACAGATCACGAACACCTGTTCAACCAATCGCTTTCATTCCACTTTGACAAACTGACGGTTCATCTCTGTTACAGTGTTGCGTTAGACTGCTATATTTTTGTGTTCTTTATGCTGTAGATTTTCACGTCTCTGGAATAGTTGGCAGTATTAAGGATGCTTTTCTGTAAAATCATATTGATATGACCTGTGAATTATTCGTAGATGACAGTTAGATTAGTCAGCTGGGAAACTCTGTGTTACCTCAGAGAGCTGAAGATATCGTGGATATGCTGATCTTGCTACGTGGTGTACAGGGCCGTTTACCCTCATGATTAATATTCACAATAAAAATATTAGCCGAACATCATGAAGTCTGTATGTGTGTCATAGTGTCGAACAACCTTTGTACAGTTAAAGCCAGCAGTTACTACATGACAGAAACACCAACGTTATCTCTTTTATGCGTTTATACACAGGTCACGCTGATTACTGAACAAAAACCCAAAGATCAGTTGTTAATCGAATTTATTTGCTCTCTCTCCTCCTTAAACATGTTTTTAATGTTAGTTATAATTCAGAATTGGCGAGTGAAACACGTAGGACACATAAGAACATCAGGAAATAAAACCCTGATAAATATAACCTCAGTAAAAGAAGTCCGTGTCAGTGGGGATTATTACAGGTGTACCGGGGCCTGCGCTTTGTTGGCAGTAATAACAGCTCGATTGCTTGCGAGGCGAGCGGGTCTATCCCCCGCTTTGCCGTGAGACTGGGCAGACATCTCCGAAATCATCGAAGCACTTTTGCAAAGAGGCTGTATCTTGAGAAACCGACCAGACACATGAAGATTAAACCGCTACATTCTCGGCTAAAAAAATATTAAAACTGTATTTGGTGACACACACAAACAGGGTTTTTCAAAGTTCAGTTCTGTTAGTTTCCACATGCTGGTTGTTGTGTGCTAAAAACAATGGCCACCAGGACAAAGCAATGGTTTTGAGTAGATCAGCGTTAACCCCGCCCCCTGAGTTTGATGGGTGAGGTTGACAGATAAAATTATTTCATGATGAGAGCCAGGCGCCAGGAGTGCCAAAATGAAATAAATAAATATATCATTAAATAATGAATTAAATGTGTCAATAATTAATTAAAATGTGAAATACATAAATAATTAATTAAATGTGTCAATAAATAATTAATTAAATGTGTCAATAATTAATTAAATGTGTCAATAATTAATTAAAATGTGAAATACATAAATAATTAATTAAATGTGTCAATAATTAATTAATTACATGTGTCATAACTATTTATTTAATTAATTATTTCCCATTTTAATTAATTATTGACACATTTAATTAATTATTTAATGGTGTATTTAATTAATTCATTATGGCAGTCCTGGCGTTCCATACTGCTGTGCCTCATCCTGTTGTTCTCTGCATTGTGTTTGCTCATGAAAAACCAACAAAGACATTTTCTTGTTTCTCTTTGTCACCCACTCTCCTCCTCCATCTCATGATGATCAGCAGAGCTGCACTTTCTGACGGCCCTCTTATTTGTCCCTAAAAGCTACAATGAAACTAAACACAGACGCTCAGAAATCAAATCTAGTCTGAGGTGAGAGGAGTCTGGACAGGAGTACACACACACGTTTGTACTAGTGTGTACTGTGTACATATGTACTATGTCTATGTTATACAATAGCAGTTTGGAGGCAGTGAGCTTTATTCATAATAAAGCAAAAAAATACATTATTTATAAGAAAATGGAAGCTGATGATAATTCTGTGTTTGTGTGTTCTGTTTAATTAACTTTGTCGCCCCAAAGGATTTCTACTCATCCCTCTGCTGCCCGCACACTCTCTCTCTCTCACACACACACACACACACACACACACACACACACACACAGACACACACACTGACTGCATTCCCTCTGTCCCACATCCAATCTATATCTGGCTCCATTTGCATGCGTGTTCACATGTATTGTGTTGAAGAAAAGAAGAAAAGGCTCGTGCTCCTTACAGAAAGAAGAAATCTTGATAACAAACAAGCAAACATCATGAACACAAGCTCGCACACACACACAGCATTTTTATCTGCACTGTGTTAATCATCCTCTCCGCACTTTAAATCGATTCATTTATCTTTCTCCCGAGGAGTTTAGGCTGAAACTCTTTTCCAAATCACCAGCAGCTCCACCAATCAACTGAAAAATGAAGTAATTTAAGGCCATTTCAGAGAAACCCCTGCTGTAATTGTGTTTGCAGTAAGTAGCAGAGATTCTCAGCTGAGATGTTCACTGAGCGTCAGACGAGGAGGTTTTTTACGCCGTGTGAAGTCAGTGTTTTGTTCAGAACAATCAGACGAAGATGGAGAGAGGAGGGCTGGACCAGGTTTGAGCCTTCCAATCAAAAACCCAACAAAAAGAAATGGTTTTACTTAAAATGAAATATCCAGATGAAGAAAAGCTTCTTGACTTGTGCTTGGTGAAGGTTCAGTCACAATACAGTAAAAACAGGACAGTGACCTTCCTGCGACGGGGAAAAATCTGCAGTTTCCTGGTGATCGCACTGATTTTACTTGCATTTAGAAAAGAGATGGCACATAGTCGTGGTGATCAGCTGGACCACTTTCAATCTAAAGGTATTCGCACAGGTCGCCTAGTGGGAGGCAACGTTTCTCCAACCAATCACAGTGTGACTGACTAACTAACTAACCTCTGTCAAATTTATGAACAGACAAATTTCCAACATTGCCAACAATCAGTCTGAGTGTCACTGCACCAAAGAGCGCAGCTCGTCTACAACGTGGGGCCGGATTCAGCTGGTTGTGTTCATATATCGAAGCAAAGTTGTAGCCTTGCAAAGTTGCACTTAACAGTAGATGTTGGATGGACGTGCAGATCATGTCTATCATGATCCATGACCAATTCTGGACATCTACACGACGTCCAAACTGCTTCCACAATTTAGAAGTCCAACCATGAGCCAGCCTGGACATCAGTATAACATTCAACATTTGATCTTTGGGCTGGGTCATGTGGACATCTATGACACGAGCAGGAAATCTGCATGATTAATACATTTAATATTTTTTTATTTACAAATATCAACATTGTTGTCAACACGATACATATGAATTAGGGCTGGGTATCAATTTCCAATTCTATAACAATTCTATAATTAATTCTATAATTCTGATCGTTTATCAGTACATATCCATATTTTTATATCTATGTATAAAAACAGCTGACATTTGTGAGACTTCATCAGAGTAGATCAAAAATGGAAGAAAACCATGAATCAACATATGAACATTACCTGATCCTACTGAACTGAAGCAGAGCAAAGTTACAGAGGTTTTATTAGAGACACAGCTAAGCGTTTTGCAATTTTGCATCATTTTTAAGTTTAAATTTCTTCTGTATAGAACAGCAGAAATTAGGCGTTTTTGTCTTTTAATATTTACAGTTTCCTGTTTCTTATCTTATTTTTTGTAACTAGGTTAAAACTAGTATAGGTTAAAACAAATATTTTGAAATATCAAAAATGTTAAAATGTAATGCCCAGCGAGGAATGCCCAGACCTCTACATTGGAGAGACCAAACAGCCACTTCACAAGCGCATGCAGGACAAGACTCAGCTGTCCATCTGCATCTTAAGGATAAAGGACACTCTTTCGAGGATGCCAAAGTTCACATTTTGGACAGAGAGGACAGATGGTTTGAAAGAGGAGTGAAAGAAGCCATCTATGTCCACTGTGAGCGACCATCTTTGAACAGAGGCGGTGGTTTACGACACCAACTCTCTGCCATCTATAATCCAGTTTTCAGTTCCCTTCCCAGACGCCTTAACGCCCACTCACATCCTGGGCCATCTGACCTCAGGAATTCGCATGATAAGGTGGGGCCAGGTTCCACAATGAACTCACCCGAAACTCTGGCTGATTGGGACCCACACCCAGTTTCACACCTTGACTCAGGCGATTAGAGGATCATCAGGGGGTCCTTTTGTCCCTCTGTGGGGGGATACTCCCACTAGGTTTATATCTGGGACTCTCCACCATTTGACCTTAGAACTGAAGAAGCTTCTCGGATGAGAGGTAAAACGTCTTCAAGTAACTTAAAGAAGTCCAGACGCTTTTCTTTGCAAGCTCCTTTGACTACGATGACCTGGATGACTGAGAACCTTCACAGACGTAAAATAATAATGGTCAAAGTATTTAGAAAAAATGTGGAATTCCTTTTAAAAGGAGCACAATGTGTTTAACAACTGCATTATATAGGGTTCATTTTAAAAGTATCACTGTTTTATTGTGAAGAGCTGTGAAAGAGGAAGTGGTTGTCTTTGTGAGCCGGACTGAGACGTTTGTGTCAGTGTATGAACCGGACTATCTGCTCGACGTCTTTTGCCAATGCTCACATTTTGAAACTGTCTGCGAGAAACTGAGGACATTTCTGCTCCAAATCCACCAAACAGCTGCTCACTTTTGTTTTAGCTCAGGAGCCCATCCCATCTTGGAGGCGTCCACCCTCTGGAAACATGAGACGTACGCAGAGGTCCTACGGATGTGAATACTAGACGTTCAGTAGGCGTAGAAAAGAAACACATTGCCTGGTTTTACAAAACGACCCATTCAGTGGTCCAAAACTGTACGTCCAAACATGACTTATAAAAGAGAGCATCTTTACAGCATCAACTATGATCACACAGTCTGCACCTGTCTGTAATGACCTGGCCGAAATATGTCGATGGTGTGATTTAAAAAAAAAAAGAATCTCAATCTTCTGTGCTTTTATTCCACTCAGATTCTCAGTTTTGTAATGACTGTGGGGTATCTTCTGAAGGAGACCTTTTAGTCTGATCTGTTTCAGTGCTTCTGCTGTTGTTTCTGGATTTCACTGGCTGCTGCTTAATTTTGTGTTATTAACTATGAATAGATCTGTGCACAACATTTTGTCTTTAATTGAAAGTGATACCCAAATCTCCAGGGTCAAGCCCTCACCCTGACCCTATCCAAGCACAATATCTCACTTTTCCTTCTACTGCATTCTTCTCCTGAGAAACATTAAATAATGTCAGATGAACAACAGCTAATACAGAAACTGTATAAACAAATGTCCCTATCATCATAAGGCTATAACTTTCTCTTTATCAAAGGCTTCTAACATCCGTCAGACTCACTCGCCGACCGAGCCACACTTTGATCTATTTTTCACCGACCCTTCGAGTCCCTGCGATGATGCTGTGTACTGCTAATGCATGGCGCATGTCTTCTGAAAGGCGTGTAAAGCTGCCAGCATGATGTCTATTTATTTGCCTGTCTAATGAGAACATGTTAAAAGAATGCATGCGATGGGGTTTGGATCCATGCGGGGAGGATGGAGGTCTTTGTGTTTGCAGACTGGAGCTGAGCTGAAGTTCGTTCTTGGATCTGAACCAGAACTAGATGCTAGAGGCATCCAAACATTCACTCCTGAGTGCCTGAGACTCGGACATTTTTCACACTGTCGGTGTTTGTAGTAGTATAAAACACGTATGATGGCAGAGCTGCAGTCTTTCATGAGGCCTTTAACCCGTGTGAGCAATGTGATGTCAGCCTGTGGCTCTGACGTGCTGAATAATTCAATCAGCGCTGCGGGCTACATTACCACAGAACTGTGAATAAAGAATCAGCTGGCACGGCCACGGCTGTCTTTAATCAGATAATGGCATGGTCTTCTGGGAGATGTGGTTTCATTGTGCGGCGGTTTGTAGTGAGGATGTGACTCTCAGATGAGCGTCGGGGGGCTCTTATTAAACTAATCCAGCATCAGCGCTGTAGCTCAGTGGAAGCGCAGCGTTATCATCTGACGCTGCTGACGCTGGACTTCTTTACCCTCCAGAAGTCTTTATTTTCATCATGAGGGGCCTGAAAGATTTCACTTACAGCCCATCCTGCTCCCTCTCAGGAGAAGCTGTTGGAGGATCTTTGCAGGTAAATATTCAGCTTCTTAATTAGCTGCCGGGAGACTCCAGTTTGAAATCTGCTGCTGTGCTTACTGCAAATCATCCTGGGAGGCTTCCATGTTATGTTGCTTCTGTCTCTAAGCGACTCACAGTGCTCTTAAGCACAGATTTAACCTTATTATGTTAGAAAAACAGCATGCACACTGCTGTAAGAGCAGAAACAGGACATTTTCATACTTTCTGAACTCCTGCAAACAGAATGCATTTGTTATGGACACTGATGGCTGCACTAATAACACGTCCTCAGACAGGAACAATTAAATGGGTCTCAACTGGTGCTAGAATCTCCTGTGAACAGGGACCACTCTGTAACCAAAGCAGTATCATCTTTATACGTGGCTAAAACACCTGAAGATCTGTGGAGCTCCTTCAGAGAAGCAGGGTGGGAAATGCCGCAAACGTGCTGTTATTCATTGTGTATTCATCGACATAACCTGCAGTCATTTAACCCTTTGTCATCCTCAGAGTGCTCCTTCCCTGAAAAATGCTCATGTCACTGTGATATGCATGCGATATTTTTCGGTGGGAGTGGCTATGGCAAATGGGATAATGGGTGTTTCCTGTTTGAGAAAGCAGCAGAGAGTTAGGAGGTAGGCGGGACAGATTACTCAGAGTCACAGCAAGTTGGACTTTGGTTTCTATTATTTAATAAATCAAGTGTAATTTTCAGTCACTGAAACTGCCTGTTTCACTTTAATAGTGCACACTAAAGTGAAGCTGGAGGCTCCAAATCCAGAGTCCTGACCAAGCATCTGTATGTTCATCCCAAAGCTGTCCCATAAGCTTCCATAGAAGCAGTTGTTTTATTATTTATTCCTCTAACAAAGCGAGAGTGGAAGCAGAGAAATGTTTTCAGCACTGTGAAATCAGCAAGATGACGCAAAGACCAGCAGGTCACATGTCATCGGCCTTGGAGGAGAGACTGGGCGTGGGTAAAGCCTTTCACAACAGATCTGCAGGTTTAGAGCCTTCTGGAGAAATATTCAGGCACAGATGTTTGAAATACTATTCATGATGGTGGTCTGCATTCATCACGTGTCCTTCTGGGTCCACTTCAGATTTTTTATTTCTCCTAATTCGATAAAAATACCTTTAAAAATCTGGAACTGAAAAGAATCATTTAAGTAGAAACACAGAGACTGGTTTCCTGGTTCTGGCTGCATTGCTGATCGTTTGTAAGCTCACATTTCTAACCGAGCGAAAAGGTACACCTGCACACCTGTGGACACCTGAGGATGTGTCAGCAGGATGTGTTGTCTCTGTGGAGGACGAGCAGCTGCTGGACAAACACTCCAGATTGAACCAGTTTGTGTTCCAGTAAACCAGAGTGAAACGGGGAACCAGTCCCAGATCCTGATCCTCCTCTATGTGATGGTAGTCTGCTCTGACTCCTCATTCATACTGCGGCTGTAATGAACTCCGCAGTCTGACGCTGTCAGGACAGGAGCCGCTTTAATCCGGAGTGTTTATCTGTGTTCGTCTCTCGGTGCTTCGCACTGCTGCAGATTTCACTCAGCCCGAGTGCAGTGTTTGTTTTACACTAGGCTGGGACCTTGTGTGCATTTCAGAGAGAATAAAAGACGGAGGAGTGGGGGGGAGCAGGAGGACAGGAGCCACAGCTCCTAATAAAAATGCACACATTCTTTTTGATGCCAGTCACTGTTCTCAGCATGGTGTGCATGACTTCTCCGTAACTTCTCAGAGTTCACTTGACTCCTTAAAAAAAACGGGTCTGATCTGACTGCACGAGTGACGACGAACAAAACTGAAAAAACCCAGAACAGGCCCATCGACAGTCTGAAGCATGTCAGATAGCAGAAGGTGATGATAATTCAAGTAAAACCACCACGTCCTCATAACTGCTGACGAGTGTTTGCGGAAAGACGGAGTTGGAGTTGTCTGTGCAGTTTGGTCCTCTACTTCAAATCATCAAATCATGCCTCAGCCTTTTGTTTGTGTTTTATGTTTTAAGTATTTTTTGTATTAAAGTATTTTTTAGACACATGGAGCAGAGAGAGATGTTTGCAGCACAGCTGGTGGAATCCAGTCCTTGCCTATAAAGGGTGCTGTCAGTTCCGACACACTGCAGGTGTGTTCTCAGGGTGAGTCGGACAGACAATGGTGGGGTTCATGCATTAAAACTACTGTGTTAGTGTCACAGAATGACCTTGATGTGGGTTAAACCCTGTTCACTGTGTGGAGGAGATGCTGGACAGCCTCCTGGGAGAAAGTCCTGACGTAGACTGACATAGATTCGTTTACATAGCTGACTGTTTGATTACTTCAG
This sequence comes from Neolamprologus multifasciatus, assembly GCF_963576455.1. Classification (NCBI taxonomy): domain Eukaryota; kingdom Metazoa; phylum Chordata; class Actinopteri; order Cichliformes; family Cichlidae; genus Neolamprologus; species Neolamprologus multifasciatus. The sequence goes on along the minus strand of NC_140455.1, from coordinate 16,317,620 downwards.
TCCGTTAAACAGTTAAAATAATTAATTTGGTAAATTGAGAAATCTTCGAGAAAATTCTGCCTCTTTATGTTCTCTATTTAATTAAAAGTCCTGATTCCACCCATTGCAGACAGGCTCTGCTTCAAACAGTCTTTGGTGCTCTGAGGTGTGTCCAGCTGGCAGCATCTCACTGGCTGAAGGAGTTCCCAGTTTACCAACAATGCTGCAGTGAGAGCCACCTTCAGAAAGGCCGGGTGTGTTTCAGGAGGTTTAGGGTGTTTGTGAGCGGGCTGACGGCTAGGAGCGTGCGCTCGCGCTCCTCCTTTAACCTGTTGCAGCTTTAAATCACAGATGATCTGCACCTGTGGAAACTCCTGAGTGAAAACATCAGCACGTAAAAAAAACAGATTTCTTCCATTAACGCGCAGAGTCAGGACTAGTTTGATGACCAGCCACGCTCAGCCTGATTCATCCCAGATCTGTCACAACACTGTTTATCAAAGTGGAAGCCGGCAGGGCTAGCAAGGAAAACTGGACGGATACAATAAATCTTTATTTTCTAACACAGGGAAAAGCTTATCTTCCTACTTTGGCTGTGTGCTGAAACTCTGAGGAAAGTGAAGTGGATTTGCATAATTTCCGTGTTATTATTGTGAGTCTGTGTCAGGTTTGAACCGTGAAGCTGTTGCTGGGTTCTCGTTAGCTCTGTGAATCATAAACGGTGATCTGTGAGCAGATTTCATCGCGACGACGTGCAATCTCTGCACTCGTTATTCTTCTTTTCTGAACCCGGCTCTGACCCCTGCCACAAATTAGCCTGCAATCAGGAGGAGTAGAGGAGTACGGAGGCAGAGATGCGGGGACGATGAAGCTTTCAGCTGCACCAGATTAACGTCTCTGCGCTCCGCAGCTACTCTGCTATTTATCAGGACTTAAGTCAGCCAATGACAGCGTGCCGCCTCGTCACAGAGCTATTAGAGAGCGAGGAGATTAGCTGTGATGTGCTGAGAGGTCTCTGTTAATGTGACAGCTCACTATCAGAGCATCTAACATTCTGCATGTTTCTGCAGAGGCTCAAAGGAGACTCTGACCATCCATAACCTGACAGCCAATCAGAGCTGCCTGTTTCACACAACACCTTCAAAAATAATGAGACCAGCAGACAAACCTTAACAACAAGAGAACGTTTCAACCTTCAGGGAAACATGAAGGGCAGGAACCGAATCCAGAAATCTCCTGCGAAATCTGAACGTGACCTCACCCGTGCGCGACGCTGGTGAAACTTCTCACCTTTCGTTCTGACTGACATCAGTGCAGCCACTCAATTGTCATGAGAGCGGCGCCCGCTTCTACGCAGCTCATAGCACCGTCTCTCTGTAACTCAAACATCTGTCTCATATCTGAAACATTCATTTAAAAGCATCTTCATAACCATTCTGGGTGGAAAACGACAGCCTGCTGAGGTGGAGGTGCAGGTAACTCATTGACCCACCTGCTCAGGTGAGGAAGGGGCAATCAAAACTAGAATGAATCAGACTAATAAATCATTAATGAAACACATAAAGGTTGTGTATGACAGAATCCTTCCCTTCAGCCCCCAGTCGGTCACAGTTGCCCCTCCCTCATCTTGGATCTGTTAGAGGGTTCTTCCTGTTCAGAAGTTCTAACTTGCTGCTGTCACCAGCTGCTGCTCGCAAGCATGCTCTGATGGTTGGGTTTTCTCTCTGCAGTGCAGACTCCACAGGATGAAGCAGCTCAGTGTGACTGTCAGAGAATAATTGCTTACAAATTCCAAATTAAAAGTTAATCAAATCATATATTATATTACATGCTGTATCACAGATTAAGGAACCAGCATTACATTTAGTTTAATTCTGTAATTTTATCAGCATTACTATGGATTTATTGCCAGATGTTGCCGTTTTTCCTGATCAGCGAGCCTTTCCTCACTGATCGATTAAATGAAGCTGCGGGAGAGTTAGGGATGCCCACGGGACGTCTTCATGAGCGGACAGGTATTTATATCGCGCTGCCTGTATGAAAATGAATTTCATCAGACTGGATTTCAGATCAACATCACGGTTATAAATTAGATGCACGGCACAGTTTTTGTTACTTTTTCCAAAGCACAAGTCCCAGCTGTGACAGAACCACCAATATAACCTCCAGGAGTTCAAGCCCAGGAGTTCACATGATTAATCATAATGACACTATTTTACCTGTAGTAAATAATAATGTCCCAAAGTGTAGTCAACTAGCAGTTTACCACAAATTAATCGTGGTTATCATATTGATTGTGTATTAAAACTGCAGAAAGCACTCAGAGGAGACAAAACCTGACCTCAGAGGCGCAAACAGGCCATGCTGTTTAGTCATTGTGTGTTTTGTTTTGTTTTGTGTATGCAGGCGAGCAGAGAGGGACTTTTACAGGTGTGTGCAAAGAGGCCCATTGTTCCCAAGTCTGTTAAAGCTTTCAGCGTTCTCGCAGCAGCAGGCAGCTGCGTTTAGAGCAGAAGCTGTAAAAGCCTCAAACAGCCCTCAGACACCGGGATGTGCTGCAGAGATCAGCTGTTAGAGCCGGGAGGTCCGGTGCTGGTTTCAGAAGCCAGAGACGAAACGGGAGGCAGGAAGGAAGGGAAGCCGAGGAGCAATAAGAGGAGAGTTTCATTAAAGGGGCTGAACAAGCGGCAGTAAAAAACGACCCGATGGGACTCATCTATCTCTAGTAAAGTGAAGGAGTAATGAGAGCAGAGCCTCGGCTCAGTTAGCGTGATAAATAGTTCAGGTGTAGCGTCGTTAAATGAACCGACAGAGGCAGGCGGGTCACATGATTCCTGCAGGTTAAAGCTGAAAAACCCGGAGCGAGGAAGCAGATGAGCAGGGTCGGTCATCGTGGAGCAGACTGGTTTTCATGGAGACCAGAGAAAGTTTTAGAGACCAGCGCTCAGGCCAGAGACTCTGAAGCTGCTGCAGGGCCATACATTTATTTTATTTTTTATTTATTTATTCATTTTTTAAATTTGTGAAGCACTTTGATCAAAACTGTTGTTTTTAAATGTGCTATATAAATAAATTTTGATTGATTGATTGATACATCACACACATCAGGACGCCTGCTGCAGCATCGCAGGCCTCTCACAGAGACGTCTGACAGGAGTTTGATGCAATGCACACACCGTCCCGGTATTTACAGCCCAGGGACCGACCAAGTCCCAGAGAAGGAAACCCAAGAAATGAGCCGATCAGGAGGTCTAGGCTAAGTTAGATATCACAGCAAACATGGACTCCTAACATTTCTACACATTATATAAAGAATTGTTACATTATTCTCAGTTTTTAAACACTGGTTTCTCTGGGAAAAGAGATCTTGATGACTTTTGGATCTTTCCGGGTGCTTCTGTGGACAAACAGCTGAACGGTCAGTCTGAGGTCAAAAGGGAACTGATTCAAATCCAAACCTTCAGCTATCGTTGGAGCTTCATTCTGCTTTTCCTTTAAAATGATCATCACCATCAGATGAGCGGGTCACAGTCAGGTTCAAGGTGTTTGCTTCTTTTAAGGTTAAACAAGACTATGCCATGGGGATCACAGTGTTTCAGCTGTTATATGAAAAACACTGTCCTATTTTTTTAAGCACATCTACAGAGGGCACCTCAAGCAAATTCAGTCTGAACCCAGGTAGTGCTCTGACTCTGGAAACATAAGATGTTGAATATCTGAGCTGGGACAGATGAAAGGAGCTGCACAGTCCTGGCTCACATCCAGCCTCCCGTCTGCAGACGCACTTTAGCTTCAGTGGAAACAGACGACAGGCTCGTCCTGTATTAAAGCAGAGCACCAGGAAACTGAATGGGTCTGCTTCATGAAGTGGCAGAAGAAGATGGACACTGTAAATTCTGTTAAAATGTTCTGTGTAGATTTCATGATGTAGATGACTGATTTATAATAAGTTACATAATTTCATGACTAAATATATATATATAGTTTGTGTTGAAATGTCTTTATTTGAAATGTACATGTGTAAAGTGTAAGAGCTAGTGTCTCGTGAGAATACCCTTAACGAGAGTACACAAGACTTTTAATGGACTGCGAGGGAGCAGATGTCTCTCATGAAGCAATTTTAAGCTAAAGGTTTACTAAAAGTAAAAGCAACACAAGGACTTAAGGACCTCTTTTCAGGACAAGCAGTCAATGAGGTATTTGTCATTTGAGAAATGTTTTTATTTGTGTTTGGACTTAATATGTGTACTGTAAAGTTGCTAATTGGTTTGTACTGTTCACTCGTGACCAGTTCTGACGGCTTATTGGCGTAGTGGCGTATCGACGTACTGGTGATGGTGAAGCTGAGGAGAGAAAGCCCAAGTAATAAACGCCCGTTTCAAAGAACCGACCTGTGTCTGTGTCGTTGTGAAGAGAGCTACAGACACTAAGTATCGACTGACAGAAGATCTGGTGTCAGTTAGTCTGGTTTATTATACCTGCTGAGTTCGCTCTGTGGTTCAGGTCATTTCTGTAAGAGATCGGAGACTCAGAGAGGAAACCAAAGAAGAAGTCAGAACAGTGCATCAGGACCCACAGACCTGCGTCTGCAGCTGTAAGCGTGTGAGAGTCCAGCACCTCACTCGACCCACCTGGACTAAACCTAACCGACAGCAGCAGACTTTATTCACCTGTTAATAAAATAGAAACGCATCAGCACCGTTTTATTTTTAAGGCTGAAATATAAAAACCACACAGAAGTGCAGGTTATTCGTTTGAATGCCTGGACCTGACCCAGCCTTCACTTCTGCTGCATTAAACACATTTGAACCGCAGCTTCAATATCCTCCCTGTCAGCGACTTGATGTTTCATGGCCGTTATCTCAATCTGTGGAAGTCAGACTGCCAGTACTTTTCAGATCACTCTCCGTACAACGACGAGCAAAGGGAGACTTATTGAATTTCAAAATCCTCCCAAATGTCTCACATGCACAGCCCCATTGGTTCTTTGAACCTCGGCTTGCCGACATTGCCGACTACAACTGCAGATTATTTTTCAGACAACAGCCTAGAGCGTCAGGGGGCCAAGGATGCAGAGGCCCCCAGGGCAGCACACTATCAGCACCTGTATAAGCTCGGCTATTCACAACAGCAGCATCAACACGTTCACACACCCCTGCACAGCTCTGTACTCACTCACTGAATCTCATCAGATCCACAATAAAAGTGAGCATTTGGAAACGCACCTCACACGCATAGTGTTATACTCTCGGCCACCTGGGGATTCAGTTTTGAGCCTTCTGCTTCCCCTGATGGGCCGACTGTTCCACTGGGAAATACAGTCATCCAACCGCTACCTCACATGTGGAAGCAATGACATAAGCAGTGAAAATGGCCCATTTTTCCCCGAAATGTCAGTGAGAAAACCCAGGAACAAGAAAATTACATAATTCAACCAGAGTGTGTGAGTTAGCTTCAGTTTTACTAACATGAAAAGATGAAATAACTTCAGGTGAAGGTGACCACAGACTCACCTGAAGTAGGTGATGTTTGCAGATCAATATTTACATTGTTTACACCTTTAAAACGTTTAAATGTTCACTCACGTCCACCTCGAGTCTGCAGGGACGAACAAACCAGCATGACTGAAGTTTTATTCATGTCCTTATGTAAGAAATCTCAAACTGTCAGATGATTTTCTGATCTAACGAAAGTCTCACTGACAGGTATAACTACAGGTGAGCACGCAGACAGGTAAAACCAGCAGCGGAACACAGAGCAGCAAGTGATTCTCATGCTAACAACATTTTTGTGATATTACTTTTAAATCTTCGTCTTCCTCATTGTTTGCAGGGGCTTGCTGTAGCAGCTCGCCTCACAGAGACAAGTTTTGTGCACGTGTGGCACCCCCACATCAGCTCATCAGCTGACATTAAATACATTAACATGAGTTAAGGATCGGTGATGATGAGGAAGCAGCTCGGAGTTGGTGTGAAAGAGTGCTACAGTGGGACTCAATCACTACACACACAAAGTCAGAGTCATAAAAACACAAGGAGAAACTAAAACAAAGTCTTTATGTCTTTGTGTTGTGATAACATCTAAGTGTCTGACAGAAGCGATCGGGAAACTTGGAGCTCTTTTTGTTCCGTAACAGAACAAAGACGAAGTGAGAGCGGCTGAGAGTGCAGCATCAGCTGCTCTGCACTCATTAAACTGTCAGAACAGCGACATATACAAACTGCTGGAGGAGAAAATCACAGTGAGATGTCTGTCGCTTTCTGCTCTTAGCAAATAAACCTTTTCCCCCTGTTCCCTCAGAGCACGCTCCATACTGCACTGCAAACGACACAGCACACATAAAAACTGCTTTAATTCGCTTTAGTTACACTTAGCCTGATACGTGCAGATGGAAACATGCTTCAGTCGCAGTCTTTGAAGACCTGCCCCTCCCCCCGGGATGATGCACTGTTCCCAGGAAATAAACAGAAGCACACTGTATTGTTTGAGCCACAGGAAACGTGATCATTTCCACTAAACTGTGGACAGTCTGGAGGCTTAAGAGTTGCTGACACACAGGTGTTTCCAACAAATACCCAGAGCCCAGGGAATGGTTTTCTTTCAGTGTTTCCACAAGATACACTGAACTGTGCTACTGTGTCAGGATGTGGATTTAGTGTGAAATTAAATGTTTCATATACAAAAGTGCACATGTTGTTTTAGGTCTTTCCAGTAAATACACAGAGCCAATGTATCATCAGGGTATAAGTTAACAAGGTGAGTTCTTGGTGAGTAAGTTGTTTCCAATAAATATACTGGATCTTGTGTAGATTTGACAGCCTGAAACCAGGAGACGAATCTGCTGCAGAGATGAAATGAGTGGAACTGACTGGAGTACTGCTGGCAACCAAACTGCAACAATCTGAGACAGAGAGGCTTATAAGCTGTCACGTTCCAGGGAAAGTTCATGAGCACTGAGGTCAGCAGACAAAAAGAAATCTGAGAGATCTTTAATTTTAGCCCTTGGTAAAAACAGAAAGTATTGCTCTGAAAAAATAGAAAACCACATTTACCAGAGAACAGGTAAAGAAACACCCACAGCAGGGACACGGGTACACTCCATCCAGAAGAGAGTGAGGGTGGGTACATCAGCAGAAGGTGGAATAAAACAAACAAACCTTTAGTGAGAGAGAACAGCAAACCCCATAACCTACAGGAAGTTATGCTAATGAGTGAAAATGATCCATCGCTCTGTGAATCCTGGATCTTACTGCTTTGTTACGGCCCGGGCCTAAATGAACCGGGGGTAACCACCAGGGGCTCGTCCGGGATTCGGACCACTGTTACTATGGAGGATGTGGGGTCAGCTGAATTTCCACATAAGTGGTGCAAATTTCCAACACATCCGTGCTATTAGACTGTGGTTTCAGACGGGAGTCCAGAGTGTGAAACAGGATTCATGTCTGAGAGAGGGCTGAGGCCAGGAGCAGCACTCTGAGAGCAGAAGAGGTATGAGCTCAGGTGAACAAGCATGGTTCTGCTCATCCCTGGGTGGTTGAGAGCCAGACCTGATTCAGGGTCTGAAAACCATGAATGTGACAGTCTGACATGAGCCATAAGCTGCGAGCTGTGGAGGAGGCTCAGCAGGAAGGCGAACAGATTTGAATGTTTCATCTTCACTGTGGGGTTTTTATGGAGAGCAGATGGAAACAAAGAGACTCCTGAAGGGAGCTCCATTAACATGTGTCTGTAGAGTTTGGCTCAAATTCTGCTTTCACTTCATTAAAGCGCCTTCCAATGACTCATGGTACGAATTGGTGCTGTATAAATAAAGCTGAACTGAACAGGATTTTTCAGGATTACTTCTGCAAATACCAACAGAAAATACCAAAATCTGAGAGGTTGCTGATTTACAAGGAAAAACTCTCAACATGTCTCTTTTTACATTTGCAGTTTCATTACTGTCTTTATATGGTTGATATTGTGCTGCTTCATGTGTGCTCTCTCTTTCAATCTCTTTCAAATAAACTGAACATGTACGGTCTCCACACGGTCCAACATCTCCATCATTCACAGCTTCCTCTCAAACCAGCAGTCGTCTCTCTGCGATTAGAGCAGATCTCCACAGCACCGACCCCTGACCCAGCCTTCAGCTGATCCTACAGGATCTGACATGTTATATTGACTAATTATGTAATACGTCCATCTTATATTGATCAGTTTTTACCTGCATATGAATTTTTGGAGGGAAATAAATAAGAGCTGGATTCCCAGGTCATGCTGAAATTACCATTCTGCAGGGTTCAACTAGTTATGCTCAGATTTGATTAATTCGAAAAGGAAAAGAGAAGAAAAATGGAGCATGAAAACTAATGAAGTGACAACAAAGCAGCATGTAAAATCAAAAAGTCATTAACAGGGTTACAGAAGGAGAGAGAGGACGCTGGGAACAACAGAAACAAAGCTCTCTGTCAAAATCTCCACGTCAAACTGACAGCAATCCATTTATTAAAACATCATTCAAGATAAACCTCTAATAATTCATAAAAACATGGAGCTGTGTGCAATCTGGACACACTTAGCTGTGGGGTGGCTGTGGCACAAGAGGTCAAGCAGGCCATCTACTGATCAGAAGGTTGGTAGTTTGATCCTTGGCTGCTTTAGTCTGTGTACCTCAGTATCCTTGAGCAAGACCCTGAGTTTGTCCAAATGTGTCCACAGGGCTGTGAATGGTACATAGGAATGTTTGTGTGAATGAGATGTGTTGTATAAAGCACTCTTATGTATAAAAACCCTTGACTGTAGAAGCAGCATGGTCCAATGCTGTCAGCAGCAGTCAGAGAGTGGCATCTGTAAGCTCCAACCCACAAAAGTCCAAATAAATCCTCTGCCACGGGTACACAGGCAGTGCCTCAGAGGTACTGCAGTTAAATTCCTACAGATACACTAAAATACTTTGTTTTGTGAAAGTGCATGTCAGGCGGTTGTTTGTCTCCGTGCCTGAACAGATAAAAACAGATAAAAGCACAGAGCTGTGTGTCTGATAAACTGTCCTCAGATCCAGCTCCGACAGCAGAAACCTGCTATAAAGCTTTTTCTGCTGTGCCGACAGATTGCCATGTCTCGAGGCTCCTCCAGCTGCAGAAATGAGAGATCCAGGCAGGAAACAGATCTGCAGCTTTCTAATCACACTCTCCGTCTTCTTCTTCATGTTCTACATACTTTATTGCATTTGCTTCCTAATTTGGGCCGAGGAAGTGGAGGCTGATTGCATTGCAGGGTAATCACGGTGAGCCTGAGGGATGCTGCTGTCGCCGTGGAAACCCCCTCATCTTCCCCCTCCTGCGAGGAGGTTTTCTACCCGTTTGACTTCATTTAGTTCGGTTTGCTCATCAGTGTGTGACTCCCTGCAGTCAGAGTGCAATAAAATCTGCAGAAGCATCACAGAAGCACCACATTTGTACGAGTGAGAGCGGCCTCGCTGTCACAGGCTGCCGTCTAACCCTTTAGCAAAATCTTTTTTATCTCATTTCAGCCTCTCAAATGAGCTTTAGTGGGTTTCACAGTCTGTGTGCCTTCAAACACCTTTTATCTTTTGATGTTTGGTTAGGTTTGAGAATCAAATCTGCTCCATTAAAAAAGGCAAAATGCTGGAAAACCTCAAGGCTCAACTCCAGCGTTAACCCTCTCACACAGGCAGCAGCAGCATCTTGCATGAGAAGATCCTTCTGGTCAGCATGCTGCTGTGCTGTTAGCAGGTGTTAACTGTTAGCTTTATATTACTGAAAAATCAGGGGTTGGGCTAAAACAGAGGTCTCCGCACAGGAAGAGCCAGCATCCGAGGAGTGAACAGAGGGAAGTCACAATGCAGCAATGACAGCATCACAGCGTGAGGGGTACCGAGTTAAAGTGACTGAAGCCACTATAAGAGCAGGAAAAGGACGCTACTGGTTGATAAGTGGGCAGTAAATACATCAAAAGCTTCCCTGGAACGACCAATCATCAGCTACGAAGTGATATACAACGAGCGAATGGCGAACTTCAGCCTAAGTGAGACTTTTACACGTCCAGTATTATCAGAATTAAACTGTCTCCAAGTGGACATGTACCTGAAGCGCTTCCAGTTGGGTTTTTGGCTGTTCTTGTCAAGTGATTGCCGGTAAATTTCCCACTGATGTAGATTTACTCACTAAGCGGCCACGAGGAGCCTTGGGGGTACCAAGTGATGCGATAAACTGCGAGCATGGACTGAAGATGTCAGTCTGATTGTGAGGTGAAGAGTTCCTCTGTTCCCGCTCAGAAATGAAGGCTGTATTTAACAGCTGAAGGAGGCGCACTGCAGACGCTGCTGTAAGTGTTAAAGCCATGGATGTGTGAGCGTTATCGGTGCGCCACCGGCCAAGTGTTCTTTAAACTAATCCGAGGACATTTTTCCTGTTTGTTTGGTTTTTATCTCAATCTGCTGCAGCTCACTGACCCACTTCATTTATCTCTCCTCTTCATCTCACTGTGCTCTCTGTGGAGGCAGATTCAGCTTCTACACCCATACACACACACACACATAAATACACACACACACACAAGCACACAGACACACACACACACAGACACACTCCACTCTGAATCTGAAAACACAAACAGCAGAGAGTGAGGAAGGCCGGGAGCTTGTCATCTTTACATTATTTATCCTGAGCAGGACTTAAACTTAAACATAACCTCGACATAACCTAACTGAACTTTCCTCCAAACTCAGTCTTCACCGTGTAGGTATATACTAATCCTTTGAAGCCTGATCCATGAAATAATTCTAATTTTAAAAACTGGAGTGTTTATAAATTTATACATTTGAATGCTCGAGTACTATTTTGTTACATTTTTTAATGTAATTCTTCAGGGGATAAAATCGCACTGATGATGTTGAGATCTCAAAACCTCATGCATCAAATATGATACTCTTGGGTTACAGTTAGGGCTGGGCGATATGGCCTAAAATCCATATCGCAATATAATTTGAAGCACGTGCGGTAACGATATATATCGCGATATATTCTTTTCTTCTGAATTTATTAAATTTAACGGAGTTAGAAGTTAACAGGAATTTAGCTTGCTAGTTTCCACCTGCAATCGTGGAAACTAGTGGAAACTATGCAATCGTATAGCAGGATGCTATACACGGGCCAAACTTCAGTCAGGAGAACAACTGAGATTATTCATCAACAATACAAGGTTAGTTATTAATATACTGCAACAACATGGGAATAGAACAGCTGCGAGAGAATTCAACATTAATGAATCAATGTTACGGAAGTAAAACAGCACAGTTTTTGGCTTTCCCCATATTTCAAAAGTGCTTAATCTCTTTGCTATGACTGTCGCCCGGCATAATTTGCAGATGATAATGGTTTTAGCCACTGCAATGCTTGCGACCAAAACAGGCGCAGCTTGATGACATCATCAACATGCGCAATCGCGACAAAGCGGTATAGTCAAAATCTCTATCGTTGGCCAAATTTATATCGTTTCTATCGTATATCGTTTATATCGCCCAACCCTAGTTACAGTGTTAATTTAGAACAATCCTACTTAATTTAAGCCTTGGTTAATTTAGGTTAAGTACATCTTAAGACAAACACATAAACACTTAACTTAAGTCAGACTAACTTCATTTGTGTCCTGTAAAGTTACTAAACTGTAATACGGCTTTAACCTGAGCTGTGCTTAAGTCAAATTTAGGTTATCTTAAAACTTACTATTTAAATCAATCAAGAAACTATGTCCTACTTGATATAAAGTTAAACTTATTCCTAAACATAGATCAGCTTAACATAAACTTATCCTAGCTTAATATAATATTAACCTAACACAACCCAGCCCTGATTCTTCCCAGAGATACCTACCTTAATACCTATCATAATCTAAATTAAGTGAACCTAAATGTAGTCAGACTTAATGTAAACATAGTCTACCTTAGCCTTACTTATCCTATCCCACACAGTTTCAGTCTTCAGTTAATGACTGAAATGTCTATAAAGAGAAAAGCCGATGAAGTTAATCTAACACTACTACTGATGGGATGAGGGTCCAGTCCACCTGTACAGGCACAGGATTCATATTAACCAAAACTCAGAAGCTCTTGTTGCTCCTGCACTCGCACTGAAACACTCCTCTTTGTGTCTCCTCCGAAAGCAGCAAAGAAGGAAAACAAAGGGGAGCCACCGAGCACGCTCCCTACGCTCCGGAGCTGCGGCGGTGAGCAAACATTTGAGCTGTGACAGCAGATGAAACAGGTTGTTGGTGTGTGTGGAGCTGAACACTGTTTGTTTAGCTGCTGTCAGACGGCAGAGACACACACCCGTAGGCTGACACTCATTTAGCGCGCCAGTCTACGCTCCGAGGAGCTCGAACACATAAAAAACATCCGACGCTCAGTCTCTCATCACTCCAGTCATATTTCCCTCAGTCTGAGTGGGGTTAAAAACACTTTCCAACAAACACTTCACAGAAAACTCTGTACATCCACGGGCCTGGGGCTATTTAGGGTTTCCGTCCCTGATTCTGGTTCTGCTCGAGTTCCAGGTTCCTGTTTGAGTTTTGATCCATGTTACTTATGAACATTTGTATTATTTATAATTGATTTCATGTGTTTCCGGTAATATCAGCTCCTTCTGTTCAGGCTGTTCTTTCAGTTTCGTTTTTTTGTAGCTCAAAATAAATGAAACGTTACTTTAGATAGACAAATGATTCTCCTGGTTAAAATTTGAGTAATCCTGAGTTTATCTTGTAATCTGTGGTAATCCTGAGTTCTGGATCAGCTCAGGTGTCACGGTTTAAGTTTGGATAGGTGTTTGGTTTGTGTTGCGTTTGTTGTTTCTTCATGTTTTTCAGTTTAATCATCATCTTCTGGTTCTTTGTTTCCCTTCATAGGTTCATTTTACTTACACCTTATTTGCCTCCTGATTGTGTGTGTGTGTGTGTGTGTGTGTGTGTGTGTGTGTGTGTGTGTGTGTGTGTGTGTGTGTGTGTGTGTGTGTGTGTGTCCTGTTCTCCATTAATGGGTTGTGTTATTCCTGCCCTTGGACTCCATCAGTACATTAAAGGCTCTCCTTTCATCAGTGTGCCCTGCACTCTGCTGCCTGTCACAGCAGACCTGTTATACAGAATATATGAAGTACACCTGAATTACTATTATTACTACTATATTATATCACTAATATTTTTCATATCTAATTTGTAATGTAATGTAAAGATTTGTACTCCGTAGCATCAGGACGCCTCTGATCATCCAAAATTCACACACAGAGTAAGAGCTGGGCCAAAACCAACACTGCTCTGGTCTCTGTAATATTTCCCCTTCATAACAACTCATCAGAAACGAGAGTGAAGAACAACAGACACACACACACAGCAGTTTATTATATAGCCTGAGTCCTCTGTAGGGCCTCTGTGTTTTCGTGTTTTAGTTCTACATATAAAATGCTGTAAACACTGAAGTAACTTTGCTCCCAGACAGAAACTCTTACTGACAGAAAAATGTGACTTCACATAGAGAGTGACCTTTTTCATTATAAAAGCTCTCGAGAAGACAAGAACCTCTTAAAGATCCTCTTGTGGGCCCTTCACAGACGCCCCTCTTTCACTTGCTCAGCACTAATTATCAGCTGAGTCTGTGTGACGTCCCCACACGCACTCTGGATACACACTGATAGCCTGGCTGTGGGTATCCATCCAGTCACAAAAAGCGCATTCGGTTAAAATCGATTTTGAGGTTTTGTGACGTTAGAACGTGAACATCTGTCTGCACTCACGCTCATGACATCAGAGTGTGAGCTTTTCTTTGCATGTCCATAAGAGAAACTGGAACACTGACCCAGAGTCGCTGTCGACCAATGATGAGTAATCTATTTCAGCTGGGAGGAAAACCTCTGAGCGCTCTGAGGCGTGGATTTGATCTGTGTCTACTATTTCTGCATTTCTGCGTCTTTTGTTGTATTTTTCATGCAGCTGTGAGGCGAGCCAAGCTCCTCTGGAAGAGCACTACAGTAAAAGTTTATCTCTCATTATCTCAGCAGACGTTTGTATCGACTGCTGCGTGACGTGGAGAACATGAAACACATGTTGCAGCATCACAGCAGACATAATTGATTTCAAAAATGAGCCGCCGGCTGGAATTCTTCTCCACTCTGAACACAACAAGAAGTTTTTGTGTGTTTTTGAAAGTTTCTGTAAAAGCACCTGCAAACTTTAATGCTCCACACAATGATTTATTCATGCACTCAAACTCTTTGTGCTCAGTCAGTTAAAGTTTGGATTCCCTCAGCGAAAAACTCCAGAAGTTTCTCACAGAACTGAAACCAGGAGGTCCGACTGAGGCAAGACAGAGAGGGGGTGGGGGGCTTAGCGCATGAGGGGTCGGTGTATATTCTTCTACACTGAGCTGATCTTCAGCAGCTGCCTGTTGAAAAATGTAAACCACGTTTAGCTGAACTCATTTAGGCTCCATCAGTGTTTCTGAGCAAAGCCAGGAGGCCCGTCAGGAGCGCCCGTTCCCAGCCACTGCACCACAAACCTCCCTGTGATTGCAGTCATTAGCAGGTGGCTGCCGTCACTGAGTGGTAGTGAAGTGTGATCAAGTACAACATGAACCGGAGACCGCTGCTTCCAAAGACAGAAGCTGTTTTACTCTGAAGGCGAACACTTGCAGTGTCAGCATCTTCATGCAACATACAGGCAACCAAAGCAATTACAGGGAGGTTTAAGTGCAGCTTTGGGCAAACAGTTACCCCTAATTGCCTGCAACCTTCAGCAACCGCTCTCCAACCACACATTTCCCTGTGGCGACCACGGGCCTCAGTCTGTTTAGATCAGTCGCACAGACTGAGATGTCGCAGAGCAACGGATATCATTTTCACCTTTCTAATTAAAGACATTGACCAGCACGCGCTAAACCTTTTTTACCTGACATGAACCAGCGTTAGCTTCAGTCACATTCTCCCAGCATGAAGTCAGATTAAAGGAGTGCTTATTGTGACAGTAAGTGCACACAGACACAGACCCACTCAGTCCACGCTCTCAGACAACACTCACAGACCCACAAACATCTGTGACTCAGTGTGGAGGTGAAATGCTGGAACAGCTCATTCTGCTTTTATAAAGCCGGTTTCTTTGTGTGGACCAGCAGCCCCACATGATAGAAGCTCAATGAGTAAACAGAAAAACCCCTGAATATTGCTGCGTCCCTGAGAAAGGATCAATAATTCAGTGGAAGCTGATCATGCTGACAGAAAGCGTGAAGGTGCTGTTGTGTTTTTCCAGCCTTTCAGTGAACACATCAATAAAACTGGAAGAAATATTTTTCTGTTAGACGCTCATATGAGCAATTCCCTCGTCTTTACCTGCAGGACAAAACCAATCAGCGCCTATCGAGCTCTGATCGAAGGAGGAAAGTGATAGTGGGTGATGCCCACCCGGGTCCCACCATGGATTCATTAATATCACAAACACACCGATCAGTCCGCAGAGGTAATCGATAGATTGGCCTCAGACTCAGAGCCTTGTCTTCATCACACTCAGGTTTTATTTATGACATATTTTTAAAGGAAGTCATCAGAGAGGCTTTAAATTACACAGCTGTGAACCTGGACCTCCGTTTGGTGGACGGTTTGCTCTTGTGTTGAACATCTGTTCTAGCTCCTTTAAAGAACCTGCGAATGTTTTTGTTCTTCTTGTGTTTTCTGTGGGATTAATCATGTCTTAGTTTCTGTTATGACTTTTTCAAAATATTTTACATACTCAGCATTAAAAACAAGGTTGTAAACAGATGTTAATTGACCTAATTTATAGCAATTTTACCCCTGACGATGATTAAAATTATATTTCTGTCTAAAATTCTAATCATTTCTACCCTTGTTAGAAAATATTTTATTATAATATGTAGTAATATTTGATCATAGCTGCTAACAGTTCCATTCTGATAATATTAGGACTGTGTTCTGTTTTATGGTAATGACTTTCATATGAGTCCATCTTCGTTCTCAGGGGGAAATAACGAATCAGATGTCAGCATTAGCTCATCAGCTTTAAAACTAAAGAGTGAATCAGGACATTTCCAGCCCCTCAAACTGCATTTAGACCAATTTATAGACATCATTAATGATCACTGTTACATAACATTCAATCGCTCATGGTTTAGATGAGATGGTTATTATAAAGCGTGGTCATTTTCTCTTGTTTTCTGAATGACACATGCAGTGATGTAGACCCGGAGCCCACAGAAAGCCTCTGTCTGTCTTCTGGGAAAAGGAGACTGTGTGCTGATTAAAGAACGATTACTGGCTGTGTATTCATGGCATCCTGAGTATTCTGGTTTTCTAAAATAAAAGATAAGGAAAAAAAAGAGTTTTGAACCACTTGATCATTAGTTTAAATCCTGGGAAATGGGTTATTCATTTGGATTTACTCTCAGATTTCTTGAGGAGGACTTTTTCCTGTGCTTGGCTTGACACAGTGGTGTTTCTGAGTAGCTTATTTGCTTAGCAGTTTAATTAACAACTTTTAAATTCATTCTTTTTTCACAGTATAATCTTCACGTGCTTCATCCGAAGCACACTTTCTGTGTACTCACTACCCAATTTATAGCCAAAGTATTCACTCACTGTCTCTGTACTGTTTCGCTAGCTTAGCTCGTAGCCGACCCGTTAGCACCATGGCTACTTCACCTGTCCCTTCTGCACTTTCTTGCTCATTGTGTCAGATGTTTAGTTACTCCTCGGCCTCCTTTAGCAGTAATGATATCTGTAACAAATGTAGCATATTTGCAGCTCTGGAGGCCAGGATTACTGAACTGGAGACTCGGCTTTGCACCCTGCTCTCACCCTTAGCTAGCCAGGCCCCTGTAGCTGGTGCAGCCGAAGATAGCGTAGGCCCCGCTAGCTGTTCCCCGGCAGATCCCAAGCAGCTGGGGAAAGACGGCTGGGTAACGGTGAGGAGGAAGCGTAGTCCTAAACAGAAGCCCCAGGTACACCACCAACCCGTTCATGTGTCTAACCGTTTTTCCCCACTCGGTGACACACCCGCTGGTGGTCAAACTCTGGTAATTGGTGATTCTGTTCTCAGACATGTGAAGCTAGAGACACCGGCAACCATAGTCAATTGTCTTCCAGGGGCCAGAGCAGGCGACATTGAAGGAAATTTAAAACTGCTGGCTAAGGGTAAATGTAAATTCAATAAAATCATAATTCACGTCGGCAGTAATGACACCCGGTTACGCCAATCGGAGGTCACTAAAATCAATATTGAATCGGTGTGCAACTTTGCCAAAACAATGTCGGACTCTGTAGTTTTCTCTGGTCCCCTCCCCAATCAGACCAGGAGTGACATGTTTAGCCGCATGTTCTCCTTAAATTGCTGGCTGTCTGAGTGGTGTCCCAGAAACGATGTGGGCTTCATAGATAATTGGCAAACCTTCTGGAGGAAACCTGGTCTTGTTAGGAGAGATGGCATCCATCCCACTTTGGATGGAGCAGCTCTCATTTCTAGAAATATCGACAAATTTATTAAACCCCTCAAAATATGACTATCCAGAGTTGGGACCAGGAAGCAGAGTTGCAGTCTTACACGCCTCTCTGCAGCTTCTCTCCTCCTGCTACCCCCCCCCCCCCCAAAAACCCATCTCCATAGAGACTGTGTCTGCTTCCAAAAAGACAAAAAACAAACTAAAAACCAGCAACAAACAACTTAAACATTTACAAAGAAAGAACAATACAGTATCCACATCTGAACCAAAGAGTAAAACAGTGAAATGTGGATTATTAAATATTAGGTCTCTCTCCTCCAAGTCTCTGTTAGTACATGACTTAATAATTGATCAATAAATTGATTTACTCTGCCTTACAGAAACCTGGTTGCAGCACGATGATTATGTTAGTTTAAATGAATCAACACCCCCGAGTCATTCTAACTACCAGAAATCTCGAAGCACAGGTCGAGGGGGCGGTGTGGCAGCAATTTTTCACACCAGTCTATTAATTAATGAAAGACCAAGACAGACTTTTAATTCATTTGAAAGCCTGATGCTTAGCATTGTCCACCCCAGCTGTGAAACTCAGAAACCAGTCTTACTTGTTATCATCTATCGTCCACCTGGGCCTTACACAGAGTTTCTGTTTGATTTCTCAGACTTTATATCTAATTTAGTTCTGAGCTCAGATAAAATAATTATTGTGGGTGATTTTAACATCCATGTTGATGCTAAAAATGACAGCCTCAACATGGCATTTAATCTGTTGTTAGACTCAATTGGTTTCTCTCAAAATGTAAAAGAACCCACCCACCACTTTAATCACACTCTAGATCTTATTTTAACATATGGCATAGAAACTGAACATTTAACAGTGTTTCCTGAAAACCCTCTCCTGTCTGATCATTTCTTGATAACATTTACATTTACAATAATTGATTACGCAGCAGTGGAGAGTGGACTTTATCAAAGTAGATGTCTTTCTGAAAGCGCTGTAACTAAGTTTAAGAATATAATCCAGCCACTGTTATCATCGTCAATGCCCTGTACCAACACAGAGCAGAGCAGCTATCTGAACGCTACCCCAACAGAGGTCGATTATCTTGTTAATAATTTCACCTCCTCACTACGTACGACTCTGGATACTGTAACTCCAGTGAAAACTAAGGTCTCTAATCAGAAGTACCTGACCCCGTGGTATAATTCTCAAACACGTACCCTAAAGCAGATGACTCGTAATCTGGAGAGGAAATGGCGTGTCACAAATTTAGAGGATCATCATTTAGCCTGGAGAAATAGTTTGTTGCTTTATAAGAAAGCCCTCCGCAAAGCCAGAACAGCTTACTACTCATCACTGATTGAAGAAAATAAGAACAACCCCAGGTTTCTCTTCAGCACTGTAGCCAGGCTGACAAAAAGTCAGAGCTCTTTTGAGCCAACCATCCCTTTAACGTTAACTAGTGATGACTTCATGAACTTCTTCACAAATAAAATTTTTATCATTAGAGAAAAAATTACCAATAATCATCCCACAGATGTAATATTATCTACAGCTACTCTTAGTTCCATTGATGTTAAGTTAGACTCTTTTTTTCCAATCGATCTTTCTGAGTTTACTTCAATAATTACTTCCTCCAAACCATCAACGTGTCTTTTAGACCCCATTCCTACAAAACTGCTCAAAGAAGTCCTGCCATTGATTAATTCTTCGATCTTATATATGATCAACCTATCTCTAATAATCGGCTATGTACCACAGGCCTTCAAGGTGGCTGCAGTTAAACCTTTACTCAAAAAGCCATCTCTTGACCCAGCAGTCTTAGCTAATTATAGGCCAATCTCCAACCTTCCTTTCATATCAAAAATCCTTGAAAGAGTAGTTGTCAAACAGCTAACAGATCATCTGCAGAGGAATGGTTTATTTGAAGAGTTTCAGTCAGGTTTCAGAGTTCATCACAGCACAGAAACAGCTTTAGTGAAGGTTACAAATGATCTTTTTATGGCCTCTGACAGTGGACTCATCTCTGTGCTTGTCCTTCTTGACCTTAGTGCAGCATTCGATACTGTTGACCATAATATCCTATTAGAGCGATTAGAACATGCTGTAGGTATTACAGGTATTGCACTGCAGTGGTTTGTATCATATCTATCTAATAGACTCCAATTTGTGCATGTAAATGGAGAGTCCTCTTCACACACTGAGGTTAATTATGGAGTTCCACAGGGTTCAGTGCTAGGACCAATTCTGTTTACATTATACATGCTTCCCCTAGGCAGCATCATTAGAAGACATAGCATACATTTTCACTGCTATGCAGATGACACCCAGCTCTATCTGTCCATGAAGCCAGATAACACACACCAATTAGTTAAACTGCAGGAATGTCTTAAAGACATAAAGACTTGGATGGCCACTAACTTTCTGCTTCTTAACTCAGATAAAACTGAGGTCATTGTACTCGGCGCTGAAAAGCTTAGAAATATGGTATCTAACCAGATTCTTACTCTGGATGGCATTACCTTGGCCTCCAGTAACACTGTGAGGAACCTTGGAGTCATTTTTGACCAGGATATGTCCTTCAACGCACATATTAAACAAATATGTAAGACTGCTTTCTTCCATTTGCGCAACATCTCTAAAATTAGAAATATCCTGTCTCAGAGTGACGCTGAAAAACTAGTTCATGCATTTATTACTTCCAGGCTGGACTACTGCAATTCATTATTATCAGGATGTCCAAAAAACTCACTGAAAAGCCTTCAGTTAATCCAAAATGCTCCAGCAAGAGTACTGACAGGGACTAGAAAGAGAGAGCATATTTCTCCTGTTTTGGCTTCCCTTCATTGGCTTCCTGTTAAATCCAGAATTGAATTCAAAATCCTGCTCCTCACATACAAGGTCTTAAATAATCAGGCCCCATCTTATCTTAATGACCTTGTGGTACCATATCACCCTATTAGAGCACTTCGCTCCCGCTCTGCAGGCCTACTTGTTGTTCCTAGAGTATTTAAAAGTAGAATGGGAGGGAGAGCCTTCAGTTTTCAGGCCCCTCTTCTGTGGAACCAGCTTCCAGTTTGGATTCGGGAGACAGACACTATCTCTACTTTTAAGATTAGGCTTAAAACGTTCCTTTTTGCTAAAGCATATAGTTAGGGCTGGACCAGGTGACCCTGAATCCTCCCTTAGTTATGCTGCAATAGATGTAGGCTGCCGGGGGATTCCCATGATGCATTGAGTTTTTCCTTTCCAGTCACCTTTCTCACTCACTATGTGTTAACAGACCTCTCTGTATTGAATCGTATCTGTTATTAATCTCTGTCTCTCTTCCACAGCATGTCTTTTATCCTGTCTTCCTTCTCTCACCCCAACCGGTCGCAGCAGATGGCCGCCCCTCCCTGAGCCTGGTTCTGCCGGAGGTTTCTTCCTGTTAAAAGGAAGTTTTTCCTTCCCACTGTCGCCAAAGTGCTTGCTCATAGGGGGTCATATGATTGTTGGGCTTTTCTCTGTATCTATGAAGCACCTTGAGGCGACATTTGTTGTGATTTGGCGCTATATAAATAAAATTGAATTGAATTGAATTGAATTTTTGCACCGTGTTCACAATCTATGCTGTTTTGTGGTGAAGGTCACGGTTTGAGTGTCTTCAGTTCTGATCTGTTTGCTACTTGTATGACTGAACTCTCTGTGTTTCTTTGACCTTCTGCAATAAGAAACTAACTCTGAAATATTAGATTTCATTACATATTTGTGTTCGAGTGGATATGAGCAGCGCTCACACAGTTCCTCTGTCTGAGTGTTTTTAAATGAACGTGATAAATGAAAAGTATTGAGGACTGAATCCAGCTGTGACCTTCGTCGTGTTTCATTATTCTGGACTTCATTCAGTGCATATTAAACCCTCACAGCAGTTTCATGTCACGGCTGCAGCTCTGCTTCCTTTAAACTGGATGTAATGATCTGATGAAGTCTCAGCATTCACAGCTCAGCGGACTCGTGTTTCTTTTGAGACTAAATGGAGAAAACATCTATTTAATTTCAGGCTAATGAGTAAGAACTAGCCTTGTCATGGTGTTATACAGACCTTCTTTAAATCGGGACCATCTGTGCACCGCGGCGGCGTCCTGCTGAGGGCGTGACATGGGGTCAGGCGGCCAGCAGGTTTACACAGTGAAAGCATTTTTTCAGTCTGAGTCAGTCAGATGAAGATGTGGAAGCAGAAACTAAAAGCTGATCAAGGAGTTGAGGAGCATTTTTTAATCCTCTTTTTTCCTGCCTCTGTCTGTGCTTCAGCTCAACTGTGAAACCTTTGATCCTTCCTCCTCCTCCATCTCCTCCTCCTCTCAATCCTTTAAGTCCTGCTCCACCCAGACTCTGCTGACTGCTGCCGGAAAGCCCGCTAAGGTTATCGAACATTAAATCCGCCTCGGGGACAATTTGTTCTCACATTGATGAGGGTCAAAGGTCAGAGTTGGAGGTGCCGCAGAGGCAGGTATGAGCTAATCTCCAACATACAGACTTATAGTTTTGATTTTGTCATCAGTCATCAGATACATTCAGTGATTTTCAGAATAAAAGCTGTCCCTGTCACGTGAACAAAAACACAGATAATCTACCCAGCCCTGCTTCAGCCCACGTCATCAGACTCATCACAGACCAAAGAGTTCTGGTCCCTGAGCACCAGAAACACTGAGACAACATTAAACGCTTTGACAGATTTCTAAAATAAGCTCAGAGTCCAACCTACTGCTAAGTTTAGATAATAAAACATTTCAGACGGGTTAAGGCAATAAAAATATCCCGACAATAATAACTCTCACTGTGTTTCCTGTCTCCTCCTTGAAACTTCATACTGGACCCCGATTGGCAAGAAACAAGTTGTCACAGTTAAGGTGAACTCAGAAAAAGCTTCCACTGAAAGAAAAAAGTGAAAACAACAAACGACATGAAACCGAATTCATCCATATCTACTCTGAAAAGCACAAAACTTCCAGGGAAAGCTGACAAATCTCAGCTTCACCACTTTATTCTGGGAATTTCATCAAACATGCTTCAACCTGTGGCCTTCAGCATGCACTCTAATGAAGGTTTACCTGTCAGTGCTACATGTTTGCCTGTCAACTCAACACTGGAGTCACATGATTCTGCTCTATAGGAGGACTGAGAAGGGATTAGTATGGATGGATGGGTGGATGGGTAAAGTGGGAAAGTGAATCCTGTTTCATGGGTGTTACATGTTCTGCTCAGGTATGACTAAATATGGTGGAGTGTGATGCATGCAGTATGGATGTAAGGTCAACAACACTGGGTGTGAAACTGATGACAACGCAAACCACATGCAGTTGAAGGTAGAGGTAAGTGAAGAACATGACCAAACTGAGCCTCAACATGAGGTCAGTGATGAAAAGACAAACAGCACACTTATTGGAAGTGCTAGACTTGAAGGTAACTGTACTGCAGGTTCATCCAGGAAACTTCTTCAGTTCTAGAAGCTGGTGAAGATTCCCAGGTATCGACCCATAAGCGAGGAAGTTCCTGCAATCATGTGGGTGATTAGGCTCACATGACCTGAAGAAGCCTCTCTGATGAACAGTGACACACCTTCATGAACTTACAAAGTTCAGTTGCCTTCAGCTCAAGCACTTTAGCCCACAATGTCCTGTATGAGTAACAGTTTAACAGTTTTCTTGAAGTCATCAACCCCGAACCTCACTTTGTGTTTTAGGACTGTGACCAGCAGCTTTGTTTGGATTGATTTTCCTCTGAAAATGCTACATGTTCAGCATGTAATGACATGATGTGACGTGATGACAATACAGCTTTCAGGATAGGGCTATCACTTCTGACTGCTGTCATTTGTTTTAACCATTGTTAATATTTCATGCACAGTCTTCTTGTTTTTATTAAGTCTGTGTCACACAGTAAAGTAGTTTCTGTCGTTTCACGTCCCGTTTCATTTCCTCCATCCTTTTGTTTTTTAAATCCTACGAGCTGAGAATAAAGGAGCTCCTCCTTCTCCTAGTTTGTGGGATGTAAAAATATTGGAGGCGATGAAGTCGGGGTGCTCATCAAAACTCCGCTGACATCAGAGACTCAGATAATAATTTGAGAGCAGGGTGAAAGCAGAAGCTTCGTTTCTTCTACTCTCTCTGTGTTCATGTGTGAATCTGCAGATAAATGAATGTTTTCATGCCGTCGACCTGATTTTTACTGCGGGAGCAGGGGAAATAAAGCAGGAACATAAAAACAGGAATCAGTTATTACAGGACCACAGGAAACAAACTCTGCGGCTCAGATTACTTTTATCTTGGCTCTTTGTGGAGCAACAAACTCTCTTTTTCTTTGTTTCCCTGTTTTCTTTCTCAACAAGAACATTTAAAAAGTGCAGTTTATGCCACTTGGCTTCATATCTTAACTAAATATGCATTTGCATATCAAAATCATAGTTAACATTATGTTTCATTTCTTGCTATCATTAATTATCAAAAATTGCATGCAACAATTTCAGTTTTGGTAAGTGGTGAGTTGATGAGCAGTCCAGAGTTAGTATAGAAGCTGTGATTTATGGGTAAATATTGTCAATCAGATAATTGACCCATTCAGTACAAACCTATCCAGTAAACCTGGATGTTTGCGAGTGGTGGGTCACTACATGTTCATGAAATCAGATTATCAGGGTGAAGGTTTAAGGTGAATTGTCCTCGGTGTTGGCAGCCCTCAGTGGCACATGACCTTGTGACAGCTTTGAAACTTGTCAGAGTATCTGTCTGTTGGGTCAGTGCTGCACAGCTGCACATCGCCCAGATGTTAAAATGATCTAAATATGGAACAAATTCCAATGAAAAGAGTTTGGTTCAACACACAAACCTGCACAATGTGAGCACAAAGGCAGCTGGAAACAAACACACACATCACTGTTTGTTCTAAAGATTAGACAGACTCAGATCTGCCATCTGTCAGGTGTCCATGCAGGTGTTAATGACTCTGTGCAGGAGGTCATGTGCGTAATATTCAGTGTTACTGTGTGTGAGAGAGAGTGCTGGCAGCACTGTCTTTGTGAAGACTCACTGCGTATTCAGACAGACGACACTTGTAAAGTGAAGATCTGTCGACACACACATGGGGGATGGAGTTCCTCAGGCCGCTGTTTTGGGTCCATGTTTTATTTTATTGAACACTAATGATGTGTTTTAGTGAGTCTCTGTGCAGCTCAGCCAAGATTCTTCAAACATTAAAGATGAAGAGGAAAGAGCGCTTCATATGCTGCCAAAATTTAGACGCTAACTGAGCAGCGCTCAGGGTTGTCCTGTTTCTCTTTCCTCTCACTGGCTGTTTCTCACTACGCGTACTTGTGTGTACTTGCGTTCTCGTGGACTTGTGATACATCATCAGTTGTACAGCAAGTACTGTTCCAATTCAAAGTACGCGTCAAGCCAAGTACGCTAACAATCCCCGGGGGTGTTCTACCAAGCATGCATCATCTGTGGTGACTTAGGTAGAAAAATAATCAGTTAAATTAAGGGGGATGGCCCTAAAAACTCTGAAGCAGAGATGTCATCAAGTACATTGCTGTTCCAACTGTAGAATGATCGAGCTGCTCTCTCGCGTTCTCGGGAAGTCCGGACTCCCGTGTGAACAAAATACAGACTAGCGAGAAGGCAAGTGCATACTTGTGTAGTTGAGTATTGAGAAACGGGCATGGTGTAACAATCTGTCTTACTTCCTGTTCTATTTTGAAGGTTAGATTCTCTTCTGGCTGCTGTTGAGATGTCATTAACTCTTTCCTCAGTCTTTAACCACGTTTCTTTGACCTGGATGGAAAATGTCTTTTTATGTCCCTTCCTATCCTCGCCACTTTTGCCCCGTCTCATTCCTGCATGTTTCTCTTGTTGACTTCCTGTCGTTGGTTTATCTGTTTGGTTTCTGTGGTTTTTGTTAACTTCAAGTTTGTATTAAATATGTTTTTTACTATTCATACTGCTGGGAGTTGGATACCCAAAAACCTGTTACCTGATGACTCAGGTGTTCACTGATATAGTGAAGATATCTGTACATATGTTTGCAACCATCCAGCAGAAGTCAAGTTGTAAGAGAGTATTTGAAGAGCAACAATCAAAGTAGAACTTTAGCCCTGAAAACGTCTCTGCACTGAGCTGCTGTACAATGGAACAACTTCCCTATCAAACTATAAAATGAGGAGCGTTTCTAAAGAAGCTTTGAACATACGGTTTCTCGGTAACTCGCAGCTTTGGTTGGTCTATGTGCTGGTTTGTGTCTGCTGGACAAGCTCAATGGAAAAAGGCCTTCAGGTGTTTTTATGATTTAATCTTTTATGACTTTAGCTTCTGCTGTGAGGTACCATCTATTTTTAATCGTCAAATAGACAAACACACTCACCCAAAATCTCTCCTAGCGAGAAGCTGTTTTCAAACACATTTCTGGACAGTAGGGACAGTTCGAGTCCTGAGAGGGTCAAAGGTTGAGGGGTCAAGGGTTTCACAGGTCCCAGTGACGGTCAGCAGGCCTCCTCACCAGTCTGACAGCTCCTGTATGTTTGATGAATGTGGATGCTGTCAGGTGAGCGCCCCGGCAGCTCACAGGTCACCTTGGTGGCGATCTCCGAGCAGCACCATCTGCTGACACATTTATAGTTCACGCTCGGCTGCTCTGTGCACACTCACTAACAGGTGCAACAACACCAAACATGTGACACCTGGTTTTACAAGGCCAGGGAGAGCGATTATGATCCAACACTCCGAGTCAGCTGTAAGGCTGCAGGACAAAGCCACCTGCCATCATCCACGGCAACAAAACACCTATCCAACAATTACACAGTGCATGACAAAACTCAACAATCACAGCAAACAGACTGGCAATACTCACACAGCAACCAGCAACGAGACAGCAACCAGTAAATATGAAGCTGGGAACATGCAACACACTGACAATGGAAATATTTGAAATATTTGAGAAATAACACCTCTTTTCCTGATAGCATCAACTCATCTGGCGTCTTGCTGACAGAAGTGTAGCGGTGAACAGAGTCATAGCAAGTCCGACTGCACACCAGCAGCGCCACTTAAACAGGAAGTAAACTGAACACCTTTAGGTCCTACCACATAAATCTATATAAACCCGTCACCACCACCACAGTCCTTCTCTGTGGTACCGACCAACATCCAACAACCTGGTGACAAAATCCACTTCAGGATCATCTGAATCTCCTGAAGAAATTCAAAGCCTAATAAATTACCTCTGGAAGATTCCATAGAACCTCATAAACCCCCCATTAACGTCTGTGAAAGATCACAAACCTCAATCTCCTTGTCAATCATAAGACCCATAAAAGATATTTAGAACATTTCTCCTTGACCATTTGGGATAATGTGGACTTCCCAAAGTCATACTTAAAGGAACAAAAAACTCTTCTAGACTGCTAGAATCTCCTGGAATCTCATAAATACACACTAGAACTTCTAAAGACCAGCAGAACGGCCCATTACATCGACAGGACCTTCTCAAAACCCCTACAACCTTGTTAATCTCATCAGGACCCCTAGAATCTCCAAAAGGATCCCCTTCTTTAAAACACCTATTCTCCATTCTCAGAAGAAGGAGAGCACATAGTTATTTGTGTTTTTTGCTTTTTGTGTATTTTTCTCATGTCATCCAGATGTTTTGAAAGACCAGGGTCACGAATTTTTTTTTCACTCGACTTACTTTTTTTTCCCACTTGAATCATGTTTCAGCTCATTTGAGAGTTTTATTTGTTATGTGTTTCTGTTGCTGTGTGTCACAGGAACATTTAAGCTGCTGTCTCTGCCAGCTGTCGCTCGAAAGACAGATTTTTTCTGACTCATGCAATCCAAGAACAACCACGGATCAAATAATGTGGCTCAGATTTAGTCACAAAGAATCTCTGTGAAATTAAACTTAAATAATTTTGTCAAAGGGAAACGTTATTGTGCGAGTGTGACATGTCTGAGGCCCTGACTGACTGTGAGGAGGTTCATAAGGAGAACTGAGATCACCTTCCTGACATTTAGAACAGTGGCTGTTATGCAGACTTTAACTCTAAACGAATTAGTGGCGAGCTCCAAGCTGTCATCTATTATTTGAGTATTAAATTAAGTAAAAACAGCAGGACAACTCGAAGAATTCACAGGAGGTGAAATGTGTGACTGCAGACTGAGTATCACTGTGGGATTTGAACCTGCGCTCCTTTCTTGTTGCTGTAGAAACAAACAGTAGCTGCTGCGGCACATGAAACAGATTAGTGGGTTACACGAGAGTGGTCGATACAAAGCCCAGAGAAACAATGGAAAACAGGCGGCGGCAGTTAGCACACCGTCCATCACCCACCCGCTCAGAACAAACAGCAGCTGCATGAGTAAACATGAAACTGTGCAGAGATGCTTCTGCTGAGCTGAACACCACCACTCCAATCAGCTCCTCTCAGCTGATCACATCGTTACCTAACCTCAAGCCAGTGATGGGTGCTGTCTCTGCCGCTTACTACTCAACTGAAGGAGGGAACATGAGGAGGTGCCATGCTTTTTTCATCATCACCGCACACCTTCTGCTTCCTCCTCTCCCCTTACCTTTGGACTAACTGCTCTCCTCCAGTTTAAAGCAGCTTGCTGTGTGTTTACATTTCCTCTTCAGTGACAAATAGATGTAAAGCTAACTGAATGAGTATAACACCACGGAGTCCCTCTCAGAATGGTAAATGGACTGATTACTTATATAGCGCTGTTCTAATGACATTCACATTCCAATAGGGTTAGTATCTTGCCCAAGGATACTTGGTATGCAGACTGGAGGAGCCAAGGACCGAACAACCAACCTTCCAATCAGTAGGTGACCCTGAAGTCTGAAGACGAACAGGCCTACTATCAAAATCACAAGAATCTCCTCCAGGACCACAAGAACTTCCTGTAAAAGAACACCAAGATCTTCATCAGTCAATACTACAAACCACCTGAAAGTGTCTAGAAACCACCTACATTCTCTTCAATAACCCTAAAACAGCCTCAAAGATCTAAAGGAAAAAAGTCTCTTACTCAAATATCCTCGGGCAACATACTGAACACCAATCAGTTCTCTGATGTGCTGGAGTGGGAGTGTGTGGGAATGGGGCATGTTGTATAAAGTGCTAATGAAACAGTCCATTTACAACATTCTCATTGACCCCCCAAAATCTCCAGTCTCATGAAGGATTTTATATGATATCATGAATGATAACGAGACTACCTACTAAATCCCAAGAACCTTGAAAACTGACCACACCAACCAGCAAGATTGTTAACATCAAACATTAAGCAAAAACTGTCTCAGTAAACATGGTACCCTCTGAACTACACCAGACTGAGGAGGATGGCGTGCACACACTCAGAGCCCACAGCATCACCAAACACACCAAGTCTGGTATTCAGAACTTCCTGCAAAAATCCAGGATTTAGAAACGCTGAAGAAACAGCAGACACTGTTTTACTGTGTGTGTGTGTGTGTGTGTGTGTGTGTGTGTGTGTGTGT
The DNA here is from genome assembly GCF_963576455.1 of Neolamprologus multifasciatus. Classification (NCBI taxonomy): domain Eukaryota; kingdom Metazoa; phylum Chordata; class Actinopteri; order Cichliformes; family Cichlidae; genus Neolamprologus; species Neolamprologus multifasciatus. Next base: position 16,288,614 of record NC_140455.1, on the reverse strand, counting down.
GTGTGTGTGTGTGTTACTTTATCCTGGTATTATTTAGAAACAAGGTGAGCCTCTCCTCTCAGATCCACACCTGCTGCTGTAATTACCCTCCGGGCCAAATGGATTATATAACACGCACGAACACACACACACACACACACACACACACACACACACACAGCTGTTGGAGTGATATAATGACCTGTTAACACTGATGGATGATGAGGTTGAAGGTCTGAATTAATCAGGAGGAAAAATCAACAGTGAACCACAGCAGGAGCAGAGCTTCCAGCCTCTGGAAGTTGGAGCTGGAGTTTGTTTCCCCCTGCCACTCCACGGATCTTATCATTCGCTGCATATGCAGAGATGCATAAATTTACAGCCTGAAATTTCCACACCTTCAGCTGTTTTCATGCAGCCTCCTCTTCATCCTCAGTTTCAGTCTCCACATCTGCAGAGGAAATAACCGAGTCCAGCTCTAACAGATGGCTCACAGTGAAAGTTCTTCAGCATGTTGAGCTACACATGAAAACATGGATCTGCCCAAACACCAACCAGACAAAAAGCTCCAGGTTTACTGTTGGTCCTCTGTCTCTGCCATCTTTGATTCCAACTCAGAATAAAATAAGTTTGTGGTTTTAACACCTGAATTATTTCAGTTCATGGTTAGCTAAGCAATCACTTCTGTTTGAACTGAGGGTGGTTTGGTGTGAGGCTCGGCAAGTCAGCTGAAATCCTTTAACTGTGACATGTTTAACAGAAGCCTGTGTATGACTTATAGAATATTTAAGCAGGGAAGAATGCTGGTGTAGTTCAGATGATTGTATCTGGTGTAGGTGGTTTAGCTGTGGTACTTTGTGATGTCAGATGTTAATTATTTGAGTTATTTGAAGTTCAAAGACAGAAACATCTGTCTGCATATTTTAGATTGAGAGCAAATGAATATAAGATGGAGAAGCATTACTGCACAGTGTAAACTTTATATAGAAATTGTATTTCCATTGGTAAATGGACTGATTCTTATATAGCGCTTTTCTACTGTCCCGGAGTACTCAAAGCGCTGTATACAACATGCCTCATTCACCCATTCACACAAGCACTTCTATACACAAGTGCAAACTAACCTGCATTCACACTCCGATGAATGCATCGGAGGGCAATTTGGGGTTAGTATCTTTTCCAAGGATACTTGACATGCAGACTGGGGAAGCCAAGGATTGAACCACCAACCTTCCGATCAGTAGCGGATCTGCTCTACCACCTGAGCCACAGCCACCCCAATTCATCGGGAAACGAATGAATCGTTACTACATGTCTTCATTTCTTTTCCTTAATTTTTTTTGGTGATGTGCGCTGAATGACCCGAGGCTGACCCTTGGTGTGTATGTTCTGTGATGAGACTGAATAAAGTAAAGATGGGTCGGACATCATGTTCCCAGAGCACAATGACAATCAAGATCAGAAATCTGCCGCTCAGCATCCAAACCTGTCTTCAAATGCTTCACTTTATTTTGGATACTCTTTTTTTCTCATGCCGGTATGTGCTCGTTATCACAGTAAAGATGTAGGGAAATGTATTGGTCGCTGTTTCCTCTGGAGCCCGAGCCTGATCACGTCCAAGCTCAGGCTTCAGTAATGAAGCAGTAACATCATGAAGTTGTGAGCGCGTGCAGTGGATTTTTAAACCTTTATAAGATTTTCATCAGATTTGATGGAGTTTTTATGTCCCATCGATCTCTACAGCAGCTTCTAAAGACCTGCTCACAGGCACTTTAGAGACAGCAGAAGAAATGCCACCATGATGATGAGATCTCTGAGATCAGAGCTGTGTGACCTCTGACCCCACAGGTACCTGAAAACAGGTTAAATCAAACCTCCATTCTACTAAAAACAGAGCCTACAGCGGTGTGTGTGTGTGCGCGCACACGTGTGTCTGAGTGTGTGTGATGTTTATCTGAAGAGGCGCCAGAGTCTGAATGAGGCTAAAAATACAAAAGCAGCTGCTGCTGAACCTTCTTCTTTTCTTCTTACTGACTGCAACACACACACACACATGCGCACACACACACACACACGCACACATACACATGTGCACACACGTACACGCTGATTGGCGGTAAGCACAGTCCTCTCACCGTGACCTCAGCGCCTGCATCATCTGTTGCTGCTCTCGGTGGAAATGAGCGAGTGTAATCTTGTTTTTATTGAGATTCCAGCCCGGCTGCAGAAGAAGGAAAAATTAAAAACCTAAAAATAGAAGTAGAGCCACAGCAGACGGCCGCGCTGTGACGGGCCAGATGTTTGGCAGCTGGGTTTTCTCTAAGTCAGTTTCCTTTCACTGAAACTCTTCCCAATGCTATGTGTTTCACTCTAACAGAGATACATTTTATTCTTTCCAAACAGAAGCCGTGTCCACTGAAGGCTGCCGTTTCCAGGGATACAGGTAGGGATGGGTATCGTTTAGGTTTTATCTGATACCGGTGCCAAACCGGTACTTTTGAAACGGTGCCGGTGCTTAAACGGTGCTCGAACCGGTGCTTAAAGAATGGAGAACACAAAATTGGTCCAAAAACCTCTCATGTTCAGCTGTTTTTTTGTAAAAAGATAACAATGTTAGCCTTTTCTGCAGCTATAGGGCATATATGGTATCACTCTTGGCTGGAAGCAGTGCTTAAACAATGGAAAAAACACAAACTTTGTCCAAAAACCTCTCATGTTTAGCTGTTTTCCACTTTTTCTTTGGTCATTTTAGCCTTTTTGGCCAGGGTGAAGGGAGCATCTGCCATCAAACAAGAAGACAGCCGCATGTAGCTATGATGGTGTTTGCTAGTTCACCTTACATGCATTAATGTAATAACGTGGTTAGCCTACTCAACGTAAATTACACACGTACAACATTAAGCTACTCACGCAGAGAAGAGCAGCTGCTGCTGCCATCATCATCCTCATCATTTCTGCTACACTGGCAGGGCTAGGGGCCAGGACTCTACTCTTCAGCTTTTTGGGGGATGTTGCTAACTCTGGGTCCGATAACAGGCACCACACCTGCAGTAGATGCGCTCGATGTGAGGTCTCGCAGCAAGCTATCAAATACGGCGCATTTTTCGGCTTTTAAAAAAAACGCTAAGCGTCGCCAGGTGTTTCATCGGATTTCAGGTGTTACCTCCTTTCCACAGTATCAGCTTAAAGCACTTGTTGCAGGCTGCTGAGTTTGCATCTTTTGCTGTGAAGTACAGCCAGACTTTTGACCGCTTCGCCTTGGGCATTTTTAATCTGTAGCTCTGCTCTAAAAGAACGTACGTACCTGGACCCGCCTACTATCCCCGGAAACGTAAAATGATTGGCTAGAATTCAAAGTGTATCACATCTCAGGAAAAAAAAGCACCGAAATAAAGCACCGAAATGTGCGCTGCTTTTCGGTCTGGTTACTACACAGCAAATTCAGAAGTGTTAAATGTTTTGGTGTTAGTAGTCTTACAGTTAATTTTACTCTAATTAGAGTCACATTCTTTTAATGTAACTCTGAGGTGTAAAATGATAGTAGTTAAAATCGAGTGTTAAAAATGAGTGTTTCTATTTCAAATCTGGAGGTGTTACAATGGAAACATTAACTCTTGACCTCTTAACTCTGAACTCCTACAGGGGCTATGACACCAATAGAGTAAATTCACAGACTCCGCCCCCAGCACGGCTCCAATCGAAGCTGAAGTGAAGCCGTTTCAGAACATTTTGCTCTACATATTTGAGTTGTTTGCCATGCTTGGTAAGTCATGTTTTCAAAGATTGTTTCAATTATTGTTATTAGCTTTTACTTCTGTGGCTCTTTGGAGTTGAGACAAAGCTGTGTGAAAGGCATTAGCCATGTTGCTCGGTGATAGCATAATATTCTGTTTTAGCTAGCTGAAAGGTATTGTTTGTGGGCAAATACCACAGCCTTGAAAAAAAGCTTGCATGTGAATTTTCAGTCAAATTTCTTGGTCAAATACACCTAAAACAATGTCTAGAATGTGAAATGTTGATATAATGGTGCTACTTGAAGCCTGAAAACGATCTCCCATAAAAAACGAGCAAACAGCAGTAGCAGATGTCCTGACTGGGTTCTACGTTAGCATTTAGATCCCTCCAGAGTTTTGTGCACACGGTTTTAGGTAAAAATGAAAAAGGTTGAGGTTTTACATTTAGTTCAGTATTACCTGTTGTCTGTGTCCTTGTCTTTTGGGAAAATACTTTACACAAGTAATGTCTCAAAGAGGATTCCTTTTATTTTATTATTTATTTATTTTTTTTACTGTGCTGTAATTGATTTGTGCCATTAATTAGTGTCAACTAATTTTTATTCAATCTCCACATAGGATATGCTTGTGAAGATGGAATATGGGGGAGAGCAGAAGTGCGTTGAAGTTCCACAAAGTGATGAATGAAGGACATGCATATTGTATTTTGTATTTATTGAAATAAGTGATGAGAATGCTGTTATCTGCATTTACCAGCTCACCTATGTCAGACCTTTTGATAAACAAAATTCTAATGAAAGTGAGAACATGTACACTGTTACATCTTTCAGAAAATGTTTTGAAATTGTGGTGCACAGTTCAGAATAAATGTTTTTCAAAAACCATTGCGTCTTTTTAGTAAATGTTTATTTCCAAAAGAAATGTCTAGAAGTTCAGAACAGTAAAATTCCTGCTTTTTAGAATTAATTAGAAGATAACTCTTACGTAGCTAAGCTAAAATACTCTTTGAGAGTTAATATATAAACTCTTAACACCAAGTGCCAAATTATCAACTCCAGAGAGATTTGGTGTTCAACACTAAATCAGAGTTAACGTACCAACTCTCCAAAAAGAGTCAAATTAACACTCTCTGGTGTGGACCCATATAGACACTTTAAAAGTGTTGAAATCAAATCTGACAGTGTCAATTTGGACATGCTGGATTTGCTGTGTACCGTTTATGTCAGAACCGGTGCCATCATGGCACCGGACACCGGTACCCATCCCTAGATACAGGGCCATTACATAACAAGACCGGGTCACCTGACCACAAACATGAAGTCATGCTGGATTTCGTCAATTAACCATGATCAGCACAACTGCCATGTTGGAGGCACCTGAGCAAGTTCTCTCACTCGTGTTCCTGTTTTCTTCTCAGGCATGAAGTCGTGCACTCCTGCTGTGAATCATTGCACATTGTTTGAATTGTTTTCTTTGGACACTGTGTATGTGGCAGAAGTAGAACTAACAGTGGCACTTCTATTTTGGGTTCTATTGTGACAGAAATGGTGGGAGGTAAACATGTCGACAAAGCCGCTGTCAGCTCCTCCTTTAATTTTCTGTTTGGCTCCAAACGAAGCGACCGTTCGGCTCTGGGTTTTCAAACGCTTTGGGCTCCTTAATAATTTACTGATGGGAATGTTTAGTGTCCTGCTGTTCTTCCTCACATTCATGTGTTTGTAATTCCATCAGCAGCACTGCCACGACTGAGCATTAATAAGTAATTGGCCTGAGGAGCAGACTGAGCATTATATCAGCACAGCCATTCTCTGCCCTGAATGTTTCCATCAACTTTTATCTGCAACAAAGAATTATTTCTGTTTTCCCAATGGATTTCTGACTAAATGTTTCCTAAAATAGTTTGCAGATCAACTTGTTAAAAGCTGCAGTTCCTATAGCATCCACCAGAGGCTCCAGGAGTGAGTCGGTCCCCACAGACTCCCATGTTTAAACTTTACAGCAGAAAAAAAAACATGTTTACAGCCTGACACACAAACTGTTCTGGGCTCTATGGATAATATTTCTAACTGTATTAAACTTCTGTTACAGCAGAACGATAACAGGAAGTAAAAGAGAAGATCTGAGGTTCATATCAGGAGTCAGAGACAAATATAGCAACTGTACAAGGAGAGAATGTTTTATAACTCACCTGTTTAAATTGTATTAAGGCTTTGAATTTGCATTATTAAGGGCATGGCCTCTTTAACTGACAGGTGGATGGTGACACAGGCGGCTGTAGCTGCTAGCTGTCTGCCCAGCTTGACCTCAGCTAACTGAAGTCCCTGAACTGGACCTCTGAACTGTTTTTGTGCTTTTGGAGCCTTTTGGAGCATAATAGCATCATGTGACCAATAATATGGCTGCTGTGAGGTTACTGTACCACCAACCGTCCAAATAATCTCAGCTCCAGTTTTGGTGAGTGAAATTTGAGGATTATGATTAGGGATGGGTACTGGTATGGTTCTGACATAAACAGTAGTAACCAGACCAAAAAGCAGCCCACATTTTGGTGCTTTATTTCGGTGCTTTTTTTCCCCTGAGATGTCACTTTGGATTCTAGCCAATCATTTTACCTTTCCAAGGATAGTAGGCGGGCACCATTTAAGCAACGGCACCATTTCAAAAATACCAGTTTGGCACTGGTATCGGATAAAACCTAAACGATACCCATCCCTAATTATGATTGGATGTTATTGATTACAAGCAGCAGCGTTGGTGCTCCACCCAGTGCTCCATAAGCTGGGTGACATGACAGTGGCTACATCCATCTGTTATATACAGACTGTGATTTTCTCGATCAAAGTGACATTTGAAACGTGGTTGTTTTTAACTTCAGGCACCAACTCTGTGATCCATCAGCACAGAACAGCCCTACTGTTACAAAGTTAAATCCACCGAGCATTTCTTTGTTTGCCTTTCTGAGATTAAAAACAGCTTCAGTTCCTCCCAGAGGTCTGAACATCTCAATAAAACTCAATAAAGCTCCATAAATGGGCCGTTTGAGGACAAACTCTGTGTTTGATTGATAGCGAAGAAGAGAAACAGCCTGTTCTCGCTTCTTTATGATGTTTTTCTCATTAGAAGTCAAACTCCCCTGACACACAAACACAAATGTAAATCCATTACCACCCTCGTCACAGACGCAGGAAACACATTAACGCTGTAAATCAGCTCATAAATATGTGTTTTACTCTGCGCCTCCATTATGTCTGTCCTGTTGTCGAGCACATCACGGCTCCTGCTGCTCGCTTTCTTCTTACCAACGGGTTCGGTGTGTTTGTAGGAGGTCGGGACACACTTTAGAAACCAAGTGTGTATCTATGATTCTGTATGTGTGTGTGTTACTCCTTCTAATGAGCCTCGCAGTGTTCAGACAAGAGCACTTGATTTTAACTCCTGGTCCAGACCATTGAAACTGCGTGTGGGTGTGTGGTTCACTTCTGTAACACTGACTTTTGGGGGGTTTAGTTCAGGTTTGGTTCCCTGTGTTGACCTTGGGTCACACAGCTAAATCTCTGAGTAAGACGACGAGGAGATAACCAAATGAATGAAAAAGCTTCAGTCTTAGAGGTGCTCTGAACACAGAGAGCGAGGCTGAGGCCGCAGGTAAAATAGTTGCCGTGGAGATGGCTGGCCGGCGGCTCTGAGCTTGTTAAGTCTGATAACAGACGTCTTCAACGCCTGTTTGTGTTTCTGCAGGCATCAGGGCAGCCAGTTTCTGTTCTTCTGCTCATCACAGACACAAAGTTTCTTCTTCTTCACGTTATCAGTGCACTGCTCCTCCTCCTCCTCTGCTTTGTCTTCTGCTGCTTTTTCTTACAGTGTTCAGCACTTTTCTCACTTTTTTTGCTTCTAATCAACCACGGGCCAAGCGATTTACATGGTCAGACACTAAAGTTCTTATTTTTTACAGCAAAACCACGAATCAAAGGTAATCAAACATTTCTGATGTGAGGCAGATTGTTCTTCTGCTTTTATGAGCCTGATTTAGATTTCCACCTTTATTCTTACCTGTGTGAGGACCACAGATAAAAATCACCTTATAGCAACTTTGACACAAACACATGCGAACACACACACACACACAAGCACGAGCACACATAAAGAAGGATCATTTTTAGTCAAAGAGTCTGAAGTGAGACACCTGTAAACGAAGCAGCATCTGGTTTAAAGACTTTTTTGTCTCGGTCTTGGTCTCGTCTCGACTTGGTCTTGGTCTTGTCTTGGTCTCGGTTTAGGCGGTCTTCACTACAAGTCTAATAGATAGATAGGAACCAATAAAAGTGTAAAACCCCTAAACTGAGAGCCCATGAGTCATGAGTCACTGAGAGCAGTGAAGCACAGAAACAGCTTCAGAGTCCATCCTGTCGTCCTTAAGAGATTCAAGTCTTCTCGAGAGGTTTTCTAGTCTTTGTAATGAAACAACACGTCATGAAGCATTCTTTGTTTGTGTGTGTGTGTGTGGGGGGGGGGGGGGGGGGGGACTGTAAATAAAGAATGGACACACACTGGTCCGGAAACTTCATGTAGAGTGTTCTGGGGATTGTCTGCTGCAATGTCACGACCACACAGGTTTCTGGTCTGGTAACAGGCAGCACTCTTACAGAGGTAGGGAGAGGAGCTTGTGTGATGTGGGGGGGGCTCAGTTTAGGTTTGCATCAACTGGAACTTTTAACTTTATCTGATTTAAACAGGCAATGCGATGTGGGCAAAGCAGTGTTGTGTCTCTGCTGTGTAATGCCTACCCCCACTCACGTCAGCAACACGGCACCGTACTGGATGGAGAGCGGTCCACTGTAATGTTGATATCACGGTGACAGAGGCAGTTTGGGTAGGGTTGGGTGTCATCACTGATTTCTATAAACTATTCGATTTGATTCAATCAAATTTTGACTCAGTCAGAAATATTATAATTCTTATCATTCATCAGTACACGTCCATATTTATATATCTATCAAAATCTGAAGAAAACCATGAATCAACATAGGGCTGAAGAACATTACCCGAAGCTGAGCAAAGTTATAGCGGTTTTATTAAAGACAGAGCTAAGCATTTTGCAATTTTGCATAATTTAAAAAAAGTTTAAATTTCCGGAGGTCGAAAAACCAGCTCCCGACAACACTGTACACAACAGTAGACCGGTGTGTAATAAGCAAATGTATAATGCAGAAAACTTAGATTTGAGATGGGAAACTGTTCTTGAAGGACACTGAGAGAAAAAGCTGTGCAAGAAGTGTGATTTTATCATGGTGGAAGCAAAACAGCAAAAGTAAGAGGGAATCAATAATGATCTTTATCAAACGTGAAGCGTAATTTTGATCTTATTTTGCTGCTGGTTCAGCGAATTTTGGTAAGAGAGTGACAAAACAGCAGCTTCAGAATCTGTGAGATGTCGGGTTTCAGCCCCGACGGCATGTCTGTGTATGTGCCATCGGCTGAACAATCCATGCTTTGTGTTTAAATCTTTGTACGGAATCCATTTACCTGCACTCATTTGCTGATTTAGCTGTATAGTGGTCGTTGAAATAGTTTTGTGAGCTTTAACCTGAGATTCTGGTGTTTCAAGCAAAATACATTTATATTTAAAAATCAATTCAGGATTTAATGAAACAATATCACTTTTTTCAAGCTAAAATTGATTTAAATCTGAAAAACTATTTTTTAAATCCACCCGTATGTAAACATGTTCATTTCTGCTTTAACATGAGTGTCTATGGGGACTGACTCACTGCTGCCCCTGCTGGACATCGATGGTTGGGTTGTTTTTCTTGTTTCCATTGGCATCATCGTAGTTTTGGTCCACAGGGAGAAACTTCAACGCTTCCTCGAGGTTCAGTCTGTCCAAGAAAGCAGTGACATGATGGACTTCCTGTGGGTGAGTCAGACTCACAGACCTGCAGCTCTGCTCCAGCCTCTTTAAATCTGAACTTCTCTGTTAGCTGCTGTGCTTGTGAAATTAAATTTGAGAGCATTTATTCATATCCTGCTCCGTGCTGTGGTTTGTATTCTCCTGCTGCGGCTTTTTCATTTAATTTCACCTTTTTAAATCCTTTTCTCTGCCTTTCCCACAGCGCCGCTTGTCACAGGACAAAAACAAAAAATTAACCCACGCCTGAGCTGTGATTCCACTCGCAGCTCAAATCATCTCCTGATGACCCTGTTTGTCTCATCAGATCCTTTCACAGATAAACATTTGATTACAGGGTGTACATGAGGGAAACAAAACAAGAAAACCAGTCGCATTGATTCTACGGGTGAATGATTTCAGACATGTATAACACTCTGATTTGTCTGACCAATAAAGCTGTCACGGTGTAAGAAACATAAAAGCACCACTTTGTTCCACTTCTCTTTTTGTTATTGGTTGTGCTGCGCCTTTTTGTGCTCATTTTACATCTTTTCCAGTTCTTTTCTCATTTCTGTGTTGCAGTTCCTGGTGGTTTCAAACCGACTCTCTGCCACAGACTCTAGGCTCCTTGGCAGGACCCATGAGGCTGTTTAACCCATAAAGTGACAGTAGAAGCCATTTGACTGCACAGCAGTGAACTGTGGAATCCATCATTGAGAGAGGAAGTGAAATGCATTATGCACTTTTGTGTGATGACCACAAACTGCAGGACCTCTGACTAATGGCCCTGAAAATGTTCCAGCAAGAAACTGAGACAGTGAGAGGACAGACTGAGCACATCCAGGCAGAGGCGTGTTGACACAGAGGAGAGCGAGCTCTGAGCCGGACAGAGAGAGTGGAGGGGAGCACTGTGAAAGTTTAATGTAAAGCCTTCAGAGCAGAAAGTCTCTATGTTTGTTCTGCTGCTCGCTGCTGACAGATTCTTAACGGCTCAGTCGGCGTTTCTTCCACAAATCCCACGAACAAACCCAGAGTGTCAGCCAGACTCACGATAGTCTCACTTCACAGCACCTCGCGCTGGCTTCCTGCCGGGGACAACAAACTTGTGTCTGAAAAGCAGAGTTACATGTGGTTCCCGCACACGGAGTGGACCACGCAGGTGGCGGTGGTTTAAGGATAAACTGATCTGCTGTTCAGCGCTGACTGCGCTTCTCACTCTGTGTTGAATCAAAAACATCTTAAAGCCAAAATCAAGAGAGAAAAATCATCATGGCTCATAATTAAAAGATAAGACTAGAAATCCCTCACACAGGCTCAGTGTGAGACATTAAACTACAGGGTGGGCCATTTATATGGATACACCGTAATAAAATGTGAATGGTTGGTGATATTAAAGTCCTGTTTGTGGCACATTAGTATATGTGAGGGGACAAACTCCTCAAGATGGGTGGTGAACATGGTGGCCATTTAGAAGTCGGCCATCTTGGATACAACTTTTGTTTTTCAATAGGAAGAGGGCCATGTGACACATCAAAGTTAGTGGTAATGTCACAACAAAAACAATGGTGTGCTTGGTTTCAACGTAACTTTATTCTTTCATGAGTTATTTACAAGTTTATGACCACTTATAAAATGTGTTCAATGTGCTGCCCATTGTGTTGGATTGTCAATGCAACCCTCTTCTCCCACTCTTCACACACTGATAGCAACACCGCAGGAGAAATGCCAGCACAGGCATCCAGCATCCGTAGTTTCAGGTGCTGCACATCTCGTATCTTCACACCATAGACAATTGCCTTCAGATGACCCCAAAGATAAAAGTCTAAGGGGGTCAGATCGGGAGACCTTGGGGGCCATTCAACTGGCCCACGACGACCAATCCACTTTCCAGGAAACTGTTCATCTAGGCATACTCGGACCTGGCACCCATAATGTGGTGGTGCACCATCTTGCTGGAAAAACTCAGGGAACATGCCAGCTTCAGCGCATAAAGAGGGAAACACATCATCATGTAGCAATTTCAAATATTCAGTGGCCTTGAGGTTTCCATTGATGAAGAATGGACCCACTATCATTGTACCCCATATACCACACCAAACCATCACTTTTGTTGGTCCAACAGTCTTGGAGGGATCCATCCAATGTGGGTTAGTGTCAGACCAACAGCGGTGGTTTTGTTTGTTAACTTCACCATTCACATAAAAGTTTGCCTCATCACTGAAAAAAATCTTCTGCGTGAACTGAGGGTCCTGTTCCAATTTTTGTTTTGCCCATTCTGCAAATTCTGTGCGCCGATCTGGGTCATCATCATTGAGATGCTGCAGTAGCTGGAGTTTGTAAGGGTGCCATTTGTGAGTAGCTAATATCCGTCGAAGGGATGTTCGACTAATGCCACTCTCAGTGACATGCGGTGAGTGCTACGCTGTGGGCTCTTGCTGAATGAAGCTAGGACAGCCACTGATGTTTCTTCATTAGTGACAGTTTTCTTGCGTCCACATTTTGGCAAATCCAACACTGAACCAGTTTCACGAAACTTAGCAAGCAGTTTGCTAACTGTAGCATGGGAGATGGGTGGTCTCATAGGGTGTCTTGCATTGAAATCTGCTGCAATGACCCAGTTATTGCGTTCACCAGATATCAACACAATTTCGATCCGCTCCTCACGTGTTAACCTCTTCAACATGTCAATGGCTGTGAACAAAGAGAAACTTGTAAATAACTCATGAAAGAATAAAGTTACGTTGAAACCAAGCACACCATTGTTTTTTTTGTGACATTACCAATAAGTTTGATGTGTCACATGGCCCTCTTCCTATTGAAAAAAGTTGTATCCAAGATGGCCAACTTCTAAATGGCCACCATGTTCACCACCCATCTTGAGGAGTTTGCCCCCTCACATATACTAATGTGCCACAAACAGGACTTTAATATCACCAGCCATTCCCATTTTATTACGGTGTATCCATATAAATGGCCCACCCTGTACAAACACAGTCAGACTCTGCTTCTGTCCCTGCTCAGGTGTCAGATTTCAGGACATGATAGAATCATGTGATGTTCAGAAAGGTCTCTGAGTGAGGCTGCTGGAGTTCTGCTCTGTTTTTTATTTCAGACATGAACGAGGTGACACACATCTCAGACGCCCTTAAATCACAGGGTTTAGCCTCAGTGTCAGCACACGCTGATTCTGAAGCTACGTTTGAGCTTTAAGAAAACTTTCCTCCTCCTGCTCCTCCTCCTGCTGGATCAGAGTCAAGTTTCCTCTCAACACCTTTGCTCTCTGATCTCATCTCACCTGTGTGTGCCTGCTGGACACGTGACCTGTGAGGTGACAGAGCCTGTCACATTACTGCGGCAGAAGAGCATCTGTCTCCTGAATCCAAAGAGTATTCTGTTTTCTCTTGATGTTTTTAGTACCTTGGGGCCACCAGATCAGGGCTCCAACAGATCTCCAATTAATTAATGATTATCAGCAGCTGATCACTGATCAATCTGCATGGATATTATTAGCTGGTTGGATTCAGTTAAATTTCCAGTAAAAAGACGGCAGTGTTGTCGGTTTGCTTGTTTTAGTTTCAGGTGGGCTGATAAATCTGAAGCTGCAGTCGCTGATGATTTGTCGGCATCTTTACGCAACAAACAGGGCATCAAACAGCCACTTATTTCCATCTGCTGCGCCATGATTAATTCGTAGAGTCCATGTCACCTTTCTGCTGACGTTTGCTGCTCTGTAATCCCACAATTCCAAGAGAAAAATAAGGAAGAGGAGGGAGCAGTGTGTGAGCTGAGCGGAGATCTCAGGGGTGTGTTTATCTTTCATCTGCTCTGACTGAAGCTGCTGTTTCTTTAAATAAAAGGAGCTTTCTCCTGCAGCTGAAGGACCGTGTGTGTGTGTGCTTGCATGTGTGTGTGTGTGCACACGTGCGTGTGTGCGTGTGTGTGTGCGTGAGGTGCAGCTGGGCAGCAGTGTATTTATCTCTTCGTCATTGATATTCACAGCCAGCTCCAGATCAATGAGCCCCGACACTCGGCCTATTATTTCATTTCTGGTGTCTAAAAGGCAAAGCCACGACTCCGCTAAATTGTTTTCCATTTGGTTTTGGCTGACTCGTCACAAAGAGTGAGGCGAGGGGGAGGCTAGCAGGGAGCGGTCCTTCTGAGGGAGTGAAGGATGGAGGAGGAAGAGGAAATAGCCTCTGATCCTGCAGCCGAACCTTTGGAAGGAAAAATTTGGTGGGAGATAGGCCGAGCTCGTGTTCAGTCAGATCACTGCTGCTCATCGTGAACACGAACACGTATAGAATACGGAGGTTATCCGTCTGCTCTGAGAAAGCAGATTTAAGTGTAACAGAAGGACACTGACTTTATTTCACAGAGTTTACAGATCTCAGAGAGCAGCACACGTCTAGACCTTCTGGTTAGTAACGTGGTGTTTGCTGGTTTAGGCACAAATGTTACTTGATCTCAGATGAGGAAGAAAATTTATACTTTTAATACTTTTAATGTTTTTGTCCTAATTTTCCCAGATCCACACAGCATTTTTAATCATCCCAGTTTTCTTTAGAAAGTATAAATGATTCATATCAGCACACAATAACTAAACAATATTTTCACAACCAGACCAACGTTTCACTCTGTAGTGCTCAGAGCCATAAAAACGAGTTAAACAGAGGGTTCGCTTCCAGATTACACTCAGTATTAAACTCCAGTAAACGTTTGAGCTGTTGCTGAGAAAGCATCATGCCTTAAACCAAAGAAATCACTTTAGATCTGATGAAAAAGAAAAAGGAGGTGGATGTACAAAGTTATCACGAAGCTGTGATAAGTGTGAAGAAAAGAGGAGGATTATCCAGCAATTCAAAGAGAAGAATAGCGAACAGGCCTGGCAGAGGCAGTAAGCAAAGATTTCAAAGACTCTGAAAGGAAACCAGTGAGAGTCTTTAGAGCCCAGAGCAACTGCAGAGGCATCAGTGAGGGACTCATAGTCTCAAAGAAGATGGCCACTAGAACCCAGCACAGGAACGGACTGAGAAGCTGCAGAGAACAACTCCACTTCTGCAGAAGAGACACCTTCACATCAGACCGAAGTATGCTGAGGATGACCTGGAGACGGATCCTACAGACTGAAGCGTCCTTTGGTCAGATGACATGAAAAAACAGAGCTCTGTGGACACAGACACTGCTCATGTTTGTGTCTGGAACAGAGAATCTCATTGAGGTGAAAAGAATCACGCAGCAAGAAGGACATTTGAAGAAAACCTCAGTCAGCAGCAGAACTGGGTTGAAGAACGACTTCTAGAAAACCAAAGTGTGCGTTACTGACCAGGCCGCACAAAGCCCTGACAAGCAGATCATGAGATCTGGAGGAACCTGAGAGGTTCTCTTAAGAAGAACGGGCTGGGACCGTTTAGGAGGTGATACGACTGCAGTCTGTTATCCAGCAAAATGAACTGACTGAGCTGTTAACATGAGGGACCCTATAGATTTACCCTGTAGGTTTGTTTTGGTGGAATAATTTATTTTTTGTGTGCAAATTAAAATAACGCAAGCATCCAAGGCAAAACCAGGATTTTTGGAAAAGTGTGTTAATGTATATCTTTTTATTTACTTTAAAGATGAGAGTCAGTGCTTTATAGTCAAGGATTTTATATAGGTGACTTCATGTCCATCATGCAGCTGTTGGTGCTGATTTTACTCTCATTGGATATTTCTGTAACCTCCACCCTGTACCCACCTGGGTCACGTTACCCCCCAAAAATGCAAATATTCCCGTGTGAAACGTGACGTGTAGACAGCTGTGAATCAGATCTCATCATCATCACCGCTCATCGCAGTATGTGACTCAGTTTGTGTGAGAAAGACGTTCGTTACAACCAGCACAGAAAGCAGAACAGATGGTGTCAGACTGCATGTGTGGACAGTTTGTTCCCATTTAAAACAACGAGCTGCATCACACACATTCAGAGCATCAGGAGCTCAAAACCTACAAATGTGTGAAACCAGAAGATCAAAAGATCTGTTGCTGGTAAAAACACCTGTTTGCGATCCAGCGGACAGCGGCTCGCGGTGCTTTACCTGCTGCAGAAAACATCAGATCTACAGAGTTTGATGCAAATCGAGAATATGTTTTTTAAGAAAGCTGTGAATTTGATGGTTAATGAAGTAACTCTGCTGATCTTTCTTGTTGCAGTCTGAAATTGTATTTGGAAAGTGTCCAGCTGACACATGTCCAGGATCTCACAGGGTACCAGGAAGCCAAGTGAAGCCAAAGTCCAGCTTTCATCTGGCAGCAGCAGTAAACAGTGAAAGCTGAATGGGAGTAACCGCCGAAGCTCTTTTGTGATCTGAGGGGTTGCTGTCATATTTCAGAATGACTGGATGTGCATCAGAAGCTGAATAAATGTGTAAACATATTTAACCTCACAGCACGCAGATTTTATTTTTATTTTTTTGCTTCAATCTAACAAAAAAAAACCCCAAACACATGAATCCCAACAACGTGCCTCAAAAAGCCGTGGCCCCACCCCCTCTAGAGGGAACAAGTTCGTTTAAATGACTCTAATGATCAACAGAACAGGAAGTGAATTCATGAGAGTCATAACAAAGGAGCTTTTTCCTCTTCACTGCAGCTCCTGCAGTTTTTGGGAAAAGCCTCATCACCACTAAAATGCAAATCCCACCACTTCACCTAATAAGCCTCTTCATCAGCTTCCTCTTCTTTTCGGCTCTAATTGTCTGTCATCCAAAATAATCACCCCCCAGCCTCAGAGTGTCATTAAAGCGGTCATTTCCAGATTACACAGGAGCAGCATTTTGGGATGAACTGAACTCTCTTCTGACGACACAAACCATCTTTTCTGCTTGGCTGCTCCTCTAGGTGGCTTCATTACAGAGCCCATTAAGAATAATCACTGTGTGTGTGTTCTGAGCGCCTAATGCATTAATTTAATTAGCAGCATTAACGCCATATCATCCCACAGAGAGCGGAGAAGAAGAGACAGCCGGGATGGAAGCGTGGCAGTAAAAACAGCCGTGAAGGAGGTCAGAGTCTAAGCGACAGTCGGCAATCAGTCACACCTGCATCCAGGTCTCCTCTCTGGGATCAATTTATTGCAGTGTGAGGAGTCAGAATCGAATCCCTGATCCACAGCTGAAACAAGAAGGAGGTTCTGCAGAAGAGCTGGTAAAATTCCTCCTACTGCAAGTTTGGATTTTAAGCTACTGCACAATCCACTTTGTATTGTCTCTGTCCTGTCTTTGTTTATTGTACATAGTTAGTAATGCATAGATATAGTTAGTAGTAGCTTTTTATCTCTTAATTTTACCCAAATTTAGCGAGTTATTATTTATTTGTATTTCCTACTTTTATATCTCTCAAAAATATATTTTTTATATTCTTATAAATGCACCATGGGGGACTTGGGCTGAAACGGCATTTCAGTACGCTGTATACTGTGCATATTGTTGTATTGACAATAAAGACCTTGAATCTTGAATCTTGATCTCCTGCAGCAAACAGCTAAACTGCTTTCAACCTCCTTTGAAGAAGGTTTCTCTCTAACAATGACCTCAGAAAGTCTCAAGACTTTCATCCAGGAAACGAGGGTTCACCTCACACCAAAACGGTAGTGTCAAAAATTTAAAATAAATAAATATATATATATATATATATATAGAGAGAGAGAGAGAGATAGATATAGATAGATAGATATAGATATATACAGTATATACTCAGACATTAATCAATACTAAAATTACTCCTGAATGAAGATACAATAGTTGTTTTTGCCTCCTTCTGACACACACACACAGATCCTCCCTCAACAACAGCTAAAGTAGATAACATTAATAACACTGAACACTTTAAGAGGAAGGTCAGAGGTCAGTAAACCAACTGTTTCAACAACAGTGGAATACTTTACACTTATTATAAATAGTAACCTGGCCAGAGCACATTAGCATTAGCTGTTTAACTACAAGCAGTTACATAGCCACATTTTGACACCTGTTATCATTACCATAGCAATTAGCAGCTTTAGTTAGATAAAGATAAATAATTATAGCAGCTGATCAGGTCACAGCTGGCACTTTGATCAGGGACAGAGTTGTTTACGGACATGTGGAGATGTGCGTGGGGTGCTGCTGTGCAGAGCAGCACGGGGACGTAGCTGAACTGAGCAGAGTCCAGAGGGTGGAGAACCAATTGGAGCAAATAACGAGTGAAACCTGGAGCAGAGCAGCTAATCAGACATTCTCAGGCCTGGAGAGCAGACAGACAGACACCGTCTGCAGGATGGGGTCAACATGTTTGAAATTCTAGCATCATGACAATCACTCTTGTTTCACTAGCTCTGTTTTAATCTTCATAAATTATTATTTAATATCTATCCAAAATGACTTCTTCAGGTTCATAAACAGCTGCAGAAGGCTCTCCTGTTTCTGTTGATAGCAGCTTGATGAGTCCTGACAGATGATTTGTGGCTGAAAGTAGATCTGGAACAAAAGCAAGAAAAACACGTGAAACATCATGCAGGAGGAAGTATTTCTCTCCGAATGGAGCTGAGCATCAGCTCAGTGGCAGCGTGACTTTAAGAAGCTGGAGGTGAAATGAAGTCTTCAGGATGTGAAGACTGAATCTAAGGGTCTGAAAGTAAATATGAAAGAACACAGAGTGATTATGTGACAGCCAGGTGACTCCTCTCCTCTAATCTCTGCTGTTTCTACAGACAACACTTTAATTCCAGAGTTTAGTCTGTAAGGCAATCACACAACAGTCTGTTACATCACTGAATAACCTGGCCTTTCTGCCGCTGTCCTCTTCCAGCTGCGCTGTGTCCTCATCACTAAACGACACGATCCTGAACAGCCAGAGATGATATATGACGAGGAGGTAGCCTCTGACTGAATCCAGTTCAAATATGAGGCGTGCCGAGGTTTTGATCCCAGCAGACTCTGTCTGTAATTTCCTGAAAATATTAATAAGTTTGATGCCGTCTGAGACGCTGTGAAAAAAGCTGCACCTCAGCAATTCCACCTGAATCACGCAGATTACATCGGTTTAAAGAAATTACACAACTGACTGAGGAAACATTTTTCCACATTTATGCTTTTGTGAAGAAATGTTTCCAACATTTACACATTTCCCTTTAATTTTTTATTAATTCAGAGACTGAAAATGAGCCTTTTACGTTTTCCACTGAGGCATGGGAAGCACCGAGAATCGAGCCCACTCTCATGTTCACGAGCAGCAGGAGGTCATGTGACTAAATAATGCCAGTGTGTTTGTGCCGTGTTGTGTCTGTGCCAACAGAAACATCACGCACTCACACACAAATCGTGTATGGTGCTGCAAGTCCTTGGACAGGTTGGCTCCTGGAGCAGGATTTAAAGATGTGCTCAGACTCAGAGCATCTGCAGGGAGTTCAACAAGGCCTGAAAACACACCTGCAGCACCAGCAGCTACCTAAAAAATGTTCCGCAGACACAAACTTGTGAAGTTTTCTCACAGCAGAGGACACAACTCAATCAGGTCTGACCTCACCTGAGGTTCACACGTCAAACAGTATCCTAATGCAGCAAGTGCTCATGTGTGTATGTGTGTGTGTGTGTGTGTGTGTGTGATTACAGTGAGCGTCTGGTCCTATTTTCAGTTCTCCAGCTGATTCAAACAATCAACATTCAGCCTCATGACCTGCTGTTACTATGGTGATGTAACTGGTAAGACATGAACCACCTTCATAACCCTGAAAAAACACAGTTACACCTGAACATGCCTCCAAAACCACAGATCTGTGTGTGTCAGTGTGTGTGTGTGAGAGAAAGAGAGAACTTGAAGCTCCAAATGTTTTCTGACACACAGCGAGGCGAGTCATGATTTTAATATTTTGAATATTCAGTGTTCACTACTTCTCAGGAAGATCGAACCGTTCCTGCAGCTGTATGCTGATCTAAAACATGCTTTGCTTTAACATCATCTGCAGGTGGCGCTAACACATCTACACAGTTTTTTGCCCCTATGAAAAAAACACGAAAAACATGATGGAGCAGTAAAACGTGGGTCGTGAGGCACAAACAGGAGAAAGATTTCTACTCCAGACTGCTCACCACAACTCAAAACGTCCCATTACTGACAGAGGTGTGCATCACTGATCTGTAACTAATCCAAACTAACGTAAACCTGCAAAGCCTTTCTGTTTACATACTCAAGCTAACAACGAGCTGCATTCTCACCCCTGCAGATTCACACCCTACTGCTGAGCTTCACTCTTTCTTTTTCTGAAACGGAGGCATGTGATCATAGAGACTCAAGTGTCCTTTTTACTGAGACAGCGGCAGCTCTTTTTCAGCACCACAGACAGCTGCCCTTAAACACTGAAAACTGATGTCTTCAAACCAAACACCAACACGCTCTTAGCTCCGCCCATTTTTGGACAAGAAGCTCCACCCACTTCATACACACATGGTCAGCATCACCTACCCCAGCGTCGTCATGGTGACGATGGTGTACCAGAAGGCTGCGGGGATGCTGGTGAACTTGCTCCCGGACATGCCCTTCTCGGCGTAGAACATGACAGTGGCGAAGATGATGATGGCCATGGTGAGCGAGAAAAGCAGGAAGCCGAGTTCCGAGGCGCAGCTCTTCAGCGTGTAGCCCAGGATGCGAAGTCCCGCAGAGTGCCGCGAGAACTTGAAAATCCGAAACACCCGGAAGACGCGTAGTGTGACAAAGGCACCACTCACGTCCTCGTTGTCGGTCATGACCAGGCCGATGTAGTACGGCATGATAGCCACCACATCGATGATACTCATCACGCTCTTCACAAACTTGTAGCGACTGGGAGCGACCAGCAGGCGGAGCAGGTACTCCACGGTGAAGATCATGACGCACGCGGTGTCCAGGCAGAAGAAGGCCAGCTCGTACCGCTCACCACATGACATCACCTTGACACGGTTGGGCGCGGTCCCGCACGGGACCGTCTCCACCACATTGGCGAGCACCGACACTGCAATGAAGAACCCGGTGACATAGTAGAAAACCAGAGCCATGGTGGATGTGTGCGGATTCTCGAAGGCGCGCCACATGCTCTCCCGGAAGCTCATGTCAACAGACACTGCCTCGTTGGACTGTTCAATGTCCTCATCGTCCTGGATGCGCTCCTGGTTCTCACGCCGCCGGTCCTTGTAGTCCTCGTAGCAGCAGTCCCCAATGATCTCTGGGACGATGCCGAAGAACGCCAGCTCCTCGTCGTACGCCGCAATGCACTCCTGACGGGGGTAATGCAGCTTCCCAGTTCGGTAAAAGTTGAGGATGTGACGGAAGATGTCCGGGTCACGGTCAAAGAAGAACTCGTTGGTCTCCTCGTGGAAGAAGAAGTCTCGCTCTGTGCTGCCCAGCAGCGTGTCCGGGTAGCGCTCCAGCGTGTCCCGCCATGTCTGGAACCTCGTGCCGCTCACGTTTAGCACCAGCAGCCCGTCCTTCGTGCGCCGCTTCTCCTGTGGTGGCAGTGGCATGGGCGTGCTGGCCACCGGCATCCAGCCAATGGCCGCCGCGCGTGCGAACGGCAGCCACGCGGCCACTCCCGCCGCCATGCTGCTCCCAGAGCCGTGCGCCGCTCAGAGAGGGGTCAGGCCGAGCCGCGGGAGGACATGCGGGGGAGGGGGGTAGCTGGGGAGCCCGAAGAACGGGCCGTACGCACCAGAGCCACGCGGCGGGGTCACGGACTTCCACGTGTGCCGCGCGTGTACAGAAACGCGTAAAAGTGGGAAAAACTCTCAGAGCGTCGCTCTCCTCTTTGATTCGCCGCTCGGACCCGCTCCACGCGCACACACGCGGCCGCCACGCATGCTCTGTCCAGGCTCTGCCCGCCAACGGTCCCCCTGATGTCGAGAGCTGAGCGCGAGGAGCAGCGCGAGGAGCAGCGAGGACAGACTCGAAGCTGCGCTGAGGAGGCTCGCTCTCACACAGAGAGAGAGAAAGGGAGGCGCACACACTCCTCTCTCTCTCTCTCTCTGAGGGGGCGTGTCACGGAGCAGCTCTCGGATCAGATGGAGACACGCGGACCGTGTGTAAGCCCTGGCGGGCACGCGCGCCCCCGTCAGGTGGAGCAAATTGCTTTAGGCTCCACAGGGAGCGCGCAGGACGTCTCTTTGTTTTTTCCTCAGGCAGCAGGAGTCCGAGGAGGAGGAGCTCCGCGTTCATGTATTTATTACAAAAGTTGCCTGCATGAGGGAGAGCTGTGGTTCAGCAGGTGAATCTCATCGGTCCCATCATTAACGTTAGAGAAAAAAAAACTGTGTGTGTGAGAGAGAGAGATGAAAGCTCTGTGTGTGTGTGTGTGTGTGTGTGTGTGTGTGTGTGTGTGTGTGTGTGTGTGTGTGTGTGTGTGTGTGTGAAATATCAAACATTTCCTGTTTCCTGTGCTGCTGTGTCCTCGTGTGTTTGTTCTCGTGTGGATCTAAATCTGAAACAGCTTAATGCAAAAGCAGAGTGGACACACTGTCCCAGCACAGTTGGCACAACTGTGGTCTCTGATGCTTTCAGGGATCCATGTAAAGCGCTGCAGATGGTTGAAGTTACAGGAAATTCTCACTTACTTTTGAGAAGCTCCGAAAATCACTGAGCTGTGAAATAAAGTATGTCATCCTGAAACGCACTGATTCGACCAAAATATTCAGGCAGCAGCGCTCCGATAGGCTGAAGGCCAGCTCGTCATCCTACAGACACAACTTAACAAATGCTTCATTTGGAGAGGAGCTCAAGTGGATCCAGCCTCAGAGAGAAGGAAGCAGAGATCCTGGACCTGGTCTCCAGTCGGATTGCCTGGCATCGTCAGGTCCATTAGACTCATTAGTCTAATGGACCTGATCCAGTGTTTGCCAAAGTGCCTGGGCCTGTTTTACTGCAGCTCCACACTCTCACTGCGGGAGGTCAGAGGAGTCGACACATCTGGAGTCTCCTCATTTTTCATAAACTCTGGCTGCTAACCAGCTTCCTGTTTATGGAGTGCTGTGACATCATAGCAGAGTCTTGTGTACCTTTTTTAAAGAAGCTGCTTTCTGTCTGACACCTGTTACTCTCAGCCAGCCTGCTTAACTTTGGGATTTCCTCTCACAGGAAGATGGCAGCTAAACAGCTCCGAAACATCAGTAGCCAGATGTTCGTTTGTCAGTCTGAGTGACGATGACAAGCCCCTCTCTGAAATCAAGTGAAGTCAGAGAAGAGTAGGTGCTCAGCAGTTCGCAGACCCTCTAAACAACATCATAAGCACCGGATCGCTTCTTCCTGTCAGCCATTGCTAACAGGAAGAAGCACACAGACTAACTTCAGGCCAGAGAGCATGTGAGATGAGGAAGAGTTAACCAGCATGTGGAGCTCATTTAAAACTGCGCAGAGCTGAATAGACATGGTTCACATCAAGAAGAGTACCAAAAAGAGCACAGACATGAGTAGCCCGAAGAACGCAGTCTTCAACTTGAGTGTGTTGGAGATGTGCTGAGCTCCTCCATCAGCAGTCAGAGGAGGTGCAGGCAGGAGGTCTCACACTGCTCCTAAATCACAGAACACAACAAAGCCAGAGCAGCTCAAATCGATGCTGCCGGTGTGTGTGTGCTGTCATTCAGAATCTTTGATTGATGGCTCCCTGCAGAACTAACAGGGAGTCTGTGTGTGTTCCCGTCTTTGTTTTTCTTGTTAGATTTATGAGTTTGTGAAAATCTTGCCACTCTCCATCATTATCGGCTGCGGGGTAAACATCATGGTCAGGGCCGTTACAGGCCCAGCGCTCTGAGGTGTGCGTTTCTTCTCAGGACATCTGCAGACACGGTGAGTTTAATGATTTGTGATTGGCTGCACTGGGCCCAGTTTGTGTCTGCGGTCCATCAGAATGTAGGTCCACAAACCCTTGGAGAAAGCAGGGAAACACACAGAGCAGACACTGCCTTAGAATCTGACTGCTTTGACTCTCCTCGACCCTCTCAGAGGTCAGAGCTGCTCACACAGACCTGACTTGCTTTATTTCAGTGATTATCATTAAACAGAGACACACAAATAATCCATCGCTCTGATCAACATGCTGCCCTCAACACTTCGAGCTAATTGGCTGCCAGGGATTTGCAGGTCAAAGGTCAGTCACCTTTTTTCTCCCTCCTGCACAGAAATAAAGCGATTTATTTACCACAACAACCCAACCAAAAGCCTGAAGAGGAGCACTCAACAGCTGTATGACGGTTTCCTGTTTACACACACATGCACACACAGAGACACTCATGCACATCTAAGAAAGGACAGACTCCTTCATTTCAAACATGATTCCAGCTGCTGTTGTTTCACTTTAGTGTTCATGTTGTGGCTCTCTGGGTCATGTGATATCCCCTCCACCCCACCCCCATCCTATGTATTGTTGTTGTTGTTTTTTTAAAACTGGAAATGAGGATTTCATTTGCTGAGAAGAGGATGAAGACCCTAACTGCCACAAATCCATGTGAAATGCAGTCAGCAGCGTCCTTGAGTGTTTTCATGAATCTGCATTAAAGCTTGTTTAGTTGCTCCGTTATTCACACAAGGTCACCACAGTGGAAAGCTCTGTATGTTTCAGTTGGCAGATTCTAAAATTTCAGTCTATTATTAATATTTTTTAAGTGGATGCCTTTCATGAAATGATTTCATGAGTGACCATGATGAAACACAGTGGACGAAGAAGACGAGCTTACTGATTATCAGGAGATGCAGCTCAGTGAGAAAACACCATGAAAACACTTCATTTGTATTTTTGATTGAAAACTCTGAATCATAATAGGTCATCTTTCATTTATTCCTTGAATATTTTTCATCAGTGGGTCGTGGTGGTTTGCTGAGTGTGAAGGTCATGCCAGGGTCTAAAGAGCTCTTCCTTCAGAAACACAGCTGTCAGAGCCTGAAAAAGAATTTCCAACATATTCAAAGTGAATCTGTGATTACTGTTAGATTTCAAACGACTGCCAGTGTGTCCAGAAAATTCAATCGAAAGGTTGAAAGTCTCCACGATGTGCAGGCAGCTGACCGCCTGGATGTCCCACCACAAAACGATCTGTCCTGCTGAGGAGGAAGAGAAAGTTCAGAGTAAAATACAGCTTTATTATAAAAATACAATCAGCTGCACTAATGATGACTGACCAGCTCAGGGGAAGGTAATGACTACAAGAACTGCCTTCAAGACAACAGAAATCACAAAGATTCAAACAAGAAATCAGAAGGGCAGACAGGAAGTAACAGGACAGGAAAAACACAAGAAAAATGCACTTATCAAAATAAAACAGGAAATGATAATCAGAGACGATGAAGGAACTAAGCGAGAGAAAGATGGACGGATGGGAAAGCTTTAAAGACATGAAGACACAGAAGTGGTCGTAGGTCATAACCCCAAAGGACTGAAACTCAAAGGCACCGCAACTCGACTTCAGGCTCGACAGGACGCCGTGAGAGGGCATCAGTAACAGCGCGCTGATCGTCAGCACTCAGACTAACCCAGCGAGGGATGACACAGAGAGAATGTTTCTTTTCAGACTAGAACCATCAAACTTCGGCGACATCAGAGACTCAGAGAAGGAACACAAACCTAACTTCATCCACAGAGGAACATCACACGTGCTGATGTTTCTGCAGCCTGAGTGCACAGCATTTATCTCTAAGACTTCAAGAAACTTCAGAGGGAGGGAGTTATTTTTCCGTGTGTCTGTTCTTGGAAACATGCGGGAAAACTGGAAAATGTAAGCTGACAGAGAGCGTGGTGTGAAGCTGCTGCCTGAATCACAAAGTAACTTTAAACTTCTGATTTTCCACCGCGGTGCAGCGGCTTCACGTCTCAGCTGTGAGAAAAAACGGTTTAATTACAGCTTCGTGCCAAACACCCTGCCTCAGATGTGCTCCGCATTAAACAGCAGCTCCTCTGACTGCAGCAGGTTTCCCTACAGCTACAATTACAGCTCATTACTGTTTCAGATATCAATTAGACCCAACACACACACACACCGGTATCAGAGGGACTGTGGCAGTTGTACACTGAACCCGATTTCATTAATAACTGACATTTAAACACTGCTGTAGGATACGAGTTTTGAATGCCAGCAGAGACGCTCATACTGAATGTACTGATTATAGATTATTGATGATTTTTCCAGCAGTTTCATCCCTTCTGAGGTTCAGTTAAGACTAATATATTCATATCTTTGATTATACCAGCCAAGCTCTTGAAAACCCCGTCTGCAGAACCCTCTGCCAACTTTCTCCCAGTCAGTCACTGAATCTTACATGTAGAAGTAATTTTACTCCATGTCTCACAACTCACTGTCACATTCTGGTGTGTAGAGAATGCAGGACTCGCAGGCTGGTTTACAACATCCACATTTTTTAATACAGACTGAATTGAACATGAATGAGTGGAATTACATGGGAAACACATGAGGAGTTGAAAGGGAACGGAGAGAACGTGAGGGCTTAACTAATGAAACAGAAGAAGTAAAATGAAACATAATGCACACAGACAGATGACTAACACAATAAAACAGGAAACATACATGGGAAACTAAACGGTCCAAACTGAGGATAATGGCACCCTGACACTCCCTTTTATAAAATAGATCAGTGCTCCAGAGAGATCTGTATGAGGTCTGATCATCACTTCTCCTCCCGACCTTATAAGAGGAGTTTCACTGTAATGTCCTCAGTCTGAGTAACTGTGATGTATATTTACAGTATTTGACCTCGATGAAGCGTTTGAAGTGAACAGGCTCTTATTTGTTTGGGGCAATATATCAGAAAGTGAATAACAGGTGAAACCTCAAATGCAGCGCTTTAGTAGGATGTGAGTTGGAAAGAGTAGGAGTTTGGTTGGTCAACCAATGCCAGAAGTGTATATATATATATATATATATATATATATATATATATATATATATATATATATATATATATTAGGGGTGCAACGATACACAAAATTCACGGTTCGGTTCGGTTCGATACTTCAAAAAAAAATGTTCATGCCTTTTAATTTGTCATTTATTAAAATTCTAAATATATATTTTAACTCAAAAGTACAGTTTTTAAATTTAATGTTGCTGAAACAACGAAGAAATAAAAAAAATTAATATCTGATTGAGGAATCACTCATCTTTGGAAAAGAGAGTTTATTACAGAGTAATGGCTCTTTCCAAAATAAAAGCTATACTATACGCTTCTTCTGGGCTATATTCTCAGCAGCATATTAAACATATCAGGTCCCCATAAGGAGAATCATGTGCTAACGGCTGTCTAAATGACTCAGGTAAAGTTTGTAGCATGTGTGCTTGTTGTTTTTGTCTGCTTCCACTTGTCTTTGCACTAGGATGATGTCGGAGTAAATGTGCAGTTATATTTGTCGTGTTCCCACTAGTGCTGTCAGCGTTAATCTGAAATGACGTTAACACCACAACACGGCAAATCTCTGTTAACGAGCTACCGCGGATCGCCCCATGCGTGGGGCTGGACAGCCAACACGTTAACGAGCTACCGCGGATCGCCCCATGCGTGGGGCTGGACAGCCAACACGTTAACGAGCTACCGCGGATCGCCCCATGCGTGGGGCTGGACAGCCAACACGTTAACGAGCTAACCTGCTAACGCACTAGTTCCCACCAATGTAATTGAGCATTGCGTGGCACATCCAACATACTGTTTTACTTTTGTCCATGACGCGCTTACCTTCAGGGTCACACGTCACATGAAAACCAAAATAGTTCCAAACGCCAGATCTGAATGAGGGTGGGGGAGGTTCAAGTTGCCATGTTGCAACTAGCTTAACTTCTGTCTCGCTAGCTTGCCCTGTGCTCAGTGAATCTGTGTTCGACTACTCCGCCTAGGCTGCACTGTCGAGCGCAGATCCACTGAGCGCTCAACAGAGACAGCATCGTCAGAAGGAAAGTTGATAAAATAAATTAAAAATTTTGTTTTGTTCGATACATATGCGTACCGAACCGAAAGCACTGTATCGAACGGTTCAATTTCGATACGAGTATCGTTGCACCCCTAATATATATATATATATATATATATATATATATATATATATATATATATATATATATATATATATATATATATATATATATATGTAAGGTCTGCTTCCATTTTTCACAAGTGATTGATAATATTAGGATTGTTTGTGAAAACTAATCTTTGTTTTTCTTTTCTGTCTCTGAAAGGATTATGTCATAGGCCAGTTTGAATTGAGAAGGTGTGGTCTGAGAGTATACAAAGCTGGACTGCGGGATGTGAGAGAGTGATGGATAGGTCGCCATTTTGGAATTTGCTGTGTATGTGTGTAAAGGATTGGCCAAAAAACTAAGGTTGTTCGGTGCTCAGTCAAGTCAGAGTGATCTCTTACTCTTTTGTACTTGTGAAAACTACTATATAAACACAGGTAAAGCAGCTATTAAATATAAGGCCATCCTGTGCAGGAAGCCTCTTTGTTCTCGTGTTTTATGTCTCCATATAAAATGGTGTCTCTCTGCTCACAGGCACAAACTGACATACTGGTAGACTGACATAAAAATGTGACTTTCCTAACCCAGCGATTCCAGCCAAATCAATAAAATTCTTGACAACGTTAATGCTGAGAGCTCTCATTGTATTCCTTTGGATTCCAGTGTGAAGATGCCGGTCTCCCTCAGTCCTGTTTGCTATGAAACAGGAAACTAGCGGGCTGACGGGGAGGAGGTGTCTTTGAAAGGCAGAGAGGAGAGCAGGATGAAGGAGTTGTTTCATCAGGTGCAGTTTGAAGGTCATTGAGCTGCTGCTGGATGCCATAAAGATTCCCGAGCTTTGTTATAAATATTTGAAATGTGTCAGCCTGCCAGTGTTTTCGGAGCTTCGATTGGCTGAGTGTTTTTATTTGATCATGCTGGTTCTTTGTGAAGCTGTTTGAGTGGTTATTACAGTCCAAAGTGAATCTAAAATGCTGCGTTCACTGCAGATATTGTGTTAGTGAATAAAAAAACAGCTGTCCATATTTCATGTGTGTGGAAGCTCTCAGTGACGCCTCGGGCTGGCCTGGAGATAACTTTGATGTCATGTTTGTGGCTCAGATGACGTTCAGCTGATCGTATTTTATCTCGTGATGATGCAACTTTAACAGAAACATATCTTGCTCATTTCCAGCTCCATGTGTACCACGACTGACAGAAGGAAAGGAAGTCAGAGAGCTGAACAGCAGCGATGTTTGGAGGTTAGTGAAGTTTTGGAAGAACTGAGTTTTATCTTACCCCCTCAGAATCAGAAGTTTGCATACACACTTACACATACATAAACCCCCAGTAGTGTCTGGCAAATGTCATTTAGAAACAAGCATCTTGCATAATTCCTCACAATTCTTCTTGGTTTTCTTGGCACAAACCTGGCTTCTGCATGTGACCCTATATGTATACTTTTAAACTGTGTGGATCAGAGAAACTTCAGCATTAATTCAAACTTGTTTTTTAAAGTCATCAAAGTGAATGTTGTACAATCGTTTCACCTCGAAAAAACATTTCAAAGAAATGATTTTTAAAAAGCCCCAAATGACCCTGACATTCATGAACAGGATGAGTGGATGGAAACTTCTGACCACAATTCAAAGCACCATCATGTGAGAGGAAGAAGATAGAAAATGGACCAGACTGGTGCACAGGGAATGTCTGAGATGAGTCCATCCACAACACGTTAGTCATCTATTAGTGTTTTTCACGTGATGCTCTTTGAGTCTGAGAATAAACTCAGGAACTCAGGAAAGCAGGGAATAAAATGAATTTGTCCAATTTAAAGAAGAAAAATGTTTCTGCAGAAAAAAATGCCTCAAAAATGATGAAAAGCACTGGAAAAGATTCACAGGGAGACGTGTGCGTCACAACCAACAATGGCCATTATTTACCCCATTTACCGTTCAGACTGGAGCACACTCTTAGAAATCTGCTTTCAGGGTCTTTTTTGGGTTCCCTGCCAGTACAAGAGGAGCTGGTCAGTCCCAGTTTCAACTGCTGGGTGAACACAGGGAAATACAGGTCTGGCTGTCTGATTGAGATGAGCTGTGTGCATAAATCAGATGTCTGATGGCTTTTCTTTGCTCGTAAAGCCTCATTTCTCCTCATCAATATGGATTCTCTTGAACTTCTTTGTGTGGCACATCGTCTCTCTCAGGATACTCAGACCTCAAGTGTTCAAACCTCCATGACACTTCCACAAACTATCGACTGACCTCTCCAGCTCTTTGTTTTCCCACAGAGCACCTTGCTCGCAGAGTCCATTTTGTTTTTACTCCATTATTCAGAGCACTCTCAGTTTTACTCTCAGGAGGACTCTCAGTGTTTTCTAATGTTTTCTGACCAGGAAATTCATTCAGTGTGAGTGTTAGAGCCAAAGGACGGACACCGTCTCCTACAGAAGCACCTGGAAACCATCCAACCTGCTCAAGATCAAAACTGTGACTCCAAGGGAACTTTTCGGGGAGGTTGGAGAGGTCCTTGATGTGGATCAAGGACATGAATCTGTTCGTCCATGCTGTCTCACAGCAGTTTCCCAAATACAGACGTCAGACTCTCATTTTGCTCTTTTGTGGTTTGCATGTCCAGGTTTTATCAGCCTGCTGTCTTAATGATAGGCCCACAAGCACATGCAGGAGATTTTTCCAGGTTTTAAGTTTAGATGATTAAACAGTTTCTCTTTTCTTTGCTCAAAGCTCTGAGAGAAGAAAGCGGGGGAGCTTTTTAATCTGTATCAGCCTGCACACAGCTGCAGCTGCATCTGCAAGCTCCTTTGTAACCCACCTCCTCCACGTCAGCTCCTGCTGTTTGTGAGAGAATCAAAGTCATTTGTGTTGTCAGTCTGTTCTGCTCTTTCTGAACAGAAAACCTCCAATTCTGAATAAATGTGAAAAAGCTGCTCTCTCCATGTGGATCTTTGTTTTAAAGTATTTGGAGTAAATCTGTATCTTTAAGTGCTTGAAATGAAGTCATTTGCTCTCCTGGGAGCCCATTACTTGCTGATCTAAACTGTGCGTCTGACTCTCACCACAGTGATGGCTGCTTTTTTCTGTCTGTAGCTGTGAAACGGGAGAAAATAATGTAATTAAGGCAATTTAATCATCATCAGGCACAAGTTCTCCACCTCTCCCTGCACAGTCTTCATCTTCCGTATGAATGCAAAGACACTGCACACCTTCCTGTTACTAAGCCACAAACAAGGGATGAAAAACTGGATGAAATAAGAAAAAGAGGAAAGTTTCTGTCATTTTAGCAGCTCTCCCTTTGCAGTGGCTCTCATTAATGTATGTGTTGTTGTAGGGCTGCTAATATTGACTAGTCACACATGTTAATGTGAAATCCAGCAGAACGTGTAGATTATATTGTTGCCTCTTTCATTTCTTCTGTTGGATGTTGTTGTGTTCCGTCTGTTTTGTGTGGTTCCCCGACATAAATAAAGTTTGTTGCTTCTTTTTGTTAAAGTCTGCTCATTTCTGCGCTCTCAGTGGACATCTAGACGTCTTCATCACTTGTGAACCTTCTTTCTGCTCTGCTGATGCTTTTGGATTCGCTGTGGGACGGTGGATTTTATGTCGTCACTGTCTCAGCTCGCACTGAGGGTAACGTTTGCTTCCCAGAAGGCTGCGGGACACGTCTTCAAACAGACGGCATGAGCAGCTTCCTCCGAATCCCCTCGACAGCGCCGTCCTCACTGCTGCTGCTACAGCAATCGAACCTGCTTCAATTGAGGCTCCAGGTCGAGCTCTGAAAACAGAAGGTGTGATGTGAAGCTTCCGCCTCCTTCCCTTCAGCCCCTGGGGTCTGCAGCAGCTCGTATGAAGAGACAGGATGCTGCAGTGCTGCTGGAGAGATTCAGACAGAGAAGCTCACCGTGTGCAGACTCCGGAACATTTTTCACTCCAGCATTTGATCACATTTAATATTTATGACTCCACAGAGCTTCTCCACTGTTTCTATCTCATTTCCACTCGCAGCCACCTGCAGAACTAACATCTGGAAATGAAGTTTGGATACAGCTCCATTCACTTTAGTTTGCGGTTTCTTCTTCAAAGGGTCAGGTTGTAAGGAAACGTACATAAATCTGTGACCACAAGGGGGTGGCACTTTAAAGTTGTGGTGTAGCTTAAATAAATATATCAACCTGAGGTTTGAATGTCCACTAGTGATCAACTATCATGATGACAAGATGACAAGCCACCATCAAATTGATCAAAGTTGTCTGAGCTGGGATAAAAACCTTTGTCATTACTCTGCCAGCATTCACTTGTGGACAGTCCAGGCCTCAGTTGCCTAGGTAACTGCCAGCGGTTATTTCACAATTCATCAATTGAAGTCGCTGAATAGCGTTGAGTTTTGATAGGCTATAGTCCTCCTCCAATGAGGAGGAAGCCAGCTGTTATGGTGTGTCAGGCGCGCACATCAATCCATCCATCTGGAAAAATGACCACATGTAATCAAATCAATCAGCTGTAGTGGGACTACACTGCAGATCAGACATCTCCAACACCAAGACGTGCATTTTGTTCCTGTAATGATGACTTCATTTCTTCAGCTGTGTTTGATTGCATTAGTTTGGTGGAAGTTTTAGTCATTGTCATGCTTGGAAAGTCATTACAGACAGAATCTGTAGGCTCTGGTAGAGGTGAGGAGTGAAATTCATCAAGACCAGCAGTCTTACAAAGCACTAAATCTTGCAACCAGACCTTTGAGACCTGCATGTTTTTAGAGCTGGGCACAACAAGTGAAAGAAAATGGATTATTATTGTGTACCTCTATCTTAGACCAGTGTTAATTATTTTTGTCATAGTTTTCATCATTCACCTTTTTTCATTATAAACCTCTGTCTGGTGTTATTGATCGGCAGAGAGAGGGTAGATTTACTAGCCAGGCTGACAAATGTCAAGATTTAGCAACAAAAGATCCAAACTCTACAGGTTACATCGCATGTTTCGAATCAAACTGTCTGTCGTGTCCCTGAGCAGGAAGCAGATTTATGAATCATTAACAGTTTTTGGTGAGCAGCAGGTTTTACTGAAAGATTAAAGGATTCAGGTCTAAACAAACTTTCACCTCCCCTCTGGATGCATTTTTAAAAGGCTCCACCACTCTGTGGTGGGGTTAAATGTTCAAGTTTATTATCAGCTTTGTTTGTTTGTTTGTGCACAGCAAATTCAAAAGTGTTAAATGTTTTGGTGTTAGTAGTCTTAGAGTTAATTTTACTCTAAGTAGAGTCACATTCTTTTAATGTAACTCTGAGGTGTAAAATGATAGTAGTTAAAATCGAGTGTTAAAAATGAGTGTTTCTATTTCAAATCTGGAGGTGTTACAATGGAAACATTAACTCTTGACCTCTTAACTCTGAACTCCTACAGGGGCTATGACACCAATAGAGTAAATTCACAGACTCCGCCCCCAGCACGGCTCCAATCGAAGCTGAAGTGAAGCCGTTTCAGAACATTTTGCTCTACATATTTGAGTTGTTTGCCATGCTTGGTAAGTCATGTTTTCAAAGATTGTTTCAATTATTGTTATTAGCTTTTACTTCTGTGGCTCTTTGGAGTTGAGACAAAGCTGTGTGAAAGGCATTAGCCATGTTGCTCGGTGATAGCATAATATTCTGTTTTAGCTAGCTGAAAGGTATTGTTTGCGGGCAAATACCACAGCCTTGGAAAAAAGCTTGCATGTGAATTTTCAGTCAAATTTCTTGGTCAAATACACTTAAAACAATGTCTAGAATGTGAAATGTTGGTATAATGGTGCTAATTGAAGCCTGAAAACGATCTCCCATAAAAAATGAGCAAACAGCAGTAGCAGATGTCCCGACTGAGTTCTACGTTAGCACTTAGATTCCTCCAGTTTTGTGCACACGGTTTAGGTAAAAATGAAAAAGGTTGAGGTTTTACATTTAGTTCAGTATTACCTGTTGTCTGTGTCCTTGTCTTTTGGGAAAATACTTTACACAAGTAATCGCTCAAAAAGGATTCCTTTTTTTTTTTTTTACTGTGCTGCAATTGATTTGTGCCATTAATTAGTGTCAACTAATTTTGTTTTCAATCTCCACATAGGATATGCTTGTGAAGATGGAATATGGGGGAGAGCAGAAGTGCGTTGAAGTTCCACAAAGTGATGAATGAAGGACATGCATATTGTATTTTGTATTTATTGAAATAAGTGATGAGAATGCTGTTATTTGCATTTACCAGCTCACCTATGTCAGACCTTTTGATAAACGAAATTCTAATGAAAGTGAGAACATGTACACTGTTACATCTTTCAGAAAATGTTTTGAAATTGTGGTGCACAGTTCAGAATAAATGTTTTTCAAAAACCATTGCGTCTTTTTAGTAAATGTTTATTTCCAAAAGAAATTTCTAGAAGTTCAGAACAGTAAAATTCCCGCTTTTTAGAATTAATTAGAAGATAACTCTTACGTAGTTAAACTAAAATACTCTTTGAGAGTTAATATATAAACTCTTAACACCAAGTGTTAAATTATCAACTCCAGAGAGATTTGGTGTTTAACACTAAATCAGAGTTAACATACCAACTCTCCAAAAAGAGTTAAATTAACACTCTCTGGTGTGGACCCATATAGACACTTTAAAAGTGTTGAAATCAAATCTGACAGTGTTAATTTGGACATGCTGGATTTGCTGTGTGTGTGTGTGTGTGTGTGTGTGTGTGTGTGTGTGTGTGTGTGTGTGTGTGTGTGTGTGTGTGTGTGTGTGTGATGTTGGCATGTTTATGACCATATGAACTGTGACAGCACCCAGTGATTGGGTTACTGGTTTGTTTGTTTCAGGACGCAGTGAGACGCCCAGCCATGGTTCCTGTCCTGTAAACCGCAGTGACCCTGAAAGCACAGTCTGCAGGTCTATCAGTGAAAGATTGATGAGCCGAGGGCTCAAACACAACAAGTTCTTCCTGAGCCTGTAATGACACCACGACAACACTGCAGACATCTGCTTGACAGCCCGAGGCTCAGCTCGCTGCTTCTCCACCACATTAAACTTCCCGTGCCAACAGATGTCATTGCTGTTTCCTTCACCGGCAAATCTGTGCAGGAACAACAGAGCAGCTAAAACAGATCAGTGCCGCACACACGCCTCCACCAACATGTGAGCAGGTCCCTCAGAGCTCCACAGAATAAATTCAAACTCCAGAATAAAAACAGATTTCTGCTTACAGTGACTGGACTTCAGCGCCTTTAAAGCCCTGCTTTACAAGGAAAGCTAAATCCACCAACATCCACACAAATCCATCAAATTACACAACATTCCATAAAAATAGATTCAAAGAATAAAATGAGCAGTTCAAAGACATTAACAAATACAAAGTGGAGCCTGGAAACAGACACACTGAGAATAAATAATCCTCTGCTTTGTGTCCAGACAGAAAAAGCTTCTTCTATTTTTACTCCCGCTCTCAAAGGAGAAAACTCACTGATCATTTATAGCCGCAGGTCCAATTAAAGCTTCCACAGGAGGCAGAACTCTCTGCTTTGTGTATCTCGAGCAAAAATGCTCAGCTCAGAGAGTCTGCTGTGGTCAGTAAATCCTGAATCAGCTGACAGCAGGAGGAAACCTCTGGAGCACATTAGAGACCACTTTGTGTTTGTCCCCTGGAGCTCACTTTAGTCCCACTCTGATGTGTCCTTGGTCTGAAGGACTTGGAGATAAAGTCTCATGACAGTGATGGAGGAAGGGGAGTGCGGAGGACAGGAATACATGAAAAGACCAAGTTCAGTTCAGGGACTACAATTACCAGACAGCTAGCAGCTACACCCTGTTTTGCCACAAAGTCAACAAGGCCACATCCCTAATAATGCAAACTTTAACCCTCAATACAATTTAAACAGGTAAGTTATAAAAACCGTACAGGTGTTAGGAAGGGTTAAATTATCTATATAAACCAAAAATGTTGTGTATCAGGATGTAATTACGTTTATTTCTGCTGGAAAGTTTTAGTGTGGGAGCCTATGGGGACCAACTCACTGCTGGAGGGATGTGGGGACATGTCTTTTGGATCATTCTCCTCACTCAGTAAATATTGTGCTTCTTAATAATATGCATTATTGGATGGATGAACAGATGGATGCATGGATGGATACATGGATGAATAGGAAATGATGGCTCGATGGATGGATGGAGGATCCAGTTGTTTCATACTCTTTCTGCTTTAGGGTAAGGGTCTACAACAGATTTCTCCATCTGGCTTAGTTTTGTGGTGAACCTTTGCCAATAGGTGACTTGGAACAACAACAACTTGGTGAACACCTGGTAAAGCCACTCAAGAAAGGCAGTGGGGGGGGAGGGGGGGGAGCAAAACAGTTACGTTTTAATGATGTCAGGACTACAACCAGCAATTGCAGTTCCTCTGGCATCCAACAGGGGCAGCACTGACTCAGTCCTCATAGACTCCCATGTTGAAACTTCACAGCAGAAATAAACAGCCTGATACACAAACCGTTTCGTCACTATAGATCATTTCCCCCTTTAAAACAGCTCTACTGTGAGATGAGCTTTTTCACTTCCTGCTTCCATCATTTCCTCTTCCTCCTTAAAGCCTCAATTTCCCATAATTCCCTGCAGTCATTATAAACCTTCTGAGTCGGCAAACTCTGATCAGGTAAGTTGTGGCCGTTAGCCTCCTGTGGGGTTTAATGCAGTGTTAATAAAGCAGTGCAGCAGTGTGGTGATTGGGTCAGAAAAAGAGAAATAACCAGAGGGGATTGTGGGCAATTCAGCCGATTAGAGATTAGAGAGTAATGCAGCAATCAGAGGGTGAAGTCTTACAGCAGGTAATTACCTCCACAGGACTTTATTTCCCTCTGAGGGCTGAGGAGGAGGAGGAGGCTGGGAAAAGTTTTAAACTCACGCTGATTAAAACAGTTTTAACAGGAGGAAAAAAACTGAAACAGGTCACACATTTAAGACTAAAAACAGCATCCATCCACTGTTTTGATGAGGCAACCATCATCATGAGGAGGTTTAAGTTTAAATGGGTTAATTCAACCCTCCTCTACATTTCTTCAGTCATGTCATCAGAGTCTCAGTGTTTTTAAGCATCCATGACCTGATTTTTAGAGCTTCCTTTAAATGTTTCATTAAAAAAAGCCTCTTCCTCTGGACTTCTGAGGATATTTACCCTTGGAGCCCCTGCTATGGTTTTAAATGTCCTGTTACTAGACTGCATTGATCTTCGTTGCCAAGGCTTATTTATCACCTTTAAACAGAAGCATCTCACCATCAGACTCCTCATAACTCTATCTGAACGTGATTTTGGGGGGCAATCTCTATCACACAGAGTCTTTACCTAAAACCAAGAAAATAATGCTGACAAAATTCAATCTTTTAGCTATTTCACTGCTGGACCATCTGTAGGCACAGAGGTAAGTCCACCCCACAGTGATTACTGCTGAATCACTTAAACAGCACCTGTCTGATAAAGTCAAGTAGAAGATCTCGTTCTTAAAAAAACATAGAGGATCTGAAAGAGCAGAGCATAATGCCACAATCTAAAGAAACAGCTGAGAAACAAAGTCAGTACCATCACCAGTCTGAAAGGTTAAAGAGACATTTCTGTGGCTCCACCCACACATGGAGAACACCTATCCAGAACATTCCCAGGAGCGACCGGCCAACCAAAATCACTCCAAGAGCGCATCAACGACTCATCCAGGAGGTCATAGAAGACCCCAGAACAAGATCTAAAGACATGCAGGCCTGACTTGGCTCAGTTAATGTCAGAGGTGTCATGATTCAACAATAAGAAATTAACTGGGTAAAAATAGCCTCCAGGGAGAGTTGAGGGGGAAAACCGCTGCTGACCAAAAACAATCATCTGGATGATCACTGAGACATCTGGGTCCGGTTACATTGGCCATCAGAATAACAGCATTTCATGAAGACAACATCACAGTAGCAGGTGGTGGTACTGTGATAGTCTGGGCCGAATTCTACTATCTACCATAAAATCCTGGAGGAGACGGTCTGATCATCAGTTCATTGTCTGAAGGTCAAAAGCACTCGGACTACGCAGCAGAACAAGGATCAGAAACACATCAGCAGGTCCACCTCTGAATAGCTCAAAAGTGTGCAAGTCAAAGTTTAGACTTTAATCAAACTGCAGGGCTTTGGCATCATTGTAGTGGCATGTTGTTCACGCTGGAAAACCCTGTAGCGTGGCTGAAATCACAGTTCTTCTCTCATAGTCCAGACTGGTGTGTTTGGTGTTACACTCTCAATCCAGGGTTGGCCGAGCAGGCATTCGAAGTTTCCCAGTCTTCAGCGAGGCTACCCGACTTCCATCAACCTCATTAGTAACTGCTTAAAAGGAGTAGCTCCTGCTCCCAGTCTCTTTCACATAGTTGTTTTGTCCTTTCTTTGATCTGAAACGTGTCAGGGTGACAAATACACAAAACCTAGATTTTAAGCCCTGTCCCATCCCCCTGGCAGCACTAAAGGTGCTCCAAAAGTTGAATTATTTCTCAACGAGTCTCTCTGAATGCAGAAGTCTGCAGGCTGGGATTTTTGTGGACGCAGAGCCCCTTGTTTTTATCAGTTTGTGTGTTTCCGTCTTTAATTAGCTTCATTTCTCTCTATTTGTGTGTCAGCACACTCAGGCAGCACAAAGCTCTCTATGTAAAATTAGTGTTGTTTTGAAGGCTGAAAGGTCGCATTGCAACTGCTTTGTATTTGATATTTTTATTAGATTTTAAAACTATAAGTAGATAATGGCGCTCCATGTCTCTAATGTATTTATTAAAACTTACTTTGCTGTACAGCACATCTACACACCAGCACATCCTGTCTCAGTCATACATATCATCCAGTTACCGTTCTAATAAAAGCCAAAACACTTCCTGCAGATATCATCTGAGCGTCTGGCTAATTAACCCTTTCATTTTTGTTCTTTCACTTTCCTACAAATCTTCAGAAAATCAGAGGATAACACATGTGTGTAGAGTTTTATCTGATTAGTGAATGTTGTTGCGGCTTCAGATGCATTAAAGCCTCCTTATCCCTGCCGTCCATCACTGGCACTCGTTTATCAGGCAGAGAGGAGCTGCTGAAGCAGCTGAGGCGGCGACTCGGCGGCGTGAGCCTGAAATCATCTCTGTATCGAGCTTCCACGATAAACGCGCCAGCCTCGCCTTTCAGAGCATGCTGGGTTGAGCTGCGTGGTCCTCGGGGGCTCCGCATGCACACCACAATAAACTCATTGGCAGCTCATTAACAGAAGGTTCCCTCCTCACGCAGCTCACGTTCACACACAGAAATATGAAGCTGAGACAGCAGAGCTCATTATGTTGGCATCAAACAACTTCATTCTGCGCTATGAGAGCACTGCTGATTCACTTAAAGGGAAGCAACAATAATAATGATGATTAATACCAGTTTGAATGTTTTTTCAGACTCATTTGTCATTTATGAAGTGGTCAGTGAAACAAACACGAGTTATTTCCACTTGGATAATTTGTTCTATTTACTCGAAGGCTCGCGGTCACGCTGCGTGACGCCAGCGCTGAGTGAGATGGATCGGACTGTTTGCAACTGTTTTATGCAAACACACCACATTTCTTGGTTTCTGTTTCACTCGTTATATGGCCTTTCCTCTTCAGCCAAAAATAATACTTTAACAGCTGTCTTTAATTATTAGTTAATAAATGCGTAACACAGCTTATTGAACATGAGCCACTGAGTAAATGATAAGTTAGACAAGAAAAATAAAACAAAGTGGGGTGGGACTGAGATGAGTGGGAGCTGCAGGCCCTCGCCCTCCATGATCCAGAGAGTCAAGCTGACTGGTGAACGTTTGGTGGCTGGACACGGTCAACAGAGCCTACATGAATAATACAGCTCCACTGCCCATGAGAACCGGGGAGAGGGGCGGGGTAAAGACGGGATCTGTGAGTGCTGACCCCGCGGACTCAGAATGAACACCTGTCCCACATGATGATGACCCCTGAAATTTTTGCTTACGGTTATTTTGCTGTTTGTATAAAAACTCAATAAAAGGCTTTAAACCTGGTTTTCCGCTCATTCACAGCTCTTCAGTATGAATCTTTTACAAGCAAAAGGGCAGTGAAGAGGTCGGAATGAACCTGCTGATCAATAACCTGATCCGACCTCCTGATTGAAGTCAGGTGACAGCCTGATGGTGTCGCCTGGAGGTCAGGAACGTACTGATGGAGCACATTTAAACTCCAGCTTCAGAGAATTCACAACATCCAGCTGTCAGCTTCATGTGTGCACAGACCGATGGAGGAAGCTGAGTGATGTTTGTCAGTTTCCCGTGATGACAGGGTTGATGTAAATTCTCTCTCTGCTCGCTGTGATTGGTCAGTTCTCTGTCAGCTTTCTGCCTCAGGGATTCACGTCATTGCAGCCACTTGGTGCTTTTATCTTCTGCCTCACTCAGGGTGAAGAAGAGCTGGTTATGTGATAAAAATTTAAACAGAGTCAGTTCAGACGCGCTCGCTCAGACGCGGCCTCCCCCTGAGGAAATCAGTCGAGGATCATTTGTCAGTTTGGCTGCAGTTTATGGATTTTTGCTTATAAGCCACTATAACTCACTCTGTGCTTTGCTGCTGCATATCTGAGGGGGCAGGAGAGAAAGAATGAGAGGAGTACAATTTGTCTGCCGGGGAGAGCATGAAGACATTGTCACTGATATTTTCAGCTTTGGTTCTCTTTAAGGAACAAACACACAGCGAAGCCAATCAATCGGTGCAGCTGCTGACCCCACAGCTGGACTTTTTAGCTTTGGTGCTTCCTCATTTGTAAGTGCTGGAGGATGAGGAGAGTGTGGTTTGTCTCATGTGTGAATACACAAGCTGTGTTAACGTGTCATTTTTCAGGCAGACAAAACATTTGTGTTATTTCAGTGGAGATGAAAGTGGACTGATAAAAAACCAAACAAGTGCAGAGTAACAGCAAACAGGACATATTCTATGTATCATAGTTTCAGTTTCATTTTCCGCTCCTCCTTCGCTCTTCCTGGATAAAAAGCTGATGCACACAAAGTTCCCGTTGAAGGACGGGCTCGTGTTTCAGTGTGAAGCTGTGTGGACATCAAACAACACAAACAGAAATATTGATCCTCTGAAGTGAATTAAAGCAAAGTGAAACTTGTGTGTAGTCCTAAAAAACTGCTGCTGATCAAATACCTCCAGCAGGGTACCATCACATACTCATCCTGAATCTTCCTGACCTCTGAGCTGAAATTCAGACTGAAACCCAAGTCTGTCAGAGGAATCCGGATGGAAGCGGAGATGATGACAACGCAGAGAATAAAAATAGCTGTGGATGCTCTCAGGTGTCCTACAGAAACAAACACCTGAGGCCACAGCGGGATGGAGGGAGCTGTAGAGGATGAATTCGTGTCCTGAACATCAGAGGAGGCGGGGAATGACAACACGATGCAGCACTGCAGCAGTTGTGAAGAAGCAATGCGAGGCTCTCAGCACGATTTGTAGAGAAAATGAGCACAACACAAGTAACCAAGTGAAGATGAGATCAAAACCGAGGCGCACAAACACAAGGGACAGGGCTATATATACACATCTGACTGACTAGGGACGGGGAACAGGTGGGAACAATCAAACAGAATGGAATGAAAGAAAAACAGGGAAAACCAATCAAAGTGAATATCGAAGTAAACACAGGAAATAAAACAATAAATCGACCAGTATAAGAAAGCACTGACATATAGAAATTATGATGACAAAGACTGAGAAGATACCAAAACCGAGATGGGACAAGAAGAGGAAACACTGAGGAAACCAAACGTACAAACTCCAAAAATACTGAACAGAAACTCAAGAGCACACAAACAGCAGACTCCACATAAGGCCACGATCCATAAGCTGATGTGGCCTCGCGTCACATGCAGAGGTTAGCCTGCTAGCTAGTCTGTAGGCTCAGAAAAAGAACTGGAGCATGTCGTTATAGTTTCTATTAAAATGTTTAAATTTATCTCTCACTGTTGTCCTCTGTTATCTTTTTAGTGCAGTTTAATTTGATAAACCTGCTCAGAGATAGGTTTGTGTGTGTGAGGAGCTGGAGAGCATCGTGTTGATAATAATATCAGCAGAAAGTGAGTCATCGGCGTGAGAAATAAAGGGGGGAACACCGTTTACGTGGTTTGTTTTGGTGGCTGCTGAACAGTCTGTGGCCGGGGGCAGTGAAGGAATTCAGAGCGCACTAAATCATCTTCAGCCCTGTGTGCATTCTTACTATTATTTCATATTTATGTAGACTCACAAACAGCTCAGATCAATTTTTTAATAAGACAACACAAAGCTGGCTGATGTGATCAGCTCTGATTGCACACTGACTCAGCTCATTGATATTTTTACTTTTTAATTAACTAAAGTGTAGCTCTCACATTACTTAGAATTAGCGTCAGTGTGCGCTTGTTGTACAAACTCGTATCTCTGCTCATTAAAATGTGCAGAAACGTCCCGAGGTCACAGGGCGGCTCGTGGTTTCTGAGGTGAGCCTCATAGTGAACACATGATTCCCACCAGTGTTCCTTTCCACTCTGTTTACTTCATCACGCTGCTTTCAGTGACACCTGAGGCCGTCAGGTGAGTTGCAGTCAGCACTGTTTGTGCTGCACTCAATCATAACACAGTCAGATAAACTGTACAGATATCAGTCCATCCTGACAGGAAGCAGAAACCATTTCAAAGAGGCAGCAGGTGAACAGGAGAGGCAACAAGACAAAAAAGGGACAAGTTTTGGTTCATGGTTCATGGTCTCAGCCCAAACTGTGAGAATCAGAGCCCCTGAGGGCTCATCATCCTTTACAGCAGGGGTGTCAGACTCATTTACATGGTGGGACACAAACAGCACACTTCAGTCCTAAGTGGGTCAGACCAAAGAAACTCTCCTGTGTCTCAGTCCAAACAAGTTAAATTAATACCTTTCAACCCCTGAGGAGTGCACTTTCAACAGTACATCTGAGTTTTTGGGAAGAAATGCTGCCTGAGTAAATTA
The DNA here is from genome assembly GCF_963576455.1 of Neolamprologus multifasciatus. Classification (NCBI taxonomy): domain Eukaryota; kingdom Metazoa; phylum Chordata; class Actinopteri; order Cichliformes; family Cichlidae; genus Neolamprologus; species Neolamprologus multifasciatus. Next base: position 16,245,985 of record NC_140455.1, on the reverse strand, counting down.
AGGAAATGTGTGAGACACTCTTTGGACTTCAACTGTATGAAACAAATGTGCGAATCAGTGGACAGAGATTTTCACTGACAAGCTTTCATTTCCCTCTATGTGATTGTGCACATACATTTTTATTCACGCTTCAGAGTAGGTAAAAATACACTCCGTTTCCCCTCCTGTCACATGACCTGAGCTCTCAGCTGATGATGTGATCAGAAATAGCTGCTGGATTCTCTGGAGCTTTGTTCTCAGTGTCTAAGAATAGAATGATTCAGCGTGAAGAAGCTTTGACCTGGTAGTGCTAATGGATTTCATCTGAATCAAAATCAGACAGCATCTCTCTGCTTGTGTCCCTCTACCCCTTAGCATCACCTGACCTCCATGCTTACCTGTCCACCTGCTCTACGTGAACCTGTGCTGGGATTTGAAGCTTATTCTGAGCTTGAATGAAATGCTTTGAGATTTAAACTGTGAATATAAATCCAGATCAGACCGTTTCTGTTTGTCATACATATGCAAATCAAAGATTTTTATTGAGGACTGCTTAAAAGAGATTAAACACAACTCGTGTTTTTTATACGTCTTTCACTTATTCAGCAGAGATGAAGCGGATTAAAGAATCTGTCCAAGAGAAAACTGAGTGCTGACAGAAGAAGCTTTTCTGTTTGTTTATTCCCACAAATCTTCTTCCTCTGCTGTGAGAACTCTTTTATTTATCCTGGTTTATCCTTATTAGTTCACCCGTCAGATGGACGCTACCAAACGTGTTTTAAATGTGTATTTATGCAGTTCTGACTCCATGTGTCTGTGATCATTATGACAGAGTGACTCAACTCTCGTCGTCTTCTGTAAAAGACGCCGCAGGGTGAGAACGTCCTGTTTCTAACATGTGATTCATGTTTTTCACACCCACACCATCACTTCACTGAGACGTGTCAGAGTTTGGCTTCTTCAGCCTGTGAAGCCATGACTGCTGAAAGTCACCTGTGAGACCAGCGACACCTGAGTGAAGCTCAGAACATCTGATGCTTTTGGCATCTTTACATTGTGGAATTGGTTGCAGTTGCACATTAGGGTGTTTCCAGATCCCCATTGTTTACATCGACCTCTGGTTTGTTTTCAATGTCGGTGCAGTTTGTTTGTGCAGGTGTGAACACAGTAATCGCACTTGAGTCTGGACCAAAACAACTGCACTGGCACCCTTTAGAGGAGGTGGTCTCGACCCCAATCCGAACATCTACTAGGTGTATGTTACACGTTTAAGCTAAATATTGTCCAATCCGGTCGTTAAGTGGTGATGTGACAAATCCTACTTCCGGGCCTAAAGTAGTCTGCGTTTAATATGGCTTTTGTGTTGTTAACATGTTTAATGTTTTGTATTTTCTTCTATTTAATATTTAACATTATTTATCTATTTAACATTCCTCTATTTAATCTCAAAAAGCTCCTAAAATAGTCAGTGATCACTGTTGACCTCCCTCGGGTTTTATTACCGCTAATCATTTATTTAAGCTCAGTTTTTAAAACCTTAGGATGTAACTACAGCCCAGCCCATGCAGCAGTATATGAATAACTAACCTCGTATTGTGGGTGGATTATCTCAGTTGTTCTCCTGGCTGAAGTTTGGTCCTTTTACAGCATCCTGCCATGCGATTACATTTGTTCCTGACCACCGAGAACACTCACGTTAACTTTTATCGAGTGGAAAAAAAGTTAGCTTGTTTATATTATGCTAACATAGCTGTGTCGCTAGCGGTCACGTAGCACATCATTATATACCAGCTAGCCAAACTTCAGTAACCCTACAAACGTCACTGCTGTTTAGTTTTCTGTCTTCATTTATGTTGGAAGTGATAATAGAGCTGTACGTTTTAATTTGTTTCCAAAACCCCGCAGTCAGGACATGCTATATTGTATTTAGATAGAAGATAGCGAGCTAACTTCCTGCTAACTTCTAACTCCGTTAAATGTCATAAATTTCATTTTCATGGATGCCTGGATGTTAAACTCAATTGTTACACCTGGTAGAGCAGAACGCTGATCATTTTATTAAAGATGAAAGACTTCAGACAGTTTTTCAACTCTCAGTAACGCTGAGTGATTGTTTGATATATGGACCTGCAGCAGAGTTTAGGCCCAGACACAGCTAGTGATGTCAGACTTAACGACCGGATACAAACGTATGATTTGTATTCTCAGTGCAGGAAGTTGCTGTAGATGTGCAAAGGCCTGTACTGGCTGGCAGCTAGCATGAATGTCTCCATGTTCTCTGATAGTCCAGAACTCAGCACCTTCTTCTTGTATTTACTTTTGTTGCTCTCGCCCCAGACACATCTGACCAATGATGGGGACTGAATTGAAGTACAACAAAGCAAAACTACAAGTTTACAAACTCATCAGCTGAGTCAGACCAGAGGTAAAGAACTACAGGTGTGAAACCACTTCTCTGGTCATTTTTAAATCCACTCCAGACCCTCCTTTTCTGCTTGGATTTTATTTTTACTTCTTTTGCTCATATTTATTTGTGTGTTGTATTTTTATCCATGCTTTTATTTCATGTTGTACTGTATTTATCTGTATTTTAATGTATTTTGATTCCAGTGTTCAGCACTTTAGTCAGTGCTTGCTGTTTTTAAAGTGCTTTATCTGTTAAGTTTTCTTGGCTCTCCACACCTCAAAGCTTAGAGTCAAACAACAGGACCAGAAATGGGGATAATAATAAAAATCAATACCAGTGCCTGGGAGTTGTGAGGTAATAGTAAGTAAAATATTTGAGTGGCCAATCCCAGCCAAAGAGCCGAGACAGAAAACAGAGATGAGAGTATTTTATAGTGAGCTGTTGTATATTATAGATCCTGCTTTATTCTAAAACTGCTGGAGGGCCTGAGGCCAGATGAGCAAAAGGCTGTTTCTATGAAAGAAACAGGATTATTACAGTAATACTGAATGATGGCATTTCATCAGTACCTCAAGGCAATCCCAGCTGTGTGAACAGCTGGATTTCTGTTTGTTCTTTACAAAGAACAAAAGCTGCAAGTGCAAACTGCTTTTCATACATTTGATACCCACAGTAAATGATCAGCTTTGTTTGTGTTGTTTCACACACAGTAAGATCAGCTTTGTTACTATATCTAATTATCTGAGGTGAATTATCTGAGGTGAATTCCTGCCTGGAAATCTGGAAACGTTTGTTTTGTTTTAGGGCTCAGTGAGGAACACCTGAACACACCGTTACCTTTACAGTACACCCTTTGCAGAGCAGCTCCTGTGGGGCGGGGCACACGCTGAGATCATTAACCTTCAATCCTCTGAAGGATGGACGCTCTTCAGTGAAGGACTAGTCCTTCATAAAGGAGAAAACGTGAGTCTGTAATCTGCATTCAGATGAGCTTCCTTTGTTTCCAACTGCAGTCCAATAAGATGATGCTCAGGAAGCGTGAAGGAGCTGTCAGCGTGCTTGTCCATGCAGACTTTAAGTTTGTGACACTGAAAGAAGTCCACTTCCTTTCTTCCTGACACTTCTATGTGTAATCTCGTGCTAGGATGAGACAAACGTAAACCCTGGTAAGGCCAAGTCCAAATGATCAGACTAACAAATTGTTGTAGCTAAAAGACCTGGAAGAGGCTATGACAACCCGAAGTCAAACAGTGTGTCGAAAACTCCCATGAGATGAAGACTTGTCCAAGTCATGGCCTAGGTAGGATACTTTGAAAAGCATAAACTTTCAGTTTAGTGAGGTTCTGGGTCCTAAAGCCCGTTTTTGTTTGTTTATTGAAATTAGTTCTCCTCATGACATGACACACCCAAGACTTACACTACCAACCAATGATTTCAATTTAAAAACAGACTGTCCTGCTTGTGGCTGTGTTTGGGGACTGGTGCAGGATTCAGACAAAGGAATCATAGTCCTGAAGCAAAGGGCAGTGTAAACACTCTACAGATGCACAATAATAATGTTGAAGCTCCAGAAAGTGAGGTCCACAACCTGATGGGTGACATTGTCGTGGATACGTCACCTGAATAGCTTGGAGGACATGATTTGTGCAAAACTGAGAAACCAAAAGCTGGACTAAATGGTTACATTCACATCCAAAGTTTAACAATGAACTAAAAGGTCTGAGAATAGACTTCTTTCATCATCTGATTACTTTATGATTTTCTCTCTGTGAATTGTGTAAGATACAAATACTGTCTACACAGCCACCATACAGCACAGCCTAACAGTTTTATCAAATACAGCAGGAGTCCCTGTGTTACTGTAAACAGAGAGATTCCTGAACATAATTACTGAGACATTTTCAGCAATTCCTGAGGCCGATTTGTCTGTTCCCATGTTTTCACATATCCAGATGTAATTCGCGGGCAGGATTCTGTGGGACGTTTCATCTGCACTTTCATGTGGTTTGTTTGTTCGTCTGTGGAAGTCATGATGAGAAGTGGAAGAAAACCAGTGAGTACAGCCTCTCCACATGCAGATTTTATCGCCACTGTGATTAATTAATGCTCCAGCAGTTAGCCAGCCCTCAGCAGCTCGATGAGCGGAGCTTGCTTGTATCGAGACGCTCGATGTGCTGCTGAATAAATTAACATCTTCATTGTTGTTCGTCATCAGTGAGTTAGAGCTTTAATTTGCAGAGTTAGAAACTTATTAATATGTGGTCCCAGGGACGTTTAAATGAGCTGCGAATATTCAAAAAAGCATCCATTAGATCCACTCAGGAGCTCCTTATCATGCTCCATTGTATTCCCCATTCAGCTCACACACAAACACACACATCACAGCACATTCATTAGAAACAGATTAATCCATAAACACTGAGGTTTGTGTTTATTTCAGCTCATTAAACATTTAAAACTCACACTACCTGGTTTTTGTTTCACAACCCACCGGCTCAGATCAAGCCCCAAACTTTGTCGAAGTGAGCTGCTGCATAGAACAACACTTTGCCTTTATCTACTTCAAGCCACAACAGCAGTCTGCTCCTCATATCAGCACACCACTAAGAACAGCAAAACAATTGAATACAAAACCTTGCAGGTAATACCAGTTCACCGTCCTCAACAGACTTCAGAAAAGGTCCCAAAACCTTCTCTGACAATCCCCATTTGTCCTTCAGTATCTCTCAGCTTCTTTCTAGTCAAAACTTTGACGTCATCTTATCCATCTGTGTGAGATTTTAATCCTGAACATTTCCTCTGCTTATTATTTTAAATCTTTTTTATTATCTTGTTTGCTGATGTCATGCACAGACACATGTTGTTGCACAGACACATGTCTGTTTACCTCATAAAACATTCCTGCTACTTTTATTCATTCATCCGTCCCAGAGAGACCCTGTCATAGAGCAGGAGGTGGGGTAGGGTCTGGACAGTGTGCAACCAGAACAGATAATTGTCATTCATAAACCAGCCAGCAACGAAAATGAGAAACAATGAGTGGAAATAAAGACACCTGGTGCCAATCATAAAGGTCCAAACAGGACTAAACAGGTGCTACTTTATCCACTCTTCAAACATCCATCATGAAGACTCTGTAGCTGTCTAAAATGAGTCTGCCTAAAGACAAAATAGCATCTGTGCCTTCCCTGCTGGTATGAGAACACGGGGCATCAAATCCATCAAACTGCTCTGAGCTGGACCTGAAATGCGCAAACAGAGGACATATTCAGAGGAGCTCACTATATTCTGCTTTACAGCAGAGACTGAAAAAGTCAACACTCTGTTCAGTGCCCCAGTATCACAGTGATTGTCACACAGGCCCAAACTTCAGCTAAACTGATGAAATCCACTCAGGTCTGCATGCGAGGAGAAACTCTGAGGCAGATTAATTCAGAGGCTGCTGCTGCAGAGCCATTAGAGGAGAACGCTCGAAATGTGTAATGAGTTCGGGTGTCACAGGTGATGTTCAACATGCAGCAGCAAAATGACTTCATGAATTCATAACGAGAAGCCAATTGATCCCCAAACAACCCACAAACATTAGTTAATGGGAGTCAAGAGCGTGAGGTCGGAGTGGAGCCAAAAAACAAACGATGTGACAAAATTCTCGAAACACACAAAGTTCTCGCTCTGATCGCAGCCTGCAATCGGAGGCTGGGATAACGAGATGTGGAGGCTGAACCCACAGCAGTGCTCATCAATCTTTTAATCAAATCTTTTCTATTAAACACGATTCTGAGCCGCGACTCCCTCTTCCTCCTCATCTTCATCTGCTCCCTTAGAGAAAAGGCGTAATTAATCAGAGATCATTAATATCTCTCTCGTCATGGCAGCTGGAAATCCTGTTACAACTGAGCAGTAGGGAGAAAACATGATGACCCTCCACATTCATTAAATCTCATCCAGGATGTGTAGCTTTGGACACCTGAAGGAGGAAGAGCGACGGTAGGAGAAGAAAACCTGAGGGCTTATGTTTAGTGGTGGGGGTGCATCATTCTGAACAGATTCAGAGGAAGATCATTAAACTATAGTTTAATAAGGCCAAACTCGTCTCTAGGTTTCAGTCATTCTGAATAATACCCTGAATATAACAGAAGACTGAACTTCCTTGCCACCTGACCTCCTTCCTCCTGCGTTGCTGTCTACAATCTGAAAAGTCAAAATGATCATCTCTAGGCAGATTCCTGCAGGGCCCAAGGCATTACAATTCAGGTAATATCCATTTAGGCACATCATAAATACGTCAGGTTACAATTCAAGGACACCTGCTCTTCTTCTACTGTTCCATTGTTGGATGTTAATATTCAAAATATTCAAGTTTCTAATTAAGAGGTCAAAAAGTCAGACGCAGTTTTTTCTACCCCTCTGTATGATTTCACCCAGAGAGGACACAAGCCCCACACAGAGCCCCAGAATAAGCCAGTCGTCTCAGTAGGGGTTAAGAATTCGGTTATGTCACTTTGGTTATGTAGTCTTCAAATAGTTCCCAGTCATGGTAAGCAGGCAGTTGAAATGTGTGCTGACTTTTTTTTTTTTTTGCCTTCTTACCTTTTAAAAATGCATCTCAAACTTCTGTGATACTGTTTTTCTGACTTTCTCTAACTTTCTAACTATTGCAAGGCTCCATGATCCGCCACATGATCCATGATCCGTCACTGCTGTAATCTTCTTACTGGAGTGAACAAAGATTACAGGACCCTTGCAATAGTTCTGGTCCCACGTACCTGCTGTTGAACCAATCATAAGAAAGTTGTCCTAAAGGGGGAGGGGATAAAGAGGCTCATTTTATAAGTAATGATAGCCCAGCGTCAGACAAAGGAGGATTATTTGGACTGTGACTAATGAAGTTGCTCCAAAGGATAACATTATTAATATTATTTTTATCTGGAATCTCATATCATCCTCTGAGCTTGTTGGTGATATTTGAAAAGTCCCAGCATTTGGAGCATACGCTGGCTAAAACAAACCTTCTGTTTTCGTCTCTCCTTCTGTGTTGGCTTTGGGAAACAGAAACTGGGCGCAGCTCGGTCTCTTAAAATAGATTTAAACTTCAGAGAATGATTAAACATCAACCAGCTCAAAACTGAGACACACAAATACACTCAGAGGGCCAAAAATAACACAGAAACTGAGCCTCTGTGTTGGTCACATGACCACGAACAACTGATTTAAACACACCAGTTTAAAAAAATCAAACAGAGAATGTCAACGGTCAAAGGTTAAGAGTCAGTGAAGAAGGTGTAAACAGACACTAATGAACATTTGTTCAATCAATGCTCAACATAAACAGTGGGTGGTTTTCACAATAAAAGCCTTAATTATTCATACTATTTTTACCAAAATAAAACCAGTCGGGAAAGCTGCTGGTGTCTGCTCCAGAGAATTACTTCAATCATTGAAAGGCTGCATGTCCAGAAGTATGTGGACAGCTGAACGTGAGGTACAGTTTGGGGAGTTGAGCTTGTTTCTCTGCTGCTCCAGCATTTGTTAAACCTCCCACAGATATTTGCTCCCATTCAGACACCAGAAGTCGGCCGAGGACCGCTGATGTCACCAGTCTGATGAGGACTCTGTGGGCACCGCACAGTTTCTTTATTATGCTTTGTGCTCAGAGGGGCTGTCACATTAAAGCAGGACAGGAGCACCGTGAATCTTTTGAAGTTGCATAAATTCATCGACCTGAAAGCGCCAAACACTGTAACGGCAATCAAAACACAAAATCCTTACATTAATCCCAGAGATCTGAAGCAGTGTGTGACCTTCAAATGCTGGACACCAAAAGCAGTTACTACAGCAGCATAAATGAGCTTTCATAATGAAAACATAAAAATCCAGCAGGGAAGGCTAAAAGGTTTATCCAAAGGTGGGGAATGAAGCATTCTCTCCACACATCTTAGTCCCGCCCACCAGAGACACTAGCACAGGTGGTGAGGAAGTGACACGAGGAAGGATGAGGTAAGGTGGCACTGGAGGAATCAGAAAATGAGGCCAAGGCTCCAAACTCTGACACCTTTACCCCTGCAGATTAATATTGTTATATAAATGTTTTCTATCTTATTGTATTTGGTCACTTTAAGGGATTTCCATGTTTTAGAACCTATTAAAGTCTGTAGAGAATTAACCATTAACCTAGTTACCCTGATAACATCCCATTAAAACACTTTAAAGGTGAAACATTATGAGGTTTATAAGGCGAAGGACTGTAACAGCTGTGTAACACGTCACTGAACCCAAACCAGCCCAACCCAACACTGGAGTGAGGAGAGGATGCAGACTCCGGGCAGCAGAGAAAATCTGTGATGTTTTTCGTGTCACAGATCAATTGCAAGTTCTTGCAGCGACGAATAGAGGCTGAGCATTCCGCATCCTCATTGCCAAGGCAACCAGTTTCAACCACAGGTGATCGCACAGGTCGTCTGGTGGGAGGGAACCTGACACTTTATTCACTCTGAGTAGCATCAGGGTACTTGACTCAGCTGCTTGTAGTCTGGTTATATTCCTACATAAATGTAAGGTTCACCGCCCTGCAGAAACTACGTCATTAAGTTTGTCGATTAAACTACTTGTAATTGACAGACTGACCCCATCCAGTCAGACTGCAGACCGACTCCACCATGCTTTATGTCCATCTTGATGCACCAAGATTGCTTTGAAGACTGAGTGGTTGCAGACTGATCCTGATTTTCCAATTATTTCAAAAGCAACAAGATATCAGCCTCATTGCAAGGGCACACTAATTTTGTTTATGTCTCAGTCTCCAACCATTGTTTCACTGTAACAACAAAATACAGATGTGATCAGTGGTGAATATCGGGCTCCCAGTCCGGGCCTTGAACAACAAGATGCCGAAAGTCAAAAACCTCCACATCAGCCAGACTCAGTCCCTGCTGCCGGGCTGGAAACTAAAGATCTCGGGGCCTGAGCATTTATTGCACTCAGGTTCAGACTGGCCTCTTCCTGCTGTGGATGCTTATGAAGCTTTGCACTTGGTCATTTGAGGTGGTGATGCAGGACATTTTCCGGTGTTGGTACAAAAAAGTCCAGAGCATTTTTCTCCCACTCAGTACACGCCAGCAACGTGAGCTTCAGCCTTCACTGTGACAGAAGTGAAAGAATTAGACTTAATCAGTCACCAGGGCTGACACTGAAAATCTACAAATCTAAGGCTTTTGATAGAGAAGCTAAAAGCAGCTGGTCTGAAGTTTCCAGGTCAGATTCATGGTTTCAGGTGGAGTTAGTGTAGAGATTTACAGCCGGATGTCAGCCTGTGAAAGGCAGAGTGACGGTTTGATGAGCGGAAAGATGCAGAGTGATGAATGGCTGTCAGAAATGGAGGGATGGTCGCGGTGATGGATGACAGGGAGGGTTCGACGGGGTGGTCCGGTCTGACTTCTGCTTTTATTTATTTACAGGAGAAGACATGAATTAAGTTTTATTGTTCACAGTGTCAGCTCTGATCAGTGTCCTGCTGACACGCTCTGACTGAAGGAAGCAGCCTGACCTCCATTCAGCCAGCCTCTTCAGTCTAAAGCGTCGCTGAATAGAAGTAAATGTCTGAGCTCACTCGTGAGGTTTTCTGGGACTTTCAAGCTTTCAGAAAAGAAGAAAAAGAGAAAAGGCAGAAGTTTCACACAAGCATTAAAGTGGAACTCAGTGCAGACAAACAGCAGTTGAAAAGGTGTGGATGGAGAGGAACACAGTACACAGTGCATCTATGATAACATGAAACCTCAGGAACATGATGAATGCTGCTGATCACTGAGATCCCACAAACAGAAGAAAGAGAGGGATAACGGGCTACATGTGCAGTCAATCAGACATTGAGGATGGCAGGAAAAGAACAAAGAAAGAAGGTAAAAGCACAAAAAACACAAACAAAGAACAAACCTGCAAAATGAAACTAAAGCATTCAACTCAGAGAGGCAGACAGATGGAAAACTGGAGGAAGGAAAGAAAGACAAGCCCTAAGAAAAGAACCAGAAATAAGAAGGACCAAACATTCTTCTGTTAAAAGGGAGGTTTTCCTCCCCCCTGTTGCCTTTACTGATTCTTTATTGTAGGGTCTTTACAGTAATAACTAAAACTGAATTGAAAAACAGACTTCAGTTTAGAACTGACATCTCATCACATTTGGACTGTTTTTGCACAAACTTTGGTTCCCCTTTGTCGCTTTTCTCTGAAGGTCTGTCATACTTTTGCGCCTCTTCCTCTTGTTTCTCCTTCAGACCCCTTGCTTTTCAGATGCCGTATTCCTCTCTTTGTCTTCCTGCTCTGAGTGACTGTCAGCCCGCTCACCAAATTGTGCATGTGAACTAACATAATCCTATTTCCTCGTGTAATCCTCTAATTTACTTCCAGAAAACTGGGAGCAGCAGCGGTTTCTGCAGGAATGTTCATTCGTGTTGTGACAGATAAACGATTCAGTTGTGACCCCCGGACGAATAGTTTCTGCCCGCCATGATGGACAGAACCGCTGCGATCAGAGAACAAGCACCTCCTCAGCTGTCTCTGCTCTGTATTGTTCTGAACATCTGTTTTAAAATGACAGATCAGTTTTTCAACCCAGAGTTAAACATTGCTGTATCATCAGCCTCTCTGCTGGTGGGCTCACTGAGATCACGACTGCAGAGGGGTGCAGAGGTGATCTGAGGCCAGCTGAGCTTGTTTCCTTTCCTCCTCCTTCGTTCCTCAAGCACTGTTTTACAAACATGTGAAATCAAAGTAAGACTTCGTTTTAGCAAAAGTCAGATCAAATCAGAGAAAAGTTCCCACCTGACCCCTTCACAGTCAGCTGACTTGTCGTTTGTAATACTGCTAGTAAAAACATTTAAGCCATGCTCATTTTAAAAGTGCTCAGCTGAGGTGCAGATTTGGTGCCTTTTAATGGCAGGGTGTCATGGTTCATTATTTACAGCTAACAGCAGTCTGTTGTCTGTTGTTTTCGTTCCTTCAGTTTTTGAGTTTTCAGCCATCCCCAGTGTTTCCCTTAGTAGTCTCTAAGTATTAGCTATTTTCTGTTTTATTTTGGTGTGTGTTGTGTCTGTGTGAACATGTGTCTTGTTTCTCTCATCACCCTTAGTGTGTCTGTTTGAGTGTCTTTTTCAGCTTCGTTGTGATTCTGTTCATTTCCTTTGGATCTTTGGCTGAATGTTTTATAGACTTTACACCAATAAAGGTGTAGGTGTGCTTGCAGGCCCTTATCTTGTTATTCCCTGATATTTAATTATTTATCAAGTCACAAGTTCAGCAGATCTCCACATGAAGGATTCAGGGCTGAAAAGCAAGTCTGTTAAAACTGCATCCAGATCAGTTTCAGACCCGCTGCAGGAGTCACAGCATGAAGACTAAATCTGGTCTCATCAGTCTGAATAACTGCAGCAGAGTGATGTCTGTAACAGAGAGGAGCAGAAACCAGCGTTGGTACCCTGATGTTGGATCTGCTTCTCATAACTCACAATGTGCATTCTGGGTAAACTTTGAAGGATCATATCGCCTACAGCTGTTTTTACTTTGGAACATAAAATATTCAGCTCACTCTGAATTTGTGGGACTTGTGGATGTGGAGGTAATGGTTGTAAAACCAAACAAGTTTAATATGAACCTTGATGGCGTGCAGAGTGTGAGTACGCGGCGAGTTAAGGAGGACGTCCCTGCAGCTCGCCGTTCGCCAGCACATTAATGAGCTCAGAGCTGCCCTCACCTCTGGCCTCCTAACAGCTCTGAACATCACTGCTGCTGTGGAGCTTCACACTGAGCTGAAACTCAGCAAACTCAGAGAAGGAGACGAGAGTGACACACACTAGGGCCCAAAGTTCATATCTCGATATTCTTCAGATGGCGATATGCGATATACGATATATATCTCGATATTTTATTTAAAGCCATAAAGTAGGAACAAAAAGAGAGTTCTTAGTCAAAGCTGTGTCCCAGATCTCACATAGGCACTTTTATTAACATACAGCGTAGATATACATGAAAAAATTACTTATCAGCATTTATTAAATAATAATGCTCCATAAATAAAATAAAACAATGTTGTCTTACTGTTGTGGTCAGTAAGCACAATCATTCTTGTTGGTCATACTTAAGGCGCACTGTCGATTTTTGAAAAAATGAAAGGAAAAATACAGTGCACGAGTTTTGTAAGGTGGTTTGTTTGGGCAGGAGGCTGGAGACTTCGTGGTCTGAGATACAGCACGCAATTTCACACATTCTTCATTTTGCACTTGATGGCGCTGTTATAAGTGGTGAAAATACTAGTAGTGCTAGCTGCACGGCGTCAACGCGTTAACAAGCTAACCACTAATGCTAACCACAATGCTAACCGCTAACACTAACCGCAACGCTGGCGCGTTGACACCGTGCAGCCAGTATTGCCAACTTAGCGACTTTGTCACTATATTTAGCAGGTTTTCAGACCCCCTTAGCGACTTTTTTTCTGGAAAGCGACTAGCGACAAATCTGGTGACTTTTTCTGGTGTTATTGGAGATTTACTTATGACGACTTTTTGACGTGCAAGCGCATATCGCTCCTACTCTCAACAAGCAGCGGTTGCTGCCGTTGGCACCTCACCCGTGCCAAAGCGCTCACAGGCGGAGGATAGTCCTCACGCAGCTGCTATCAGGGCAGGAGATGTTCACCCCTATGCGTCCAAATTGCAAATGAATCGCGCATGAGCGAAGCCGCTGCTCCTGCACTGACTGTAACGCAGTCAGTTCTTTTACTCTTATGCTGTTTTGTGGACAACAAGGTTTAAAACTACTCATAAACACACACACAGAGAAAGTAACTCCACCAGAGTGCCTATTTTGGGTCACTTTTGCCGATCCAAGCCCGGATAAAGGAGCAGGGTTGGAATTGTGACATTAAAAAAAAACAGTAATTGCTAAAAGAAATTTAATTCGTAGTTCTAAATAAATCCTAAATGCATTTAGGACATTTTTTACTCACTTTATGTCTCTTCCACAATGTTATTTCTCTCTCCAACAATGTAGGTGTACATTAGCATGACCAATTATGCAAATTAGGCGCTGCCTTCATTTAGCGACTTCTAGCGACTTTTAGGACAGCCAATAGCGATTTTCCTTACTGAGGAGTTGGCAACACTGTGTGCAGCCCCACGCACGGGGCGATCCGCGGTAACTCGTTAACGGTAGTAGTAATCTCCAAATGTTTTCTTTTTACCGACCAGCTCCTCTTTGATAGCTGCCATGTCCTTTGCCTGCAAGTGAAGCGATGGCGGAGGGGGAGAGGCGAGACAGAGTAACGCTGTGTAGGGACAAAAGTGGATGAAGGAGAGGCAAACTTGCGGTTCCACAAGTATAATTATTACGTAACATAGACTATATCGATATAAACGATATTGTCACATCTCATATCTCGTATAAAAATATATCAATATATTTAAAAACTCGATATATTGCCCAGTCCTAACACACACACACACAAAGACAAACACACAAATCCCAAAAAATGTTGACTCTGTTCATCTGGACGTAGCGTTAGTGGGAGAAACGTTTCATCACTCATCCAAGTGACTTCTTCAGTCTCAGCTGACTGCAGGTTTCACCAACCTTATAAACAGTACATTTGCATAATAACTGAAACCAGCCCACTGAAAGAACAATGGGCTGTGAGGTCAGTTCCTTGATCATTAATATGCAATTTGTCATGACCATTGATCAACAACCACTGTTCAAAGCCCACTGATCAATTGCCATGAATAATATTCATAGAATAGTTGGGGAATGGCTGCAATCACAACAATGTAAGATGGTGAAAGATGTACCCTTAGGCCAGGGCTCTAGACTAACTTTGTGACATGGGCGCACCGGTACGCCTAACTTTAAAATTTTAGGCATACCGGCACAAAAGTTAGGCGCACACTTTTCAACCGCATCGCTTATCACTGCAGTTTTACATGTGCACTTTCTTTGGGGGGGAAGTCCATACAGACAATATTCATTTCTAAATTATTAACTAACAAACTTGTGCTTAAAGTGCTTTGTCAATATTGTAGAAAATGTTAAACTTAATCATCATCTCGGCTCCTCTGACGACATGTTTGCTGCTGTCTGTTGCTGAAAGGCAGTGGGGAGAGGGGACGCTTGGGCAGTGCATTTATTGCAGCATATAATGTGTTTCCTGGATACACTGTGCTTTTTCAGCATTCAAAGATTGATGGCACCGTGTCAGAGCACTGGCTTTGAATTTCAGACGGATCAGGCCTTAACTTAACAAAAAAGTTATCAATAGTTCTTTTCATCTTTTCTTATTACCCACAGCTACATCCACTCTGTCGAGCCTAGGCTGCTCACTGGGGCTGGGTATCATCACTGATTTCTATAATCCATTTGATTCCGGTTCTCAAAGTCCTGATTTGATTCAATTTAGCCTCAGACAGTCAGAAATATTATAATTCTGATCATTTATCAGTACTGATACACATGAGACTTCATCAAAATTGTGAACATCACAGCACATGCCTTTGTGTGAAAGTAACTGAGAATAAAAAACAGAAAAACATGAAGGAGATTTTCCCGTTCTGGCTTTTTATAGCAGGTAACCTTAAAAATATTCTGCAATATTCTGCAATTTTGCATAATTTTAAGAAGTTTAAATTTCTTCAGTATTAAACAGCAGAAATTAGGCTTTCTTGTCTGAGGTCATTTAAGTGACAAAAGAAAAAGACAGCGCTGTAAACAACGGTAGACTGGTGGGTAATAAGCGAATGAATAATGCAGAAAACAGAGATTTGAGACAGGAAACTGTTTTTTAAGTACAGAGAGAGAGAGAGAGAGAGAGCTGTGCATGAAGTGTAATTTTTATCGTGGTGGAAGCAAAACAGCAAAAGTCAGAGGGAATTCATGGCGACATGGATCAAATGTGAAGCGGAGTTTGCCGCTTCTTTTGCTGCTGACTCGGCGAATTTTGGTTGGAGAGAGACAAAACCTG
The DNA here is from genome assembly GCF_963576455.1 of Neolamprologus multifasciatus. Classification (NCBI taxonomy): domain Eukaryota; kingdom Metazoa; phylum Chordata; class Actinopteri; order Cichliformes; family Cichlidae; genus Neolamprologus; species Neolamprologus multifasciatus. The sequence continues at coordinate 16,230,602 of NC_140455.1, read as the reverse complement.
CATCTCAGAATCAGCGCAAAAAAGACGTAAACACAGAGCGGACCCGACGCATCAGAATTGCTAAGCTCCGACAGCGTGTCCGTGTTCGGGCCGTCGGGTGAGAAAGCCAAGAAAGACAAAGCTGATTCTGATGCGTCGGGTCCGCTCTGTGTTTACGTCTATAGAGTGGAATCCGTTAATGAATTGATATCGCTTTATTCAAGCTACTCACTTCTCTCTTCCACCTGCACTTTCAACTTGACCACGGCCAATCAGAGAGGTCCCGCCCCTGACTATCTCTGATTGGTTTAGTCCACGATAGGGGCATAATGTGTGTCTGTTGTTGACCACACGGAGAGTTGCAGAGATTTTTTTTTTTTTTTTTTTGTTACCCGAACAGTTGGTCGCACAGGTGCGACCAAATTGGTCGCACTCTAGAGCCCTGCCTTAGGCCCCCTCCTCGATTCAGAGATGGTCTTTCCCTTTTCATGTAAATGGCCTTCTTGACTCCACGCTCAAACCAGCGTTCCTCCCTATCCATGATGTGTACATCCTCATCCTTGAAAGAGTGTCTACTGGCCTGTAGGTGTAAATAGACTGTGGAGTCCTGGCCTGACGAGTTAGCTCTTTTTTTTGTCGTACCATCCGCTTCTCCAGAGGTTACTTGGTTTCTCCACCCTCACCTTTGCAAAGCTGAGGTGAGTCCTGGTGTCTGTGTGGTGTTCATAGTTCATATCAATGCTGGTTCATGAATGTGGAGCTGCTGACTCCCCGTCAAAGACACATTTACATCAGAGGCCTTCTCGTACTTTTTATTATTCTTAAATACAGCTCACCTCCATTTTATTCCTTTAACTGAGCTTTGGCGAGAATGGCGAGGGAAGGAGAGGACACTTCAAGACAAAGTCATACATGATGCAGGAATCAGGAAGTGAGACAAACACAAACAAAGTGGCCCCTCCATGATTTACTGGTGTAGCTTTTGTCAGAACTTTTCCCTGAGGAAAGAAAAACATATGTTTGGGTCAAAAAGAAAAACTGAGTCAAGACACCACCTGCCATGGATCCAAAGTCTATGCAATCAGACACATGGATAAGGTGCAAAAGACAGACCAAGTAGAGCCTGTGTTAATTCAATGGTTAAGTCTTATAAAATTGCTCACTTAAAATTTATGACAAGGCTATTCCAAACTAGTTTTCAAACTAAAACTAATAGTGCCCAACTGCTTGTCAAATCATTCAACAAATGACCAAAGCTCAGATTAGGCCACTTCATCCATAAGAAAAAATGTTACCTCGGTTCAGCAAGGTTAAAGTGACCTGATTGATATTAATAGTTTACAACATAAATAATTGGAAGCAAGTTCACATCTTCTCGAACTTACAAGTTTATATGATTAATCATAATCTGTCGGAAATGAAGCTTAAAGTAAATCTATAGGTAATGATGTCTTTCATAAATGTGCATTATTTTATTCCCTTGTGTTATCTTTAATTTGATTACCCAAACTGGACTTGCAAATAAAATTTGAATAAACTCATGTTGGTTAAATGCAATTTTGGTCATAAAACAGTTAACTCTTGATGACTTAAGTAAATCATCATTTAAGTTAAATATAGATCTGTCCAACACCCGTGTCTTTTTCCATAACAAAAAACAGCATTGTAAAGTTACGAGCCCGATTGTGAGATTTGTCTCAAACCAGTATTGGTCCTCCCAAGTTGCACACACAAACACACCAAGCACAGTGCAGACAGAGAGCGCGTGGCTTAAGAAGGAAAAAAACACTGCAGCTTTTTATTTTCCGTGGGTGGGAAACACAAAACGGACTTTTGCAAAGGCGGATATCAACTGTAGTTCTTTTGTCATATAGCTATGTTAAGTATATTACTCATAACACGAAACTAAATTTACCCAACTAGCACCATTAATAATTTTAAACTATCACTGCATGCTAACAATTCAGCATACTGAATGAACTAAGCTAGCTAACTGGCTGGCAGCCAACTACCCATTGGTAGTGAACTGATAATACTACCTTGGTAAAACGTAATATTTGACCACAACTGATGTTACTACAGTAAGTCAAAGCTAAAAGAACCCGAAATGTTTGTAAGCAAAAGTTAATTACCTCAACAGAATCCAGTCCGAACCTGCTCCCTCATGTCCTTCGATTCAAACGGTGAGATAATGGATAGAGCCACTTGAGGGCAGCCAGGGGGGAGGTAGTGTTACACATTTTCGTCTGTGTAAAGCTTGTAAAACGTGAACATAACATGCATAATGAACCTGCATTCGAAAAACTAATTTTAACAAATAACCCATCAATTACTATGACTGTTGTAGTCGTCTTTACAATTACATTACTACACAAGTTAAATGCAGACTTGGTATAAACCACCCCTTCAAACTTGGTATCGACCTCTACTACTCTGAAAGAACTTCTTTCAGGTCTTTTCCCCAAACAAGATGGCGTGTTGGAGGTGTGGGATTTGTTTTGTTTTTGTTGCCTTAACAGTAAAGTCTCTTTTGAGCCATATTAATACAATTCATAGCAGTAGTCCAGACTTTTGTGTGATATGTGGGATGGTTGTACCGAGGAATACAGGAACCTAATCTAGTGCTAATATATTATTTAATTTTTTAATATGAACTAGACTATGGAACACCAAAGTGTTAAAACGTGTCATTTAATTTTTATTTTACATTGTGTATTTTTATATTATTTTATTAAATATTTATTTCACTACGATTCTTTTTTGTAATAATAGAAACATTTTGAGACACTTTCATTTTAAGCACCTGTTTAAACAGAAGCCAATGAGTGTTCAGGTCCCACCCTGATTGCCTGAATAAGAAATTCAGTTGTTAAATGACCTGAAATAAATACACCATTATGAAAAACCCCATTATGAAACAAAAACAGACTTTGGGAAAAAGAGATTTTGGAATATAAACTCATTGAATTTAATAAAATGTCTCAAAAAATGTTCTATAATTCATAAAAAAAAAATTAATGCTACTTTAGCTTCAAGTGACAACACATTAAAACATTTCCCTGGACAAATGCTTATATTGATCAGGATTTTGCCATTCTTATTGGACAGTGTTGTAGAGAAAAATCCCTTTATCCAGTTTATTTTGGATTTAATTGAAATTGTTAAAATACTTTTTGCCCCAGTTGTGTCTTTACAAACTGTGTCCAAACTAAAAAAAATGATAGAAGATTACATGCTGCATCTTCCCTCTCAGATTATTGCCCTGGGACCTGTAATTTGTCATACGTGTATGAAATCGAGTCTAAACACAGTTGTTGTTTTTTTAAACAATGGTCAGCCAAATTAAACTTTAAGAATGTGTGCAAGTCTCTTGTAAACCACAATCAGCTGCTGGAGTGTTGTCAAAGTGAAGCAGGAACTGAGCATCCGATATTTGTAAATGAGAAAGGACTAGGTCTTGTATCAGAGGTTGCTAATATGGAGTTTTTGGTGATTGAAGATGCTATACATTATGCCGTTAGAGTAAAGTGGCTTATTTTACATGGTAACAAATACATCTGTGACAGGGCTCAGGTCTAAATATACCTTCCAATGATTGACTTTCTTAGTTCAAGGAAAAAGGTGAATGTTTCTTATTTTAAGATAATTTTTTGTTTTACACTCTATCTAAAAGCTATTTTTGCTTGAAATAAAGGTGAAATGGTTCATTTTTAGATTTACAGACTAAATAAGAAAAAAAGTAATATATATACTTGAAACAAGTCTAATCATCTAACACATGAGACTGGAAACTAGTTTGTAATGTACAAAACAAGATGGACAAGATAATCTGGCTAAATTTAAGACAATAAATCTTGTTAAGCTACAAGAAATTTGCAGTGTTCAAACATTTCCGTCAGAGCCAGGCAAGTGATTCACTGACAGTGAGCTGTGAAAGCAGCGAGGACAGAGATGCAACAAAGTATCAGACACTCAGACCAAAACCTCCTCCCCTCGCTCAGACCCCATGCTGAAAGAAGCATGAGGGGAATTCTGAGCAGTGGCGGAGCGAGGGGGTGGCTTACTGGGCTTAAGCCCGGGTTGTTTTTTCAGAAGCCCGGGGTCTTTTGGAGTGTAATTTTTTCATAGTTAGATGCCTGGCTGACAACTGTATAAAACAAAAAACTACACACAATATTTGAAGCACATAGTGCACACTGTGGGAATTTACGACTGTGCGTAAATCCCCCCTAATATTGGTATGATCCGAACTCAGGCACTAAGCGGGGCGGGGCAGCTGCTGCCTGCGAGTGCGCTGTTAGAGAAACGGAGCTAGGCAGACAGAGGAGAACTGAAGTTCAACCAGGTACCAAAGCAAATCATTCGTACTGTACAAATAATGTAAATATGACGGTGAATCACGAAAGATTGATGTCAAACTGATCACTTGACCCATATTACGTTACTCGCTCTTCAAGTGAATCAACAAATGGCGAAATGAAAAGCCGTACAACAACAATGCTGTTTCTTTAGAGAGTCTTAGCTTACGTGTGTTTATTTCATATTTTCAGTTGTTTCCCTCCACGGCTAAATAAAGCGGTTTCAGTAATGTACTGATATACAAGAATGGACATAAGGAGCTTCTTTCAAAGAAAAAACTCAGGTAGTATTTTATATATTATGCTTTGTATGTTGTTCAGTATATTTCTATGCAAAACAAGAGGAATTTCAATACACAGCAGTATATTCACAGTTTAAACCAGATATTTACACTTTATGGAAAACACAAGAACATTTTTTTACTGTACAACATCAATTTAGAGTAAACTTGTTTTGTTTTGGATAAATAAATATTGAAATATCTTTTGAATTAGTTAAATGTCAGAATAAAGAGAGACAGAGCTTCTATTTTTTATCACTTTCATCAAATTTAGGAGTACATACACACTAAATTTATTGTTAATTAATAAGAAAACTGCAGACGATTCCATTCTGAGCTGAAGAAGCTTCTGATTGGTTAGTGGAGTCCATGTGAGTAAATTGGTGGCTCAGCTGTGGATGCATATAAGGCAAAACACAGAGCCTGTTTCTTTGAAATGGGAAAATCCAGAGATGTCAACCAAAACACCAGGAACAGAATTGTGGAGCTCCATAAGTGTGGCTCAGTTTTGAATACAATTTGGTGCCATTTACAATTAAGAAATACAAATAGTTTCTCTCTTTACTCTTAAAGTTAACAAATGTGTTTTTTATATTTATCTAAAAAATAAACATTTAGTCTGATTTGATGTTACAATTAAAAAAGTGTTTGTGTTTTTATCTGAAGAGTTTGTAAATAGTAAAGAGTTTGTAAAGTTTGTGTGCCGGGTGGCGGCCAGGAGCGGAGGCCCTGGCGGACTGACCCCCGGCTGCCAAGACTGGCAATAGGGACATGGAATGTCACCTCTCTGGTGGGGAAGGAGCCTGAGTTAGTGCGTGAGGTTGAGAGGTACCGGCTAGATATAGTCAGGCTCACCTCTACGCATGGCTTGGGCTCTGGAACCAGTCTCCTGGAGAGGGGCTGGACTCTGTCTCAGTCTGGAGTTGCCCCTGGTGAGAGGCGGCGGGCTGGGGTGGGTATTCTAATATCCCCTCGGCTTGCTGCCGGTACGTTGGGGTTTTTACCGGTGGACGACAGGGTTTGTTCCCTGCGCCTTAGGGTCGGGGAACGGGTCCTGACTGTCATCTGCGCTTATGCGCCAAGTGGCAGTTCGGAGTACCCAGCCTTCTTAGAGTCCCTGGGGGGGGTGCTGGAAGGTGCTCCACCTGGAGACTCTGTTGTGCTGCTGGGAGACTTCAATGCTCACGTGGGTAACGACAGCGAGGCCTGGAGGGGCGTGATTGGGAGGAACGGCCTCCCTGATCTGAACCCGAGCGGTGCTTTGTTATTGGACTTCTGTGCTAATCACAGTTTGGCCATAACGAACACCTTGTTCGAACATAAGAGTGTCCATAAGTGCACGTGGCACCAGGACGCTCTAGGCCGTAGGTCGATGATCGATTTTGTAATCGTATCACCAGACCTGCGACCATATGTTCTGGACACTCGGGTAAAGAGAGGGGCTGAGCTGTCAACTGATCACCACCTGGTGGTGAGTTGGATCAGGTGGCGGGGGAGGACGCTGGACAGACCTGGTGCACCTAAACGCGTAGTGAGGGTGTGCTGGGAACGACTAGCAGAGGCCCCAGTCCGCGAGATCTTCAACTCACACCTCCGGCAGAGCTTCAACAGCATTCCGAGGGAGGCGGGGGACATTGAGTCCGAATGGACCATGTTCAGCATCGCCATTGCCGAAACTGCTGCATTGAGCTGCGGCCGCAAGGTGGTTGGTGCCTGCCGTGGTGGTAATCCCCGAACCAAATGGTGGACACCAGAGGTGAAGGGAGCCACCAGGCTGAAGAAGGAGTCCTATCGGGCTTGGTTAGCCTGTGGGACTCCAGAGGGGATGAGGGGAATGACCCGCCAATTTCCGGGGGCGAGGTCACTGAGGCAATTAAACAACTCCTTGGTGGCAGAGCCCCTGGTGTTGATGAGGTCCGCCCCGAGTTCCTGAAGGCTCTGGACGTTGTAGGGCTGTCTTGGTTGACACGCCTCTGCAATGTTGCGTGGAGATCAGGGGCAGTACCCCTGGACTGGCAGACCGGGGTGGTGGTCCCCATCTTTAAGAAGGGGGACCGGAGGGTGTGTTCCAACTACAGGGGGATCACACTCCTCAGCCTCCCCGGGAAAGTCTATGCCAGGGTGCTGGAAAGGAGAGTTCGTCCGCTAGTCGAACCTCGGATACAGGAGAAACAATGCGGTTTTCGTCCTGGTCGCGGAACACTGGACCAGCTCTTCATCCTCTCGAGGATACTTGAGGGTGCATGGGAGTTTGCCCAACCAGTCTACATGTGTTTTGTGGACTTGGAGAAGGTATTCGACCGTGTCCCTCGGGGTGTCCTGTGGGAGGTGTTGCGGGAGTATGGGGTGTCTGGCCCATTGCTACGGGCCATTCGATCCCTATACAACCGTTGCAAGAGCTTGGTTCGCATTGCCGGCAATAAGTCGAACTCGTTCCCGGTGGGTGATGGGCTCCGCCAGGGCTGCCCTTTGTCACCGGTTCTGTTCATAATTTTTATGGACAGGATTTCTAGGCGCAGCCAAGTGGCGGAGGGCTTTCGCTTTGGTGGCCTCAGAATCTCATCTCTGATTTTTGCGGATGATGTGGTTCTGTTGGCTTCATCGGGTGAGGGCCTCCAGCTCGCACTGGAGCGGTTCGCAGCCGAGTGTGAAGCAGCAGGAATGAGGATCAGCACCTCCAAATCTGAGGCCATGGTTCTCAGCCGGAAAAGGGTGGAGTGCCCACTCCGGGTCGGGGATGAGTTCCTGCCCCAAGTGGAGGAGTTCAAGTATCTCGGGGTCTTGTTCGCTAGTGATGGGAGAAGGGAGCCGGAGATCGACAGACGGATTGGGGCTGCAGCTGCAGTAATGCAGACGCTGCACCGGTCCGTCGTGGTGAAGAGGGAGCTGAGTGTAAAAGCGAAGCTCTCAATTTACTGGTCGATCTACGTCCCTACCCTCACCTATGGCCACGAGCTGTGGGTAGTGACCGAAAGAACGAGATCGCGGATACAAGCGGCGGAAATGAGCTTCCTCCGAAGGGTGGCTGGCCTCTCCCTTAGAGATAGGGTGAGAAGTTCGGCCATCCGGGAGGGGCTCAGAGTAGAGCCGCTGCTGCTCCACATCGAAAGGAGCCAGCTGAGGTGGTTTGGGCATCTGACAAGGATGCCCCCTGGGCGCCTCCTGGGTGGGGTGTTCCAGGCATGTCCCACCGGGAGGAGGCCCCGGGGCAGACCCAGGACACGCTGGAGAGATTATATCTCTCGGCTGGCCTGGGAACGCCTTGGTGTTCCCCCGGATAAGCTGGAGGAGGTGTCTAGGGAGAGGGAGGTCTGGGCCTCTTTGCTTAGGCTGCTGCCCCCGCGACCCGGCCTCGGATAAAGCGGATGAAGATGGATGGATGGATGGAGTTTGTAAATATCTGGTTTTAACTGTATATTTGATGATTGTCAGCACAAAGAGGGAGAGAGAGGAACAGCGAGGGAACAAGAGCAGGGTAGACACACATGTTAGTCAAATGGTTGTTTACCAAAAGTATCACCGTATCATAGGTACTCATGTATCTCGTACCTAGTGTTTCTTTTTAGGTTTGTTATTTTTCAAGTTATATATTTATTAAGTTATGCAGGCTTGTTTGCACAACAAGTGTAGTGCAGGTCTATGATGATTTTTAGTGCTACTATCATCTAGTTTTGATTCTGGTTCTGTCTTGGTTAAATCCTCAGTACTCCTGATTTTGAACTGTTGTAGTCCTGTTTTAGTTCTGGATCAGTTCTGGGTCTGGTTGAATTGGGGTTTAGTCCTCGTGTCTTGATCCAGCCCTGATTTTGTTCTGCCTTGCTGCTTAATCAAAAAACTAGTTTAAGGTGTCCTGCATATGTGATATATATTTTTCCCTATATGAAGTCATTCTTTTTTGAACAAAACTCAAAACAGAGCCAATTAATCTTTCAGTCATTTCTAAACACCCCCCCCCCAAAAAAAAAACAAAAAAAAAACACATGCATACTACCCTTTAGGGCTAAGCCCCGGGTGTTTCAAATGTCTGGCTCCGCCTCTGATTCTGAGGGTGTAAAAGTGTTTCTCTTAAATCACAGGAAGGGTTTTCCCCCTGCTCCACCCTACTTCGGACAGAGGAGAAGCTCGCAGGTTGAGTCTACTTATTCAGCTCCAGTTCACACTAACAGCAGGTAAAGAAAACCCCAACACTCAGACCACTATGAGCAGCACATGGCAGTAGTGGGAAGAAAAAACATGAGAAACCTCCAAAAGGAACTATCTGTTAAAATTTGGCTTCCATCCACTGAGGGCTTCAAGGTCAGCTTCAGGATTTCCTGGTGGAAAACTGACAAAACGCCTGATAAATTAGAATGTCTGATTCTTAAATGTTTGCAGTGTATTACCAACAGAGGGTACTTTCTAAAGATTTAAAATATCATGGCACATTTGACCTCTGACTGTCAAGGTCAGTAGATTGATATGAAGGTCTAAGTGACAATAAAGCTATACAGTGTGAGGTAGTCAGACTCGAACGTCAAGGAAGGTGGTAGGGAAGCAGACTACGCAGACATTTCGGGTTTCCAGAGGTGAGCAATTTATATACAGTGAACTCAATTTAATGTGTAACTAGGACTGCCACAAACGATTATTTTGATAGTCGACTAGTCACCGATTATTTTTGCGATTAGTCGACTAATCAGATCATGCATCCATTGGACGTAAAACGTACAGCTTATTGCACCAGCAGCATTTGCTCTTATATAACTATCATTTGCTTACAGCTTTAAGTGTTTAAGGTATGTGCTAACTAAAAATAAAGACAAGATGATAGTTTATTAAATTTTAATGAAATTTGCAGGTTGTTTCAGTGAAGTTTAATAAACTCCTTGCTATCTAAAATATAACGGGACACCGGAGTATATTCTCGAGCATCTCACACTTCTGATAATCAGTTGTCTGCTTGACGTTTATTCAGCTGTGTAAAAACTATAACTTTAATCTCAGCCAAACCGATTTTCTCAGGAACAAATAAAATACTAAAAAAAAGCCAAACAATAAAATTTTGAAGTTATCTAAGTGACTTATATATGTTTAACTTGAGTAGCGAAAGACGGCGGTGGGTTTGAAAATGATTTGCCGGGAGTCCGGTGTTGTCACGGGCTCTAGTGAGCCTTGCCCCTGGCTAGCTATCGAACTAGTGGGTAACAGACGTCGGAGCGCTTTTCAAAATATGTGGTGTCTTGATAAACTGAGCAGGTATTTCAAGTTTACACAGCTACATTCTCACCTGAAAATATGTTAAACGTTTATTTTGTGACCCAGAAAGAGTAATAAGAGTAATATTAAAACTAACTAGCTGCCGCCATTGTTGTAAACTGAGCTGGGCTGCGCTATGAATTCTGGGACAGAGCTACTTCTTCTTCAGGGTTTAACGGCAGCTGGCATCCTTGTACATGCAGTGCTGCCATCTTCTGTTTCAGTCCGTTATTACACTCTTAAATCCTACTACTTATTCCTGCATCTTTTGTGATCTTACAAAGCTTCAAACGACGCGTCGACTATTAAATCAGTCGTAGACGAAAACCGTGACTAGTCGACTAATCGTGGCAGCCCTATGTATAACTCAACAAAACTTTCCCCCCAAAGTGACTCAATTAACAAAACTCTACAGTACATGGCTCTGGTAACACAGCTCACCTCTCCTCTCTCCCCTGGATCTGTAAGAGACTGGCTTTAAATAGGCCCATCAATTTCCCTTCAACTAGTTCAGCCAACACCACTCACTTGAACTGAGGGATCTAAAACTCTACACAGATGATTATAAAATACACAAAACCTTACACTTCTAATTGGCACATTTACACAACTAAATGGCTGTATTAATGAAAAGAAAAAGATTCAACAAACCCCTTCAGACCTTGAAACAAACAAAAGGAAGCATTTCTATGGAAAAAGAAACCCTCCACTTGGTTTGACCTGTTGATGTCATGTGTGACATCATCAGGACTTTAAAATGAGGAAATGCCAGGCGGGCGTTTCCCCACACCTGACCCACATGAAGACTGAAAAGAAAAAACAAAGTAAGTATGAACAAATGACTTGATCTGTAACATAATAAAATATAAAGAAACATGTAACTGAGTATTTGCCTTAATTTGCAGAATGTATAATTTGCCGGCAACAGAACGCTTACACAAACAAACCCGGGATAGTGAGTGCAGCAATGTTACTTGACAAACCATAGCAAATAAATAGAAACAGAATAATGTGTATAATGTGCAAAAAAAGGTCAGCGCATATGGGACAAATGGAGAACATTGCAACTGCTCATCCACTTTGTCATACAGCGATATTAAACTGCCACTGTTTGTATTGATAACACATAAGCATATAGGGAGTGATATCTGAAGACTCTAAGGCTATGTCCACATGTACCCGGGTATTTTTGAAAACGCAGATTTTTCTATGCATTTGCACCTTTCGTCCACACGTAAACGGCATTTTCGGTCACTGAAAACGGAGATTTCTAAAAACTCCAGCCAGGGTGGATATTTTCTAAAACTCAGTTTTTGCATTTACGTGTGGACGAGAAAAACGCAGAAAACGCAGAAAAACGCAGCGTCAAAGGTGTGCGCCTTTTTTGACGTCACAGTGTGCGCCACGATATTGTTTCGGTGAAATGAATTTCTACAATACTGTTACTGTTAATTGTACTCTCTGCAGTGTTTAAATGCTTACATATACACACACAGTTACTGTCCCTCCACACATACGACTCGGTTCTGCTTCTATGCCCCAGCTTTGTTTACTATTTCCCACCGAGGCTTCTAGACTTCTGATTGGCCAACATTTCTACACGGTTAGGAATATATCGCCACCTGCTGCTTTGGCATGTTCCTAGCAGCGTTTTCCTTCATTTCTGCCTTTACGTGTGGACGGGATTATTTTTTAAAACAAAAACGGAAAATCTCCGTTTTCAAAAATACCCGTGTACGTGTGGACATAGCCTAAGTGGTGACTTTGTAATATATGTTACTATACTCGGTTATAACACTTTAAATACAAAATATTTTTCCCCTTGATATTTTTTTACTAGTCATTTAAACAAATTTTACTAATGTGCAGTACGTCCACATAAATAAAACATAATTAGACTCTGAATAAAGTCAGGTAAATTAAAAAGGGTAAATAAAGCTCCTTTTGTTTTACGGGACTACAAATGTCTTAAGGCACAAAGAAAATCCAAACCTGTATCTACAGAGAGTGAGCTGGGTGTTTGGAGGTTTGTGTTCTCACAGTTCTTCTTGTTTGTCATCACTTTTTCTGGCTAAGCGCTGGCTTTCATGACTCTTGCGTCATGGGAGGTGACTGTCACAGTGTGAGACTGCTCTTTATTGTATCACACAGAGATTTGTACTCACCCACGTCTTTGTGTTGGACTGTTTTCAAGATGTTTCTCGTGCTCTGGCTTTTGTAACACATGAGTTTTCCAGCATTTGGGAACCTTTGTGTTTATTATTATTATACGTGTTTGTGTGATATGCTGAGGACTCACACTCTCCTTTACACTCCTTCTTGTGAAGCAGCTCCCACGTGTCTGCAGTAAGTCTGCGTCTGTTTTGCATCATCACCGTCTGCAGCACTTCATCTCGTTCTGCATGTCTGGCGTCTTCTGCGCGTCTCCCTTTGATTTCTGAGCAGCTGCATTAATTTGGGTTTGTTTCTCTGTGTGCTCTGCGCTGCTCACTTCGTTTTGTGTATTTAGGAAGATTTGTGTCGTCTAAGCTGCTTGTTTCTGTTTGCTCTCTGGTTTTGTGCCTCGCTTGTGTTTATCTCCGATCTAGTTTTTGTTGTTTTTTGTCTTTGTGGTGCTTTTGCATCTCCAAGGTTCTTCGCTGATGTTTCTTTAGTGTATCTTTGTTGATCTTTCATGGCTAGTGGTCTTTTTTGTGTTTAAAAAAAAAGCTGCATGCTATTTTTGTTGGTTTGTGTTTCTTTGTGCTCAACTGATTGATTACCCAGTATTAAATGTTAATCCTTACTGTGAACACAGGCCTGCATTCAGTGAGGCCACTAATCGATTAATGAGTCAGTCAGAGGAAAAGTAAGAACGCTTTAACCCTTTCTACCAGCAGCTGTGATTAAAGACCATCATTCTGCGCGTTTCCAGCCTCATCTTTTATTTCTGTGTCATTTATGACACACTCGGTGCTCCTCTCAGAACCTCTGAGTCTGCCCGCCTGATAACAAAGACCCTGAATTGAACAGAAAGCTGCAGAAAAGAGAGCAGCTCGTCCCACACAGAATCCCGTCAGAGGTGTGAAAGCGACTCAAAGCGTCTTAATTAACACTCAGCCACATCTCTACGCTAAATATAGAGGAGAAAAAGAAGAAACTGCCTCCTCCAGCCTCAGAAAAAGCTCCATGTGACATCAGCTGGTGTATTTATAGTCTGAGAATCTGCTTCTGTTCAGCACACACACTCAGAGCTGAGTGTGTCTCCTTCTGAGTTCCCACAATCCTTTGTTGTCGCTGACAGATGGTGACAATCAGAACCGTCGCCAGGAGACGACGTCCTGTTCATAATTGAACAATCACACGGTCCAGCTAGGAGTCACTCCGGACCCCTTCACTTTCATTTCAGACAAATCAGCCACTTGGTCAGCAGCAACCTGTTGGACTCTGCACAGCTGACCCACATGAACATGTTTGAGTAGATCGGTCAGAGAGTGGAAGGGTTCTTCTTCCAGTTCAAGTGATGACCTTTCATTTTCACCCACTGCTCTCTTTGTTTCTCTTTGTCTCTCTGGTTCGTTGCATGTCTCCATCTTGTGTTGCTCATGAGATAATCTGGGATTCAGTCAAAGTGCAGATAACTCCAGAATAAAGTGGAATCACTGGCTTGTGGCACCCGACCCATGTAGCTAGCATTCAAATTAGATCAAAGGGGTGTTGTAGTAATACAGGAAAGTCCCTGGGTTCTTTGATTTAGTAACTTGCCGTACTAACTTGTAATGCTGATGGAATTATGTTTTTACCAGGAAACCAGGTGCACTTTAAAGTGCACACTGTCAGTAATGTTACTGAAATTTATTCAGCATTTAGTCCTACTAAGAATTTGTGGTTAAGCCTCACTGAAACAATCAAAGTGAATCAGGCTATTGACAAGCACCTGAAGTGAAATACAAACTCACACACAGCACTCATTAACACAAAAAAGACTTTAGTCAACACTGTCAAACATTTCAAATATTCCCAATCACTTAAGTATCTCTGAAACTCAAACACCAAAATACTCACGCATGCTCTCACACTGATGTACTGCAACCGTAAATCGGAGTCCTTTAAGTTGAAATTAAATGAAGGGTGCAGGCCCGTGTGGATGTTTGCGTGCTCTGTGGTCTGAAACTATGAGACCCTCTCACTTGCAAAGCAAGCAGGAAAACAAAACAAGACTTAGCATGTGCCACAGTTAGGCTGTAAAAGCCTGGTAGTGAATTAGTGATGGAAATGGGAGGAACCATCAAAGAGACAGATGAGAGGGCACAGTGACAGAACTGAAACCCCACAGAAGAAAGTGAACATCTGGGTCCACCTGTGCTTCACCAGGAGGATAAGTTCAAGGGTAGCCTCCTGGTGCTGTAGCTCTCAGTCCATTTACTTTCTCTTAACTCTTAACTCTTTTAATGACTTCCAACATCGGCACACATTAACACATCAACTTAAACCACTATACGTGGTACATGTGCTAACACTGCTAGTCACTAATATGCTATCCGCTATTAGCTCGTTTAAACAGTGACTCTGACAGAAACATTTAAAACAAGCCTCAGAAATATTTACCTCCTTAACACAAACCCTGCAGTCACCATGGTAACAGCCTCTTCTTCGCTGGTCTTCACTGGTGTCACCTGCTCTGTGTCTGTACGTCTGTCGCTTTCTCTTTCCACATGTCATGCAGCCGTCAACGTCAGGTCCCTCCCCCACAATTCCCTGATTGGTCCAAAATTCACAGACGCCCAATACCAGCAAACAACCCCAGGAGTCTGCTGCTCAGCAGGGTAGCTAGCAGACTGTGCATGTGTATTCAGTTTTATTAACATACAGAAAATACACTGAATAACACAGAAAATAATTTGCTCAGCTTTAACACAAATTTTTAACTTTTGAACTTTAAAGCACTAAATTAACTTTTAGCTATTTAAGCTTTTTTGAACTATGTACTCATTTACTAGTGTCTTATTGGCTGGGCTACAGCATTATTTATTATTATTCATGTGATTATTATGATTATTATTATGATTATTATGATTATTATTATTATTATTATTATTATTATTATATATTTGTTTCTTGCCTGGTGGCCTGTGCTGAGATAATTTCGCCCTATCAGAGCTGGGATAGAGATGGATGAATGTTTTTACAGTGTGGTTGTTCTGCTGTCTTTCATGTTTGACCTCCCCCCTTCCATTGCTGCTGGTTCTGTTGCTCTCGTCCTGTCTCTGGTTGCATAGCTGGGTTGTGTCTCTTTGGTTTTCTGCTTGTGTTGCATTGGTCCTGTGTTGCTTCCTATCCGGCGTACTCCGCCTGAGATTCCCCTGCAGTCCCTCCACCTGTCACTCTGTCCCGCCAGGCTGGACTGTTTCCTGATGCATGCTGGGATTGAACCAATTATTCAATCCCTGCTGAGATCTAATTAATTTAATATGATTCAAAACAACTGACCAACAAACAAACAGACACAAACTGCAAACTCCAGGAAATAAATATCCTGAAAGCTTTAAAAATTATGGCAACTGAGAAAAACAGTTCAGATGAAGGCTTCATCTGCTGCCTGTGCTCTCTGCCTGCTCCTGGTAACAGAGAGAGGCTCAGTCATATTATAAGGGTACTACAATGTAGTCTGATCCTCACCTTACATATGTGGTGACTTAATATTGTTGAAAGTGAGAAAAATAAACATAATTCTCTTAGTTCATTTGTCAGTCATTCATATATTTAACCCAAAAACAAACACAGTCCCACTGGACATCCCTTTTTACCCCTAACACTGATGTGAAAATATGAACACGCCCCACCAACAAAAACTCTTGAAGTCTGAACAAACAGGATTTTGTTCAAAAATCAAAGCTGAAAAATCTGAATTTGAGCTTGTTTTACCCTCTGATCCCAGATCTTCATGTGATGCCATTTTTAAGATACATGAACGTCATGACATCCTTTAGTTACATGAACATGTGCCATGATGTCCGGGCTTTAATGCTGGCCACCCAGGAGAGAAGATCCCCCGAAGAGGCAGGGATTTTATGAACACAGCTTCATGTCCAGTTTGGGCTTAATTTTCACTCATCTTTGGATCAAGTCGACTTCTTGCTGAGCGGAACTGAACTGCTTCCCTCCTTCCTCCTCAGTGTGAGTGCAGACAGATGTTAGGAGCTTTGTCTCCTCTCCTGAACACAGTCAACAACATGATCGTGTCATCAGCTGGATTAGAGCCAGAGCGTGTTAATTAGCTGCAAAGTGCGGAGATTAAATATTCACCAGATGTTTATCTTGTTTTTTTCTCTGAGGACATGTAACCTGGATGCGTGTCCCTCTATCCTAATAAAGCGATCCACCCTACTGGCCCCAAGTATAATATCTACAATGTTCGGATCTAATTGTTATGGAATGGCTGTGTGCAGACAGGAATAGGACCCAAGGTGCAGACACTCAGAGGCAAAACTTAAACTCAAAACAGCTTTAATGTTAAACTCAAATATAACATAACTGGAAATATCAAAATAAACTTACACCGGAAGACTGACAGAACACACAGCTAGATAAACAGTAGATCGCGACATGGACACAGAGAAACACAGGGCTTAAATAAACAGAGGTCGTGTCCAAATTCATGGGCTGCATCCTCCTGAGGCCGCATTTGTAGACCGATTACGTCACGGCGACGCGCCGAAGGCTGTCCAAATTCGTAGACTCCTCCAAATGCAGCCGACAAATGAGTCCTCCTTTTCCTGGAATTTGAAGGATGGGTCGGGTGTGTCCTTTGTGGCCTACCATATCCCAGAATTCATAGTGCGGCCCAGCCAAACTCCAGTTTCCAACAATGGCGGCCGCTAAGTTTTAAAATTACTCTTACTAATCTTTCTGGGTCACAAAATAAACGTAACATATTTTCAGGCGAGAAAGTAGCTGTGTAAACATCAAATATCTGCTTGGTTTATCAAGATATCACATATTTGCAAAAGTGCTTCGACGTTTTCGGAGCATCTGCTACCCACCAGCTCGATAGCAAGCCGGGAGCTGGAGGGTCACTGAAGCCGCCGAGAACGGCACAACTCCCGGCACATCATTTTCAGATCACCGCGGACTTTCGCTACTCAGGTTAAACGTAATATATAAAACACTTAGACAACCTAAAAATGTTATTGTTGGGCTTGTTTCAGTGTTTTGAAACGAAACGAAACACACGGAGCCAGAGACCAAAATACAGGGAGCAAAAGCCCAAAACAGAACAAAACAACAGCACTGCGGCCCAGCAACACTCCAAAAGAAAACAGGCAAAAAGCCCATGAAAGGCGCAGAGGCCCAGGTAACAGTCTCGAAAAGGTTCAGGAGGCCGGCCCGGAGGCTGACGGCACAACAGTCCAAACCCGGGCAGTTCAGGGGGGCGGCCCGGAGGCAGGCAGCCCAAGAGCCAAGAGAACAGTCCAGGGGGCCGGCCGGGCGGGAGGCGCCGGCCGGGCGGGAGGCACCAGCGGCGACGTAGTTCAGGGGGCCATCCATGATGGCAATGACGTCCAATCATCAGCCTGGAAAGTGGCCGGACAGGACGTGCAGGACGAGCAGGCCGGACAGGACGTGCAGGACGAGCAGGCCGGACAGGACGTGCAGGACGTGCAGGCCGGACAGGACCAGACAGCATGGAGACCTCAGGTGCAGACGAAGCTAGACTGAGTGAGGCTGGACCAGGCGACGCAGACAAAGCTAGACTGAGTGAGGCTGGACCAGGCAACGCAGACGAAGCTAGACTGAGTGAGGCTGGACCAGGCGACGCAGACGAAGCTAGACTGAGTGAGGCTGGACCAGGCGATGCAGAGGGCGAAGACTCGGAGGCTGGACCAGGCGACGCAGAGGGCGAAGACTCGGAGGCTGGTCCAGACAAGCCTCCAGCGGAGGCAGGAGGGGCCCCAAGTGGTCCCTCGGACCCTCCAGCGGGAACAGGCGGCTGAACGGGCCACTCAGACCCTCCAGTGGAGACTGAAGACGGCTGGAGCGGTTCTCCAGAACCCCCAGCGGGACCAACAGATGAAGGCCGGACGGGCCCCTCGGACCCTCCAGCAGGACCAGGTTGCAGAACAAATGACTGGAAAACTAAACAATCCAAATAAGCAACTTGGCTAACAGTCTCTGTATTAGCTGGCTCAGGCGAAACAGAGTCCTCAGAGTGAAACACAATGTTACTCAGTGGGTGTGATGTCAGAATGTCCAGAGTCAGAATGCTCAAATCGAGCATGCAATAAACAGTCACCGTCTCCCCCGAGAGGAGTTTGCTCAACAGTTCTGGAGTGGCGGCGGCCTGAACGCAGTTTCCTTCGGGATGAGGAAACAGGAACCGGTGGAGAAAAGGAGACCTCATCCTCTGACCACATAGCCGCCAGGAAAGAGGCAGGCGAATGAGCACCCGGCTGGTGTGGGGAGGGAGAGGAAGTCCGTGGCAGTGTTGAGACAGGTGGAGAGTGTGTGTTGTCCTGGGGCAGCGGTGGGGAAGATGTAGTGAGTGAGAGAGCAAGCTCACCAGCCTTGACTTGCTCTCTCCAGGCAGTAATGGTGCCATCCAACTTAGTGTCCTTAGCAAACTGAGAAAGCTGAGGGTTATGACGAATGATGGCATCTACTGCACTTATCCCAACTGCAATAGTCCGTAAATCCTGTGACTGGGCAATGCGGTCGAGCAGACTCACCATCCGCATCATCTCGCCGTTGAACTGTTGAAATGTAAAAGAACCCACCCACCACTTTAATCACACTCTAGATCTTGTTTTAACATATGGCATAGAAACTAAACATTTAACAGTGTTTCCTGAAAACCCTCTCCTGTCTGATCATTTCTTGATAACATTTACATTTACAATAATTGATTACCCAGCAGTGGAGAGTGGACTTTATCAAAGTAGATGTCTTTCTGAAAGCGCTGTAACTAAGTTTAAGAATATAATCCAGCCACTGTTATCATCGTCAATGCCCTGTACCAACACAGAGCAGAGCAGCTATCTGAACGCTACCCCAACAGAGGTCGATTATCTTGTTAATAATTTCACCTCCTCACTACGTACGACTCTGGATACTGTAGCTCCAGTGAAAACTAAGGTCTCTAATCAGAAGTACCTAACCCCGTGGTATAATTCTCAAACACGTACCCTAAAGCAGATGACTCGTAATCTGGAGAGGAAATGGCGTGTCACAAATTTAGAGGATCATCATTTAGCCTGGAGAAATAGTTTGTTGCTTTATAAGAAAGCCCTCCGCAAAGCCAGAACAGCTTACTACTCATCACTGATTGAAGAAAATAAGAACAACCCCAGGTTTCTCTTCAGCACTGTAGCCAGGCTGACAAAAAGTCAGAGCTCTTTTGAGCCAACCATCCCTTTAACGTTAACTAGTGATGACTTCATGAACTTCTTCACAAATAAAATTTTTATCATTAGAGAAAAAATTACCAATAATCATCCCACAGATGTAATATTATCTACAGCTACTCTTAGTACCATTGATGTTAAGTTAGACTCTTTTTCTCCAATCGATCTTTCTGAGTTAACTTCAATAATTACTTCCTCCAAACCATCAACGTGTCTTTTAGACCCCATTCCTACAAAACTGCTCAAAGAAGTCCTGCCATTGATTAATTCTTCGATCTTATATATGATCAACCTATCTCTAATAATCGGCTATGTACCACAGGCCTTCAAGGTGGCTGCAGTTAAACCTTTACTCAAAAAGCCATCTCTAGACCCAGCAGTCTTAGCTAATTATAGGCCAATCTCCAACTTTCCTTTCATATCAAAAATCCTTGAAAGAGTAGTTGTCAAACAGCTAACAGATCATCTGCAGAGGAATGGTTTATTTGAAGAGTTTCAGTCAGGTTTCAGAGTTCATCACAGCACAGAAACAGCTTTAGTGAAGGTTACAAATGATCTTCTTATGGCCTCTGACAGTGGACTCATCTCTGTGCTTGTCCTTCTTGACCTTAGTGCAGCATTCGATACTGTTGACCATAATATCCTATTAGAGCGATTAGAACATACTGTAGGTATTACAGGTATTGCACTGCAGTGGTTTGTATCATATCTATCTAATAGACTCCAATTTGTGCATGTAAATGGAGAGTCCTCTTCACACACTGAGGTTAATTATGGAGTTCCACAGGGTTCAGTGCTAGGACCAATTCTGTTTACATTATACATGCTTCCCCTAGGCAGCATCATTAGAAGACAGAGCATACATTTTCACTGCTATGCAGATGACACCCAGCTCTATCTGTCCATGAAGCCAGATAACACACACCAATTAGTTAAACTGCAGGAATGTCTTAAAGACATAAAGACCTGGATGGCCACTAACTTTCTGCTTCTTAACTCAGATAAAACTGAGGTCATTGTACTCGGCGCTGAAAAGCTTAGAAATATGGTATCTAACCAGATTCTTACTCTGGATGGCATTACCTTGGCCTCCAGTAACACTGTGAGGAACCTTGGAGTCATTTTTGACCAGGATATGTCCTTCAACGCACATATTAAACAAATATGTAAGACTGCGTTCTTCCATTTGCGCAACATCTCTAAAATTAGAAATATCCTGTCTCAGAGTGATGCTGAAAAACTAGTTCATGCATTTATTACTTCCAGGCTGGACTACTGCAATTCATTATTATCGGGATGTCCAAAAAACTCACTGAAAAGCCTTCAGCTAATCCAAAATGCTGCAGCAAGAGTACTGACAGGGACTAGAAAGAGAGAGCATATTTCTCCTGTTTTGGCTTCCCTTCACTGGCTTCCTGTTAAATCCAGAATTGAATTCAAAATCCTGCTCCTCACATACAAGGTCTTAAATAATCAGGCCCCATCTTATCTTAACGACCTTGTAGTACCATATCACCCTATTAGAGCACTTTGCTCCCGCTCTGCAGGCCTACTTGTTGTTCCTAGAGTATTTAAAAGTAGAATGGGAGGGAGAGCCTTCAGTTTTCAGGCCCCTCTTCTGTGGAACCAGCTTCCAGTTTGGATTCGGGAGACAGACACTATCTCTACTTTTAAGATTAGGCTTAAAACTTTCCTTTTTGCTAAAGCATATAGTTAGGGCTGGACCAGGTGACCCTGAATCCTCCCTTAGTTATGCTGCAATAGATGTAGGCTGCCGGGGGATTCCCATGATGCATTGAGTTTTTCCTTTCCAGTCACCTTTCTCGCTCACTATGTATTAACAGACCTCTCTGTGTTGAATCATATCTGTTATTAACCTCTGTCTCTCTTCCACAGCATGTCTTTTATCCTGTCTTCCTTCTCTCACCCCAACCGGTCGCAGCAGATGGCCGCCCCTCCCTTGAGCCTGGTTCTGCCGGAGGTTTCTTCCTGTTAAAAGGGAGTTTTTCCTTCCCACTGTCGCCAAAGTGCTTGCTCATAGGGGGTCATATGATTGTTGGGTTTTTCTCTGTATCTATGAAGCGCCTTGAGGCGACTTTTGTTGTGATTTGGCGCTATATAAATAAAATTGAATTGAATTGAATTGAACTCCGAGGAAAAAAAAGAGTCTGCAGGGTCCGTGTTCTGGTCGCGATCTTCTGTTATGGAATGGCTGTGTGCAGACAGGAATAGGACCCAAGGTGCAGACACTCGGAGGCAAAACTTAAATTCAAAACAGCTTTAATGTTAAACTCAAATATAATTTTTGGAAATATCAAAATAAACTTACACCGGAAGACTGACAGAACACACAGCTAGATAAACGGTAGATCACAACACGGACACAGAGAAACACAGGGCTTAAATACACAGAGGGAGCAATCAGGGAATGGGTAACAGGAGGGAAACACAGCTGGGGCAAATCAGGCCTAACGAGACAAGGGGAAGCGAAACCAGATACATTAACATCAGACAAGGACCTTCAAAATAAAACAGGAAACATGACACAGACTGAACTAAAGACACAGACTAACACGCGCGCACTGCAACAGAGGGAACAGAGACGTGGGACCAGGGCAGACACAGACACTGACTGGACACGGGGATATAGCAAACAGGGGAGACAGCAACTAAGGATTACACAGAGACAAACCATAAGACATAACTCTAACAAAGAATAGAAAAGATAAATAATACAATAAACTCAAAACCCTGGGTCAATGATCCAGGCATCCTAACTGTGATATTCTGGATTAGGCTCTTTGAAAAGATCAGGACAGAAGGACGTGGATAGGTGCTTTATTGAACAGCAGGACATCACACACTAACTTGTTGGTTTCTTAGCGGTCCACAAACTACCCTTTTGTGGTTATATATTGGTCAACCAAGAACTAGCCCTGTAACAGGCACTTCTGTATTTTACCACTGGGGGCAACAAATTCACTCTATTACATTCCTCCCCTTTTAGATTTGTAATTGAAATAAGCAACTCCTTAAAGAATGTATTTCACTGCCCCCACCAAAAGAAATATTCTGTGGCCCTTACGAACAATGAACAAATGTAGCCATTGCTTCCATTATTAAACTGTTCACTTCTAAAATAACTGGCAGTAAATAACTAAAACATAACTCTACATTTTCAAAGATTCAGCCTCTTTGGGGGAACTCTGCATCTCTCTGGGTATCTGCGTTCCACAGATGGGCTTTGGGTGGTTTCTGGGGTGGATACTGGTGGTTCATCAGTTGTCTCTTTAGGTGGTTCAGGAGGTAAGGGGTGTGATGTTAAAATCCCAGGTGGACTTGGTGGTATCTCTGGAACAACACCGTCCATAATCACTTCTGGCCGTCCCTCTGAAACCGGTGAAAATATAACTGGGGGTTTCTCCACAGTCTGTCTCCATGGTAACAGGTGGTCCACATGTATTGTGCGTGTTCTCTGTCCCTCTTGTATCAGGTAAGTAACACTTCCCATTTTCTTCAGAACTGTTCCCTGAGTCCATTTTGTTTCCCCCCCCCCTGAAGTTTCGGATACGCACCGCATCTCCCTCCGAAAAAACACGAACAGGTTGGGTTTTGTAATCATGGTGTCGCTTCTGCTCAGACTGTTTCTGTTCAATGTGTCTGCTTAGTTCAGGTTTCAGCAGGCTGAAGCGAGTCCGGATCTGACTCTTAAATAATCCTCTCAAATAACCCTCTCAAAACCTCAATGGTGTTGTGTGAGGTAATGGATAGCATAGGGAACACTTCCAACCATTTTGAATGACTGTCAATGACAACTAAAAAGTACTGCTTGCCTTTTTCAGCGAAATCAATGTGAATCCGTTGCCAAACTCTCTCAGGCCACTTCCATGGATGGAGTGGTGCAACGGGTGGTGACTTCTGTACAGCCTGACAGACTGAGCAGCTTTGAACCAGTTCTTGTATTTTACCATCACAGCCTGGCCACCACAGGTAACTGCGAGCGAGTGCTTTCATACGACAGATACCTGGATGTTCATGATGCAGGTCTTCCAGCACTTTCTGTTGGTAAACTGGGGGAA
This sequence comes from Neolamprologus multifasciatus, assembly GCF_963576455.1. Taxonomy (NCBI): domain Eukaryota; kingdom Metazoa; phylum Chordata; class Actinopteri; order Cichliformes; family Cichlidae; genus Neolamprologus; species Neolamprologus multifasciatus. Next base: position 16,207,290 of record NC_140455.1, on the reverse strand, counting down.
TGATGACCCGTTGTCCCCAAAGAACACATCCTTGTTCTGCTGACAGCTCGTGTCTGCGTGTAAAGTAAGGCTTAAGTGATTCGTCTTGCATATAACTCGGCCACCCATTCATGGTGTAACTCCAGACCTTGCTGAGGATTGGATCCTTCATGGTTGCTCTCTCAATGTCTTTAGCTACTATTGGTAGCTCTTCCACATGTGAGAAATAGAAGATACTTCCCTCCTCTGCAATGTTGTCTGGCGTATTCCGAGGTAGACGTGACAATGCATCTGCATTGGCATGTTCAGCTGATCTTCTATATTCAATGTCATAGTTGTATGCCATTAGAATAAGAGCCCAGCGTTGCATTCTTAGTGCAGCGAGTGTTGGGACAGCTGACTTTGGCCCTAGTATAGCCAGCAGTGGCTTATGATCTGTTATGAGGGTGAATTTCCTTCCATACAGATATTTATGGAATTTCTTTACTCCAAAAATTATGGCAAGGGCTTCTTTTTCTATCTGGGCATACTTTCGCTCAGCTTCAGTTAATGTTCTTGATGCGAAAGCCACGGGCCTTTCCTCTCCATTTTCCATGACATGAGAGATGACTGCGCCCAATCCATAAGGTGACGCATCACAGGCTAACTTCAATGGCAGAGTTGTGCTGTAGTGCACCAACACTTTGTTCTGCAGCAGTAGACTTTTTGCATCCCTGAATGCTTTTGCACATTCCATGGTCCAAATCCATTTAGCATCTTTTCTCAACAGGTTATGCAAAGGCTGAAGAATGGTGGATGGATTTTCCAAAAATCGACTGTAGTAATTTAGAAGACCAAGAAAAGACTTCAGTTCAGTGACATTTGTTGGTTCTGGTGCATTTGTTATGGCTGCTACCTTTTCCTCTAAAGGATGCAGTCCATCCCTGTCAATACGATGTCCCAGGTACTCCACACTGCTCTGAAGAAAGTTGCACTTGGAAAGCTTCACTCTGACACCATGCTTCTCCAGACGTGTGAGTACTTCCTCCAACCTCTTCAAATGCTCCTTTTCAGATGAAGCAGTGATGAGGATGTCATCCAAAAAGCAGGTCACATGCTCCATCCCCTGAAGGATTTGATCCATCACAGACTGGAAAACAGCCGGAGCACTGGAAACACCATAGCTGAGGCGATTGTACTTATAGAGACCTTTGTGTGTGTGGATGACCAGATACTTCTCTGATTCTTCATCTAACTGTAGCTGCTGATAGGCATGAGAAAGGTCAAGTTTGCTGAAGGATGTTCCTCCAGCTAAAGTAGCAAACAAATCTTCAGTATTAGGAAGTGGATATCTTTCCTCTTCAACACACTGGTTGACACTGACTTTGTAGTCACCACATATCCTAATTGTTTTGTCTGCTTTTGGCACAGTAACAATAGGGGATGCCCACTCACTTTTCTCAACCTTTGAAATAACCTTCACCTTTTCCAATCTGTCCAGCTCCTTTTCCACAGCTTCTTTTAGTGCATAAGGAACTGGGCGAGCTTTACAGAAAATTGGTGTAGTGTTTGGTTTAGTGTGGATTCTAGCTTTAAATCCCTTTATGCAGCCTTGGTCATCCGAAAACACTGCCTGATGGCGCTGAATCACTTCTAGTACTCCTGGCTTTGCTTCTTTCTGCACTAGTACCTTGTGTACTGTGAAAATCTGTTTCCAGTTCAGCTGTAGTTTCTTTAACCAGTTTCGTCCAATCAGAGCTGGTCTGTCTCCCTGAACAACGATCAGTGGTAGGGTGATGTTTTGAGTCCCATACTGTACTGGTAACATAATATATCCACGCACAGCAATGTGTTGGCCTGAGTAGGACTTGAGCTTTAGCCCACTGGCTGGTTTTATAGGGAAATGAGTGAGATGCATCTGATAATACTTGTCTGATACCACCGACACTGCTGATCCTGTATCCAGCAGCATGGTGGTGTTCTTGTTCCCAAGCACAACATCCACTGTGTATCCCTTCTCACTGGAGGTGATGGAGTACATTGAATAAACTCCAAAAAGTTCAGCTTCATCATTCCTACTTGAGCATTCATCCTCAGTTTCCAAATACTGAGTTTGTTGATTGAATTTTTTATTCCTGCAAGCACGTGCAATGTGTCCTATTTTTGCACAAACATGACACTTTTCACTCTTAAATTTGCACTCACGTGCTGAATGCTTTCCACCACAACGATAACATGGTTGCTTCACTCCTGTGTCTTTTTTAGGTCCCTTCCAGTTCTTTGGCTTGTTATTGCCCTCTTGCCTGTTCTGTCCTTTCCATCCTTTGTTGAAAAAATTTGGAGCATTTGTCAAGGCATTTACGTGGTGAGGGTCCTGGCGTCCTGAGAACTCCATCGTATTTTTCGAAGCGAGTTCCATGGATATAGCAATCTCACACGCACGTGGAAATGTAAGATCTTTTTCCGATAGTAGCTTGCGCTGCACAGCATCAGAACGCAGCCCACTAACAAAACGATCCCTCAGGGCCTCATCCAAATATTGTCCAAAATCACATGTGGCTGACAACTGCCTCAGCGCGACAACATAGTCTGAAACTGCCTCCCCTTCTTTCTGGTTACGTTTCTGAAAACGAAAACGCTCAGCTATCACCACTGGAGTCGGCTTATAATGCGCACTTAACGCTGCAGTCAGCGCTGCATATCCCATGGTACTCGGTACCCTCGGAGACACAAGATTCTTTAGCAGCCTGTATGTATCTGCTCCGATCACAGAGAGAAACGTGCACACTTTCTTCTCATCGGAAACATCATTTGCCAACATCCATTGCTCCAACCGCTCCAAATATGACTCAAAATCTTCCTTCGATTCATTATACTCTTCAACACGACCCACATGCATCGCCATGTTAGCTCACCAAAAGCTGTTCCGCTGCAGCCGTGAAGAAAACGTATTGTTTTGTCTTTTCCTTTACATGTGAGCTCAGCCCTTCTACAGCCTCTGTCACGCTGTGGAAATCTTTAGAATCCTCGTCGCCAGTTGTGATATTCTGGATTAGGCTCTTTGAAAAGATCAGGACAGAAGGACGTGGATAGGTGCTTTATTGAACAGCAGGACATCACACACTAACTTGTTGGTTTCTTAGCGGTGCACAAACTACCCTTTTGTTGTTATATATTGGTCAACCAAGAACTAGCCCTGTAACAGGCACTTCTGTATTTTACCACTGGGGGCAACAAATTCACTCTATTACACTAACACTAATGCCTTCCAGTGTAGAATCAACACAAAGCTACTCAGATTCGCACTCACTAACCCACTAGGTTTCTAAAGGAGATTGGCAGTAGCAGACTAAATGGAAGCAAATGAGACCCCCAGCCCACACAACACACAGGAGTCCACGCTGATGAACAGGAAATTTCTTTATGTGAATACCTCATTCATTTTCCATTTAGCTTCTGTTAAAGTAGGGCTACCCCTAAAGTAAAAACAAATAACCCAAATATACCAAAAAGTAATCTTAACAACTTAGATGGGTGTAACAAGGAAAACAAATGAAATTACTCCAACAAATGAAGGAAATGTGGTACTACTTGACTGTCCAGGTTGTGAACCTCCAGTTCATTATGGTGTCAATTTATTCAGTCACCTGTTATCTTGGTTTGAGAACAAAAAACAACCTGAGTCTCAGGCGGAGGAAAAAGGTAGCAAAGGAAAACAATAAAGTAGCTCTCAGGTGGACTCCCTTTTGTTTTTTCCCCCTACCGGCCTCCTGGTAAGGCAGGCATCAATGTGTCGGTGCCCTGACACACAGAAGGCCTCCACAGCCGAAATGGCATCTCAGATCCACAATGGCAGCTCCTCACATGGCACACATGGAATTATCCCTCAAAAAAGAAAAAAAAACAGTCTGGGAACAACAGTTTCCTCATGAACTTCCACGGAAAGTTCTCCTTCCCCACGAACTGGACAAAACGTGCTTCCCTTGTATCTCCCTGCTCGTACTCCTGTTTTGGCCCCACCCGAGCTGCAGGTGATGCCTCCAGGACAAGCCCAGAAAGAGCGTCACAGGAGAGCCAATCAAAAACCACGAGTGAGCCTTGGGTTTAAAGTGCAGCTTCATGTTCATCTTTCTTTCACAGAACAAAGCTTTGTGACGTTCGGTGCAGCTGATCCTGTAAAACACTCGCAAGGGCGCAAGGGGAAAATTAAAGTCTTTATCAGAGACCTTGTATTGATTAATCATCTGGCAATTCATCACCTTAATCTAATCGGGTGTAAGTATAAAACCCTTCCAGAGCTTCAAGCACATGCAGCATCTCTGAGGCTGGAGGATCCTCAGCTCTGCTTGTGTGGCCACAGTGGTGAAACAGGGCCAGGTTAAACACTGAAGAGGGTTAAAAGGAAAGAAAAGGTCAGCCTTACATGCAGAGGAGATGTCAGCAGAGAGGTGAAGACTTCAACAGAAGAAACACCTCGAGCAGAACTCAAATAAACATTAAAGAGACGAAAGTTTGAGACAGCAGCCTGTCCTGATGGTGCAGAGAGCGGCGGCTGGTCGCTGCCTCTGCCACACACTCACTGAGTTTTGGATGGTAAAGGTCTGCGGTGGTCTGTTGGATGTGTCTCACTTTCTGGTATGTCACATGTGTTTCCTCTCCAGTCAGAGATACTTGAACTGAACTTGCATCATTAAACCATCACAAGCAGCTGGAGAAATGAGAGCCCACTCTCCACTTTGTCTTCATTCAGCACCTCTCTGTGTGCTGTGGAGTCTCAGTCAGTTCAACATGAGCACACCTTGTTCTGTTTAATGAGGGGTGACCGGGTCACCTGAACCACAGCTCCCTTTATGAGGAAAAGTCCAAAAACTATCACCAGCTGGCCGGCTGTCATTTCCACAGCTGGAACAAAGATGTGCTGCTGCTCTTCCAAGGGGCTGGAGAAGGGAAATCAGGCTTCAGGCCTAGCTTTCATGGCTTGAACGTGATTGGCAACTTGGCATTGGCGTGCCAATTCCAGGTGAGTAGAGCAGGTGAGGGGATGACAGCCCTGCCCGGGGGCGGGTACGAGGAGGCTCAGGAACCTGGTGGAATCTTCCAGCCACTCACCTGGACCTTAACAAGGAAAAATTCCCTTAAAATATGAAGAAACCTCAAGTGGAAGCAGGATCAGAAATTGGAAAAGTTCAGATCAGCTTTAATGTTTCCATGGTGATCATCAACGCTGCCTCTGTCACAGCTGCTGTTTGACGGGCACATGAAACAGTTATAGCGTATCTGAAATCATAACTTCTGCTTTTCCATCTAAAAAGTTGTACAAGCCCCGACATGAGTCGGTTATTATTAGAAAGGTTTTATTCTCTCTCAGATGCAGAGAAAGAACCAAAATGACCTACAGACTTAGAGTGATCAGAGCTCAGTGCAGAGAGTGTCGGGTGGAGCCTAAACACTGAGCGTTTGGACCACTGGCTCCTCTCAGAGCATCAATGCTGAGTCCTGATTTCCTCCTGCTCTAAAAAAATAGAACAAAAGATAAAATAAAGACATAAAAACCTTCAAATGAAAATTACATTTTTAAAAAGCCAAAGGGGAAAATGTGAAAAAAGAGAAGGTCATCTTTCCACATAAGTCACTCTGAATGGTGAGGACACAGTTGAAGGAGCCAGTGTTGGAGCCAGTTACAGAGTTTATTTCAGGAGCTGACCACTTGAAGACTGGGTGGAGGTCTTGTTTTCATACACGTCCCGGGTGGACACATGTGATTAATGTTTTTTTTTATGGTTATTTGAGGGCCTTTTAGTCTTTATTGTAATAGGACAAAGGAGAGAAGACCAGAAGAAAACATGCGGTAAATGTTTTCTGGGGCAGATTTGAACCCAGGACTCTGCATGGGCATTACAGGTCACCTGCTGGACCCTGTGGGCTGAAACAGCACCACCGTTGTGTTATTTTAATGAGGACTGTGTTGATGTTCTGGTTGTGATGATACGTCCTTTGGGACTGTCACGTGTGGATAAATGAGTAAATTAGACTCGGCGCCTTGTTTCTGGGTTCAGTGCTGAACTCTGAAGCATTGTATTTGTTGATGTTACGTCCCCCGGCTAGTCTAGGGGGTTGGAGGGACGAACATAAAGGTGGATAGAGAAGGAGGAGCCAAGATGGTAATTTTAGTAGGTTTATTTAACAGTGGGGATGGGATTTGAGTCCAGACTGAGGTGTAACGTCAGGGAGAGCCAAGGCCAACATAACAAACAAAACATCCCTGATGTAGAAAATAAAAGAAACTTACCTAACTCCAAAGAAACAAAATATACAACCTATAACCATAACCTACCTAACAGCACATAAACAGGAAAAAACAGGGTGTCAAAGCAAAAGGCAGCTCTCCCCTACAAGCAGTCTGGACATGACAACAACAATGCTCATACCAGCTACAAAGGCATGCAAGCCTGCTCAAGTATGGCAACCAAAATGGCCAGAGGGCCCAGAAGCACAGCTCCACAGGCCTTAAATAGTGCTCGGCTGATTACCAATCAGCCGGACTCTGCGCAGCATCCAATCAGGACAGAGGAGGTGGAGCCTGGACAAAACGAAGGGTTAGTAGTGAGAAGAGACATCCTCCTAGGGGATGTAACAGTTGATATTCAGACAGGAAGTGATCAGCAGTTTGTCAAGATGTTTTTCTGCATAACGACACTGAGACAGATCCTGTGATTTCTAGCGGCTGCTGTGACGGATCCTTAATATGACCCTGATTTGATCTCGATGTCCCATGAGCCTCAGACGTATGGACCTTGTAAAACTGGAAGTGTTTCCACTGGAAGCAGCTGGAGCATAAATAGATCAGATCCTCTAAGATGTGATTTTCCTGTCTCCTGGTTTCCCTATAACTCTGATAAACTCAGGACTGCATAAAAGAGCAAAGAGAGCCTTTTCTGTCTTCACGTGGTCAGCATTTCTCGTCCTGATCCTTTTGATCTGGTCATCCTAACTTTTGCGTCCTTCTCGTTTTCTTTCCCCCATCACAGCGAGCGGCCTCGAGGTCATAACACACTGTACAGGAGCTAAAACCCCTCCCCCACCATCCTATATCCCCATCCTATTTATAGGCCCGCACCTCCCCTCCCTCCACAGAAAGATGTTTCCTAATGTGGTTACAAAGGAGGAGAAGAAGGATGAGGACTCAGACTGAGGCTGATTTAAATCATTCAAGTCTGCATTACAGACCCCAGCTGAGAAGGTGGTGAGCGATTAGCTGGTCAGCCTGTTATTGATCAGCAACGCTCATTATTCACCACAAAAGAAGCAACAAGCATTACTGACTTTATGGAGTCTATAACCAAACAAGATGTGAGGATTTATTACTTGCAGAAACCTGACAGACTACACGCCGGTCTGATACCGCCAGTTTAATAATAAAAAAGATGAAGGCATGCATCAACATTTAAGATCAGAAGTGAAGCCTGCATTTCCTCTAACGCTCACAAGACGCAGGCTCCAAAACTGAGTCATGATGAAAAAGTCACACCAAAGAGAAATGTGGCATCTCTGGATGTGTGAGAGGAGCCGACAACACATCACCAGAAAAAGCCTTAGATGTGTTTTTGGAAGTTCAGGTCGAGTGTTTCCGACAATTTTGACTCAGACAGTCAGAAATATTATAATTCTGACAATTTACCAGTACATATCCATATTTTTATATCTGCGGATAAAAACAAAGCTGAGACTTCATCAGAGGTGTAAGCATCACAGCAGATGTCTTTGTGTCAAAGTAACTGAGGATAAAACAGAAAAACAGAAAGGAGATTTTCCTGGCCTGGTTTTTATGGCAGATAACTGCCTTTAAAATATTCTGCAGTAGATCAAAAATTGAAGAAAACCAAGAATCATTACCTGCTGCTGCTGAAGTGAAGCAGAGCAAAGTTACAGAGGTTTTATTAGAGACAGAGCCAAGCATTTTGCAATTTGGCATCATTTTAAAATGTTTACATTTCTTTGGTATTGAATAGCAGATATTTATAGAGATAGAGATTTCTGATGGTAAACTGGTCTCTGAGTAAACTGACAGAGAGAGAGAGTTGTGCAGGAAGTGTGATTTTGTTGTGACGGAAACAAAACTGCCAAAGTAAGAGGGAATTCATGACAATGTTTTTCAAACCTGAAGCATAGTTTTGTGAGCTTTAAACTCAGATTCTGATGTTTCTGACAAAATACATTTATATCTAAAAATCGATTCAAGATTTAATGAATCGATATTGGGTTATTTATACAGCTTTAAAACGTGAGTGCAGACCTGCAGCACCGACTCATCAGCTGGTTCAGTCACACCTGCACAGGTAAAATACTGAGGGAAGAAGCTTTACTGAGGTTTACATCACACCCTCACTACCCATAATGAACCAGTGATGGTGTGGCCTCTGCTTTTGTTGTTTGAATTATTAAAATCCTGTGGAAACGGCTGCATTATTTTTATTTTTTTTTATTACATTACCACAACAGCATGACTGCAGACACCACGATCAATTATGGATGAAGTTCACCTTCAGAGGTGCACACACACGTACAGTGGGGCAAAAAAGTATTTAGTCAGCCACCGATTGTGCAAGTTCCCCCACTTAAAATGATGACAGAGGTCAGTAATTTGCACCAGAGGTACACTTCAACTGTGAGAGACAGAATGTGAAAAAAAAAAAAAAAAAAAAATCCATGAATTCACATGGTAGGATTTGTAAAGAATTTATTCGTAAATCAGGGTGGAAAATAAGTATTTGGTCAATAACAAAAATACAACTCAATACTTTGTAACATAACCTTTGTTGGCAATAACAGAGGTCAAACGTTTACTATAGGTCTTTACCAGGTTTGCACACACAGTAGCTGGTATTTTGGCCCATTCCTCCATGCAGATCTTCTCAAGAGCAGTGATGTTTTGGGGCTGTCGCCGAGCAACACGGACTTTCAACTCCCGCCACAGATTTTCTATGGGGTTGAGGTCTGGAGACTGGCTAGGCCACTCCAGGACTTTCAAATGCTTCTTACGGAGCCACTCCTTTGTTGCCCGGGCGGTGTGTTTTGGATCATTGTCATGTTGGAAGACCCAGCCTCGTTTCATCTTCAAAGTTCTCACTGATGGAAGGAGGTTTTGGCTCAAAATCTCACGATACTTGGCCCCATTCATTCTGTCCTTAACACGGATCAGTCGTCCTGTCCCCTTGGCAGAAAAACAGCCCCATAGCATGATGTTTCCACCCCCATGCTTCACAGTAGGTATGGTGTTCTTGGGATGCAACTCAGTATTCTTCTTCCTCCAAACACGACGAGTTGAGTTTATACCAAAAAGTTCTACTTTGGTTTCATCTGACCACATGACATTCTCCCAATCCTCTGCTGTATCATCCATGTGCTCTCTGGCAAACTTCAGACGGGCCTGGACATGCACTGGCTTCAGCAGCGGAACACGTCTGGCACTGCGGGATTTGATTCCCTGCTGTTGTAGTGTGTTACTGATGGTGACCTTTGTTACTTTGGTCCCAGCTCTCTGCAGGTCATTCACCAGGTCCCCCCGTGTGGTTCTGGGATCTTTGCTCACCGTTCTCATGATCATTTTGACCCCACGGGATGAGATCTTGTGTGTAGCCCCAGATCGAGGGAGATTATCAGTGGTCTTGTATGTCTTCCATTTTCTGATGATTGCTCCCACAGTTGATTTTTTCACACCAAGCTGCTTGCCTATTGTAGATTCACTCTTCCCAGTCTGGTGCAGGTCTACAATTCTTTTCCTGGTGTCCTTCGAAAGCTCTTTGGTCTTGGCCATGGCGGAGTTTGGAGTCTGACTGGTTGAGGCTGTGGACAGGTGTCTTTTATACAGATGATGAGGTCAAACAGGTGCCATTCATACAGGTAACGAGTGGGGGACAGAAAAGCTTCTTACAGAAGACGTTACAGGTCTGTGAGAGCCAGGGATTTTCCTTGTTTGAGGTGACCAAATACTTATTTTCCACCCTGATTTACGAATAAATTCTTTACAAATCCTACCATGTGAATTCATGGATTTTTTTTTTTCACATTCTGTCTCTCACAGTTGAAGTGTACCTCTGGTGCAAATTACTGACCTCTGTCATCATTTTAAGTGGGGGAACTTGCACAATCGGTGGCTGACTAAATACTTTTTTGCCCCACTGTATATACACACTCACACATGATTATACAAACAGATTATTGAGTGAAGCTGCTGTTTGAATAAACTGCTGCTGAAGCCTTTAAATACTCACTGAAGCCTCGAGGCTGTGACAGCAGCGCTGTGCGATACTGCGTTGTTGGTATAGATACGTTGAACCTTTAACGGCAGCGTATCCAGGATAAGAAGTGTGTCATGATTTATGAGATGATTCATCATCAGTCTATAATTCTGAATACATTTTAATAATCACTAAATCAGAGCTTTACTTTCCACAATAACGCGTTAACTCAAAAATCACCTTTCATGCTTTTATTTTGAAAATGTTTTTGGTTTTTTGGGGTTTTTTTGTATGTTTAGGAGACCGGGGTGTAGATGTGTCTGTGTCTGAAAAAGTTTCTGGTCTTTACATGTCTTATAGGCTATAAAAACCAGATGTGACATCGACACAGAAAGGTTCAGACTGTCTTCATACTGCATGTTTTTTCCATCTGCAAATAATTCAGTGACCCACACACTGAACTTACAGGATAGAAACAATGTATTGATCCTATCACGCTAGAATTAATTTGATACCAATACCTGTGTTGGTAAAATGACGAGCCCAAAATCAATACAGCATTTCTCTGCAATTACAAACTCTGTGTAAACAATCTTGGTTTTAAAGTAAAGCTAGCGCTTGAGACATTTCATCAGAGGTGTAAATATTACCACAGATGTGACTGTGTCAAAGTAACTGAGGCTAGAACAAGAAAAATAAGAAAAAAATTTTCCTGGTCTGAAATCCTTTTTGTATTTTATAGCATATAGAAACGTGCTGCCATAGACAATAAACTCCAGGTTTTAGTAAAAACAACCAGGTGTTCTTGTCAGGGTCCTGGGTCTGCTGTCCCAGTGTTTGTGATGTTTTTTGGTAAAGATTTGTTAAAAGAATGAGGCCGGGGCTCCATTTCTCGATTTTAAAGAAAATCAATAGGTCACTACTTCACCCGTGCTCCACCTCTGTACTGCAGGTCATGAATCACACCTCAAAGAAAGATCACATACTCCACAAAGACAGTAATGAGCTGGTGCTTGGAAGCTTTTTCACTGCGGGTGTATTTTTGCAGCTGTGAGGGTGAAAGGGGGGGAGAAAAAACAGATATTTATGATTGTACTCCATCTTTTCTCACCTAATTTGAGTCCAGTTTTCTTGGAGCAGAGCTGAAGGTTGTTTTTCTGAGGTTTCGCTGCCACTCGGAGAGCGAGCAGGAAGCTGTTCATAAAAAGCTGAGAATGAAAGAACGGAAGCTCTCCTCCACCTGCTGCATCACTGCATCAACATTCATCCATCCACATCTCCTTTCAGCACATCTCCTCACATGCACACACACACACACAGGGTCATTATGAGACTGTTTTGGCCTGAGGCAGCTGCTCGGCGAGGACGAGGAAGATCCTGACCTTCATCTTTCTGAACACTCGTACAGATAAGGCCTATCTGTTTCTAACTACAGCACACAACTCTTTCACCTGTGTGTGCGTGTGTGTTGCTTTGAGGTCACTGTCCTGCTCTGTAATTGGCCACAGTGGGCATACGTGGAGACAGGAAGTGGGCTTCAGGGTCGAGGCCGGCATCCTGCTGCATTATTCATTCATCTTTAGTGAACGCTGCAAGGATAAAGAGACGAGAGCGGCTCTATTTACTGGGATCATTGGAGATCGATATCAGGAATCTGCAGAGGAGGATGAAGAGGGAAATTACTCTGAGTCCCATGTTTCTCTGTGTCAATGGGACATCTACCACTAAAGCAGCACAGAGGAAACAGGAAGCTGCAGTTCCTCTGGTGTCCAGCAGAGGCAGCGGTGAGTAAGTCCTCATGTTTGCAGCCTGACACAGAAACCGTTTCAGTCTCTGTGGATAATTTCCTCCTTCAAAACACCTGTTTTATAACACAATGTTTAATCATGAGTAGGGCTTAGTTTGCATTATTAGGGGGCGTGGCTTATTTGACAGACAGGTGAGTGATCCAAGTGTAGCAGAAGATTTTAAACAAGGTTTCATTGGTATTTTACTGTTTTATGACCTTGTTCAGGTGTGTTTTGCCTGCGTGTGCACCCTCGGAGGGACGACTGTGAGCAGGTCTGGAAGTCTTGAGGGCGGACATTTCCGTAAATTAAATCAGAGAGAGGGCTGAATGTTACAGTGTCCTCCAGGATGTCATCACATCCACCCATCCACGTTCTTCATCGTAGAGGACATCTCAGTCCCACCCTCACAGGGCAACCACACAGACACAGACAACCACACATAGTAAATATGACACAAACTCACAGTGTAGGAAGTGGCCAAGCCTGGAATTAAGACACAGTCTCTAAAATGTGAAACTCAAACTTTTACCACCTTTGGATCAGCAAAAAGTTCCTTCTGTAATTAAAGCAGTGTGATTCTGCAGTATTTGGCCAGCAGTAATATAATATTTAACCTCTGTGCGGACTCTCCTCTGGCTCACAAAGCCAGTCTATGGAAGCCCGTTTCCGCCACTAAAAAAAAAAAGATCCATAACTCAAAATTTCGAGTTATTTTCTCGAAATTTTGAGTTATTAACTCGAAATTTCAACTTATTAACTCAAAATTTTGAGAAAAGTAACTCGAAATTTCGAGTTAGCACTGCCAATCAATAATATACGTGGATGACGTCATTTCCTTGTTACCCGCAAACTGAAGCTCTCAGGTAGAAATGCTACATCTAAGCTACCGGTATTACATCCAGTCATGAATGCACAGATTGCTGATTATTTTCAGCGTGGCTTCAAAAATGATGGAATTCTTGTGTTATTAGCTGAATCACATGGCGTTACTATCAGCAAACGTACTCGCAAAAGCGCCAATTTGTTCCGATCTGGTTTTGAGTGCGCGTTACTGTGCGCCATATGCTTATATACCATATGCCATATGCCATATGCTAAAGTGACCTCATTCACGTAGATTACTGATTGGCAGAGCTAACTCAAAATTTTGAGAAAAGAAACTAGAAATTTCAAGTTATGGATACTTGTTTTGTTTTTTGTTTTAGTGGTGGAAACAGGCTTCCATACCAGTCGGCTTGTTTATATTCCCAGAAATAAATCTGGGACTGTAGAGCTCAGTGTGAATTTTTATCTTCAGCTCTTCCAGGAAACAGCAGATCAACATGAAGCATCACAAGCAGCACAAGCTCAGAGCTCAGAGAGGATGGGCTGAAGGTGGGAGACGTGGCAGATGTCCCGCTGCCATATGGTTCAAGAAGCAGAGCTGAGATAATGAGGATGTGTGATTGTTTCAATTAAATTTTTTAGACACTGTGCGTGCCGTGCTTTGCTTTTGTACAAGACAAACATCATAAGGTTACACCGACAATAAAACCCAGCGCAACAAAAACAGACCACAGCTCAAAAATGAAAAAGCAAGATTTTTCCAGTATGAAGACACAAACCAGGAGAACTTTTCAACAACGCTCGGACAGACGACTTGTGCAAAAGTGACAGGCGCCACAGAAACATCACCTCTGTCATCTCCAAGAAACCCGATCACAAAGTCAAACAGTGATCAGAGATTTGATATGATATCTGCTTTCAGTCCACAACATCTTTTTACTTTTAATCTTGTCCTGATGCAGGCTCACACTGCTTTGAGGAAGTTAAATAAATAAATGAATAAATATTTAATGCATCATCTCACACACTGGACCCAACACATAAATCCTTCAGCTTCGTGTAACCACAGGTGATGCAACAGATACAGCCAGAGTGGAAGACAGGAAGACAAGGAGGAAGGTTCATTTCTCTCCCTCAGCACTCAGTTTCATCTGGTTCACTGCTGAGAGTGGACACCAGGCTCTGTGCGTGCGTGTGTGTGTGCATGTGTGTGAGATCTAAGTGAAGGCAGGGGGTCTCAGACTGCAGCCAATCGAAGATCAGAGAAACATGAAGCTGCTGCTCAGCAGGAAACACTGGCAGAGGTTTCAATCCTGCTGCTGTTTGTTCGGGTTGCTGAGCAGGAGTGAGGATGAGTAGCTGTGCAGGTCAGTCCTCACAGGTCCTACATGTAGACTTTAACCCTCTGAGTGTCGGCCTGTTCTGCTTCTCTCAGATGGTCACATGGTTTTGTGGCTAGATTCTGAGTTTTGATTCTTGTTCTCAGATTTTTTTTCTCTTTTCTTTGTGTTTTTAGTCCAGTCAGTGTTTGGTCTTCTTGCTTTGTGTGGTTGGGATTTAATTTCCTTCACCTGTCATGTCTCTCACCTGCGTGTCTCGCTGCTGTTCGTGTCCATCCTTGTGTCTTACTTTTAGACGTGGGGCATGGTTATCCACTCATCGGTCATGGTTCATGCCTTTACCTGCACATGAACCATGCATCTGTCAATGAGTTGCGTTTCACACGTTCTTAACCCGAAATTCCTGAAAATCACTTGATTATTTGATCATTTAAGGTTAAATTCTTATATCAAGTGCTTAGAAATGGAGAAAAGCTTTCTGTTAATGACCCGACTGTCTTCACTTTGACGTGATAAAAGTACATTACAGAGAATGCTCATGGACACGATCATGATGCTGAGATTGTCTGCAGCCGGCTCTTAGCTGTGTGCTTTTCTAACCAGTGCAAACAGTTCACAGAGGGACTGTCAGACTCAAGCTTATTGATAAATGTGATCAGCTCATCCTGCACAACCTGTGCAGTCACACACTTCAGCCTGCAGATATACACAATCCGTTCAGATTCTTGTTTCTTGTGTAAACGTGGAAAAAATCAGTGAACAATTTCTGACTGTGACAGGTGAGACCTGAGTCTGGGAACCGCCCCTGGTGGGCGGAGCTGGTCTTTGCTCCTTTCATAAGCTCAGGTGTGGGCAATTAGGTATTCCTCAGCAAACCTGAAGCTGCCAGTGCTTGGTCCAAGTTGTGCAAGTTGGTGTTTTTAATTTCTTTCCATGAAAGCTTGATGCGGGTCCCCCTAAACTTCTGTCAGAATGGTGGGAAACATTGCGTTCCCGTGAGAACAGTGTAGTGGACTTCACCGCCACTGACCCACATTTATTAGGGTGTGACGCAAACTTGTGGACAGAGTACCGAGCTGCTGCTCTGCCAATTGGATTTCTGGCTGCGGGCAAAGGACCGGACACATCAGTGTTTTCATTTGTTTTATACTGGTGTAATTTGACAGACTGTGACTGCTGCGGCTGTCGATTTTATTTGTTTCTTGTTTTATTTTTCTGTGTCAGTAGGCACCACAGAGATTGATTCTTTTAGTATTTTAACCCTTTTTTTAATATCTATATATTGTCGCAGACGGTGAAGGCGCTGCAGGGAAAACAAATCCTTTTTTTTGTCTCACCGCTTTTGCATGCCCAGCGGTGGGCCTGAGTGAAGACAGCTCTGAAGATTTGCCTTTTTCTATAGAGTTTTGCCCATTTGGGGTCATGTGTGAGTTGCCGTCCCTTTTTAACCCTTTGTGCTATGTCAATTTGTTCTTAAACGGTTCCCCGCAGCGCTTGTCCTGTCTCACGGGCAAGCATACAGTTTTATTGGTTTTAATAAGGTAAAGTTTTTAATTGTTTTTAGGTGTCGCTGTTACACTGTTACTTTTATTTTGTATTAAAAATTAAACTCTTTTTAACTGACTGTGCGCCTACGGCTCTGTCCTATTCTAAATAGGTACCTACCACGGGTCACATGACTATTAATAATTCAAAAATCTCTTTTCTTTTTTCAGAGCGTTTCTGCATCTCTGAGCCACCAACAAAGAAGAAATCTCCATCCGTGATTCGCTCAGAGCATTTCTCTCTGTGTGTAAGGGCACAGTAAAGTCCAGGAATCAGGATTATAAACGGATCTCTAACAGAGTTAATCAGCCATCACATCCTTCAGGTGATGACATCCAGCTCAACGCCACCGCAGCCAGGGGCAGCCAATCAACCGCCACCAGCAGAACAGTATCAATGCTTTATTTCCACAGCTGAAGCTGAATGTGTGTGTGTGTGTGTGTATGTGTGGTGTCATTCGTCCACTCCATTCATCCACTCACTCACTGTCACTTCAGATAAACAAAAACAGGCCACCATCGATCAGCCTCACTCTGAATCCTGAGAGGTTTTTAATTAATCCTCACCTCTGCCCCCCCGCCCCCCGCCCCAAAAAATAAAAAATAAAAAAACCTCGCCTGACATCCAGGAAGGAGAAGGAGGCCAGAGAGATGGAGGTGGAGGGCAGAAGCGAAGAGAGAGGATGTAATTAGAAAGCAGAGCTGAAAGGAATCAGTCACCTGAGCTCAGGTCTGCAGGTAGAAACTGTCAGACAGGATTAATGCAAGAGAGACCAAGGGAGGAGGAGGTTACCAGCAGTTTCATCATCACTCCCCCCAAACTCAGCCACATGACCTCTGTTTACTGCCAGGATCACAGCGAGAAGGTCCAAACCAGTAGAAGAGGGAAAAGAACCCCAAACAACCATACATCATTAAATGTGTCTGAAAAGTGTGGATTTCATGACCTTCGCTGACCTGGGGCTCCACAACAATTCAGGTTTCACTGCTTTATTCTTCAGGAAAGTTGTATCAGGCTGCCCGAAGAGACTGCCTTGCTGTGGTGGATCAGCATCATCAGGCCCGACAAACCCGAAAGCCTCCTGTTCCTGAGAGCGGCAGCAGCTGCAGCTAGTTAGTTGGAGGTGCATCTAACACAGTTAAAGGGTCAGGATGCTCGGCTGCAGTGAAAGCATGAATGCTGCAGAGCTGAGCTCAGAATAGATCTCAGAGAATGAGCAGCATGGTTCAGATATACGCCGCAGTTCTGGTCACAAGCCTGTGATTGGTTGACTGGTCAATGATGAGCTGAAGCTGGATTCACAGACGTTGGCCTTGCCTGTCAAACACCTGTGAGGTGTTCTCAGGAGCTCCCACCTGTCAGAGAGCATAAACATTTGTCTTCAGCTCAGCAGGAACCACCTGCTCCACCTGTGAGGTCATCAGCAGTGTGAATACTGATGTGTGCTGCAGCTGTATTCTCTGTCAGCCACCTGAGCGAGACTTCAGCAGCTGAACTCGATCGATTGGCTCTCACTGTTTTTCACTGGTATTAATGAAAGTCAGCAGCAGTCCTGCATGCTGATGCCTCTGAGTGTTTTCTTCTCTCCTTCTGCTCTCACACTGAGCAGATGATTAATTATCAGGAAGTACAAGCCAGGGTGGAGACGGATCTATCAGCTCCAAGTCCAGAGGCCTCCGGTCTCCTTGGGTTTTGCACAGAAATCAGCTACATGGAGCTTTTAGGAGAACTCTTCGCTGAAATCTCAATGTGCCGAGATGAGGTGAAGCTACGGCTGAAATTATGATTCCCTCCTGCTTCTACACAAAATGATGGGGGGATGATGCAAAGCTGCTCAAGCAGTACTGTGCTGGGTTTCTGTCATTTATAAGACATGAGACTTGAAAAGAGCCCATAAACTCCTGTCATAAAATGTCATTTTAGTGTAGTTTTTGAGGACTCTTTCCTTATTTGGACTGTATGATGATGATGAGGATGATGATGACGATGATGATGGCTTCACTGGTATTGAAAGAGAAATGAATGTGGGCGTCGGTAGGAACAAATACAGTGCTTCAGAAACACAGTGTTGACTCAGAGACAGAGACTCAGACACATTTACAAACCTTACAAACCAGCTGCAGCTAATCAGAGACGACCCAAATCAGGAGAGTCACACATTAACTGAATACTAATGGCTGTCATTACTGCCTCCTCCTCCTCTCTCAGCGGGAGGAAGATGAGCAGAAGTGATGAGCTTCTCCTCACTCTGTGACAGCAGCAGGCAGCTCAGAATTTCATATCAAGTACTTTAAAGGATACCTTGAACATGGACACATGCTAAACTGAATCACAATGATAACTTCTGGCCTTGCTTCATTAGGCTCATTTATTTAAAGAGAAAATGTGATGAAGCTGCCGTTCTTCAGGAGAGCCCACAAACTAAACTAAACTACCCCCCCCCCCCACACACACACACACACACACACACACACAAACACAGGTCACCCTCCATGGGTTTCAATCTGACTTCTGTAATGGTTTTTCTGCTTTGCGTGGAGACGATAGCTCTGACCATCAATCACCATCAGCTGACTGTTTTTGTGGGGACGTCTCTGTCAGCAGAATGAGCTAACACACACACACACACACACAGAGAGATAATGTAAAACTACCCATTTATGTATGTGTGTGAGGCAGGTTTTGGAGAGAAAGGTGTTTGTTCCCTGAGTTTGTCGTGAAGGCAGCGCTGCAGTGTTAGCTCATCAGTTGGAGAAGAATCTGTTTTTGTGGATGAAACGAGCACAAACCTGTTCAGTGATCATCAGCTCGACAGCCTGACCTGCAGACTGTGACAATGAGTGAATTAAAATAAAGACTAATATCTGGAGGGTTGATTTGAGATTCTCACGGTTCTGTGGTCGACAGCTTGGACAGACAAAGATTTAGTGGACAGACAAAAGTCCAGTTGGTTACAGACAGGATGTGAGATTCTAATAATAATAATAATACATTTTATTTGAAAGCGCCTTTCAAAACACTCAAGGTCGCTGTACACTTAAAAGCAACATAAAAGCAAGAAGTTTACAGAATCATAAAAGCATAAGACATAAACAAATAAAATAGGAGAGTGGAAAGGTTATGTGGGATAAGCTATTTTAAACAAGTGGGTTTTGAGTTTGGACTTAAAGAGAGAGAAGGAAGAGATGTTTCTTAAATCAGGAGGTAGGGAATTCCAGAGTCGTGGAGCAGAGCAGCTGAAAGCCCAGCTCCCCATGGTTGCAAGACGGGGGGAAGGGACGGAGAGTGAAAGGGAAGAAGAAGATCTGAGACAACGAGATGAGGCGGTAATCTTAACCAGGTCAGAGAGATATGGAGGAGAGAGATGTTGAATAGCCTTAAATGTGAACAAGAATGGACAAGAATGGCAGTGGCAGGAGAAAAGGACGGAGACGATTAATGTTGCGTAATTGAAAATATGCAGACCGAGTAATATTATTAATGTGTGAATTGAAAGATAGAGTACTGTCGAGAATGACACCCAAACTTTTCACAGAGGAAGAAACGAAGACCGGTGAGTTATCGATAGCAATAGAGAAACTGTTGGTTCTGGATAATGTTGATTTAGTGCCTACCAAGAGGAGCTCGGATTTATTACTATTGAGTTTGAGAAAATTAAAAGAGAACCATGAATTTAGTTCAGCTAAGCAGAGGGTGAGGGAGGATGGGGGAAGAACAGAATCAGGTTTAGTGGACAGATAAAGCTGGGTGTCATCGGCATAACAGTGGAAATGGATATTGTATTTACGGAAAATGTGTCCAAGCGGAAGAAGGTAGATGATGAAAAGAAGGGGGCCCAGGACAGATCCCTGGGGCATGCCAGTGGTCAGAGGAAAGGGCTGAGAAGTAAAGGATTTGATTTGAATGAACTGAGAGCGATCAGACAGGTATGATTTAAACCAGGCTAGTGGAATATGGGAGAGACCGATGGAGGCTAGCCTACTGAGAAGAATGGAGTGAGAAATAGTGTCGAAAGCAGCACTCAGATCGAGGAGAATAAGAATGTAAAGTAAACCGGAGTCAGCTGCCATAAGAAGATCATTGGTTATTTTTATAAGTGCTGTTTCAGTGCTATGGGAGGGGCGAAAACCTGACTGGAACTAAATAAAAGGAAGAAGCTGGTGGAGGTAAACACTGGAAGCCTGAGATACCTGGAGTACCTCAGGCATGCATAGTGGGCCCTGGGCTCTTTGTTTAGATATAAAAGATTTCCATGTGATGAACACAAAAGTTCAGTAAGGGTCACAAATGTTGTTTAAAGGAAGCAATGGCCAGTGTTTGGCGGCAATTTTCAAAGAATCCTGATACGTTTTATCCTGATTACAAAGAACGTTTCATGTTTCACACAGTTTGAGATTTAAACGAGAGAGGGAGGATGACCGAAGTCCATTCACCTCAAAGATAAACACCTGGAAACATCGAGAGGAGGAGTCTGAATGAACACGCTCGCTGGGTGTGATTGATTTTCAAATTTACAATACAAATGGCGCTCTGAAGGTCAGAACAGACTCAGTGAGAGATCATGAAATGATAAAGAGATGATGAAGAGACAGATGTTTGTAAGGGAGAAGTCAAAAAGATCTGCAGAGAAGCAAATACATAGTGATCTCATTATGGCTGCATCCAATTACAAACAGGGTGATAAATGACCTCGCTCTGCCGCAGTGATAATTGATTAACATGAGGGCTGACTAATTATAACATGAAGTATTCTGTATGTGTGTGTGTGTATGTGTGTGTGTGAGTGTGAGGGGGAGGTCTGTGGCTTTCTGCTAAAAAGATTAGTTTTATTTTGAAAATCTGACAGAAGTTGAAGTTTGTGTGTTTTTTCAAAAGCTCCTAGGGATTGAGTTGGTTGCTAGTGGGTTGCCATTGTTACCTTTTTGCAAGACAAACTGGAAATGCTGAAGATTGATCCCCAAAGTCAAAGCTGCACCTTTTAACATGTGTTGGCTGCAGCTGCCATTTGCAGATGACTCACTTTCATTCAGCAGCACACTAGCAACCAAAGCACAGGAGTTTTTTACTATGAGGTCAGGGAATACTCATTTTCCCTCGGGACTGGTGGTTGTCACAAGGTTGCAGACCAGTCTGACTTTTCTTCATCTGACCCCGCTGTACATCATCACCCAGTCATGTCACATGGTTAGTATTCACATGTCTGCAAAAGCTCAGCTGCCTCTACCGCTTTTATCAAAAACATCGTTAAGTTTCCAGAAATGTAAAAGAATATTTCCCGGACTTTATCAGCTCCGTAGAGCGCCATTCATTCTGGATGATCTTGAGAGACTGCCTCCTATGGGACAGGATGTCAGCGAGCATGACCTGTGTTTCTTTGGTGACCTCCCAGGCTCATTACTCGGGCTTTGGGTGAGTTCTTTGTGCGGTTCTTCTTCTGTGGATGCATAAATGTGCTGAAACTCCTAAAACTTATTTAGTCATGTTTGTGGAAACAGGGCATTTCCACAAAGTGATGTTACGTCCCACAGCTGATGCAGCATTCACTGTGACCTTTGCGGGGTTTGAACTAGTATGAACAGGATGCTGCTCAGATTGTTTCAAACCCAAACAGAAACAGTGAATAGTGCCGGCGCACAATGCTCAGTCAACACGACACTGTCACCATGATGCATTCACTGCCCGCTGAGGAGTGTTAACATGTCACATTTACAAACATTGCTGCCTGATGCAGAGACACCTCATTATCACACACACACACACAAACTGTTGACATTTGTTGAGAAGAGGCGTCTCCATCCTAATGATCATTTCACACTTTAGTTTCTCCTTCCTGTGAGCGATGTGAGCTTCACACAGCCAGGAGTATGTTAACAAGATGAACGGGTGGAGGAGAAGGTGGTGAGGAAAAAGGCTGAGCGCAGAGCTGGCTGTTACTGAGGCTGCAGTAAAGCATTGATTTAGGTGATGGATGGAGTGATAAAAATGAGGAGCATAAAAAGAGGAGAATGAGCGGGGGAGCGGTGCTGAAGGACACGGGTTCAGGGTCTGAGATCAGCAGTTTAACAGGAACATTTTCAAAGCTGGAAACGTTCACTCAGGTCCTCTTTTCAGGAATTCACACAGCTGAGGCTGAGCCAGAAAAACCTGAATCTCAGATTTCAGCAGCACTCATACTTTCTCTCAACATTTACCCAGAAGAAGCCGTTAGATCCATCTATCACGTCACACAGTCGTCTCCTTTTACTGGAAGTATGTTTGTGTTGCTGTGTAAGAACATCAGCAGCACCCAATCAGAACTTCTTCCTGTGAATCCAAACAGGTGCCGAGTGGAGCAGCTTCTGTCTCCGACTCTGATCTCAGGAGGTAAACCTGGAGGCTGCAGCTTCCTGCTGGGAGGATTGATGGGATGGCTGAATTTATTCACAGAAGCTGGTGCACTCTACATGATGATGATGATGATGATGATGATGAGGTAATGACTGTCAACGCAAATGCATTCACTATGTGTGAGCAGCCTGAGAGGCAGAAAGCAGGGAAGAGCTTCCATATACTTTTGAAACCTCAGCTGGATCCAAACTGGAAGTGTTTGCAGAGATCATCGTGACAAACGGTCATTTGGGGTCTAACTTGAGCTCTTCAAGCCTGAAGCGTGAGGCAGGAGGAGGCCGAGTAATTTAAAAGCCTGGAAGCACCCGTGTGTACACCTGTGAGCACTGGTGTACACACGGGTGCTCACAGACACAAACTACACCCTTTTTGGCTCCTACCTCAAAGCACACTGTGCGCTGTCGATCCTACATGCTGCACAATAATATTCAATATTTAATATTTACTGTTATATTCACATAGATCATCGCAATGATGTTGTTTATTATATTGCCCTCTTTTTTTTTTGCTTGTTTTCTCTTTTTTCTTTCTCAACAGGTGATCCAGGTGATTGATATATGTATTTTTTGTGTTTGTTTTGTTGGTTTTTGTTTTTTGCCCTTTATCACCGTTCCTCTTCCCCGCTGTTTTTCTTTCCCTCTTTCTGTCTCCCTTTTCTTTCCCCAGTCATGTCTGTCCCGTTTTAGCAAGTGAAAATAAAATAAAATAAAAAATAAAAACAAAGGTGAATCAAATAGACCAATACGGCAAGGCCGGGATGGTCCATTTGGTAAATCCGTTGGGCATCTTTCTTTGCCTTTAGACAATAATTCTGATGGCAAAAGAACCAAACAAAAAATAAATTAAATAAAATAAAAGCCTGGAAGCTTAAAGGCGATCTCTGTTGACGAGCCCATCGAAGTCAGAAGCCGTTTTCCTGTTTTTCTTATCATGTTCGCTTCTCTCACACAAACACTGATAAGAGTGAGCGCAGGAGGTGAAGAAGTAAATCACAGCAGGGCGGAGGGAGCAGGGGGAATACAGAGGAAACAGTAAGGAGGGGGGCAGCATTTTATCACTGTCAGCATGGTGAGTACCACTCGGCATGCTGGGATGAGAGAGTCTGAAGGAGGAGGCACAGGAGGGAGTTCCACCTCACTAAACTCAGCTCGTTTGTCTCTAATCCTTCCGTTTCTTGCTGCCATCAGGGGTCTGATATCAGCGTGTTTGTCGAGTGGAGGCGTCATCAGGAAGAGATTCCTCACTGCGAGGCCGTTTGCAGAGGAAGAGCCCAGATGACACGATGAGACAGGAAAGATGAGAACACGAGCTGTAACTGATTTAAACCTCACACCAGCTCAGCTACATTCAGTGTGGCGGGTCAGAGGTCACAGAGACGCTGCTGCTGCGACGGCACTGAACACTGAAACTGTTGCAATGGAGACGTGTCAGTGATAGAGTTCACCAACTGTAAACATGCAAGCATTACACATTAGAACAACGAACGCCTCTTGGTGTACGTACAGCAGCTGTCAGTCATGCACACACCTGAGGCTCAGCCAGCTTCTGTCAACAAATAGCTGACAGGAAGCACTCATGACCCTGACAGCCAACAACACAGGCTGAAGCAACAGAATGGGAACATGACAGGGAACTAACAAACCTACCAGGAATCACTGAGGACACATTTCACAAGGATATAAGAAAACTACCCAGTAAATGAGCAGAAGTGTCTGCCTCAGCTATGAGAACCATGTTTGATAAATGGTCGACAGCTCGTTTACGTGTCTTCCTCCCCTCACCGCAACTGGTTTCTTCCTGTTAAAAGGGAGTTTTTCCTTCCGTGTTTGTGTTCCTCATACAGTGACCTTCACAGTTAGCGATCAGGTGTTTGAGTCCGTGAGAGCTGAACCTTACAGGTATCTGCTGTGAGGTTTCTCCTGCCTCCTCTCGAGCAGAGATGGCGAAAAATGGCAGGGAGGTGGATTTCCTGTTTTAAACTGAGTGTTTGTGGATGGTGAGGAAGCAAAAGCTGATGTGAAGAGCACAAAGTGCGCCATTGTGCTGGAATGTGTCGCTACAGGAGGAGCCAAACCTGCTGAAGGTTCATCCACCATCACAGTCAGCTGATGATGACTCTGACACTGCGATGAAGATAACGATGCCTTTGTGTCCGGGTGCTTGGTCACTTCAGAGCCTCGTTAAGCCTCATTAAGCCTCGCTGTAGTGCTGACACTGAGCTGATTAGAAATAACGAGTGTTTCTGTGTGAACTTCTCCCTCCATCACCGATAACGCAGCGCTCGCCTTTCTGCACTCGGCCTTCATCTCACACTTAACTTCACATGAAAGTCCACGTCCAGAATGGCAGGGCTAACTTTGGTTCTGACCCCAGACCGCAGGAAGTGATGCAGCCCTGTAACTATCACTCTGTACTCACATTAGCCTCGTTAGAGCTTTTCTTAATGCTTCCTGTGTGTGAACACGGTTTTAATTAACTGTCACAAAAATTTATGTTGAACGTTTAGGTGGAGGCAAATGGAGCATCAACAGGACACGCAGAGCCTTCGGCGGAGCACACAAGCAATTATGAATGTAGAGAACGAGAGGGTCAAACGGGGTATCCTGATAGGCTCAGTCAGCTCTTTCAGCTTCAGAGGATCTCACCCACTGTGCTCCAGACCCCGCCTCTTCCAGCTGGAACCCAGACTGAAATCGGTTCATTTCACCTGTGAGGTAAAACCACCCTCTGACTCTACCACTGAGGCCTCAGTGTTGATTTTAGGTGAGGATAAGTAAACTACACACATACCTGATAATCAGTAACATCCAGATAAAATCCCAAAACTAGAGCTCAGACTTACAGTAACTTCACAGCAGCCAAATTATTGGTCAGATATTTGCATTAAAAAGCTCCAGCAGTCTCTTAGTTATTTAATATATTGTCTCTTCAGTCCTTAGCTTCACTTTCACCTTTGGTTCTAAGAGTTTATAATGTTCTCTTACGGTCTCGTGTCCAGCATCATTTCCACATCTTACGTTAGAAAACGCAAACATATTCCTCCTTAACTTCGCTTTACTGGTGTCCCGTCGATTTTAGGATTAATATTAAGATTTAACTGATTGATTGGGCTGGCTCATGTTCACACTCTTGTCAGATCACATGATCACATGATCCCAATAACTGAGATGATCGAGCTTTGTGTTTCTGGGATGTATTACCATTTCATATTTGAAATACCCAAACTTTACATTCAAATCTTTGCTCAAGGCTCATTTTTCTTCTCTGGACTTTAATCCACACTAAACCTCGACCTCCTGTAATTGTTTTGTTTTCCGTTAGCTTTTAATTTTGGCCTCCTGTGAAGCACTTTGGTAAATTGCGGTTGTAAATTTGCTATATAAATAAAGTGACCTTGACCTTTAACTGTGTTAGGTTATTCATGTGTGTGTGTTTCCTGTTGAGGTTAATAGTTTCTTGTTATTGCTGCTTCCTGTTCATTATTGTCACCTGTGTCTCTTTATCCTGCCGTGTTAGCTTCTCTTGCTTTCCCTCGTGTGTATAAATAGTCCAGTCTTCTTAGTCTTTGTCATCTCCAGCCAGATTGATTAGTTCATTGTATTTTGGATTTTTCATCAGCTAAAAAGCTATTAACCTTCATGCTTCATGACACCAGCAGCACCAACACAGGTCCATTTAGCTGAGGTGAAGCCTAGCAGACAGCTAGCAGCTGCAGCTGCTACATGTTTCTAATATCTTACCTTTTTTTTCTCTTTGGCATTTATATTAATAAAAGTTTCCTGATTCCTGAGTTGACTGGCTTTTTCCTCTTAGATATCCTAAGGTGAAGGTCGCTCGGCTGTGTGACTGCAGTGTGAGCAGATTGTAAAGCGGCGATCAGAGACTGAGGCCTTTTTATTGTCGTCTTCCTGCTGACAGACGATGGCCGGGAATTGTCCCCAAGAAACAATCGCATGGCGTGTCTGCGGTCAGTCCAGCTGCTCACTGAGTCACACCTGATTTACCTGAAGTCATTCTGCGAGCAGCGTCTGGTCCTGCAGCAGAGAAGGTGGAAAGGCTCGCCTCCTCCTCTGCAGTGGGAGGATTGTGCTGGAGGACAGGTGTCGGGGGATTTGTGGGAGCAGGCGTGCAGAAAGCCAATATGAGCTGGAAATGGGGAAGAATTCATGCGTGCTGTTTTGGAATGAATTGAAACCTGCAGCCGGCGTATTGATTCACGTCCCGGCCCCTCCGCCCACCCTCCCCTCCCGCTTTGTTTCTCGCTCGCTGACTGATGGCAATGGACGGCGATGATGGAGAGGAAGGCGGCGACCTCTGGCTCCTCTCCGCTGAAGTTTAACTGCAGACAGAATGAATTTGTGTCTGACGGCTGGAGGTCGCCGACAGAGTGAACCTGCTGTCACTCGGCTTTCTCTGCAAACACTCAAAGTGAGATAAATATGAAAAATATATTTGCTCTCTCCTCCTGTAGAGCCTCTGACCGCGACAGCCTCCAATTCTGCAGCATGATTGAAAACGCTGTCAGTCTGTTTTTTCAGCCGCACGTGAGAAAGGAAAAGTCACAACTACAGATTTCAGGCTTTATTTCTGAGTCTGTTAAAAAATTGTCTTCAGATCAGATTTAAAGATGGTAGTTGATATTTTTACAGCTATGTGTTCAGGCTGGCCTCACTTTCATTGGAGTTTCCCTGCAGTGAAGGCATAAACGAAAAGTTTAACTCATTAAATTTTAAGTGAATACACTTTAAAATAAAAGGAAAATAAAGGAAAATAAGATGTTTGATTACAGATGTGTCAGAGTCCTGTTTCGCTGATGCAGTGTTTCAGGTTGGGGACTTTCTTGGTTTTCCTTGTGTTGTGCTTCATCTTCGTTTCCCAGTGATCATTTTGGTTTTTATTGTTCTGCCTGTATTTTGCTCCTTGGCTCTGTTCTTGGTGGTTTAGTTCCTCTTATGTCAGTTCCTATTTTGATTGTTTTTTGGTTTTTGTGCCTGCTGTTCAGTTTTACTTTCCTTTGTCTCGTTTTCACTGATTTTTTTTTCCTGCTTTGTCTTATTCCCAGTTTCCCTCGTGTATGTAGCCCAGTCAGGACTTTGCTCTGTGTCCCTGCATCATTATCCCTCCCATCATGCTTCTGGTTCATGATTCTCCTGAACGTCTTGGGTTTTTGTACCTCTTGGATTCAGTTTTCTTGTGCATTATTTTCACAGACTGTCATTAAAAGTACGCTTTGAGTTTTCATCCTTGTTGGGTCCACAACCACACGCTACCGAACCGGATGGAAAGAAAAACGGACCCCTCCAACTCCTTCAAAGAAAACATGATCACAGCTGGAAACTGGCTCTGTTTTATGCTCTGTTACGTTCAGCCTCTGCGTTATTGTGATGGAGCTGCTGCTGGGTGGAGGTAGGAGTTGTGTGCTGTTTAGAACAGTGTTAAGCTGCTTTGGTTTAGCTTGCTTAGCTGCTTGTTTTCAGTAGTTTTGTCTCCGTGACACATGAGGTCATCATGAGATTATAGTCATCACTCCCTGCCTGAGAAACAGCTCTTTCATCTTTTCTAATAGTTTGTATCAGGCAGGAGGTGAGGTCCAAACAAGATGTGATCCATGGTCCCCTGATGAGCCTCAGACTTTGCACACTGGACGTGTAAAAATTTGTGCAAATGTTTTGCGTTTTAAAAATATTTTTCGGACTCACTGTTCACACTGACCACATGATTTTGCTTGATGAATTTACAGTATTCATTTTCCCCCTGCAAATAAACAGATCTGACCAATTAGATCGCTGAATATGGCAACAAGTGTGCTCGTAGCTCAAAACATACACCGGTACGCAACACAAAATGAATTCTTTAATTTTCCCATTTAAACTGTAGTGCTGTGATTACAGGGGAGACTCCTCTGCACTCTCATATTGGAAGGAAGCTGGAAAGCAGGTCTGTGATGTAGAGTAGTGATATCCCCTCTTTAAAGACGTGGTGATATTATTGCTACAAAGAGAAGCATGTTGGACTTCCTTATATTGTTTGACTGTTGGTGTGTTTGGTGCTTTGTGCTCGGTTTTCTTTGCTGATGTTTTAAAAGAGCGGTTGAAGAGCTTGGCACCATCAGCTCAACTTCGACCAAGCTGTCTTCTAGTTTGGATACTTCAGACTCTTCTACTGCAAACCACTGCAGAAGCAAAGCCTTCATCGTGATGCTCGGCAGCGTGGAAAAACGGACTGACGTGGTGACATCACAGCAGCTTTTTCAGAGACAGTCCAGTCTGATCAAAGTGAAAGCCAACTTTCTGCATGTGACGTTTCCATCTACAGTTCTCTGAGCCGGACCAGGCGGGGTGAATTGGGGTGAACGTGGTGTTTGTGTGGATGATGAATGGTGGTTCTGAATTCTGTCCCCTCAGCTGAGTAAAGAGCTGCGTGGTTGTCAGGTTATTTTCTCTGGATGACTTTTGTGTCTGTAGGAGGTCATATCTGCAAATGTGATCTCTGTGAGGTCACTGAAGCTGCGACAACTCTGTGAGGAAAACAACAGCATGTAAAGGAGCCATGTCTCAATTGGAATTGGAATCGCAATTGGAAAAATGTCTCAGGACCAGCACGCCCTCTGCACGTCGTGCTTCGAGTAGAGGAACTGTGAAAACGTGACCTGCAGTGTTTTTGTCCTGAAGCATGCAGAGAGGGAAAAGTGAAAAATGGCTTCAGGAAGAGCAGCAAGCAGTTCCTCTCTTTAAATCCCTCGACAGGAGGAGCAGTCAGAGATCAAGTGACACCTCCTCCACCTGCTGGACCAGTTCGTTAAACTTAAAGTTCTATTTGTGGCTCGACTCAACGATTATGGGAGTGACGTTTTGAGAGGTGGGTTTACAAACGAGGAGAACTTTGTACCAGGCAACAAAGTAGATTTTACAAAAATTTCATCAGCACACCACGACAATCAAAAATGGAGTAGGAGCTTACTGATGCCAGTTAAGCGCAGTTCAGCATAAGGACAGAATAGGAGAAATGTATGAGTAATTGTCCTGGTTTTATTTTCAGAGTCTTGAAGAGAGAACTTTAGTTTTGTGGTGCAACGTCAGCAAAAAGTCACAGGACGCGCTCATTAAGGAAACCAACAAATATTCACTCCTAAAAAGTCCATAAGGAGTCCCACCAGACAGGGACCTAACTGTACTACTAACTGTATCACCTGTACTAACCAGCCCCAGCTGCCCTCGACCAGCCTGGCTAAGCTCCGCCTCCACTTCTGGTGGTCCTCAGCTTGTGGGAGACATGTGGGTCTGCTTCTGTTTGTTGTGTGTAATGTGAATGCATGTGAATGCATCATGGCGGCCCGGTTGGAAACTGTGGGCAGGGCCGACACAGAAAGTGATGTAGAGAGCTTTTGAGGATTGAGCATTGTGAAATCCAACTGTCGTCGCAGATCTGTAAAACCTGCAGTTTAAAAAGATGGAAGCACTCAGATGAAGCTGAGGACCAAATACACTTCCTGTTAATTTTATTCTTCTGGTTTTAGTTTTGAACATCGCTGGTTTTTAATTACATCCCCTTCCTCCATCTTGGTGAAACTAATCTTAATTAAGCTTGGTCAATGCCTCTCTGCTCAGAGCAGAAACCCCACATCCTCTGGATTTAGTGAAAACTCTTCTTCCTTCAAAGAGGAATCAGTCCACAGGCTGTTTGAGGCCCTCAGAGTCGGGGAGGTCTCAGTTTTTCAGAAGTTTGCAAAAAAAAAGCATCGAAACAGACAAATGTCATCTGTTAGTCAGTGAAGACCTGTCCTGATGACATGTCTAAGTTTTTTTGACCTTCATTGACTTGGATGTTTAAAAGCACACCTGACAGGTGAGGGGTGGATCATTAAACGCTCCCCTGCTTCCTGCTCCTCTCCGCTCCAAAATTTCCACAGTGAACTTCATGTTTGATTCAGTCTGACCTGAGACCAGGAACTCACCAGAAAAGAGTTCACAAAGGAGGCACTCCCTGCTGAACAGAGAGATGGTCTGTGGAGGTCAGTGCTCCTCAGAGTTCTCACATTAAACCTCATTAGTCAGCGTGAATTAAATCTTTCTCTTTAAAGCTCGCTTTGGTGCTGGTAACTCTGAAGAGCTAATGTCCGGCCCATCTTGACCTCTGACCTTGAACCCTTTAAAGTGGCAGTAAAACCATAATGGAGCCATTAAAGACACTTGGATCCTCGCTGACCACAGAAAAAGCAGAAATGAGAGCTGCAGAGGCAGAGGGAGGGAGTGGAAGTTTAATTTGCTCTGCTGACTGAGAGGTAATTAAAAGAGACTGACCTAATTAAGTTAGAGAGCCGGGACTCTCCCTCTGAATTACACTGTGAGACTTCACTGTCACTGTTTAATCACTGCAGCCACTTCACTTTAAAAGCCACTTTCTAACCACCAGATTACAGTTCAGATAACAGCTGGTATTTATTAGGAAGACGTACAGAGATCAAAATAAACTGCAGCGTGTAATCCTGGAGCTTAAAGAGATTAAATCATGTACGATGGAGAATTATGGACTTAAACACCCATAAAGACAACAGCAGCAGCTCCTCAGAGGTCTCATCCTGTAAAGTCAGGCTTCACATCGACACCAATGTGTGCTTTCTTCGTTTTTTTTCCTGCACACAAACAATCACAGGGTCATGGTGGAAAGGGTGGAAAAGACTGGAGTTTCCGCTCCCGCAAATATCTTGGGGTCCTGCTCATAAATGAGGGGTGAATGAAGGGTCTGCAGTGATGTGGGTGATGTACTGGTGTGTTTTCTGAGTTTTCTTCCCTCATCTGTGACTGTGAGCTGTGGGCAGACACCAAAACAGGAGAGTGAGGATACAGGTGGACGGTGTGAGCTTCCTCCAGTCTCAGCCGTAGAGAGCCTGAAGAACTGCTGCTCCTCCACATCTGAACAG
Source organism: Neolamprologus multifasciatus (assembly GCF_963576455.1). Classification (NCBI taxonomy): domain Eukaryota; kingdom Metazoa; phylum Chordata; class Actinopteri; order Cichliformes; family Cichlidae; genus Neolamprologus; species Neolamprologus multifasciatus. Next base: position 16,176,287 of record NC_140455.1, on the reverse strand, counting down.
GAGCCTCCTACACCATCCCACGGGAAGTGACTGCCAGGTGCTTGGACAGACGGACGGACGGATGGACAGATGGATGGGTGGATGATGAACTGACATGAAACTTCATGGGAGTGGGGGATCAATAAAGAATTAGTAGGGCCATCAGATGGGAACTTACAGAGATGAGGACAGAGTTCCTGTGGGTTCTTGTGATCTTGTGGGGGGAAATAAACATGAAGCTGTGTGAGAAACGGGGACTGGAACCAATTCATCTCAGGACTTAAGTCTGAGATGATTTCACTCTTGTGTTTTCAGTGCATGTCACACATTAACTGGCACATCTTCTGAAAGTTTATGTGATGTTCATGAAGGAATAGAGAAGTACCAAGTCACCTCTCACACTGGCAATGACACAAATGCACTCTACATAACCACAAAGGAAGAAGAAACCAAGCAAAAGCACTCAAGAAACACAAACACAAGATGTTCTCATTCCTCTGGGTTCAATTAGACAGACTTGTCAAAGCTAGTGGCATGGCTCATTTACACACAAGATGTCCTTCATTAGGAAAATTATGCTAATCAGCAGTGGGACAAAACACAGCAACAGAATAGGCCAAACTAGATGTGCACAAAGCTCTCCTGACTGACTAACCTGTGACTTATGCCAACACCATCCCTGCAAACTCAAGCTGAAACTGCCGCGTGCAGTGCACAGCAACAGCATAAAGATTTAAACAAAGCCAAGCAAAGAGACTGCACTGCTCTACCTGATGAGCAAAGCGGCTTTCAGCTTTTTTAATTGAACACCCGTAGAAACAAATCTGCTGCTGGGTCTGAAATCTGCAAACTGCGGCTTAAAACATGAGTTTGAGCCCAGAGCGAAAATCTTCAAGCAGCAATTAGCAGAGAAGGATTTTTGTTTGAAACAGGCAGAGCACAAGTCAGCTGCAATTGATGGAAACTCAGCTCAGACTTCAGACTCCTTTTGAGCTGTTTAAACTCCAAACTGCAGCTCAGTCACATGGCCAGACACACATATCTTTATGCTGATGTCAGCTCCTCTGCAGCTCCCACTGACACTGACAATGATTTTATTTTAATGGTGTACAAAGCACTAAATTAGATCCAGGATATATTATAGAGCCACTAAAACCACATTCACACTCTGCACTCTTGGCTGTACCACATCATCACACAGACACGAACTCTGGAGACCCATGCTGCTCTGGGAAATCAAATTAAACCTGCATCTACACCCCATTATCAGCATGAGCAGCTAATGCCAGCAGAGCAATGTCCAGCTACCGTGGGAAAAATTGCTTTTAAGGAGAAAAAACAGTTTTAAACACACTGGTCTGGATCGGCACACAAATGTAATGGGCTCTTCCTTTGGCCTGCTCAGCCCGTGACCACGAAGAAGAAACAAAAACAAAGAGCAGAAACAGCAAAACGTTTGAGAAGCTTCTCGTGGTTCTGTCAAGTCACAAAGTCCGAACAAAGATTCAGATTGTCATCTAATATCTATGGCTACGTTCACACTGCAGGTCTTAATGCTCAATTCCGATTTTTTGATCAAATCCGATTTTTTTGTCTGCTCGTTCACACTACAAATAAAATGTGACAGCAAAGTGTGTGAACTAGTGTGAACGCTCAAAGCGGCCCGCATGTCACACACAACGCGCTCTGTTTAGACCCAGAGCAAATAATATTGTTTGACTGATGGCCCTTAATATAAAGACTTCGGACTTTACGTTTCCCAATTTTTGCTTTAAGTTATTTTGTTATTTACATAATAATGTAAATAACCTAATAATTATCCTTATTGCTGTTTTAGAGAGGAGCGGTGCTTCAAAGGATAGTTGCAGATTTCTGTCAGAATCTGCAGATTATGCAGTACCAAAAAAAATGTTAACGTTTCTCCAACGCTGTCTTCCCAACAGTTTCCAGGAAGCGTTCGCAATGTCTTATCAGGCGCTTCTCCGGTGCTGATAATTGGCGTCTGTCTTGCGTCAGTGATGTAAAAGACGGATTTAATGCGACATGCTTCAAACAGCAGTCGCTTTCTGAAACATCGGATATGTATCAGATTCAGTACCACATACGAAAGTGACCCAGATCGGATTTGAAAATATCGGATTTGTTGCGTTCACACTGTCATACCATGATCGGATATGGGTCGCATAGGGTCAAAAAAATCAGATTTGATGCGCTTTCGCCTGCAGTGTGAACGTAGTCTAAGTGAGCGGAAAAAAGCAGAAAACAAACAGACAAAATAAGCAAAAAGTGATGTGAAAGACAAAAAAGACACAAAATGAGACAAAGTGATCCAGATTCACAGGTTCATGAAGTTCAGCTCAGAGCTGCTACTGACAGACACTTTAACAAACCCTCAATCAATTAATCATCAATCAATCAGTCGAGCAGGCAGCAGATACCTTTGCGCTTGCAAAAGTCCAACATGGAGACTTTCTGTGTGTCCTGGAACATCATTAAGAGAACCGTGAACTTCCAAAGCCTCTGCTGATGTCACAGAGGTGATCTGAGCTTTGATTGGGCTCTGATGTGTTTCAGGTAAAGTCTTTGATGGTGTCCCAGAGGACCTTCAGGACTTTGCAAGGGAGGGTGAGGAGGTTTTAGAGCCTATAGTGAAGGTTGTGGAGGATTTAACGACCTTCTGGGGATCCATACATCATTGTTACAGTGTTTACCTGCAGTTTATTTAGACCAGAACTCAGCCAATCAGAATCCAGGGCCAGCTCCCTGCAGAAGCATTCGTAGTGAGGCTGGATGGAAACAGCATGCGTCCTTCTCATATTTCGTGTGGTCTCTCATGGAAACACGGCTGCAGGAGATGGGAGGTAATGATCATAAATACAGTGGAAAGGTCAGAGCATGAATCTCTGACAGCGGCTGCAGCGTCAGTCCTCACCTGTCCTCTGCATCTCTGTCCTCAGGTGGTGCCAGGGTGGGTAGGAGTGTGTCGTTTCTGCTGCTTTGCTGTTCAGCAGTACTGCAGCACTGCGACACCCGCTCTCCCTAGGCCTCATAATGGCAATATCAGTCAGAGCTGATTCATTACAGGCAGACACCAGAGAGTAGCCCGAGTCCCAAGTCTAAAGAATTCTCAAACTGGCTCTAAAGTCAAGACAGCACATCATTCATTCATGACTCTTCTTTATCCTTTCAAACCTGCACAATCCTTTATTTTTCATTATTGAAGAGATGCAGGAGCAGACACCCTCAGGATTTCTGGGTTTTTTTTTTCTTTGTTAGCAATTTCATCCAACTAGGACTCATTAAACACCTCAGACAGAGAGGAACAAGACTACAAGTCTGCAACGGCTGGAGTTTAAGTTTAATGTGAGATTTGTATTTCATAAAATTGTGTAAGGCGTGTAGTCCTGGAGGCTCAGACAGACTGATATTTAAATGGACAGATTTGTTTCAAATCACCTCAGTGAAGCTGTGGACAGATTACTGAATCAACCTTAGCACAGAGCCCTGATTCAGGCTTTACTGGGAAACGCATGAGACGACACACACACACGCACACACGCAGCAGTGATAAAAGTATACAAAGTGACCACAAAGACACAAAATGACCACATGCACAGATTTCCTGAGCTGATGAGCACTCTGGCATACACACACATCTTAAGGTCATGAGAGAGGTCATACCTTCTCTTACTGATTCATGGTATAGGAAGACACCTACTCTGTATCTGTTTAAGTATAAGAGCCCTTTGTTTAGGTGGACCGCTGGACTCCTGGCACCAGCTTTGGGGAGTCGTTCACAGGGTCACATCTTGTTTTTGCTGTTGTAGTAGAATTGTCTCGTTCCAGCGGTGGGTCTGTGCTAGACAGACCCAACAACTGCTTTATTTATGGGCAGGGCTTATTGTGAGCAAAGTAGCTGCTGTGATGAACAGCTAACATTAGCTAACATCAGGCATGAGGAAGTTGGTTCACAGAGGGATCACAGCCGACCCTGAGCTGTCTTTCTTCAGGCTAAAGACAGACTCATTAGATGCTCTCAAATGGGGGTTCCTGCTAACAGCAGAGGTGCTCTGACTCCAGCTCCAACCGCTCTGAACTCTCAGAACTTTCCTTTGTTTCCTGAAACCAAGTGCTCCGCCTCTTCGTTTATTCACCCAGTCCAGAGTTTACAATGTGGGAATGAACACATTCAGTTTCTGCCACTTTGACAGCAGGTAAAACACAGTCATCAGTCTCAGTCACACAGGTCAAAGGTCAGAGTCCCTCAGTCCTTACCCCACCAGCGTAAATGTGCTCCTGTGTTTAGTTTTTTGGCCTCCACAGTCTTAAACCTAACAGCCCGTTCTGCTGCGTTCCACTGTCAGTCTTCAAGATCATATGATCAGTGTATTAGCAGTCAGGTGTGCAGCTCTGAGGGACTTTGAAGTGGAACTCTGGGCTGAAGGTCACTTAGAAAGAGAAAAAAGACACTCATCAGCTGGAAGAGGAGGAGGGGAACCTCTCTTTAACCAAGAGCTCACACTGAGTCTGAAAACTCAACAACCTGCAGAGTCTTTTTTCTGATTCAGGCCTTTTGATCTCCCTCTCTGTCTGCTCCGGTTCTGATGTTTTCCATCACATCCCTCAGTCTGCTTCCTGCCATCGAGCCAACACTTTGTCTTTTTTCTGCTTTCAGTAAATGAATGCAATGCTTTTTGCCCCAGAGGCAATTTATCAGGAACAATGGGGCCTTCAGAATTCATGTATCTGAAGGTAGAAGTAGTCTGGGTGAAGTAAGACTCTGGGGTACCGAGTGTACTGTACTCAGTCTGTGTTTGAAAATGCAAAGGGTATGCTGAAGTTGGAGAGCGAATAATGACTTTTATAAGACCTGAAACATAAAGATTTGTACAAACAGTTGATGTGGATTTATTGATGTGGAACTGAAGACTTTTTGGTTGGGACCTGGAATTAATTCCAAGATTTGTTCAGGTCTTAGAGCTGAGCTTCTCTTTACTTTGGATGCTGTTGAACTTCATAACAGCCTTTATGTGGAACACAATTTGTGAATTGTTTAGTTAGTTAAAACTTGTTTGATTCAGTTTACAGCTTGTATTACTTTAACAGGGCCTGGGTGGTTTGGCTCTGGGACTTGGAGCTAATATATCTAACATGTAATATAGGATGATCAAACTTTATCCTGTTGGATACACTGGGACTTGATTTTGGACTTCATTTAGGAGTTGTTAGATTTGACATGTGGATTTGTGGGTTTTAATTTCAGTCTTGATTTGGAGCTGATGTTGGATTTGATGGACTTGATTTGGGATTTAGCAAACTAGATCATGGTCGTCATTTTGTGATTTAGTGGCCTTCGTGTGGGACTTGGACTTATTTCAGGGCCTATTTTCTGCTGATTTGGGTTTTGTTGGATTATGTTAGGGACTTGGAACTTGATTATGGGCCTTGATTAAATGATTTGGGATTTCTTAGCCTTGATTTGGGACTTGTTTTTCCTGTTCTCAGATTTGATTTAGAGCTACTTACTACTTACTTTGGGCTTTGTCTGGATGTGACTCTTGTTAGATTTGATTTGGGATGTTCATGTGTTGCTCTGGAACTCCTTGGTGTAAATTTTGAACTTGCTGGATTTGATTTATAACCTGATGGGACTTGTTGCACTGACATTAAAGGTACTTGGATGAAAATAGCGTTTATACTTTTCGGCTGAAGCTGGCCTGCATGGCGCTGTTTGTTGACTCGCCAAAGTTTTCTTTGATTTACCTTCAGCTCTTTATTAATAACAGGAGCTTCATACGATGTATTTGTGCAGAGCGAGTCTTCATCTCCTTTGTTCTTGGCTGTTTCTTTCCTCCCACGTGGCTCCAAACATTCTTCTGATAAACACAAAGCCATAGTCTTGAACCTGCCGAGGGCCTTGAACTCACCTTTTGTCTGTAAAAAGAGAAAATTAATGTGGGCCAGATGAGACTCAAACAACAGCAGCGACTCGTCTCTGTTGGATTATTTATCATTCGGCAGCGTGCTCGGCTCCCTGCCCTCGCTGCTGCAGACACAAATTGGATTTTCTCCGTCACAAAAACTATCAGAAGAAGCAAAAACAATCTTTAAACAGATCCGAAGGAGAGGTTTCCTCTGTACACAAAGGCTGTCCTTCATGTGCCGTCCTGCAGTAAATTCTCTCTGACACAAAACATCCCTGAGCTCATTCACTCCCAGTTTCATCTCTCAGCAGCCTCTATTGCCTCCCACACTGACAACATAAAATCCTCTCAGCTTATTCTTCTTCTTCCTCTGTGGCCTCTATGTCCGCTCACAAACAGAGGCTTTCTGCAATTGATTGTCACATGGACGGTCAGCACAGCGCAGATAAACACCTAAAATATTTTCATTACTGAGCAATCATCTTTCAAGGAAAATCACATAAATCTTTGTTTGTAACTATAACGAACAATCAAATATCTCACATTCACACAAAATAGTATTTTTATCATTTAGAAAGAAAATCAATGCATTAATTTAAAATTTATCCCCCATTAACTTTAACACCTGGATGTTTCTTTTTTTCTGTCCAGACATTAAAAGATGATCTGCCAGCCTGTCCTAATGAAGGTTAAAATATTTTTTGATTGGTTCAATGATCGTTAAAATTCACCAATTGTGGGACTTAGCCCTGAAAATCAGCAGAACTGCTGCGTTAAAATAGAACCAATCATCTTGAGTTACATTAGGATTGAAAAAGATTGAAAATTATTCCTTTATAAATCTGACCAGACCCAGAAAAAGAAATGTATTTGTATGAATAAACGTAATACTTTTCTGGAGAAAAGTTAGCTTTTATTGTTATTTGAGAAATGCAAACTTGTTTATCTTTATTCTTCAGATTTTACAGTTTTTATTGTGACTTTTCTCCTGAACCGATTCTCATATCATTTTATACTTGTTTATACAGTTTTACTTATATTCTGGCTTTCTCATGAATTTTACTCTCAAATGTCCACTCACTATTCTGACTTCTCCTGAAAATGGTCTGTTATTTAAAGAGTTGAAGCGTTACCGACTTTCACTTGTATGTGTTGATCTTCATCTTCCTCTTGATCTTCATCAGCTTTGTGATGGAGGGTAGCTGTGCACAGACTGAGAGAGTAGATACCTCTGGGCTTTATTGAAAGTGAAATCTGCTCACTGTGTTTCAGGACAACAATGCATGAGCCGCTCTGCTGCCGAGTGAAGCGCCTCAGGCTCTTATTCACGTATATATAGAAACGTCTTCTGTTCTTCAGGCTGCGAGGAAACAAGCGCTGCATCTTAACACTCGGATGTAAATAATGAAGTTCTCTGAAGCGTTAATACGCTCATTCATCTGAGCAGCACATCTCCTCATTATTTATTCTTTATTCTCTTTGCTGCCTCAGCACTGAGGGACGTTAAAGTGTCTGCATGTGATTCATCGTAAATCCTCTTATGTAAATGTCTCTGCTCCAGTACGAAAAACAGAGAGAAGACGACAACTTAGGAGAAATCAGCTGAAAACTGAAGGATCTGCAACAGCCGACAGATAATGACATATGAAGAGTGAGAGGGATCAATAATGCTCAGAGAAAATCTAATCAATCAAAACGCCAATACACTGAATAGAACTGCAGTCACATTACTTTGAATTTATTCCTCGAGGTGTCAGAAATGTATGGTGGCCCTGAGAGGCCAAACGACTGCAACTTCAGAAAACACTTGCAAAAAGAAAAATGCTGCAAAAAGAAAAACGCTGCAAACAGAAAACACCTGCAAAAAGAAAAACGCTGCAAACAGAAAAACGCTGCAAAAAGAAAACACCTGCAAAAAGAAAAACGCTGCAAAAAGAAAAACACCTGCAAAAAGCACACAAAACACAACAGAAATAGGAAAAAAACACAATGGAAATGTTTCTGGGGAGACAATAACCCAATGGACCAGTTGTATGAACCAAAACATCTATGTATGGCTGTATCCCAATTCAGGGACTGTGTCCCAATTCAGGGTCTGCACGCTTGAAGTACGTGTACTATGCGTACTACGTACGGTGCGTACTATAAGTATGAGAAGTGCGGAAGTGAGAGGCTTGTGAAATGGGACGGTCTAGCCTTCATCGCGCTGTTCAGGTCAACCATGATACTAACTGCGAGAAACGTTCCATACAGCTTTATGTGACATAAATGAAGGAGAAAAATATTTTGTTGGTCATTCATTTTTGTCATGACATCACTTTGATTAGTTGAGTATCTGAGGCTGAGACCACAGGACTGTAAAACATGATTGTTGGGCTTCATTTCTGTACTGAACAGTTATTTTAAGATTAGTTAGTAAATAACAATTAGCTGATGTTGTTCATGAGACTAAAATATATATATATATATATATATACACAAAGCCATATATATATATATATATATGTATATATATATATATATACAAAGAGTAAACTTTCAAAAGTAAGTACTGAATATTATGTCACTTATTTATGTGCAAATGTTTAATAATGAAGAACATTAAAACATTACTGTTGGCCACATGCCGGCAAAGTTATGTGACATTAGTGATGTTTGTACGTTCAGCTTTGACTTTGCTTTAAAGCCTTTACTTTATACGCCGTTCAATAGTTGACCTTAATCTTACAGAGAATCTGATGATTTTGTGGATAATTAAAGTCAGTCATATATATATATATATATATATATATATATATATATATATGTATATCCTGTGATTAAAGCATCTTTCTTTCAGCTTAACGAGTGAACCGTCAGCTCGTTCAAACACACGTTAAAGTCCGTTTGGCTCGACACCACCGAACAGAGGCAGCAATATAACATAGCTAACATTAACAGTGCAGTGAATCCTGCTTGTGCCGTGATATTCAGGACTGCAAACCGAGCAGCATCACTGACTTTCAGCTTGTTGTGTTTGTGGATATATGACTGACTTTAATTATCCACAAAATCATCAGATTCTCTGTAAGATTAAGGTCAACTATTGAACGGCGTATAAAGTAAAGACTTTAAAGCAAAGTCAAAGCTGAACGTACAAACATCACTAATGTCACATAACTTTGCCGGCATGTGGCCAACAGTAATGTTTTAATGTTCTTCATTATTAAACATTTGCACATAAATAAGTGACATAATATTCAGTACTTACTTTTGAAAGTTTACTCTTTGGCCGCCCCGCTTCCACCGCTTTTTTTCGGCAAAATTATCCACACCCACTGCCGAGCTATGCATTCTGGGATATGTTGGGCCACGAAGTCTACACCGCCACATCCTTAAAATTCAGGGAAATGAAGGACGCATTTGAGGGCCACATTTCGAGCAGCCTTTGAATTGGAACAGCCTTCGTTGAGTCGCTGTGACGTAATCAGCCTTAAAAAGCGGCCTTTAAGGCTGCAGACGCTGAATTGGGATACAGCCTATATTCCAGATATCTGTAGTATTATTAGAATCATATGATTACAACACATTTACCTCTCCTCCACTTCTTTGAAGTGTCTCCCAGTCCCAGTGCACTTGTTAGCATGTTTTGGTTCGTGCAACTGGTCCGTCGGGTTATTGTCTCCCCAGAAACATTTCCATTGTGTTTTTTCCTATTTCCGTTGTGTTTTGTGTGCTTTTGCAGTGTTTTTCTTTTTGCAGGTGTTTTTCTTTTTGCAGGTGTTTTTCTTTTTGCAGCGTTTTTCTTTTTGTAGCATTTTTCTTTTTGCAGCGTTTTTCTTTTTGCAAGTGTTTTCTGAAGTTGCAGTCCATTTGGCCCCTCAGAGAAATGTCCCCACGGAGCAGAAACATCCTCACAGAGGAGAAATGTCCCTAGAGTGCAGTAATATCCCCACAGAAGAGAAATGTCCCCACTCTGCGGAAATGTCCACAGGAAGCAGAAATGTCTCCACTGTGCAGAAATGTCCACAGGAAGCAGAAATGTCCCCGCAGAGAAAAAATGTTCCCACAGTGCAGAAATGTCCCCACAGACTGAGGTTTTGAGCTAAAATTTGTCGAGTAAATATGGAAATGCATTTATCCATTTACACACATACCTGCCTTTGTAAACCTGAACAACACAACCTGTCCGACAGTCTGGACCATGCAAGAGTTTGTCCATGCTGAAGACTGTCCCACAGAGATGAGTGGAACAAATGTACTCACAGTCTCTAAAATGCTCGCTGGTCCTCACAAATGCAGCCATGCAAGCACACAGTCTGGCATCAATCGTGCAGTGAACGAGGGCCAGTGTTTACGATCCCCTTCAGCCTTCGGCCATGATGGATTTAGTGCTGATGGGAGAGGAAGGGCTCCAAAATTCATCAGTGAGACACACACACACACACACTGACCCAGTTGAGTGGTCCAGGAGTGCTGCACTTTCTTCTTCTCTCCACAGCAGCCAGCAGAAACACTGAATGTGTGATTTATGTTCTTAATTACTCAAGGAAGCAACAAGCAGCTGGACAGGAAGTGGAAACAAATCAATGTCTTGGCAGGTCAGCATGCCGCCTCACCTGTACCTGCAGCCTGATACAAACACTGTTTTGGACTCTATAGTGACAACTTCCTCCTACATTATGGGGCGCATAGCCTCTTTGACTGGCAGGTGAGTGGCTGGACCTCTGGACCATGCCTGTGCTGTTGGATGTTTCCTGAATTGTTGTTAATAAAGTTACAGATTCAAGACGTCAGACTTGAGCTCGCAATAATAAGCTCAAAGATAGAAAACATCAGAGATTTCACAAGAACTCCTGATGCATCTCTTCTCTCTGCTGCTGCTCCCTGTGTCATGAATCTTTATTGATGTTCACTCACACAACAATCCGACACAACACCAGGAGTATGTGATACAATCTGCAGAAATTATAATCTGTGGGATTGATGAAGCCGTGTTATTACTGAACTGATCAATCAGACTGACCGATGAGGCCATCAATCAGATTTTATCGGGGATCGACAGATTCGCGTCCATCATTTATTCATTTATTTAAAGTAAGTGAATTTCCTGGATTTGGTCAAAGTTGCCAAAGTGTGTCTGTGCTGTGATTGGCTGTGACAGTCCCCTGAATGAATGCTGGAGTAGAGCCATGAGTCAGTGCAGGCCGTCAGAGGAAGCAAATAAATCCTGAGAGCTGAGCGTCCGGACGCAGCATTAAAATGCAGCTCTCAGTGGTTCATCACAGCATCCTGCACACTCCTCACAGCAAAGACTCAAACACACTTTGACACGCTGAGGCAGAAACGTCTGCTCTCCTGCTGCACGCTGGCCTCGTCGCTCAGTCTGATTGATCAGTTCAGTAATAACACGGCTTCATCAATCCCACAGATTATAATTTCTGCAGATTGCGTCACGTGCTGCTGGCTGTGTGTGGGATTGTTGTGTGAGGGAACAAAAAGATTAATGACACAGTGAGCAATTGCAGAGAAAAGAGAGGCCTCAGGATTTCTTGTGAAATCTCTGATGTGATCTTTGAGCTTCTGACATCTTAAATCTGTAACTTTATTAACAACAATCCAGGAAACATCCAACAGCACAAGCACAGTCCAGAGGTCCAGCCACTCACGTGCCAGTCAAAGAGGCTACGCCCCTAATAATGAAGACAGGTGAGTCATAAACACATTCTCATTATGTAGGAGGAGGTCGTCTCTGTAGAAACCAAACAGTGTTTGTATCAGGCTCTAAACATGTTTATTTCTGTTGTAAAGTTTTAACATCGGAGTCTCTGGGACGGACATACTGCTGGAGCCCCTGCTGGTCGTCAGAGGAGCTGCAGGCTGTGCTGGGCTTCTGATTGGCTGTTTTAGATGCCACTATTTTTGTGCCTCTATTCTGAGTGCACATTAAAAAAAAAATGCAAGCGCAAATGTTGCATTTTGAGGAGAAAATTATTTTCATTGAATTTTAGAGAACAAAATTAATTGCTGCGTGTAAGAAATGTATTTCTTTTGTTTGCTATTATTCATATACACCCACAATAACAGCCCCTCTTGCTCAGTTGTTGGCATTTGTTCTTGCTCAGACCTCTGCTTTTTGTGCTGACAGACATCTGCTGACCTGCTCTCAGTGTGTCGTTCTCGCTCACAACATCTCTGCTCCCTGTGCTCAACTCTCTGTACACCGTTATAAGTGTGCCACAAAACCAACCAATCACAGACTTGGATGTCAATATTCTGATTGGCTGTTACGGTATCCAATCCGCTGGCTAGCTACTGCATTCTGGAAACACTGTCTTAATTATATATATTAAAATAAAATAATTAAACATACTAACCGAAAATGGATTTAGCTATATTCTGGACCGTGCCCCAGATAGCAAGGAAACATTGAAACAACGTGGAGTCAATATCAGGCGACGTCATTGAACCAACGTTGAAGTGTGACGTTGACCTAACGTCACTCTTGCACCCTTTTTTAATGTTGAAACAACGTCAGGTTTTGATGTTGAATCAATGTTGAGCTATGGTGTTGATTTTCCACCTCTTTCGCACAGTTGCTTTTTATTAAAACAACAGTTAAATCATGACTGGAAATCTACCTTTCTTTATAAGTATTTTAACCAATACTAAACTACTGCATGTTTCCATCAATACTTAAACCACCTAAACACATAATTGTACTTATTCCTCAAATTGGACACCCTTTATAAAAAAAAAAAAAAAACAACAAATGTCTCACAATGTATCATGTCAATATTAATATCCTAAAATAAGAAAGCATTGCATGTGATGTAACAGAGAAAAAAAATAAACAAAAAAAGGTCAATAGGCATGTTTTGTTTGCTAAATACTTTATTAAAAGACAGTTTCCTATTTACATTTATATGTTTCACAGAAGTTTGTAATTTTTTACTCTGGGATGGGGATGCATGATGTGCGTCCTGCACCACCCATACCCATACGATCTGAGGCGTATCGGAGCCATTTCTGCACTGCTTGTGCAAAGACAAACTCGGACATAGAGTTTGCCCCTAACTGCTGCGTCAGGCCATCTAGGAAAAAAATACACACACACAAACAAAAAAAGTGAATTAGAGCACATGAATAAGCTCTTGTTAACTGTCTTCAGCGGGGAGAAAGTATGTAAACTCCTAGGCTGATAAACATGAAAGTCACCAGGCGTAAATCTGCAAACTGCCGCATTTGATTCCCAAAGAGCTATGAGCGGAAAAAGTGATAAGTCTTAGCATGGTGTGCCGTGTAGCCTTTAAAACAAAATAAACATGGGGTCCTCGGGCTGTACAACTACAACCCGAGGACTAAACAAGCCAAAGACCAAAGACTCCATCTCCAGATTAACCGGACATGAAAGTCTTGTTATTAAGAAAGACAAAGTAATATAGCAAAAAAACTGTAAAACTTACCACCATATATGCATTTGCAGAGCGCTGTATCTTTAAATGCCATTTTTTGCTTTGTCTGGTCCTTGGTTTTTTTCCCTGCCCAGTTGAGTACCGAGGCCAGCTCATTTGTAATGGCATAAGCCATTACAAGGCGGACTCGCACCTCCAGTGTGGTCCCTCCAATCAAGGCAAAGCGTCTCACCTATAGACACATTTTAAGAGATGGAATTAGCGTGTCTCATGTCTTAAATGTGTATGCAAGTGCTTGTGTGTTTAATCAACAGGCCGTTGTTATGTATTTAAATCACATCTGACAGCTATTACACTTTATAGTTACAAAGTGTACATAACCTTTATATACTTACCATTGCCTTATTTGCCTCTTATGATTGAAGAGCTGCCTCTGCATTGTTTAGCTCCTCAATGTTGTGCAAGGGCAAATCCAGAGGCAGTACCCCAGCATCTACCGATTCATTTCAGCAGGGATGGCGGATGGCTCTGACCTCCTCACGGGGTTCGTTAAAACAGCTGTCGTCAGGTCTGACAGCATAGCTAATATCTTTTGCGAGGTCGCATCTGTTTAAAAAAACAATTCCAGAAAGATTAATGGCTTAAGCAGTGAGAGGCGAAAAACTAATAAATAAATAATAAAACGCAGTTTACGTGTGGACAAAAGGTGCAAACACAAGGTAGGTGAGCGTGCAACGTAAAGTTTGAATTGAGTGCGAATCGAAGCGGGTGCTCTCCAATCATTAAAAGTAACAAAGTCATTGAACACATTTATACAGTTACCTTTACGTTTATCAATCATATATCACAGATTTACAATTTTTTGTAGTACTATGCTAAAAAGCAACTACAGAGCGAAAGTCTGGGTCAAGCGCCGAGGCGACGGCAAGAACAAAGGAACCCTCGAAGCGTTAAAGCTAGCTAGCTAGCTTTGTAAGGGAATATAACGGAAAAGTATGAAACGAAAATGTTTTCTTTGTTGACTTTGTTCGCAGTGCAATTTATTTGTTGCCGGATTGTAAGATGAAAGTAGACACAATTTCGGGCTCCCACATTTTGTCCGAAACTTCACATTAACAAGTTTGTTTGTTTTTTACTGTTATTCAAATGCAACCGTGGAAATAACGAATAGAACAAAAGTCATTCATTCTTACCTTATATTAATCGTGGTGCAGGCCAGTGCAGTGCATGAACTGATGCCTTCTCCGGTCAATTCCGCTGAGAGTAAATCTAATGTCCCGCTCTACTGTACAAGACAATGGTTACCTGAAGGGATGTACCACTGTGAGAGGGGGGGCTATGGAATAGTCCAAGTGGTAGCAGCTTTAATTTCCCGCGAAACCATAAATCAATGGTTTTTCAACGTGATTGTTGTCACCTTGTCAACTATAAATAGATCAACAATCAACGATGACAGAACAACAGTGAATCAATGTTATTTCAATGTCAGTGTCAGGTTTCATCAGTATTTCAATGTTGTTTCAACATTGGTTTTGTGTTGACATTTCAAGCATGACGATTCTGATGGTTCAGATGGAAAATCAACATCTGTTCAATGTCTCCTTGCTATCTGGGGTTCCTGGAACAGCCAATTAGAATATTGGCATCCAAGTATGTGATTGTTTCGTTTTGTGGCACACTTATAACGGTGTACAGAGAGTTAAGCGCGCAAGGAGCAGAGATGTGAGCGCGAACCACACATTGAGAGCAGGTCCGCAGATGTCTGTCAGCACACAGAGCAGAGATTTGAGCGAGAGGGGCTGTTATTGTGTGTGTACAGTAGCGGTTTTTGATACGGGCGACACGGGCAGTTGCCCGGGGCGGCATCGTGGTGGGGGGCGGCATCACAGGCATCGGCAAAAAAATAAATAAATAATAATAATAAAAATTGCTCGTATTCATGCTGCCCCGACGTCATGCCAGCGCATATTGGGAATGTCACAGGCACCGATCGGTTTTCTATCGCCCATTTGCTGGGCGTAAGGGCGCCCTCCGTTTGCGAGGTGCGCCTGCTGCTTGCTGCACAGGAAGGAGAGGGCGGGGCGGCGGGGGATTCTCTGACCGGCTGGAGCAGCGTCTAATAACCAACCCCCCCCCCCAAAAAAAAAAAACAACAAACACGAAAACACCAGACATCATGATACAGACTTATAATTTGCACCAATGTTTTTTCGAAATCCTGTACGCGAAAAGTGAGCGCGAGAGCCCTCGGTGCGCCTGCTCGCTGCTGAAGTCAAAGTAAACTTTATTGTCATCTCCGCTACAGTCCAGTAGAGAGAAGAGATGACGAGGCTCCAGTTACAGCAGTGCAAGTAAACAAACAATATATATAAGAAGAGTAAGAAAATAAATATACACTTTAGGACTCGGGCTAAAGGGATCAATAACAATTTAAAATTTATATTTTACAGTTTGATGATTTAAATAGAGTGCATTTCATTCATAATGTTGCAAATCCAAGCCCGTTATGTATTCATGATTTGAATCCTGGGTTGTGTGAAATCTCAGAAATAAACCTTAGACAAAGTGAATCTGTGAACTAAGGTGTAGGTCTATTAGGTCATGTTGTGGTGATCCTTGGGTTGGGGGATTTGTGTTCATACTGGAGGGCAAAATTAAAACCAATGGAAGATGGACAAGAAAAGTTCAAAGCCATCAGGTGCTCAGTTTAGAAAAAAGAGAAAAGAAGAAGAAGAGAAACGAGCAACAGATACAGGTAAGCAGATGTGTGATTGGATAATGGCAGGTCATCCTGAAAGAATCTGAATACTTTATTAATCCCTAAGGAAATTATGTGCGTTACAGTTGCTCCAAGAAGAAATGGTAAAAATAGTAACAGTAACAGACTAAACTCCAAACAATACATTATGTTACAGATGTTAATATTAATTAGTCATTGTCAATTGTTGATTTGTCCTGTTCTCATTGTATGACGAATTATGATGGCTGTTTGGTAGCCGTTTGCATACTATGCATACTCTCTCTCTCTTCATATGTGTGTGTGTGTTTCTCTGGTGAAATTCAGTATGGTTCTGACAACAGTTTTATGTCAATGGACAATCCTTAATGTGTGTGTGTGTGTGTGTGTGTGTGTGTGGTGGGGGAGGGGGGGCGCCAGAGGGTGTATTCGCCCAGGGCGCCAAACAGGCTAGGACCGCCACTGTGTGTGTATATGGATAATAGCAAACACTGAAATACATTTCTTGCACGCGGCAATGCATTTTGTTCTCTCAAATTAAACTTTTCTTTGCTCAAAATAATTTTCTCCTCAAAATGCAACATTTGCGCTTGCATTTTTTGTTTACACGCGCTCAGAAGAGAGGCACAAAATAACGCCATAATTTTCCTCCGTCTTCATCACTCACGTGGAGTAACAGCTTCTGTGTGGAGTCTGCATGTTCTCCCTGTTACGGCATTTGTTTTCCAGCTTCCTCCAACAGTCCACAAAACACACATGCAGGTAATGTGCTCTTAGTCCCCTCTATTGGCTGCAGAGGCGACAGCCCCTTCTCAGGCAAAATTAAGCTAAACAATAAAATAAACGTTTGGGGTTTTTTTTTATCATTTACAAATTCTACATTCATGTAGTTTTTATCAAATCATTCATTTGTTCACATGTTTAATTGTGGATTTGATATTTTATCTCTGAATTGGTGTTTTTCCTCACACAGCAACTTTGAGTAAAGTTGAACCTGTGACTCACTGTTACTGTAAAGACGCTGCTTTTTATTTCATTTATCGTTTTGTTTAATGGCTTAAAAATTTGTTGCTAACATACGTTTCTAATCATTTTGGCTTTCAGTTAATTGCTTTTATTATTAAATTTTTAAAAACATTAAAATTTTTTCTTATATTTTTATCCAATATTTGATGATTTATCTAATGATGTAGACGTTTTTATTTTTTTATCTTATATTAAACACAATGTTTTCTAATATTTATTATTTTGCTAAATTTTGAGGGATATTTTTATTATTCGGTATTTCAGAGTGTTTCCTTATTAATTTTCTGATCTTCTTCTACGTTTTTATTCCTTCATATTTTTTCTTTTCTTATATATTTATTCTCATAAACCTTATTTTAAAAATCTTTTGATGTTGATTTTTCTTTTTTTTCAAATTCTAACTTCATTCTAAATATTTTAATCAAAAACTTTTAATTGTTATTTTTTGGTGATGATTTCTTTCCCCCTTTATCTGAAATGTTGTTGTTATCATTAAATGTTAATATTTTAGATTTCTATCATATAGTTATATCGTAAAGTAAATATTGTTGTTATGATTATTTGTGTCAGTCACTCAGTACACCTGTGTGAGCAGGGAGTGGTGGGTGGTTGGTGTGTCATTGAGTTGATGAACATACCTGTCTGCAGGTAAAGGTAAAAGCAGGAAGATGAAACCTTGTCAGCGTTTCCTGAATCCTTCATGAAGACATCACAGACGTACGAGCCCACAAGCTTTCAGCCACAGGCTTGTGATTGGCTGGAGGGCTTCAGTCTCTAACAGGAAGCGCCTCTGCTGTTATTCTGCTTCACGCTGCAGTCGATGGCGAGAGGATCAAAGTATCTGCTGTGTCACCGGCCTCCAGAGGGCACTCAGTTTCCTCCTCCAAACATGGCGGGTGGCGTGGATAAAGCTCCATCACTCTCCTGAGGACCTGGAAACACAGACTTCACTCATTTTAATTGGCCCTGAAGCAGTGCTTTGCCACTCTCGGCTCTCTTGGCGGCTTCTTTGAGTCTGAGGAGGGGAGCTCGTTATGCTCCCATGCAGGCCTTTAACACTGAAGCGTGATATTAGAAAATGATGAAAAACTGTGATCAACACGTCAGGAAAACGAGCCGTTTGCTCAGGAGAGGAAAATATGTGAGCGGTGTGCTTCTCACTGATGTACAGACATAAAACTTAATGATTATGCTGAAGTAATGAGGGTTTAAAAATACCACAGCTCAGGCTTAGAGCAGAGTGAAGACCAACACTCCCAAACACCACCTCCAGCCTCCAAGCAGCTCTTCTACCTGCCTGCACTGACCTGCAGGAGCTCCTGTCTGCTGGACTGAGCTCTGAGGCGACGCCCTCCTCAGACACCAGTCTGTGGGCTCAGCTTGTGATGATGCTGGCGAGCTCCACTAAATCTCTCAGCTGGAGAGTTTCAATACAGCCATTAAACCACAATTGAATCTCAGTTCCAGATGTTTAACAGCTGTGGTCAGAGGTGCCTTTAATCCAGGTGTGAGGAGCATCATCAGTCACCTGAATCCTAAAATTGCTGTTTAAATGTTCACAAACTCATCTCTGATTTTGTTTCTTAGTTCTGGATTCACGTTTTTGTTCCTAAATCCTGCAGCAGGAAGCAGGATTTCCTCTGATCATCGCCTTGGTAACTGATGCTGAGTTCCAGGTTAGAGATCAGCACGTATGAAATCATCGCCTGCTGACCAATCAGACATGTGTAGGACAGCATCACCCTAGCTGTGTGAGGACAACGGGTCTGAATTCTGTGGGTCATGTGACCATTTCTTAGTGAATCCAGAGGATTGTTTCAATGTGCAGGCCAGTGGCCATGTTCTGCCTTCTGTTCCTGGTTCCTGATGCTCTCCTGTGATATTATTCATCAGTGTCTCCTCGTGTTTGTTCCTCCTCACTTTGCAGAGAGTTTTTGGATAACACCTCCTCCTTCTAGGATGTTTTGATAACAGATCCTGCTGGACGAGGTAGAGCTGC
Organism: Neolamprologus multifasciatus; assembly: GCF_963576455.1. Classification (NCBI taxonomy): domain Eukaryota; kingdom Metazoa; phylum Chordata; class Actinopteri; order Cichliformes; family Cichlidae; genus Neolamprologus; species Neolamprologus multifasciatus. The sequence goes on along the minus strand of NC_140455.1, from coordinate 16,157,228 downwards.
ATGTGAAACACACAGAGGCGTCTATCTGTCCTGCTCTCATCTGCAGCTGCATACGTTTCATTTTCTGTCACTTCTTTTTCACCTTGCTGCACTTGCCAAAGTCACATGGTCCCAAACAAAGCTGAACCCTGACCAGGTCAGGCTCACGTGGTCCTACTGCAGCAGCAAGGAGTTCCCGCGTTACGTAGGAGCGTTTGAGCTCAGCTGCCAGAGGACTCCTCCACATCTGGACAGAGCCAGGGACCAAAGCAGAGACACATCTGGAGAGGAGAGGGAAGCCTCAGCAGGCTTACGTAAGACACCATCTGTCAGTCAGTCTGATCACAAACAGCTGCAGCCCCAAATCCCCCGACTCTTCACAGACTTCATCTGTCCACAGCCTCGCCCGTCAGCTGCCTGCATTGGCCTGACCCCCCTCCTCCTCCTGCTCCTGCTCCTCATCCTTCTCCTCATCATCACCCAGAAGGTCGCATTTGAACTCATGCATGAGTCTTTTTATCCCACTGGTGACGGCTGAATATTAATGTGCATTTTGACTTTAAACGTCCCAGCAGTGCCGGCTAATGTGAACAGAAATCTAATTTGTTGATGCTCCGCACAACACAGTAGAGTGATTATGTTAGCACAGCCACAGGTGTGTAATAACGTCCAACAGGTCATTAAATGTTCTCATTCCCTCGCACTGCAGCACAAATGCGCTCTTTTATGTCACTAAATCTCATCTAACCTTCTAAAACCTGCAGATATGTGCAGTCCTGCTACCGAGAGGTCAACAGCAATAATCTCAGAACCAGGTGTGTCAGACTCCGCCTCCAAACCTCATCTTTAGGCATTTTTTTTATTTATCTATTTATTTAGAAAGAGGGACAATACATAATAATGAACATTTTCACAAATGTAAATATGCCAGATTATAGCCTTCAGCTAATTTCCATCTGCAAACCCTCTGACAGGTTAGTAAAAAACACACAGAGACAGTATTTACAGACCATTTATATAGAGAGAAGGACAAAAACAGTGATCACATCATATTAGAACAAACAATGACAAAAACAAATGGACAATATAGAAAACAATAACAGAAACAGATCAATTATATTGCACAAGCCCTAATATTGCACATGCCCTGATATTGCACTGACCCATTGCACCAATAACTGTTTCCCTTTTTGTAATTCTGTTTCACGTCCAGTATATAATCAAGATTAATTAGACATGATCACATGCTTGTGTGTCCATCAGCCACCCTTTTAAATGACTCCTAAAAATAGAGGGAGACTTGTGCTTTCCCTCACTGACAGTGGAAGACTATTCCAGAAGCTCCCTGATATGACAGAGCATTCTGTGAAAAGGTGGTCCCTCTAAATGCCAATTCACAATCACCTCTCACAGTGGCTTAAGTCAATCAAGACCCAGTAATACTGCTAGACTTTTGTTTAATAAGATCACTCATTGGTGGAGGCGCCAGACCATGTATAACCTTATAGATTAGACAGGCAGATTTAAATATTTTGAAATTAATAAAATGTAAAAGCTTGTATTTATCTAGAATTTGACATTGGTGGTATGACAAAGGTTTCTTGTCTAATATTTTCATCCTGGGTTTCAGAACAGCTCCTGCAGGGGGCATGGTAAACTTTTCTAATTCCTGTTGAGGTCTTGTTGTTTTTCAGGTAACTGATGTTCATTGGCTCGCTAAGTGTGACTCACAGCTGATAAACACAGGCCTGTGTCATCTGCAGTGTTGGGGAATAACAGAATACATGTACCGCCGTTACGTATTTAAAATACAAAATATGAGTAACTGTATTCCGTTACAGTTACCGTTTAAAAAGGTGGTATTTAGAATACAGTTACTTTGTTGAAATAAATGGATTACACGGCGGTACTTCCCTGTTTCATATTGTGGCGGGTCAGGCCTGTTTAGGTTTTGTTTGACAGCTAAGTTCTGCTGTTCCAGGTGGCAGCGTTACGGTTGCCATGGTTACAGGGTGCCGCTCTCTCTCTGCTTGTTGTTGTTGTGCTAAGCTAATAAGCAGAATGCTACAGGTATAGCTCTAAAGAATGTAGCATCATAGGCAGTGTAGTCCGTGCTGCAGGGAGAATGGACTGCCATACACGTTATGTGTCTGTGAGCGAGGGAGGGAGAAAAAGGAAAAGTACGAGCTGTCATCGAGCAAAAACGGGAGCTGGAAGCTTGTAAATATAATAATAACCACTGCAGCCAAAAAGAGTGCCTGACGAGCCCAGTTGTAAGTAAGCTATTAAGACTCGACTGTACACCGTGTTCGTGTTTTCCTCCAAAAACGTCAAAAAGTCATCATCAATAAGTCTCCAATAACACCAGAAAAAGTAGCTAAGGGGGTCTGAAAACTCGCTAAATATAGCGACAAAGTCGCTAAGTTGGCAACACTGCCCAGACAACAAAGTAAAGCTAGTTTTCGGCTACGAGCCCGACACAGAACCCACCGTATTAGCCAGAGGTCCCTTCGGAGCTGCGGACCTTCAGTAACAGTAATAAATCACAGCAATAGTACATTCATGTAGTTGTAAACAGCATGATAATATATTAAGTAATCCAAAGTATTCAGAATACGTTACTCTCATTGAGTAACGTAACGGAATACGTTACAGAATACATTTTGGGGCATGTATTCTGTATTCTGCAATGGAATACATTTTAAAAGTAACCTTCCCAACACTGGTCATCTGCACATGGAGAAAGGGGGCGGGTTCACAGGTGAACAGCAGGTCACAGTGGCACTGCTGAAAGCCATCACTGGAGCCGGTTCAGTCTCACGGTGGGAGGTGAAGCTGAAGGTTGGGTATCATGTGCTGGAGCGCCATCTCCAGCAGCTGATGGAAGCTTTGCTCTAACGTGCTGGTTTTCGTGTGTGACCCTCAGGTCCTCCATCACACAGAGACAACAGCATTTCACTTTAAACTCTTACATAAAGCTGCTGGAGACCATGTTCTGATCTGCAGCTAACGTCTCCCTGAGAGGCCCACACACTCACGTCAGAGGTCAAACTGGAGGAACACAGGCACTCGAGCAGGTCACCGTTTTCTCCCTCATGTTAGAAGATGTGTGTGTGTGTGTGTGTGTGTGTGTGTGTGTGTGTGTGTGTGTGGCCTCTGTAGTCAGAGCACGATGTCCTCGTTACGCTGGACGGTCCTCATTGTAACTCTGACCCTCCCTCTCCTCTGTCCGAGGTTATCAGACGGCCGGGCGCGAGCATTTCTGTCTGCGGACAATTGAGGGCACGCCCCCTCCTGCGCAGCCTGATGGGGAGGATGGAAGAGAGCGCTCTAATGGAAACCAATTACAAGGCCATCATCGTGGTCACAGCTAACGTCAGAGTGAGGTGACACCAAGGACGGGGGGAGGTGGGTTAGCCTGCAGGTAGCTCAGGTAGAAACATTAGCTGTCCTGCTCGTGAAGACAAGCAGAGATCAGGGAGAGACTTTTATATTCACCACAAAAACAGTTAGTTAACGATGTACGTCTTTACCTCCTAACAACAAACATCTGAGCTGTCAGTTTTTTTCAATTCAGCCACAGCTTACTGTGGAGTCAAACTGGTGTGTCTTTTATCGCACCAGTTCAGGTTTGAGGAAAGGCGTGTGTATTATTCACACACCTGAACCCTGAGCTGTTTCTCTTCATGTTTAACTATCCACAGTCCTGACTGCACAAGTGAGAAAACAGTGTGGTCATCACCCTGCAGCAGCCCGACACACAGACGCACACTGACATCATCACGACATGTGACAGCAAAAAACCTGTGAGACAAACATATTTTACCACATGACACACATCCATCCATCCATCCATCATCATCCATCCACCCATCATCCATTCATTATCATTCATCCATCCATCCGTCATCATCCATCCATTCATCCATCCATCATCCATCCACCCATCATCCATCCATTCATCCACCCCTCATCCATCCACCCATCATTTACTCATCATCCATCCACCCATCATCCACCCACCCATTATCCATTCATTATCATTCATCCATCCATCCACCCATCATCCATCCATCATCATTCATCCATCATCCATCCACCCATCATCCACCCATCATCCATCCACCCATCATCATCCATCCATTATCCATGCATAATCCATCCATCATCCATCCACCCATCATCCATCATCCACCCATCATCCATCCATCCGTCATCATCCATCCATTCAGCCACCCATCCATTCAGCCATCCATCATCCATCCACCCATCATCCATCCACCCATCATCATTCATCCCTCCATCCATCATCATCCATCCATTCAGCCATCCATCATCCATCCACCCATCATCCATCCACCCATCATCATTCATCTATCCATCCGTCATCATCCATCCATTTGTCCATCCATCATCCATCCACCCATCATCCATCCATCATCCATCCACCCATCATCCACCCATCATCCATTCATTATCATTCACCCATCCATCCATCATCATCCATCCATTCATCCACCCCTCATCCATCCACCCATCATTCACCCATCATCCATCCACCCATCATCCACCCACCCATTATCCATTCATTATCATTCATCCATCCATCCGTCATCATCCATCCATTATCCATGCATCATCCATCCACCCATCATCCATCCATCATCATTCATCCATCCATCCATCATCATCCTTCATCCACCCCTCATCCATCCACCCATCATTCACCCATCATCCATCCACCCATCATCCACCCACCCATTATCCATTCATTATCATTCATCCATCCATCCGTCATCATCCATCCATTATCCATGCATCATCCATCCACCCATCATCCATCCATCATCCTTCATCCATCCATCCATCATCATCCTTCATCCATCCATCATCATTCATCCATCATCCATCCACCCATCATCCACCCATCATCATCCATCCATTATCCATGCATAATCCATCCATCATCCATCCACCCATCATCCATCCATCCACCCATCATCCATCCATCCGTCATCATCCATCCATTCAGCCATCCATCATCCATCCACCCATCATCCATCCACCCATCATCATTCATCCATCCATCCGTCATCATCCATCCATTCAGCCATCCATCATCCATCCACCCATCATCCATCCATCATCATTCATCCATCCATCCATCATCATCCTTCATCCACCCCTCATCCATCCACCCATCATTCACCCATCATCCATCCACCCATCATCCACCCACCCATTATCCATTCATTATCATTCATCCATCCATCCGTCATCATCCATCCATTATCCATGCATCATCCATCCACCCATCATCCATCCATCATCATTCATCCATCCATCCATCCATCATCATCCTTCATCCATCCATCATCATTCATCCATCATCCATCCACCCATCATCCACCCATCATCCACCCATCATCATCCATCCATTATCCATGCATAATCCATCCATCATCCATCCACCCATCATCCATCCATCCACCCATCATCCATCCGTCATCATCCATCCATTCAGCCATCCATCATCCATCCACCCATCATCCATCCACCCATCATCATTCATCCATCCATCCGTCATCATCCATCCATTCAGCCATCCGTCAACCATCCACCCATCATCCATCCACCCATCATCATTCATCCATCCATCAGAGCTGCTTGGCCTCTGTGGTAGTTGGGATTTTAGCGTAAGAGAAACTATTCATGAATGATCGAATGATTAGTAGTTCTGCTTGTTTCGTTTCAGGATCTCACCTCAGTATACGGCTGAGATAAGCAAAACTCACTGAGGAGTTCAAACTGAAGGAGATCTGAAACACCCAGTCAGGGCAGATAAAATCCAATGTGAAACAACTGGCTTCAGTAGGTCCACATCAGCTGTTTGCTTTGAGAATCATTTGTTTTTGCGTCATCACAGAATTAATCCAGAAAAACAGCGAGCACACTTAAAAAAGCTGATTAAAGCAAGCTGCTCTGTCTGTGGTGGTGAACTCACTAATCAGTTCTGTGCGTCTGTAATGTGCGACGCTGATTAGTGAGCAGGTCCAAACGAGCAGGCAGATCAATAGCAAGCAGAACAGAGCGGTTGACAGGAACAACATTTACAAACGAGCAGCAGCCAAGCAAAGACGGCAGCGAGGACGGGTCATTACAGTGGCCAATGAGCTGGAACTAAAATACGTGGTGAGCTCAGAGAACGAAGGAGGAGGAAGTTTGAAACTGTATGTAGCATGTACAGAGGCCCTGTTGGGACATCTGAGGAGCAACACATTACACAGGAAGAGGTGTCTTCTTCTTTGGCTCAAGGTTTCAAAGAGATCTCTGTGTGTCATCAGAGATAAGCCAAAAAAGTTCTCTTTTTAAAGCGAGCCCAGATCAAAGTCTCTCAATAACAAAAAGATTCTTTTTTAACAGAAGTTTAAATCAAATCTGTCAAATTTTCTCCTGTTCTCTGCTGACACTCTCAGCCATCTGGATTTTATGGGACTATTTTTCATTCGGTCTGGCTGAATAGCCAGTAACGAGTAACGAGCCGGGGGTGGCCGATCCGAGCTCAGCGGAGGAGTTTCCCGGGACAGCGCTCATTTTTCCAGCCTCGCTGAGGCTCGTTGGCGAGGGAATGATCCCTTTACCCGCCCCTCCATCCTTCACCTCGCAGACAGACTCGGCAGAGAAGTCGGACGTTTTCTCTCTCCATCATCCTCTGCTTCACCTCTTCGTCATCCTCCTCTGCCTTCCTCAGATGGGATACAGCTGTGACTCCATCAGTACATCCATCTTCCTCTCAGAGACAGAAGCAAGGGGGAAAAGGTCAGAACCAGAACAAAACATCATATTTTATAAACCCACCGCATGTTCAGCCTGGCGGACTTTAATCTACTCACTAACAGTAACTCCACCTGAGGAAGAAACCTGGAGATCTGCTGATGTTAGAGAAGAAAGGTGAGGTACTCTGGGAAACGTACTCCAGGAGCCTGAAACCTGAAGACATTGGTGAAGCTAATAGCCAGAGAGCCATCTGATCTTTATCAGAGTCCAGGATTCCCTTCAGTTCCAGGACTTCAGCTCCACAGAGGTCCAATCAGAGTGTCAGATCACTGCGATGAAGGTGACACCTACATGTGTCTTTGTTTCATTCCGAATTATCTGCTGATTAAACAGGCGTGATCAGACCGTGTTTACTACAGCACGCCCTCCACATGTAAACAGCGCTGCCGATGTCTCACAGCAGCTGGACCACCACCCGAAGTTTTCCCAGCCTGGTGGATCTGACACTAAATGAGCACAGAGGCAAGCAACACAACCAACGCCATAAAAATACATGGAGTTGAGTGAGCAACAAGTCAAACAGCTGCTGCTCCCCTGCAACAAGGTTCAGAATCAGAAAGGGTTTTATTGCCAAATGTTGAGCAGGTTTACAACATTAGGAAATTGCTGCAGTACTTAGGGCACGCTCCGTTTTGTGTAACTTTTTTTAAATCCTGGTAGCACTGCAACCATGTAAGCTAGCGCAATATTTTTTTTTGCATATGAAACCGGAGGAGTTGTACTTACATCTTATGCCATCAGCTTTTCCTAGGTTACAGTTTCCTTCCACATATAGCTTTGCAAAAACTGCATAAAAAGCACTTGCAGCAACAATAACATAATAGTCCAGAAACACGCTTAGCCGATCCGATCAGCTGTTTGTAACACTTCCTAGTCCATCAGCGCGAACTATCGCATGTCCGCCATGACCTGCCCGAAACTGAAAGTGACGTCATTTTGCGGAAATGTAGTTTTTTTTACCATCAGGGCCTTATGAGCCTATACTGGTGTTTTTAAAAGTTATGTTTGACTTTATGCTTTTCTGAATAGTTTCTGGGATGCTTAGAAATCATATTGCACTGCTGGAAATAGTTTATTTTGATGCACATGCTGCTTTTTTGCAAATTTGCATTATAATATTTATTTTCATTTTTCCTGCAGTATATAAAAATTGGTGTATTTCAAAAATAAAACTATGAAGACACTTAAAACAAATTTCCTGTGGTGGGAAACTATTTTGTGCAACTTTTTTGTATTTACAGTTTTGAGGGATAAGCCTCTTAAATTTCTCTAACTAGAAATATATGTTAAAAAAACAAAAACGATTTTCAAATTTTTTGTAGTTTATTGCACTTTTTTGCAATTTATGTAATTACTATGCACTTAATGCATACATATTATTAAAATTTGGGCTATAATGGTTGTATTGATGTATATCAACTTGAAATGCTCCCAAAAATGGCACTACAGCATGTAAAAATATAATATAATCTCTGGCGGACTTGGTTCTATGGTAGGTCTTAAAGGGTTAAATAAACATAAAAATGTAAATTTAAACTGGAAGATATATACATGAATGCAGGTCGTGATCAGTGCAAAAATGGAATGATGCAGTGATCACTGTATAGGGTCAGGTTAAACACATTTCTAGATCCTGGGGGTCTGGACCTGGATCAGGCTGTCACACTCCCAGCAGCATAGCAGGAGTCTGTTGGTCTTTTGATATATTGTACATTAAAGTACAATGAATTAAAATATTACTGCTCACCTGTGAATAAATGCATCATATGAGAGTCACTGATATGGTTTTGAACCATTTTGTGTTCTGTGATCTGAGATCCCATCACGGCTTAGAGTTGCAGCACAGTCTGAAAGTCACAGACTTCTCTCTGAGGGCAGCCCGGGTTTACTTTCATCCACCTGGGCAACACAACATCCCTTGAGAAACCTCATGCTCTTATTTTGAAAGTTGAATTGCTGCTAACAAGTTTCCTGCAGATAAACTGATGTGAGACTCCTCCTCCGTGGTGGAGGTGGTTCAGTTTTACTTTTAGTACTCTGGGGCTGGATTAAGAGATACCTGCACAACTCCTGCTGCACCTGTGTTTCTGAGAGTGTACGCCGTGAGGTCAGCAGCAACAACGGCACCTCTAAGCCAATAGAGTCACACCTTTACCCAATCCTGGCAGGTGTCAAAAACAGAGGGTTCTAACGCCTGAGAGACTCACTGTGGTTTGAGGAGTTTGTGGTGGTTTCATGATCCACCAGCGCTGCTCCCAGTGGATTGTGGAAGCTAAAAGGGAGGGAGGGGACCGGTGAGCCGTGCTGTCGTCCAATCTCACAGCTGCTGGCTGAGAGCTGGAAACTGGGGTGAAAACGGGGAGCAGGTTTAACTCTGATGGGTTTTTCCAGCCAATCAGCATGCCTGACAGGAGAGTCGTGACCTCAGCATTCTCATATTCATCTGCACGCGGTCAGTTTGAGCCATTCAAGACAGCTGATGTATGTGACTGCAGTGAAGATGTGAAACACACACACACAATAAAACAGCGATTTGTTCATTGAGATCACATTTCTGGATTTCTTCTGTTTTTATTCCTTCTGGCTTCTATTCCAAGTATCGGTTTAGATTTAGAAATACATTTCCCATAATGCTTTTATGTCATCTGAGTTCTTCCAGTTGATTTCAGAGCTTAGAGTAACTGTGTGTTACTGCTGGGCTTCATATCTGTTCTCTATCAGTGCAGGCTTCATGTTCACTCTGTTTCTTCTAGACTTTAAGGTGCAGGTCGAAGAGGCAGAGGTGCAGATTATCTGATTGGATTATACTCTGGAGAAACTTCACCATCTGTATGCTTGTGCTTCACACTTCCACTGCAGCTGTTCAGGTTAACATGCTGGGAACTGTGAATGATTATTATTATAATGCTGATTAGATTTACCTGTGTGCTGATACCATGAGTTATCAGGTGATGTGCACACGGTGGTGTTTGTGGGGGTGGAGTCTCTGTGCTCACTCTTGCTGCAGGTGTGATGGAGCGCAGCAGGCAAATATGACTGCGACACATGCCTCAGCTTCACCTACAGCTGAGTCCAGGATGTTCTGCTGCAGAGTCACACCTTCTTCTGACGCTCTGTGTTATTAGCCAAAGACTATGTAAAGGATGGCTGTGGCCACTGCAGCATTACCTGTTAGTTTGTAGCTTTTCTGAGACATTTTGTGCTGGGTTAAGAATGGCGTGCAGCTGCTGGCATCTCAGTAATCTGTTGGTGCTCCAGTGGAAGAGATAAATGATGAAGAGGAGCGCAGTGCAATGGGGATGGGGTGTTGCTGGGAAACCGCTGTGTGCATTGTTTTCTCTGAGTTTATCAGAGGATTATTCTTCATAATCACATGTGGCCAGATGTTTTCCAGAAGTGTTCTTCCTGGGCCGTGACGACATTTCTCCGCCAGTCTGCATCCTTTGTCGTCTCGTCTCTGTTGGGAAAGTAAAACAGTGGGACTCCCGAGCAGCATGTACACCTCTGAGGAGGAAAGACAAGGAGGAGGAGGGCGTCGTCTCCTGGATTAGAAATCCGGCTGCTTGAATTAGGAGTGTTAAATTTAGCTCCTGCTGCCCCGTCATCCTCCTCTCAGAGGCATTAATTACAGCTGTCCTCTCAGACTAATAATACTCACTAATGCTGCTGCAGGACAAAGAGGAGGCTTCCTGAGGCCCATCATCATCATCATCATCATCATTATTGCTTCTTAATGACATCACCTGTTGTTTTTGTAAATAAAGTTTTATTAAATCACAACAAAAAACTGGTTTCATGTGTGGAGGAAGAGTTGCATACACACACACACACACACATACTGAGGGCCCTGAAATCAGATCTGTGTGCAGAGGAAATCTCATCATGTTTCCATCTGCAGATATGATTTGTGATGGTGAGAGTTCAGACAGCGGTGTGCTTCCGATGATGTCACGGCACACGGCAGCATGGCTCCACTCACTGCTTGTTTTGTTTCATGCCCAGGTAACCAACATTTGAACTCAGGTGGAACCAAGAAAACCACATTTTTATGTGTCCTTCACATGGCTTTGATTGTCTGCACGAAGGCTTTTATTCTGAAAGTTGGCCAGATGCTCAATACTCTTCCTGCCCTCCTCACCTGTTGGTGGATTGCGAGTGTGGTCTGGAGCAGGAATTTCAGGCTCAGAGGAGAGCAGAGACCTCCCTCAGTGCACTTCCTGCTCCACAGGGGGTGTTCTCAAGGGGCAGACTTGTTCATGGGTTGTGTCCAAATTCATGGGCTGCATCCTCCTGAGGACCCGGCCTTCGCGGTCTATGTGGGCCGGGTCCTCAGAAGGTCGGGTAGGCCGGAAGTAAACGGCTGTGGAATTGGACAGTCTAGCCTTCAGATTTGCGTCACCGCTGTCTCAGTGGAGTTTAATAAACTCGGCTGTCTGCTCCTTGCTATCTAAAATATAACAGGACACTGGTGTCAATTCTCGACCATCTCACACTTCTGTTTGACGTTTATTCAGCTGTGTGAAAACCAAGCAGGAACCCACCCGGAAAGTTTTATTTTATCTAATCTAATCTAATAACTTTAATCTCAGCCAAACCGATTTACTCACGAACAAATAAAACACTGAAAGAGCATTATCTAAGTGACTTATATATTACATTTAACCCGAGTAGCGAAAGTCCACGGTGATCTGAAAATGATGTGCCGGGAGTTTGCCGTTCTCTACGGCTCCAGTGACCCTCGAGCTCTAGCTATCGAGCTGATGGGTAACAGACGTCTCTGAAAACGTCAGAGCACTTTTGCAAATATGTGATATCTTGATAAACCGAGCAGATATTTGAAGTTTACACAGCCTGAAAATATGTTAAAAGTTTATTTTGTGACCCAGAAAGAGTAATAAGAGTAATATTAAAAACTTAGTAGTGGCCTGCCATTGTTTAAAACTGGAGTTTGGCTAGGCCGTGCTATGAATTCTGGGATATGGTGGGCCACGATGGATACACCCGACCCATCCTTCAAATTCGGAGAAAAGGAGGACGCATTTGTCGGCTGCATTCAGAGGAGTCTGAATGCAGACAGCCTTTGTGACGTCGCTGTAATGTAATAGGCCTACAAATGCTTCCTCAGGAGGATACAGTCCAGGAATTTTGACACGACCATGGTGTTTGCACTGAGCACCAGAAGAGTGAGACGAGGAAGAATGCACACATTCACGACAGTATTATGACTTCTCACTTCATGGTTTTATTTTTTCTAAAAGATTATCCAAACAGCTTGTGATCATTTTTTACTGATTACTTAATTCATTAACTATTTTGGTTTTTGTTGTTGTTTTGTTGCTTAGGATTCTTTAACCTTTAACCCTACACCAGTCGTGTAGCACAGGGTTTTATTTAACTTGTTATCATGTATAAACAAAAATAAAACAGGGGCTTTAAATATTCTGTGATATTACAAAATAAGTCCAATGAACGAATATGGCTTTAGCCTGATATTTGCAGATATAAATATGAAATATGGAGTCCAAATTCTCACTATTTGACTTGGCTTTGCTCTTGCGCTGTTTTGCACATGCCAAATCATCTGTATTTCTTATAAACGGATCCCAAGGTGCAGGCAGCAGCTCGCCCAGTTTCTTTAAACCATTGACTGGAGAAGTTTTCTACAGTCATTGCTTTAATCTGCAACGCTGCCATCTAGCGGCCGGCAGCCTGTATCACACCATGGCACCGCCAGAGGGCAGCACGCGGAGCTGCTACACAGACCAGAGCAGCGAAGAAGAAATTTAACGCGGGTACTTTGAGTGTTGTGCTAACGGCTACAAACAGTTAGCCCCGGTGTAGCTGGGCTCAGGTTTTTCGGTAAGTTTCTCTCTGATTTTACTCTTTAAACACCGTCGCTGCTTCATGTTAGCGACACCTGCTTATTCTCAGGTATTTCTCTTATTTAAAAAAAAAGCCAAGCTGAGCAGTTAAATGAGCCAAGTGTTCAAGCTTTGACAGCTGCAGTCGCTTAGACGCTCCGCCACATTTCATTGATAAATCTGACATTTCATTCGGATTGATGTAAACATCGACCTCACAGAGGATTAATTAACACGGTTTACTAAGCAGTGGAATGTCCCGGTATATTCGGCGTTAGATTAAGAATAAGTTAATTTGTTAAGTTTGTCTTTTCATCACCGGTTTAGCTACAGCGATTAAAATAATCACATTTTTGAACGTACTTTGGTTTGATTTCGTTCTCTCTGATTTCAGCATTTGCGGCTTTAGCTCGTAGCAATTATCACGCTATTTAATATAATTCACAGCAGCGATAACGCAGTTTTGTTTGATTTTGAGGACAGGTGAATGCAAAGAGTTCACCATGAAAACTGATAATCGATACTTAAATCGATATGCACAGTCCAGCTGTAGCTGTGCGCTCTGATCAACATTACAGGCTTTTATGAATCTACTATTATATCAAATTTGGGCTGAATGAAAGTAATCTTTGCTTGAGTTTTAAATGAGAAAGCGTTCCATCTGCAACTCAGAGCACTGCAGAGAAACGAGCTGCTTAAAGACGGAGTCATGTTTGAGACCCCGCAGGATTCACAGCCTGTTCTGGGTCTACCTGTTTCAGGTGAGATGGAGTCCACAGAGAGCCGATATGCTCACCTGCTCCAGCCGATCCGAGAGCTCACAAAGAACTGGGAGATCGACCTGGCGTCCGAGCTAAACGACTACTTAGATGAGGTAATTTATTTATACCACAGAGGCTCTTACTTTGATAGCTTTCATCTTCCATACAAACTGACACAAGGCAGCAATATCCTTCTGCATCAAACATGTGGTTCGTGCCCCAGAATAGGGTCACCTACAGGGTCAGTCTGGCTCCCTGGGTGTCTTTATAAAGAGTAAAAGCAGCACGGAGAGGTGTCAGTTTTAGCAGTAAGCTCTGCAGTACTTCAAATGCAGACAGAAGAAGACAGAGCTGTAATTAGAAGGTAACAACTGCCTTTCAGTCAAATTGCTCTGGGTCAGTTTATTGTTCAGATCATTCACAAAGGGCTGGTCTGGCAGCTTCAGGTGATCCACAGAGACACAAATGAGGATCCAGGTGGGATTTCAGTCAGCCACAGCCTGATGGAGTGAAGCTGAGCTCCACCCAGTAACATCTGTCTGTGTGTCTGCAGCTGGATGACATGTGTATCACCTTCGATGGTGGGAAAACCAGGCTGAACTTCGCAGAGGCTGCGCTGCTCATCCAGGGCTCCGCCTGCATCTACAGCAAGAAGGTGAGCCACACACAAGTCACATGACCTCGCCCAGTCTGTGATGGAGTCATGTGACGGCATCTGCGTCTGTTTCAGGTGGAGCTGCTGCACAGCCTGGTGTTCCAGACTCTGGAGTACATCAACGACAAGAACAAGAAGTAGGCATGACTCCACCCGCATGCTGGTTTGATTTCCTGCTGCAGGTTCACACATTATCTTTGTGCTCTCCCGACAGACGCAACAAGCAGGCAACAGAGTCTCAGGAGGGTGATGGCAGAGCAGTGAGCAGTCATGATGCTGACAACTTGGAGGAGGTAAAAAAAAAAAAAAAAGACCAGGCAACTTTTGTTAAAGGTGGTTCTTTACCTGAGAGCAAACTTCCAGAGTCACATTTCGTCCCTGATTTGATTTTCAGCTTTCATGATGCTTCATTCATTTAAACACACTGGTGATAAAGTGCTTTGAGAGCTGGATGTTAGACTCAAAAATAAACCGCACCAAGGAAAAGAAGTATAAAATGTTTCTGTTCTAAAAATTCAAAACTGATACCTGACATTTTTATAGACTTCAAAGAAAGTCTGTGAAACATGTTTTCAGAGGGGATTTAAAGGAAGCACCTGACTCTATGCTGTGCGCCTGATGTCATTAGCCAGCTTGCTCCAGAGCCAAGGCCTTCTTTAACCCTCAGAGACTGCAGAGTGAGCCGAGCTGTAGAAACAGTCCAGTCCTGGAGCAGACAGGAAGTCAGGGTCAGCTGGAACTGAAGCGTCTGAGGTCACTGAGTGTGAAGCTTTTTGGGTGAAAATGTGGTGTCTGTGCTCAAGAATATAAACAGCAAGTTACAGGGGACCTGAAGCCAAGCTCTGAGGTACCCCTCAGGTAACGTGAGTTAACAGGTCAGAAAGAAAGCAAGCACAGGGTTAAGGTTTTACTGTTACAGCCATTCTCTAACAATGCTCACAGGGCATTCTGGGGAACGTAGTCACTTCATTCAGTCACTGACCATATCATATTAAAAAAATTAGAACCTTAAATTTAAAACATTCTTTATCGTGA
Organism: Neolamprologus multifasciatus; assembly: GCF_963576455.1. NCBI lineage: Eukaryota > Metazoa > Chordata > Actinopteri > Cichliformes > Cichlidae > Neolamprologus > Neolamprologus multifasciatus. Next base: position 16,142,100 of record NC_140455.1, on the reverse strand, counting down.
TCATTAATTATTTTATTTTAATTATTTATTATTAATGATCTAGATTCTTCAGATTCAACCTTTAATCATTAAAAATTAAATAAACTTTGACCTCAGATTTTCACAGAAATTCTTTTTAAATCTGTATCGTGTTATTTTTACTCCTTTTTTGTAACCCTTTATCCTGTCAAAGTCAGGTGTGCTCGGGTGTAAATGAGTAACATCACTTGTGTCCTTCAGTTTTCTGCGTTGGACCTGGAAGTGTCGGACCGATCTGAGAGGTCTGACTCCAACACGGTGAGTTTGATTCTCTGAGGTCAGGTTACCTGCAGCCCGTTCTGGCCTCTGACCTCTGCCTGTGACCTCTGACCTATGCAGACTGTGGACGTGCCGCCTCTTCCTCCGGAGTCTCTGATTGCACCTGAAACCCAAGAGAAAAAGAAACTGCCCCTCATCAGGTCAGTGATCTCACACAGCAACTAAATGAGAGCTAAGCCCCGCTCCCCGATGATGAGGTCTCACCTGGTTCTGTGCCTGTGTGTCAGTGTGAAAGGTGAGATCCTGTGCAGTCAGAAGGACTTCAGGATCAACCTGTTCGTCCCAGGTGAGGGCGACATGATCCTGCTCACATTCAGATCAGTTGCTTCCACTTCCCTGCCTCCCAGTGACTTCGCTCAACTAGAGACCCAGCCCCCAGGTACACCTCACTTCACCTGTTCAGTCCTCCATGACACATTTCCTCCCGCTTTTCTCCCTTTTTTTTTTTTTTTTGTCTTGACTTTCACTACTTTGGTTTCTGATTTTTTTTACTTTTGACCTTCATGGCTCAGATGCTGTGGTTCCAGTCAATGTTGAAATGGGCAGAGCTGATGCTGAGGAGGGTGGAGGCGATGCAGCAGACGATTTCCTCCCCTTAGAGTTGGACAACATGGAGCAGGAGGAGGAGCATGCGGACAGATTGCAGGTGGAGGAGATTTCACCTGTTAGAATCACAGAGCAGTTTCAGCCACCACCTCTTCATCTTCTTCTTCTCCTTGTGTAACTTCGGTGTTGTTGGTGTGTTTCAGGCTCCGAGTGATGGTCGAATGATCCGAGAGAGGCAACAGCTGGAAGCCAACAAACCGAGGAGAGAGGAGCCGATTCCTCCTGCTGTACGTTAATCTGCTTTAATACCCCAGATTGCAGCTTAGTGTTCGCCACAGGAGCGTTTATTTTCCTCTAGTCAAAAATCTCACACACTTAAAGCACAACAGTACTTTTATTTTGAAAGAAATAGTTTTTATAAAGCTCCGGTTCCTCATTTTGTTTTCTAACTAGATTCATTAAATTTTACCTTTTTACTAGAGCTTCATTATGAAACATCTTTTTTTTTTTTTTCTTCAGGTGAATGTTTGGGCGTTCCATGACCCATACGCCATGCTTGAGGAGGACAAACCACTGAAACCAGGTAACTATGGGGACCGCGTGGCGTGTTTCAGTATTCAGTCTGCTGGCGCTTACAGAGTTTTGTGTCTTCTGCAGGGAAGTGCTACAGAGTTCCCGACGGGCTGGACGACTGCGGGAAGAGGAAAAGGAAACGAGCCGCTTTCCTTCGGGACTTCAGGAGCTGGTTCAGAGGAACCTGTAAGAACAAACTGCTTGGAGCACTCATGTTCTTCCTGTGGACCCATTATCTGTTAACATGTCACTTCCTTTTTGTGTTTGTTTGTTTCAGTTGACCCTCCAGAGCACAAGTTGAAAAATGGACCCAAATTTACAGGTAACAATAGGCTGAAAACTTTTCTGTGTCCAGAAAAAGACTTTTAATCCGAAGAGTTGAATTTATACTTCCTGTTAAATGAAGCTGAGACTTCCTGTTTTTCAGACCTCAACTACATCTACCTGAGCACAATCAAAGACAAACTCAAAAATCAGAAGAGGATCAACAGAAGAGCCGTAAGACGCACACACCATCATCCATGCTGACATCACAGTGATGTCAGCAGTGATGTCAGCAGTGACATCAACTGCGGTTCAGGTCGTTTTTTCAGGGTCAAACTGTGTTATTGTCAGATTATGACTCTTTACTATCACATTTGTTATGTCACCCAGGGCGTGATGATGTCTGACGAGGAGCTGAAGAGGACCTTCCTACAGCCAGAGGGGGTGGGGCCTGGTCAACTGGGGGAGGAGCCTGTGGAAGAGTTGAGACAGAACCTGCTGGGTAACAGTCTTAGTGCTGGTCTGAGTTCAGGGTCATAAAAGCTGTTTGAGTGTGTTTGCGTTAAAGCCTGATATGTCTGTCTGAAGGTGGGGATGATGACGCCTCGGACAACGAGCACGACGCCTTTCCCGATGACGTTCCAGCCGAGTTTCTGGGTGGCCCGGAGCACATTTCACCTGGTAAAATGCTTCAGATTCAGACTGAAACTGATCGATCAGTTCAGTATCGATACAGGAACAGTGGAACGTGTGTAATGATCTGATGCTGTTTGTGTCCGCAGAAGCTCACCGAGATGAACTGAGTTACGAGGATCTGGTGAAGCTGCGAGTGGTCAGTGATCAATATTATTATCTTCAGTAATGTTCAGTACATTCTGATCAATCATACTTGGAGCCTGTAAGGTTTGTTCCTACTGCTAGAAGCTACCCACGATCACAAAAATCAAACTACTTATAACTCCGTCATGAAGAAGGTGAAGCTTTTATTTTGAATAGCAGGAAGTTGATTAACCCTTTGTGTGTGGGATTTAGGAGCAGCTAGTGGTAAACAGTCGTGGTTACACTCAGGAGACAGCACTGTCTCGGAGGGTCAAAGACTGGGAGGAGAAGATCCGCCCTGAGTTGGCACTGCAGGTAAAACCTGCTGAGCCCCGTCCAGTAAATTAACCCAACTTCTGACTCAAACCCCTTCTGACTCTAAACCCCACCTCTCCATTTTCCAGGAGGAACGCCCAGCATTTGACATCCATGATTACGGAGACCGCATCGTGAGAGCGCTGAGCGGCGTTGGATGCCGCAGAACGTTTGCAGCCATCGTTCATGGTCTAGACAACTTTGAAGCCTCAAAGTACCTGCTGGCCTCCCTGCAGCTGGTAAAACATCTGCACAGACATCAGCGATCAACCAATAACAGCACAGAGATCACACACATCAGACCACACTTACTTTAATGATCTGAGCACACTCAAATCCAAAGGAGGCATTTTGCGCGTTTTGTGACTAGTTTTGCCCAAACAGTGAGTGTCACCTGTTCCAGTCAGGGATGTCATCAAATGATGATAAATTCTCTAAAAAGCATAAACAATAAACTGCAGCATTGATACATTAATCTGGTGTCATAGTTACGGCTCTGCACACACACAGTTCGGTACAAGGATGAGCGCAGCGCTGCAGGTGTTTAACATTCTGTTGCTGAATGTTTCCTGATGAGGTCATCCCATCGAACTGAATAAAACAACATGTTTGGTCCAATTAGTGTCAGGAGCTTTTACCATGGGACCACACAAAATGTCCAGGCTTTATACAGAAGTAGATGATGTCACCATGTCGATCTTTTATATACAGTCTGTGTTTAGACCCACTATAGCAGTGCTCCCCAACCTTTTTTGCGCCACGGACCGGTTTGTGCCCGACAATATTTTCACGGACCGGCCTTTAAGGTGTTGCGGATAAATACAACAAAATAAAACTAGTACTGGTACTGAAAAAAAGAAGATTTATTCATAACACACCAGGGCTCTAGACTAACTTTGTGACATGGGCGCACCGGTAAGCCTAACTTTAAAAATTTAGGCGTACCGGCACAAAAGTTAGGCGCACACTTTTCAACCACATCGCTTATCACTGCAGTTTTACATGTGCACTTTCTTTGGGGGGGGGGGAAGTCCATACAGACAATATTTATTTCTAAATTAACTAACAAACTTGTGCTTAAAGTGCTTTGTCAATATTGTAGAAAATGCTAAACTTACTCATCATCTTGGCCTCCTCTGACGATCTTTTTGCTGCTGTCTGTTGCTGAAAGGCAGTGGGGAGAGGGGACACTTGGGCAGTGCATTTATTGCAGCATATAATGTGTTTCATGGATACACTGTGCTTTTTCAGCATTCAAAGATTGATGGCACCGTGTCAGAGCACTAGCTATGAATTTCAGACGGATCAGGCCTTAACTTAACAAAAAAGTTATCAATAGTTCTTTTCATCTGTTCTTATTACCCACAGCTACATCCACTTCTGTCGGGCCTAGGCTGCTCACTGGGGCTGGGTATCATCACTGATTTGAATCCATTTGATTCCGGTTCTCAAAGTCCTGGTTTGATTCAATTTAGCCTCAGACAGTCAGATTTATTATAATTCTGATCATTTATCAGTACTGATACACATGAGACTTCATCAGAGGTGTGAACATCACAGCACATGCCTTTGTGTGAAAGTAACTGAGAATAAAACACAGAAAAACATGAAGGAGATTTTTCTGGTCTGGCTTTTTATAGCAGATAACCTTAAAAATATTCTGCAATATTCTGCGATTTTGTATAATTTTAAGAAGTTTAAATTTCTTCAGTATTAAACAGCAGAAATTAGGCTTTCTTGTCCGAGGTCATTTAAGTGAAAAAAGAAAAAGACAGCGCTGTAAACAACGGTAGACTGGTGGGTAATAAGCGAATGAATAATGCAGAAAACAGAGATTTGATACGGGAAACTGTTCCTGAAGTACACAGAGAGAGAGAGCTGTGCAGGAAGTCAGAGGGAATTCATGACGACATTGATCAAATGTGAAGCGTAGTTTGCTGCTTCTTTTGCTGCTGGCTCGGTGAATTTTGGTTGGAGAGAGACAAAACCTGCAGCTCAGAATCAGCGCAAAAAAGACGTAAACACAGCGCGGACCCGACGCATCAGAATCGCTAAGCTCCGATAGTGTGTCCGTGTACGGGCCGTCGGGTGAGAAAGACAAAGCTGATTCTGATGCGTCGGGTCCGCTCTGTGTTTACGTCTTTGTGTGGAATCCGTTAATGAATTGATATCGCTTTATTCAAGCTACTCACCTCTCTCTTCCACCTGCACTTTCAACTGAACCACGGCCAATCAGAGAGGTCCCGTCCCTGACTATCTCTGATTGGTTTAGTCCACGATAGGGGCATAATGTGTGTCTGTTGTTGACCACACGGAGAGTTGCAGAGATTTTCTTTTTTTGTTACCCAAACAGTTGGTCGCACAGGTGCGACCAAATATTTATTTTTAGTCGCACCACTGAAAAATTTGGTCGCATTTGCGACCTGCACACGTGAAAAGACCCAGGAAAACCGAGTTAACGAAAAAAAATGATAACAAAATAATGCTAAAAAACCGATAAAAACCCTGAAAACCATACATTTCACACCCGAGTCTCAACTCTCGCGGCCCGGTACCAAATGACTCCGGTCCGTGGCCCCGGGGTTGGGGACCGTTACACTATAGCATTAACGCAGGGTATCATCACTGATTTCTATAACTGATTGGATTCAATTTAATTTAGACTCAAGAAATATTTTAATTCTGATCTTTTATCAGTACATATACATATTTATGCATATTTATATCTATGCATAAAAACAAAGCTAAGACTTGTGAGAATTCATCAAAGGTGGTGTCTGAATACACAGAGAGGCAGCTGTGCAGGAAGTGTGTTTTTTTTTGTTTGTTTGTTTGTTTTTTGTTGTTTGTTTTTTTTAAATTGTCCTGAGCGCAAAAGAGGGAATTCATGACAATGTTTTTCAAACAGAGCATAGTTTGGATCTTCTTTTGCTGCTCGTCAATGAATTTTGGTCAGAGAGTGACGAAACCTGCAGCTTCAGAACTTGTGAGATGTCAGCTTTCAGCAACGACAGCATGTCCGCATGTGCCGTTTACCTGCTCTCATTTGTTGTTTTAACTGTTTGGCAGTGGTTGAAATAGTTTTGTGAGCTTTAACCTGAGATTCTGTTGTTTCTGGCAAAATACATTTATATTTAAAAATCAATTCAGGATACACTATTCAAATTGAAATCGATTTAAATAGGATAATTGATTTTTTTTTTTTAACCCACCCCTATCGAGCATAGCTGTGTTCATTCCATTGAACAGCAAGGTGTGTGTTTAGGAGTTTTACTGTGAAAAAGGTAAGGACAGGAAACTGGATCAGTCTGATGGTTTTATTCTGAAGTTTTATTTTGAAAATCCTCCATGACAGAAGTGGTGCTTTTATTTCTTTAAATCCTCTGAGCTGGTTAAAGACAGACGAGAGTCTGATGAGCTCGCTAATCAATAACAGAACAGCTGTCTGATCACTTTATTGATCAGTGACACCGTCAGAAGGTTTAAAGTCTGTTCTGATGAGTCTTCACTTCCTGTCGATGGATGGCTGCAGCTGATTGGTTGCTGATCATGACTCTCTACTTCCTGCAGGCAAACGACTACACGGTGGAGATCGACAGTTGTGCCGGGTTGGAGGGAAGTTTGGACACAATGGCTCTGACTCTACTGAGCACGTACAGAGCGACGGACAGATTTGCCACGCTGAAGGCCTGAATGCAGCACAAGCCACTCTGACATCATCATGTAACGTTTAATCGATGATCAATGTTATTCAATTTTTGTAATAAAATGTTTGTCACTGTCTGCACTCTGTGTCTGTGGGGAAAATCTGATGGTAACAAAAGCCAAAAAACAAAAACGCACGACCTTCTGACAAGAACCTGTCTGTCACTCACGCTTCATTAAAGTCCGCCATAATATAACTTGTTTCCACAGCAACATTACAGCTGATCACAGCTTCCATGTGACCAGCATCATTACATGATCTGCCCTATCGCTGACCTGTTCACAGGAATCGGCGAGGTCCTCACACCCTGAGGCCAATCTGACCTTTAACTCTGAAAACTGACACTTTCTCAGATAGCATGTCCCACTGCCATTTATGTGACAGACTGGAGGAAATGCCCGAGCATGCACTTCCAGCTGTAAACACACCTCATCCACACTGAGTAAGAGAGAAGTAAACTTAACCCGATAAACACCTGGCCCCACACACACACACACACACACACACACACACACACTGAAACCATCAGGCTGAGACAGGAAGTGAGGGAGCATGCTCTCGGGATTTTCACATTGTTATTATCGACAAACTTTCACTTCAAACACGTTTACAGTTCTGTGTTACCATGGAGAAGTGTCCCGTTTTAGGACAAGAAGCAGTTTATCCTCCAGCTGTGAGTTGGGTCGTTATGAAAACAGTCTGTAATTGGTTGCTATATAGCCAGCGCTCACAGCGTGGCATAGTTTTTGATGTGTTTGCGGACACTGTCGGCGATCTGCTCAGCGCTCTTCATCCTGTTGTAGTAGTCGAGAAAGAGGCCGTCAGGGCTGACAAGGTAGATGAGGATAGTGTGGTCCACAATGTAGTCGCCATCCTCGTCTTTGGGCCCGGCGCTGGCGTACACTCTGTAGTCCCGCCCTGCGTGCTTCACCTCCTCGACCGTCCCCGTCAGCCCGATCAGCCGGGGATGGAAGTCTTTAACGTACCGGGCAAGAGCCGCCTCATCGTCCCGCTCTGGGTCTACAGTGATAAAAAGGGGCTGCACCGGCGGCAGCGAGGCATCGCAGTCCAGAGTCACCACGACAGTGCTTAACTTTTCCAGTTCTTCGGGGCAGATGTCAGGGCAGTGAGTGAAGCCAAAGTACAGCAGCACCCAGTTGCCCAGGAAGTCCCTCTTCGTCCGGCGGCACCCCGTGTGGTCCATGAGGCTGAAAGTGCCCTGCCCCAGCGCCACCTGCCGCAGCTGCTCCACCCGCTGCTGCCGCAGCTTCTGCTGCTTCTCTGAGTGCACAAACCACCACACACCCAGCAACCCGCCGCCGAACAACAGCGTAACCAGCAGCCGAGTCCGCAGCTTCATTTTAGCCACTACTGACGGCGACGAGTCCCGATCACCAGAGAGGAAGCGAGCCTGAGGGAGCCTGTCCTGCGGTGCCAGCCGGCACCTCGAACTCAGCACTGCCGAAGACACAAACGTCCCCCGGAGTGCCGCTCCTCCTCGCAGGTCACCCATGATGCACCGCAGCCCCAACATCTCCACCACCTGCTATAAGACAGGAAGACCAGATTATTTTATCATATTATTTATTCTGATCATTAATCTGTCAAATTATTGATTATAAAACATGTTTCACTTGTGTCTATTAAACTTTAGATCCGCTTATTTTATTTGAAGTCTGACTTCAGAAACACACTGAAACGTTAAGCTCAAAACATTATTTTAGTTTTAAAAACTTACCAAAATAAAATCCATTATCATCACGTGTTATTATTAGTTTCTGACATTCATAAAATAAATAAATAATTAGTTTAAATGTAAAATCTTGGTCTTTGATACACTCATTACCCTTTTAATCGTCTTTGGGGATTTTTCCTGTTTTTGTGAAGTTAAACCCACCTGACACACGATAAACACACTCAAACACCAGCCGAAGAGACACCCCCCCCCCCCCCCCCCCCCCACACACACACACACACACACACACACACACACACACACACACAACTGATGTCAGGACAGTGCTACAGGGTTTCCTGGTGACTGAAGGTTAAGGAGCACGCGGTTAGCCAAAAGCTAACTGAGTGTCGGCTCGGGATAATGCTAATGCACGAGCTGCTTTAGCCTCGTGAATTCAGCGAGTTCCGGTAAAAACGAGGCGCGGACTCACCTGTTTACCTTTTAGACCCCACACTAATGTTACCGGCTCCTGCCACAAGTCCACCGGACACTCGTCCTGCTTCTTCTTCTTCTTCTATGGTGGTTTACCGCAAACATCGAGATGCAGTGCCGCCACCTGCTGGAGTGACGAAGCAGGACTCCTAAAGCTACACCTGCACTTGTCTCCACCTTTAAATCCTTGGGTGAACCTGGGACCATTTTTGGTCCAGAGGACCAGGATGTATTTTTGAGGTTCTACCAAGGTAATCTTACAGAAAATGTGATGATTTCATGGATATTTAAAGTAAGCACTGAGACAAATTTAGTAATGCCAACATATTGAAAGAACAATATTTGTCTCTTATATATAATACATTTATATATACAGTGTCAAAGGAACCTGTCTTTAAATGAAGATTTAAGGTGACAGGAAATATAAATAAATGCAGCTTGAATCTTTACTGAAGCTCAGTATTTGAAACAGAGTTCATTCACTGCTGTAATAACTAATAATGATTGAAATAATAACTTTAATATTGGCCATATTATAGTTATATTACCAAAGTGAGATGACTTTAGTCTGATGAACAACATTAGCTAATTGTTATTTAGTAGCTATTCTTAAAATGACTGTTCAGTACAGAAATGAAGCCCAATATCATGTTTTTACAGTCCTGTGGTCTCAGCCTCAGATACTTATCAAATCAAAGCTCATGTAAAAACAAACAAACAAATGAACAAAATATGTTCTCCTTCATTTCTGTCAAACAAAGCTGTATGAAACGTTTCCAGCTGTTAGTATCATGGTTGCTAGGCAACCTGGGCAGCGCGACCGAGGCTAGACCGTCCCATTTCACAAGCCTCGCACTTCCGGCCTTAGCGGTCTTTGAGTGCGCGGCCCTTGTGGACCGTTAAGGCTGCGTACTTTAAGGTTGCAGACCCTGAATTGGGATACAGCCCTGGTGACAGGTAATCTCCACAACAGCCTCTCTTCATTCTAGTGATGGGATTTCCGGCTCTTTTTAGAGACCGGCTCTTTTGGTTCGGCTCACTAAAAAGAGCCGGCTCTTTCGGCTCCGAACCGGCTCTTCAGGTTGTTTTGTTGCTTTAATTAATTTATTATTAACAATAATATAAAATTATGCACAAAAGGAATTACTAACGTAAAAAAAAAGTGGTTTTATTTATATATGTTTATATATAAATATATGCGGTGGCCCCTAGAGACAAAACACGTACAAACTCCAAAACACATTTCTAGCATGAACTGAACTTCCAAAGCAGAGCTACTAGATCACTTAAATTACACAATTGAAAGCATGAAAGCATGTGTGTATTGTTTGTGTATTTATACACAGGCACTCATATATATTCAAATAATTAAAAAAAAAAAATTCATTTACCTGTTACTACCACACACCAAATCCGGTCGTTGGTACTTGCTGGCTTGTGTAGCCACTAGGTAACAAAAGCTCAACACTGCGCCCAGCATCCTGGAGCACTTCTGTTGTCTTTTGTACGTGTTTTGAGTTTTTACATGCTTCTGAGTTTTTACGTGCTTTGGAGTTTTTACGTGCTTTGGAGTTTGTACGTGCTTCGGAGTTTGTACGTGTTTTTGAGTTTGTACGTGATTTGAAGTTTGTATGTGCTTTGTCTGTAGGGGCCACCATAAATATACTTTTATTTATTCACTCCACATAAAATGTAATAAGTAAATCATATAATACAAAAATCAACTATACACATTTCAACTTTTAACTATTTAAATTTTCAGCTTTTTCCTTTTACAAATTTAAAGTGAAACAACACAAAACACTGCAAACCACAACACAATTAAATATAAATTTAAATATGAAAACAAAAAGAAGATGCATATTCTCTGTCATATGGACCTGCATGAATAAACTTTCTGAATCCTTTATGATCTGCAACCGAAAATAGTTGTGGATGATTACTATACCTTTCTAATGTGATGTTGTTGTCCCTGGCTCTCTTTCTCTTTCTCTCCCTCTGGCTCTGTTCCTGTGCTACTGAGTGTAACTACCGCCCCTCCCCCCTCTGCCCAGCCTAAAGCACAAGGCTCGCGTGCAGAGTGAAGCAGAAAAAAAGTGCGAGAGAGAGAGAGAGAGGGTGAGAGAAAGAAAAAAAAACCCACGTGACGGCTCGCGATAAGGCGTCGTTCATGTCAAAGACCCGGCTCTAAGAGCCATTTCGTTCGCGAACGACCCATCACTACTTCATTCATTCATCATGTTTGTGTAAAATGTCTTTCATGTCATTATCAGCTGTAAGACCGACTTCTTCCTCTGGATGGCGCCGTCCTACAACTGCAGGTGCGCGCCACTTTAATCAAACAAACACCCGCACGTTCATGTTATCAGGAAATCATACAAATTCACAACTAACATAATTTATTACAGCTCCTGCAGTCAGAGCAGCTTTCGGGTAACCTGAGCTCAGAGTTCAGAACTTCACCTGAACGATGAGAACGGGAAAAAATCAAGAATTGAAACTCATCAGGTAAAAATACTCATGTTTCCGTGATTTCACCTCTAAATTAAATCAGAACGAGCGCTCAGAGGGGATTCTGACTGATCATTCAGGTTTTAACTCGTTTTTTAGGATTTAATCTAAGAAGCTGAAAATCATGGTTCACGTGCGCCCTCTAACCGTCCGTCTCGCGCAGCTCAGCTTCTTCTCTGCTACGTCGTTCCATGTTTCTTTAATGAGCTCTTTAAAGGCAGCACAAACTGGCTGAAGCACCACTGAAGAAGGAACCAGGTCACATCGCAGCGCAAACACACAGCATGCACAGTGCACAGCTGATTTTTATCTTATTATTATTATTATTATTATTATTATTATTATTATTATTATTATTATTTCCAGGTGCTGCAGTGGTTAGCACCGTTTCCTCACAGGACAAAGCCTCCAGTTTGGGGCCTCCTGATTGGCCGGTTCTTCTTGTGCCTGCCTGTGTTTCCTTCCTTTGTCCAATGACGTGAGTTTCATGTCACCTGTGATTCTGACAGTGACATGAGGGCTGAAAGCCAGTTTAAAGAGTCCAGCTGAGTGATTTAGAGCCTTTATATAACCCTCAGTGCTGAGCACACACAGCATCTCTCACTGTGTTCACGTCCTGTTTGCACGTCCACACTAACACAATGCGTCTACAAACGTCTTTGAGCTTCAGAAGCAGAGACTCAGACAGCAGAGACAGTTTAATCTTTTGCTCCCCTCCAAGTTTCAGAGTCTTCAGAGCCATCGTTTAAATGTGGACTTTCAGATCTACAGTCACAAACTTTCATGCAGTTTCTAATAATAATGCGCTCAGTTTGAGCCAAAATATCAGGCTGCAGATGCCGTTTTTTCTACTCTGGGATATCTGCGATGTCACACAGAGGGGGCGTCTTCGTCAGACCCATTAGCTTGTCTCTACTCCGCTCTCGAGGTTCTAACTCCTCATCAGGACTTATTTATTTTCAGATTTACAGTTTGTTTTCTCAACCTTCACAGCTGCCAGAGGAAGCCAGGCAAGGGGCAGCCAATCAGAGGAAAGCTGCTTTCATGCAGTGTGTCTCCTGAAGGTGGTCCTGCAGTGGTCACACCCTACACCTTTTACCCTTCATGACTATAACAGAGGTTTTTTTTAAAAAAAAATACTAATTTGTTTATTTCTGCTTATTTCACTTAGTTTGACTCCACCCACCACCTGCAGAGGCCACCAGGGGGCTCAAGAACTGCTGGTTTTAAGGCAGGAGGTCCCAAACACACTATTATTATTATTATTATTATTATTATTATTATTATCATCATCATCATCAAGAGTTGCTGATGTGTCGTTATGAAGTGAAAGCTCATCTGTGCTGTATCCCGTTTGCTGAATGCGGGTTCAGCGAGGCTGTCAGTCACAGAGCTGCTCTCAGAGGCTCTGGGAAAACTGGGAATGAGCGGACTGGAAACCTCTTCACTGTAGATGTCAGTGATTCTGGTCTCTGTCTCTGTGGGGATTTTGAGCCTTCAGGTGGAGTTTTAGTTTTAACCCTGCAGCTTCCTGGACCTTTGGGAGGTCGGTGCTCAGCTTTCATTTCTCTCCTCTCTCATCTTTGTGGCCTTTAATGTTATCCAGCCTGGATTTGTGTTGCCTAGCAACAGAAGTGAGCGAGTTTGCATCGTTTCCGTTTTTAGCGGCGGTCGACTGAAAGCCAACGAGTCTTGCAGAGCGTCTGTGTCACCTTGTGTTAAATCTCTCCTGCAGGTGTGACCCAGAGACTTTCAGCTGAGACTAAAACCACAGTGAAGCTTTCACATGGTGCAGATGTCTCACCTCTGTCTCCATTTCTGACTATTTGTGTCTCTTTTTCCATGTGATTCTATTATTTGCCAGCATTAGTTTTAATGGGGAATAAGACAATTATTCCCCATTAAAACAATTATTAGTCAGTTAATCAATACTGATATCAGTCTTGATATCAAGACTGAAATAAAATCAGTGTTTGTCATTATTGTGTCGTTTTGCTTCACATGGCCTTGTTAGAGTTGAACACTGTTTCTGTCTGACCACTTGGTGAATCATAACCTGGGCCACAGAAATGTGATCCTTGTTATGTCTGCAGCTGCAACCACTCACACGTCTTCAGTTTCACTGACTGCAGATCAGAGGCAGGAATGGGTTAATAAATGACGTCATGCAGGCTGATTGTGCATTCACATCATGGCCTCTGTCCGTCTGTAGCATGTAGTGACGTCACTCTGCATCACGCTGAGAGAGCAGATGAGGAGGAAATATAGGACAACAGGAGGAGGAAGAGGAGGAGGAGGTCTGCAGCAAAGCCTGAAACCACAGAGAGTGGTTCAGAGACGAGCAGATCTGCATCAGGTACGTCTTCATCCTGCATGTGTGTGTTGTGTTTGAGCAGCAGAAAAAGGTCGTGCCACTGCCTGTTAGCTGATTCTAAAGGAAGAGTTCAGCATTTTAAAACTGCAATGAGGCAGGGAGAGGATGTTCTAGCAGAAAATCCAAGGAATGACATTTAAACTTTTCCTTTATGAAAGCACAATGACAGGGAAACAGGATGATTTCAGGCTTTATGGTGCAAGCTCAACAAAATGACACAGACCAATGAATGAGGACTTTAATATCAGCAGCAGGACAGCACATACAGAGCACATATAGAGGGTGATGACATGGTGGTATTAATGTGTAATAGTGAGGATAAGATTGTAATCCAGCTCATGTCAGAGCTGCTCTCAGTGTAAAACCTTCAACATGAGGAGTTTCCGCAGATATATCAGATTAACATTGCTGAAGCTGTTCCCGTATGTGCCTCAGTGTTCATGTTTGAGTTTCCCTGTCAGCTGGGAACTCTGAGGTGTTAAAGCTAATCGATGCTTCTGTATCATCACCGTGTTCTCATCAGTCTTTTTGTTCTTCTTGATCATCCTGTGTCTGTTTTTCTTGTCTTTTGTGTGTTTTGGAGTGTTTTGTAGAAGCCTGGCATCAGACAGAAATGTGTGCTGGTCCCTTTAAACTATCCCTGAACGGCTGCACTTGCATGCAGAATGCATGAGTACTTGCAGTGTGACTGAAGGTTTCAAGTTAGCTTTACATCCTTTCAATCGGGAAATGTGATCTGTGTTCTCGTCAGCGCTTCGTCCCTGAAAATATTTACAGTCAGAGTGTTTTAAAATCTCAGCAGAGGAGCAGTTTGACATTCAGGTTTAAGTCATGAAATCAGGTGGATCATTTCCTCTGAAGGGTTTAAACTTTAAATAAATATAATCTGAATACCAAGCTCCAGGTAAACACAGCCACAGCCTTAAATCTGACAGCCTTTCCCAACCAACCAATCTCTGGAGACCAACAAACCTCTCTAAACGATCATCAAAGGCCACACTTATGAAGAACAAGCACTGCACAGAACCGTAAAACACATTCCAAGATTAATAAATGAAGCTAGCGCTGAAGCTCCAAACTAGCAGTTCTTCTAGTTTCCACTAGAGGCTCCAGGAGTGTGCCAGGCCCAATAGAATTTCTTGTTAAAATAAACATGTTTACAGTCTGAGACGGGATAGAAACTGTTTTGTGCGCTGTACATAATTTCCCACTTCCTGAAACTTGTATTACACTTCTGTTACATCATAAAGATAAGTAAAAGGAAGTAAAAGACAGGAATGGCAAGAATAAGAGTGTCTCTACATGCATAGATTTCTAAGCTGGAAAAGAAGGAGACTGCAAAAGTTTGTCTGGGGTTCATATCAAATATAACGACTGTATGGGGGGAAAATGTTTTTATAAGTCATATGTTTAATTTTACTAACAGGCCATCCAAGAAGTCTGAGCTCCAGTTTTGGTAACCAGTGAAATTCTAGGATTTTGATTGGATGTTACTGCACAGGTATTTGTGTCTGTGAGGCTGCGCCCTCTGAAAACAAAACACAGCACCTCAGAGGTCAAAATGCTAAAACTGATGGCACAAAGCAAACAGCCGATAGCCCTCTTTTATTTACAGTCTGCTAAAGGTTAGCACTATTCGTAGGTAACATACCAGCAAACTGAGAGTTAAGGGATTCAGTGGTCCAGGTGATCTCTGTGGTCAATTCTTATTTCAGTCATTTGTCATGAAGAGCGGTCCCAATTTATAACTGTATAGATGACACCAGCCGCCCATGGTTGCTGTTGATTGGTTCTTGTGGCAGTGGCGTCCTCAGAGTGATGCTGTGTTTGCTCCCCTCTCACTGAGGTTATGCGGGTTGGTGGTTAAAAGGCAGCAGAGCTGCAGAGTGAGACATGTGGAGATAGAGCGTGTGTTTGAGGCCCGCACGCTGCCCGCCTCCTCGTGATGCAGTATCTGTCGCAGCTCTCACCGCCTCTCCCTCCTCCCCCTGTGTTTCCCTCCCAGCTCCAGAAGGATGAAAGGGCTGCAGCGGCTCTCTCTACCCGGAACGTGAGGACCCTTCCTGGGCTCCATCTGCCTCATTCTCTCCCCTCCTCACCCCTCTGGAGCTCTGACCCCCCATCTCTATAGCTTCCCGTCAATCAGAGGAAACATGGATGCCTTCCGGCTGCCACCTGTCATCGAGGAGGTCCTCGACCCATCCGGTCAGTCACTGTGTGTGCGTGTGTCTGTGTGAAGGGATAAGCATCAGAGTCCTCATTTTTAGTCCCATTTATTTTACCTTACATTTATTTTATCTTCACCTTGTTAATTATGTTCAGCACTTCCTGTTTCACATAAAAAGCATCATAGAGGCTAGAACAAGGTGTAGACATTTCAAATGTGTGTCAGAGGTGTAGACTGAGGTGCACGCTGGAATTCAAATTATTACTTTTGATATAAGAGAAACACGTTCTCCTTTATATGAAATATTATATTAGAATTATCTTATTTTATGGGATTTTAACTCTTTTGTTGTTTTTATGCTGATGGTACACACATTTAAAGGTGTTTTGCTGCCAGGTGAAGTCAGGTATATTCTGTTGTTTACCTTTTCCCTGCCCCTCACTTTAAATGATTTGCTGTTAATGATGCACCAGGTTAAATAAAGGTTAAATCCAGCAGATGTCTCTGCAGCACAGCACACAAAAAATTTGGACATTGAGTAAATTTAGAGGATTTTAAAGTATTTAAAACAAGGATATTTTATAAAACTGTTTAACCTGCTTGAAAACCTCAGACAGTTTCAGTATTTATCTCCCACTAAAATAAAGGATATGACTTTCAGTGACAAACAAGAAGAAACCTGGTTTATTAAGAAGAGCCCTGGTGGTCAAGTAAAGAAGTGCATCATGGTTTTATAATCTTTTAAAATAAATTTTGTTTTATTTGGAAACTCCTACAAAATAAGAGAAGTGTATTTTCATCTCTCTTTGTTAAAAATCCTCCTCTGCCTCTTCATTGTCTCCTTCCTCTCTGAGCAGATGAGCTCTGTGAGCTGAAGGAGGAGAAGCCCATCATGCTGGCAGATACCCTCACAGCCAAAGAGAGGGAGTCCCTTGAGGAGAAGGAGGAGACAGGGGGTGAAGGAGAGAAGGGGCAGGAGGAGGAGGAGAAAGAGGTGAAGGAAGAGAAGTCTGAGGATGAGGAGGAAGGCGGCGATAAAGGTAAAGAAGAGGAGCTGGAGGAGCTGAAGGCTCAGGTGTTGCAGCTGCTGCTGGAGCTGGAGGAGACACGGGAGGTGTCTCAGAGACATGAGGAGAGCTTCATGGAGCTGCAGGGTGAGAAGACGTCACTTTGCTTCATATTCATGGTTGTTACTCCTCCTGCCTCTCCTGATATACAGGAGGACAATCAAAACTGCTCCCAACAAACATAGAGGTTTACATCAGCTCTGTAACTTGCCTCTTATCTGTATTTCATTTTATTCAATTTAATAACGGTACAGTACTCTGTTTTTGGTAACCATTGTCCTTGATGTAAATATGTGAAAATTGTGTATGTTTCTGTTCTGTGTCTTGTGTACTGTTTGTTTGTATATGTGTCTTTCTTGCTGCTGTTACACCCAAATTTCCCCATGTGGGACAATTAAAGGATTATTCTATTCTATTCTATATCATATTTTCTTTCAAAGGTCTGTTAGAGGAGGAGCGGCTGGCCAGCGCCCACCAGGCCGAGAGCTTCACCCGGCAGATCCAAAGGCTGCAAGGTGCGCTCCTTCACCTCCCTGACTCTGACAGTATGACACTCTGATTCTCTGACGCTCTGACACTGACTCCCAGACTCTGACTCTCCGAGACTCTGACACTATGAGACTGTGAGTCTGACTCACTGACTGACTGTCTCTGGCTCTTTGACACTTTGACTTTCTGATCTCTGAGACACTGACACTCTGAGACTCTGACTCACTGACTCTCTCTGACTTTCTGATCTCTCCGACTGTCTCTGACTATGACCCTCCGACTCTTTCTGACTCTGATTTTCTGATGCTCCCTGACTCTCTCTTGCTCTCTGACACTTTGACTCTCTGATTCTTTGACTCTCTGACACTCTGACTCAGACTGACTCTCTGAGACACTGACTCTCTCTGGTTCTCTGATTCACTGTGACTTTTTTTTTATCTCTGACTCTCTCTGCTACTAACTCTCTGACTGTCTATGAATCTGACTCTCTGACACTCTAAAACAGATTCTTTGACTCTCTGACTCCCTGACTCAGACTGACTCTCTGACACACTGACTCTGACCTCTGAATCTCTTATTCACTGATACTTACATACTGACTCTCTGACTCTGACTCACTGACTCTGATCCTCTCGGACTCTGACTCTTGCACTCACTGACTCTGACTCTCTGTCTCAGACTGACTCTCTGATTCTGACTCTCTGAGACTCTGAAACTGTGATTTTGACTCTCACTCTAATTCTCTCATGCTGTCTGACTCATTCAGCCCAGCTGCGTTCAGTCCAGGAGGAGATGGACAGTCTGGAGGAGGAGAAGGAAAGCGAGCTGGAGGAGGTGCAGCAGGAGCTACGCTCAGCTCAAGAGGAGGTGCTAATGCTGCAGCAGGCAGCCGAGGAGGCAGCAGCAGAGAGAGAGAATGACATTGCCTCCCTTCAGGAAGAGCTATGCCGTCTGAGGGCGGAGCTACAGCGTCTGCACGCCACAACAGCCGAGTACGAACTTGAGGTGACAACACTGAGAGCCGAGCTGAGCATGAAGAGCCACAGCACACTGACACAGGGTAACTGCAACTAAACACAGTAACTATAACTCTAAGTAATATTAACCTGCATTATCTAAGGTTTAGCACCAGTAACTATAACTAAGTAGGAGAACTGTAACTAACAGATGGGACCTTTATCACCTGAGATGAAGGAAACAAAGTGAACAAACATCTGATGCACCAATAATGCAGAGATGTAATAACATGTTTGTTTCTTCATTAGAATCAATAAGACAATTACTAGTCAGTTAATCAATACTGATCTCAGTCTTTGTCTATTGATACAGGTGAGGTCACTCAGCTGCAGGACGAGTTCAACTCTCTGACAGACCAATGTCAGAATCTGACTAGTGACAACAAACAGCTGAACAACAAGGTGGAGGAACTGCAACAACAACAAGACGTGTGAGTGACCTGAGCAGCTTCAGTCAAAACACCCACCTACACCTGACACTCTGACTCTTAAAATGTGAGAAAATTCTTCAAGCTTGGGTTTTCTACCAGAGGCTTTTCTTGTGTGGTGGACCCCACCCTCTGTGGATCTTGTGCTCAGAGCTTGTCTGATCATTTCCTAATAATATTTAAATTTACAATAATGAATTACACGGCAGTGGGGAATAGATTTCATCACAGCAGATGTCTTTCTGAAAGCACTGTAACTAAGTTCAAGGTCTTGTTAATAATTTTACTTCTTCACTGTGTACGACTCTGCACAATGTGGCTCCTCTGAACAAGAAAGCATCAGATCAGAAGAACTTGACTCCCTGGTATAACTCTTAAATACAAACCTTAAAGATAACTTGTAAGCTGGAGAGGAAATGGCATATCACAAATTTAGAAGTTCATTATTTAGCCTAGAAATAATAGTTTGCTGCTTTATTGTTTTGAAAATGTCCCCCATAAAGCTAGAACGTCTCACTATTCATCATTGTTTGACGAAAATAAGAATAACCCCAGGTTTCTCTAAAGCACTGTAGCCAGGCTGACAAAAGGTTACAAATTATGTTCTTATGGCCTCTGACGGTGGACTTATCTCTGTGCTGGTCCTACTAGACCTCAGTGCAGCATTCGATAGTGTTGACCATAATATTTTATTATAGCGATTAGAACTTGATGTAAGTATTACAAGTACTGCACTGCAGTGGTTTTAATCATATCTATCTAATGGACTCCAATTTGTTCATGTAAATGGAGAGTCCTCTTTACACACTAAGATTGATTATGGAGTTTCACAGGGTTCTGTGCTAGGACCAGTTCTATTTACATTATACATACTTCCTTTTGGCAGTATAACCAGAAGGTATAACATACATTTTCACAGCTATGCAGATGACACCCAACTTTATCTATCCATGAAGCCAGATAACACACCAATTAGTTAAACTGCAGCAATGTCCTAAGGACATAAAAGCCTGGATAACCACTAATTTAACGCTTGTAAATTTAGATAAAACTGAGGTTATTGTACTCTGCCCTGAAAATCTTAGAAATATGGTATATAACCAGATTCTTACTCTGGATGGCATTATCTTGGCCTCCAGTGACACTGAATCTTGGAGTCCTTTTTGACCAGGATATGTCCTTCAGTGCGCATATTAAATAGATACAGACGTGGACAAAATTGTTGGTACCCTTCAGTCAATAAAAGAAAATCTCACAATGGTCACAGAAATAACTTTAATCTGACAAAAGTAATAATAAATAAAAATTCTATAAATGTTAACCGATGAAAGTCAGACATTGCTTTTCAACCATGCTTCAATAGAATTAGTTTTTTTTTAAAATGCATGAAACAAACTACCAAAAGGCAACACTGCAGACATAGAGGGCAGCTACAAGTACCTGGGGGATCCCACGGGCAAATGGGAACAATGAAGAGGCCTCTAGAAAAGCTGCAACCACAAAGTACCTGCAGAAGGCCAGGCAAGTCCTGAGAAGTCAGCTGAACGGTAAGAACAAGATCCGGGCTATCAGCACCTACGCCCTGTCCGTTATCAGGTACCCTGCTAGCATAATAACCTGGCCAAAGGAGGCAATAGAAGCCACTGACATCAGAACAAGGAAGCTCCTGACCATGCATGGAGGGTTTCACCCCAAGTCCTGCACCCTGAGCCTGTACGCTAAGCGGAAGGAAGGAGGCCGGGGACTGGTGAGTGTCAGTACCACGGTCCAGGATGAGACAAGGAACATCCACGAATACATCAGTAAGATGGCCCCAACTGACCGAGTGCTCAGTGAAAACCTCAGGCAGCAGAAACCCAAGAATGAGGAGGAAGAGGAGGAACCATCATGGAAGGACAGGCCCCTGCACGGTATGTACCACCGGCAGATAGAGGAAGTGGCTGATATCCAGAAATCCTACCAGTGGCTGGACAAAGCTGGACTGAAAGAAGCACTAATCATGGCAGCACAGGATCAAGATCTGAGCACAAGACCCACAGAGGCGGGGGTCTACCACACCAGACAAGACCCCAGGTGCAGGCTGTGTAAAGATGCCACTGAGACAATCCAGCACATAACAGCAGGGTGTAAAATGCTAGCAGGCAGGGCATACATGGAACGCCATAACCACGTGGCTGGCATAGTATACAGAAACATCTGTGCCGAATACGGCCTGGAAGTCCCGAGGTCAAAATGGTAGACGCCCCCTAGGGTGGTGGAGAATGACCAAGCTAAGATCCTGAGGAACTTCCAGATACAGACTGACAAAATGGTGGTGGCTAACCAACCAGACATAGTGGTGGTACACAAACAGAAGAAGACATAGTGATAGACGTAGCGGTTCCGAATGGCAGCAACATCAGGAAGGAAAATGAGAAGCTCGAGAAATACCAAGGGCTCAGAGAAGAGTTTGAGAAAATGTGGCGGGTGAAGGTAACGGTGGTCCCAGTGGTAATTGGAGCACTAGGTGCGGTGACTCCCTAACTAGGTGTGTAGCTCCAGCAGATCCCAGGAACAACATCAGAGATCTCCGTCCAGAAGAGCGTAGTCCTAGGAACAGCTAAGATACTGTGCAGGACCCTCAAACTTCCAGGCCTCTGGTAGAGGACTTGAGCTTGAAGGATAGACCGCTCGTAGGGGCGAGCGGGAATTTTTTTTTTTTAGGGTGTTTGAATATATCTCACTTCTCCTGAAGCTACTGTTCCAACAGATCTTCTGTCTAATGGCAAACAGGTGTGATGACGTGTATCTGGCAGTCAGAGTGGAGGGCAGTACTGAATATGAAAAGGACAACCAGGTGAAGGCGGACTCTTACATCACGGTGTTCCAGTCCAGACCTGAGCAGAAGGACTCATCTGATATACAGGAGGAGATCAGCATCCTGAAGGTCAAACTGAGACAAGCTGAGGAGACAGCACAGAAGGTCCAGAGAGAGGTGAGAGGTGACTGCTGTTTATGAGCTAAAACATCTGGATGTTTACTACAGACGGATATCATATTTGGTCAGTTTAATCCAAAGACTGTCGATATCTTGAATTGCAAAGCTTTGATTTTACCTTTAACAGTCATCTGTAGCAGCATGGCAAATTTCAGCATTTCAACATTAAAAAACAGGTAGTTGTAACTCGAATAGAATAGAATAGAATAGAATAGAATAGAATAGAATAGAATAGAATAGAAACATGCTTTACTGTCATGGTACATGTTTAATGAAATTGTGGGAAATTGTTCCCAGTATGGAATCAGCATCTTCCAATAGTCTTCAGGTTTACAGACCAAAGAGGTCCTGACCTGCCCATAGTATCTTTGTCTCTTATATAAATATCTGTTATTGATTTGTTGTTGTGTTTCTTCTGTCCTTCCTTCAGTGTGAAGGTTTGAAAGGTGAGCTGGCCGAGCTTCAGCAGCTGTATGACTGCAGCCAGCGGGAGCGAGCGGCACTTGAACAGGAGTTGCAGCGCTGCAAGGCTGAGCTGCAAAAACTGGTGGGCAGGAAGTCACAGGTGAGAGGTCACAGGTAAAAGCCTCAGGTGCTTAGTGAAGTTGGGTATGTTACACTGTTAAAATGTTTCAGTACTGATAGATTATTTGGTCTCAGGTAACCATGCCTGACAGAGATTAGGGTTAAAACTCCCTCCCTCTGGAGAGGAAAGAGTGAGGTTTAGATTAACATAGCAGAACATTTTCAGGTAAGTGTTTAGAGAAAAAAAATCTGGTCCGTGCTCTGTCACATGACGCCTCTCTGTCTGTACTGTGTGCATGTTGGCCGGTAACAGCTAAGCCCAAACGCTCTCTGGATCATTTTGCTTTCAGCTCTGCTCGTGTGGCCGGTTTCTGACAGTTTTTCTGTGAGCTTCTAAATGTCTGTCGCTTTAGAGCACGTTGTCTTTTGTCTGGTCTTTCACCTATATCGCACAGCCCTTGAAAATGAATTTCATACAAAAACAAAGAATACTGACATTTACAGCTCATCTGATATGGAACATCTCCTGCAAGACAGACCAGTGCAAACAGTTTGGGACTCTTTACTTTAACATCAGTGAATTAATTCTTCCCGGAGACTCCAAAACTTGAACAAATAAATTCGCCAGTTAGGTGACTCAGTATTGATCAACTGTCAGTTTTTCACACCTTATGACTCAAATTGACTTGAGGTTTCACTTGGTAGGATGTGAAATTCAACTGAGTTTCATTTTTCATAATGTCAAATGGATTAAAGCGACTGGAAACTTTAACAATCAGATGATCCCCCCAAGGAGCAGCATTTGGTGACAGTGAGGAGCAAAATTCCCTTCTAACAGGAAAAAAAACCTCCAGCCTAACCAGGATCAGGGAGGGGCAAGCCATCTAGTCTGATGTAGTTCCACATAAGAGGGGCCTTAAAGATGAAGGCTCTGCCTCTCATTCTACTTTTAAATACTCTAGGAACCACAAGTAAGCCTGCAGTCTGAGAGCAAAGTGCTCGAATGGGGTGATATGGTACTATGAGGTTATTAAAATAAGATGGGGCCTGATTATTTAAGAGCTCAAATGTGAAGAGCAGGATTTTAAATTCTGGATTCTTAACAGGGAGCAAATGAAGAGAGGCCACCTGTCAGTACTGTTGCTGCAGCATTTGGGTTCAACTGAAAGATTTTCAGGAAGTTCTTAGGGCATACAAATAACAAATTGCAGCAGTTCAACCTAGAAGTAATAAATACAATAACTAGCTTTTAGCGTCACTCTGAGACAGGATATTTCTCATTTTAGAGATATTGCAGAAATGGAAGACAGCAGCCCCACATATCTATTTAATATGCGCATTGAAGGACATATCCTGGTCAAAAATAACTCCAAGATTTCTCACAGTGTTACTGGAGGCCAAGGTGATGCCATCCAGAGTACGAATCTGGTTATATACCATATTTCTAAGGTTTTCAGGGCAGAGTACACTAACCTTAGTTTTATCTAAATCTACAACCATTAAATTAGTGGTTATCCAGGCTTTTATATTTTTAAGACATTAATGTTGTTTTACTAATTGTTCTGTCTTATCTAGTTTCATGGACAGTTAAACTGGTATGCACTCAAGACCTGCTGTTTGACTTCACCCTTATCTGGATCTCCAGCCATGCTTTCAACACTCCTACTTGTAATTTGAAATGTAAACTGTAAAATTAAAAACTACACAGAGTTTGGTTTTCTAAGACTTGCTGAGGAACTTTCCTGACTTGAGCATTTGCATTCACTAGTGCTGACATGAACTTGCTGTGGCACTTGCCTTTCTTTTCTTTGTAGTTGACTTTGTAAACAGTGACCTGGTCCCCAATCCACTCCTCTTCATCAGATAATTCATTCAATTTCTTATCCACCATGCAGCACTGCAGGGGTATCATTATTTTGATAGTAGCAGCCTTTAACATTGACATTAGTACCTCCTTCCCTTGGCAAAAATTAAATGGGATTTTTTCACGGGCCTTCAGAAAATATCACTTTGTGAAATATAAACATTTTAGGATGAATTTAGGATATTTCCGCCGAGTGAGATATAAACTCACTCGTGAGAATACTAACGCTAGGCTAACAACCCTGTTTGGAAACACATCAACTTTTAAGATGGCTCTCTACAGCCAAAGCTGACTTGGTACTTAAACTCTTACCCAAAAGCCCCTGCAGGGCTGCTGATGCTTCAGATTTGATCTCCAAAAGTCTTGAAATGACAAGATGTTGATGTTTTAATGTTAAAGACTTAAAACAAAACAAAAAAAACCTCACCATCTTGTCTTTAATTTTTCAGTTTCCTCACTTCATTTCCATTTTTTTTTTGTCTGATTGCCGTCTCTTCTGTTTCACATTAAATTAACACGAGAAACTGAAAAAATCTCTGAAAATTTGATGAGTTTTGATGATCGACCTGTCTGCCTATCAGTCATTTCACATCAGATCACTCGTTTTTGTTTGCTCCCTGCTTGCCGTTCGCCCTCACGCCCTCTGACTTTATTATTCTGATTATTTCATTTTCTCCTCTCTCCATACTCCCCACACTCCTACCTTCTGTCTTCTTCCCAGAACTGCACTCGCCAGTCTGAGCCCCCTGTTCTCTCCATCCCCTTCATAGGAATGATTGTAATAGTGGCCTTGATTTGGTGCTGGTGGGAGGAGCTGGCGTCTTAGATGGGACCAGGTATGGCCATGACCTTCTTTCTCTACCAGGCGCTTTCAAGGAAAACTGCGTCTGCATTTGTTTTCACAAATGAAGAAACAATTGCTTCAGATGAACCCCTCAGTCATTTAAAGAGTTTAAAAGTGGAAACCTCTGCCACCATGACTTCCCGATCTCTGTTTAAATCCAGGTTTTACTTGTTTGTTTGAACTGTAGTAGTACATCAGCCGTGCCGGGTGTTCCATCCTCCATCAGCCATGATTTTACATGCTCATGTCCCGACTGATTTAATGCTGGGCTCAGTTTGTTTTGTCAGGTTGCTTGAGTTTCTGTGAAGCAAATCAAATATGAAGGAAGGTTGGTGGTTCAATCTGCGTCTGCTTTCTGTATGCCAAATATCTTTGGGCAAGATACTAACCCCAAGTTGCTCTCAGATGCCTCCATCATCTGTGTTAATGTTAGATAAAAAACACTTGCATAGAAAGACGTGCTTGTGCGAATGGGTGTGAATGTGTGAATGAGCCAAGTTGTGCAAAGTTGCACTTTGAGTGCTCAGAGTAGAAAAGCACTATATAAGAACCGGTCCATTTACCATCTGTCCATCAAAGAGCCCATAATAATGTAATCTTTACACTTTGATTCTTAGATTAATGTCAGAATTCCGAGAAAAAAGTCAGAATTCTGACTTTTTTCTCGGAATTCTGGAAAACAAGAAAGAAAAAGACGTTCCCACTCTTTGTTTTCCCCAGTGGCCCTAATCCTCTTCCGTACTTTTATCTTTTATATCTTTTTAAAGAAAATCTATTTCTTTATTTATCTTTTTTGTATTTTCTTTATCACCGAGGGCACCACTGTAATTTTTTGTTATGTTCTAGCAACATAATGCCAGTAAAGAAAATCTTGAATCAGAAGAGTCTTTGCTTGTGACACAGCATGGACTTTTTCTGTAAGATTAAATATTTTCAGTTTATGTATGATTGCATCTTAGCATTGACTCTGTTTGTAATTGTGAGGCTCAAAAAATGTCCTTCACCTTTCGCCTAAACACAGCCATACAGAGGTAGTTAGAAAAATACTGAATGACCTGCCACTCACTCTTCATTTGTGACCAGTACGAATGGATTTGCAGAACATCTAAAAGTTCCCAAACCTCTTAAAGGCTCCACACTAAAACTTTGCTTGTGGTCATATTCTGTATTTTTTGTTGTCAATTTGTGTGGGTTCTTTGCATATGTGTTTAGAATATGCAGAGGTTGAAGAAGCTCTGCTTCAGGGGCCACCTGATTTCTTCACCCCTCTGGACCAGATCCTACAAGCACATTCAGAATGTGGTGGGTGGTCAAAATGTAGTGCTCTTTTATAAAAAGCATTGTCCCCTTTTTTATAGACGTTTCCATTATTTGGTGCATCCAAATGGAAAAGAACTGCAAAGTCAAAATAAAGTTTCAAACTCCATTTAAAGTTTCCAAAATATCCAGCATGTGGCTAAAACCTAATGTGCTTATAAATTAATTTTATTCTAACCTGTCTTGTCTCCCGGCAGCGCGACTGTGAAGGCTGGAACCTGGCAGTGGTGGCAGTCGCCGTGGCAGCCATTGCTGTTCTGGTTGTCCCTAGTTTCACCAGGGCTTGAGGAGTACACAGGAAGTGACCTCACGGTGAACTGTAGGATTGTGGGATTGCCGTCATCCATCCAGTGCTGCCCTCATACATGTGACCATCCTGATGTCTGCTTGTTGCATCTCCACGACACTTTGACCAAACGCCACAGACGTCAGTGAGTGCTGGAGGGGAAAGCAATAGGAATACCCGACATCATCTACTATGATTCTTTACTCTTCCTGCAGGTCAGCTCTGCGCAGATGGTCAAGCAGTTGATTTATTGATTACTCACCATCACAGTTCAAGAGTTGAACAGAATATCTCATTTTGTTGTATCTTCCAGAAGTACCAGAAGTAGCTTGTCATGAGGTTCGTGAAGACAATGGACTAAGTTTCACTTTCGTGTTAGTGGATGCTACATATATTTTAAAAAAAATGTCTCTACATTCAGTGTTAAAATGGAAAATATAAACTCATGGGATGAAATGATCTAATTAACTTACTGAAAAACATGCTTACCTACTTGAATAGTTTTGGTGATTATTCATTAAAATTAGATTTGATCAAACAGCAGTCCAAAACAAAAGGGTCATTAATTTAAAGGCAACACTCTGAAAAAGTAGCACATTTTTACTTTAAAAATGACTTGCGTTATTATATTTTTCTTCAGCTTTAAAATGATTTGCCTTATTTCTGTCCTGGTGAGTTTAAGGAGTACTTTGCACTTACTGATAAAGGAGAAAACAGTAGCAGATAAAACTTGATTGTTTAGCGTTTCAAATACTGCCTTCCTTCTTAATGTTGTACATCATCTGATCATGTATTTGTCAGAAACTTAACGCTGATTAACTTAGTTTCAGCAGGTCTGGTTTGTAGCATGAAACACCGGGATTAGCTTTATTTTACCTTCCTCACTTCTTATAAATCCATTTACATGTCTGGATTTCTGTTTTTCAAATGCGTAGTATGACTATGTATAAAAGTAAAATAGCACTTTAAAAAAATATATTTCCTAAAGCTCATTTCTAAAGAGAGATCATTTCTGTGGACTGATTACACTGTGTTTAAATTCAGATTGTGCCAGAGTTGTTTTCATTTTGCACAGTTAGGTGTAGCAGATGGTTTTCATTGATTTATTTATTGATTTATTTTTGAACAGACACTTTCCTCCTTCTCTGAAATAATGCTAGGGGGATTTTTTTTTGTTGTTCATTTTTAGCATGTTGTAGAAAATGTGATTAAAATCAAAACACAGCAAATGCTGGTGTTACTTAACATGCAAATTTCAGATTTGTGTATGCAGATGACACTTTTCTTTATTTTTTAAGAAGAGCAGAGATTGATCAAAACGTAATGAACTGAAAACTATAATGATTAAACAGCAAATTACGTTTTTACTAAAAAAAAGTCCAAATTTTATGTATGCAGATGATACATTATTTTACATCTAACGGGTGAGCACAATGCAGCAAAATGAATTTCATGAAAATTTGATTAATTGAAAAATGATAGAAGTTAAGCTCATATACAGTCCTAATCAAATAAGGGCACTGGGCGATATCTATTCACAAATAATAATGGAGGAGGACCAGAAATGATGTCATGTAGTGGAACACCTTTCACTGAATTCAAAATGACAGTGATAAGGACACAAAGTTTTATTTAGATTCCAACAGTGAATATTGTTTTGTTTATTTTTTTCTTCTGTAGAAAATAAAAACTGGGATGGATCTTGTCTGAAAGGGGCGGCAAAAATTCAGCATTTAATGTAAAACCCCAAAGAAAAGTCTACATCTGCATTTTGGTTGATCAAACTTCTCAGATGCCTCAGATCATCCTTCTGAGTAAACACATTTTTTTCTGTAAGCTTTTGAATCTTTTTACTGTGGGAGATACGCAAATACATCTCTTTTTTGCTTTTGCATAGACACATTTCAAACTTTATGGTTCCTAAGTTATGTTTACATTTAAATAGAGACCAAATAATCCTAGAAAATAAGAATAAGCTGTTCAGATGACTGTGATCCCTTTCAGGGTGGAACCAGGTACTTCTGTCTAACTTATTTCATTAAGATAACAACTAGCTCAGACATTCCAGTTTATTTACAACATATGGCACTGCAAATGAAGATTGAACTGTGACACGTGTACTTGACTGAAGATATTAAAAGCATTAATTTGATAAAGCAGGGCTTTAACAAACTGTGGGAATTTAAAATTAATAAAGGCTTATTAATTAATTTAAGATTATTTAAATTAATTAATAATTAAATCCGAAGTTTGATCAGGCTATTATACTGTGTTGTTTAAAACAACTAGTAGCATGTGCTGTTAGGAGCTCCTATAAACATTTTGCATGACAAACACGTGTAGCCTACTTTACAGACACTTGCTGAAGGAAAAACATATTTTACACATTTAACTGATGTTGTGAAGTTTTCTTAGTAATATGTGTAGGTCAGCTCCCAGCAGAAAAAAAACACAATAATATATATGAAAGGTTAGTCAAGATAGAGACTTAATTGCCACACAACTTTCACGTGGTAACTTTTTTTAATGTACTTATTTACTCAAATTAAAGGTATGAAAGCCCATTACTGCCAGAAAAGGGAAACCAGTTAGGAACAAAAAATTATTATCTCATTAATGTCACTAGCTAAGTCAACATTAATGAGATAATAAGACAGATATTGCACATTATTTAATCATTTTGATCAGTGAGTTTCAACAAATTTTATCTGATATTTTAGAACATAAAATACTAATAGTTATAACCTATATTTGATCTGCTAGTGTTTTTTGTATTTCCTGGGCTTGAATGTGGTTTTGTGTTGTATCAGGGCTCTCATTGTCTTTAGTGTTGTCTTTGTTGGTCTTGTGTTAAAAATGTGTCTGAAAATATGTAATTTATTCAAGACTTCCACAACCTTAACTGGCACTGAATCAATTCCTCCAGAATGTTTTTAAATCTGTGTTTTACTGTGAATACAAACTCGATACTATTTTTTTTATTATTATGTCAGTAAAATTACAAATATCTTCCTAAAAGCTGCATGCCGGTGTTCCTCTATACCGTCTTGGTATCTTTGCTTTGATCAGTGCTTTGTTCTGATTTTTCTTCAGCTTGGTTTCTTCTTTGTTCTGTTTTAAAGTGCACAATTTTCCTACAGCTTCTGTGATAATAAGTATGTGATAGTTCGTCAGATGTTTGCAAATCTAGCATTAAGAAGAGTCTGGGGGTTGACTGATTATTGGTTTCCTGATACATTAATATACAGCAGCACAACTCAGACTGTTTGTCCATTATGCAGAAATCACATCTGAATTTATAGAACAATTTAAAAAACTTTCTTTCATCTATTGTGTGAATATGGATTTACTTTGAAAACTTCTCAAACATCTGAGCTTCCTGTTAGGCCACCAAATCTCCTCTGATGGTTCTTGTATGTCTGTGTTGGAGTTATCTTGACAAAAGTCACAATAATATAATCAAAATACAAAATGTGTCAGTTTATGTGCTGGGTTTCTGCCACAGTAACTTGATATCAATTTCTGGAGGTCTGTGATAGTTTTTATGTACTTCTGAAAACAGAACTAGTACTTATCTGATCCTTTTGTTGTTCTCTTTTCACAAAATGAAAATGTAAAAGTGAAAAGGCATATTGTGTTTTATCAGTGATATCCTGAATCCGTCCATCCTTAGCACAGTCCTGACAACGTTAGCTCCCAGTAGGTATCTCCATCCTGCATGTTAGGTTTAGAGGAATAGTGACTTTGCATGAAATTAGAGTAGATGTAGCCGCTGTAGCAGCTTCAGCCAAGCTGTAGCATGAGCGCTAAAATCCAATTCTTCCATTAGCCGATGCAGACTGTGTTATTAGCCAATTGTTTTTATAGTGGATTTTAGTTTTATCTGGGTTTAACCAAGCTGAGCATGAACACTGGAACCATGGGAGCACCTGAACATCTACATGATGGTTTACATTAAGTTTATGTGGCACACAGCTAAAGACATCGTTGTCACTGAACTAGTTTAACTTATAGAACTACAAACAGTTTAACCCAACATGTTTTCCTGCTGGTTTCTAACTGGTGTTGTGTCACGCAGCTGTGTCTAATGGAAATAGCAGTTTATTATTATAGTTATCTATCAGTAGCAACTAGTTCAGCCTAATTTAGCACAAGTCTGTGTAGCTGCTGAAATACTGGCATGTTTTATTAGCTAAGTGATATTTTTGTTGTTATTAGCCACTGCAGGCATTACGCTAGTTTCTTCTAGTACTGACAGGTATTGTTGTAGTTTTTTGTAACTGGTGTTTATAAAATTAGCTTAGCCTAGCTTAACATATGTTAGCCAGCATAACTAAAGATAGCATGCTAAATGTTTTTCCATATTTTGGGATTTATTTGGTAGTTAGCAATAGATGTATTCAACATCATGCTAGTTGGTATAAAAATGAATGTTATGGTTTGTTGTTTTGTTTTGTTTTGTTTTGGGGGTGGGACAAGTGTTCATGTTTAAACGTGATTAGCCAAGCTCAGCGTTGATTAGGATGCTAAACACATAAGGGGAAACTGCCAATGAGATTTTAAAAAAAAAAAATACAGGAGACACTGATAGCTGTCAGTTTGCCCCTGAGTTCCAGCCTTTTTGCAAAGCTAGGTTCATCCTGGATGTGTACTTAGACCACGGTGAAACTGAACCATCAGAAAAGATTTTAAAATGTCTGACTGTTTAAACTCCTCAGATTTTACTGCTGATTGTGCGTCAGGTGTTACTGTCAAGTATCAGGTGTGCTGTATGAACTCTGCTTCTACTTTGGCGTCCTGAATCTGAGCCGCAAAAAAGCGGAGCATCACTGTCATCTGGCTGCTGTTTCTCTTCTTTGTTTTTGATCTCTGTTCTTGATGTTTTTGCACCATGCTAACATCTGTCTGGGACTGTATTTTATGTTTGGTAAATAATCTAATACAAATAAACATAGTTTTCCTTGTCTTTCATGTGTTCAGCATTATGGTATATTTTCAGAATTACTGGTAAAAACAACCTTGGGACATTACATGCACCTGTTTCAACCACGCAATTATCTATTCAACCAATCACATGGCAGCAACTTATTGCTTTTAGGTATGTAGACATCATGACAATGACCTGCTGAAGTGCTTGGTTGTTGGTGCTAGAGAGGCTGGTCTAAACTTGAAGCAACTGGGCTCCAGCAGCAGAAGACCTCACATGTACCACTTTTGTTCACTAATAACAGGAGGCTACAGAGAGGCTACAGAGAGGCTACAGTTTACACGGACTCACAAAAACTGGACAACAGAAGACAAAAAAATGTTTCCTGGTATGATGATGATTCCTGCTAGTACAATCAGATGGTAAGTTTAGAGTTTGGTGAAAACAGCCATTATGAAGTCATTTATCAATCCTGCCTTGTACCAGTATTTCAGGCTGCTGGTGGTGTGATGGTGTGAAGGATATTTTATTGACCCACTTTTGTCACCTGAGCAACACAGTTTACAGTTTAAATACAGCATCGTAGCTGAGTATTGTTGCTGACCATGTCCATCCCTTTATGGCCATAGTATACCATAGTTCTGATGCTCTATCTACTCTGTCATCTGATGCTGTGTCAGTTTCTGCTGTGAAGCCTTGTGTCACCATCATAGTTGTGGCAGCTGTGTGGTGGATCAAACCAAACCAAACCAAACCAAAAGGTCCCATTAGAGCCAGAAAAGACCACAAAACCAGGAATAATTTAGGGTGGGGCTACCTAGAGGTCAAAAAGTTGCTTCATGGTGACATCATGATGGCTACTTCCATCTTCTTTATTCAGTTCATGGTGAAGGGAAAAAAAAGAGTAGGAATCAGGAGTGAAGTCATGACCGTACTAAGTGGTGATAACTCTGGTAAACTGTCTGCTCTGAGAGGATGATGAGTGTATCACGGCGGCACTCGCTGTTAAATTTAGTTTGGCTCCATATTTACACTTTAGATGTGAGCTGCTGTTTTCCTCTCGTGATATCTGAGCTGGACGCAGATATTTTCAGACTCACGGTGAGTCTGTATTCCTGTCTTGTGTTTTTATAGTAAGTCTCTGAACGTGACACACAGGAAATACGCCTGATGCCACACATTTTAACTCAAAACACTACTTTCATGTTTTCACACACATGTTCAACGAGCCCACGATTCCACAGCATGAATGCAGTGAGCCACTGTGCCACTTCTCACTCTTTAATCCACTCAACCTACTAGAATCATCACTGTGGACATTTTTTGTGTATAAAGACTATAGACTATGTACAGCCACAGCGAGCACGTTTTAGGCTGATGTTCAACACAGTTGGAATAAAACCAGCAGCTCTTATAAAGCTGTAACTGCACACATCTGTATGTGATTATTGCAGAGCTGATCTTGGGTTTCACTCTGGGTCAAGTTCAGCTTGTTTCACGTAGAAGCAGACTGTGCTCAGCAGGGGGCGCTGCTGTTTACGTCAATGAATCTCTTCAGTTTGTTTTATTCTTCAAAAAACCTCAATTAAACGCAGCATGAAATTTTTCTTGCTCTCTCGCTTGCTTCAGTTTGCCGCACCTCCATTTGGCAGCCAATGGAATTGCAAGAAGCGGCAGCACCTCATTCAATTAACTGTTAACACCTAACCTCCATTGTAGTTACCATTAATTGTCATTAATCATTATCACAGAGACTATTGTATTTTCAGATATGATATGTATTTCCAAACTGTAGTAAACTTTGATGTTGTTTATTTCTGCTTTGTTGTTTAAATGTCATGCAGTGATTTGATTGGCTGCCTGATGGTGATGTCATGTCCCTCCTCAGGGTGTCTCTCCAGGTTTGAGGACTCTAAAAATACCCGGAGGTGTCAGAGCGGCTGTGGAGCCCCGGGTCCGGCTGTCGGGGTGGGGTAGATGGGGGTGTCCTGGTTGGGGGTGTCCAGCGTGTCTCCACCCCCCTGCTCCGCGCCCGACCAATGATCTGCGGTCTCGGTGTCCTGCGGCTCGGAGGATGCCCGGGCCGCAGTAGTATATGGTCATGGCAGGGGCATTCCTGGGAGTCCTGCGCAGTGACGCCGAGCCTTTAAACCTCGCTTCACGCTCACGCAGCTGCACAGCCCCACTCTGTCCACGACGCCACCCGCGCGTGACCACAGCCAAGCCAACCGGAGGACAAAAGCAGACTATTCTTCACTCTTCCTCCTGAGCCTCCTCTTTCTCTGAGAGTGTGAGCCCGCAGGAGTGACCTCGGGTCTGCATGCGCGCCTCTTTACGCACAGCTCCGTGAAGCTCCCTCCCCGCGCGCTGGGCACTGCCCCTCCGCTTCCACTGCCCCGTTTCTCTTTTTTTTCTGCCTTTCCTTCTCTTCCCACTGCGCTCGGTGCTATAAAAGGCATGTCCACGATGAGCAACAACAGCTACTTGGAGCCCCAGCAGTTCTACCAGAGCACCGCGGACATCGGCGAGGAGGAGGAGGAGGAGGAGATGCCGGCCACCGAGAAGGACCTGGCCGAGGACGCCCCGTGGAAGAAGATCCAGCAGAACACCTTCACTAGGTGGTGCAACGAGCACCTGAAGGTGATCAACAAACGCATCAACGACCTGCAGAAGGACCTGAGCGATGGGCTAAAGTTAATAGGGCTGCTGGAGGTGCTAAGCCAGAAAAAGATGTACCGGAAGTACCACAGCAGACCCAACTTCAGGCAGATGAAGCTGGAGAACGTGTCCGTAGCGCTGGAGTTCCTGGAAAGGGAGCACATCAAGTTGGTCTCCATCGGTGAGTGCGTAAAACCGATAAAGAGGCGTGTTTGGAGAGTTTTTACGCAAAGTTTACGCACGGTGTGTATGTGTGTGTGTGTGTGAAACCTGGAAACAGAGTCAGCCCAACTGCTGGTTTCTTTCATAAAAGCGGTTTTTACAAAGGAAATCACGTGTGGCATCAGTTTGTGACTGACAGGTGACAGGTGTGGCTCACAGGTGTGTGGAGATCCAGGTGTTCACAGCTGTTCAGTGCATACAGTTTCATCAGTGGATTCATCCAAAGAGTTTCTTATTTTTAAGGATAAAAAGTCAGAATTATTAAAGCCTGCTTTCAAATTTCACCCAGGTACAGAGTGTGTGATCTTTGCAAAAGGTCGTGGGAGGGCTCAGAGAAACTTGTTGAAACTTGAACCCTTCAAGAAATCCAAAAGTGTTTGGAACCCTCCAGAAGGACGTAAATCGGACTGCAGATGTCTTGGAGTGGATGTGAATGATGAGTGGCCAAAGTGTTGCAGGGTTTTATAAATCCTGAAGAAGTACAACTTTACTGCTCAGTCTGCAGACATGAAGTCCACATTACTTAGTACAGCATTAAAAAACTAGTATAGATGAACAGTATTTACAGACACAGTGTGTTTGTGTTGCTGAATTCATTGTGCAGTAGTGTGTTGGAGTCTGTGT